>NC_138182.1:139134902-139882402 GCF_964194105.1 Spermophilus citellus | reverse complement strand
GAAAAACATTCACACATCAAGGAAATGCAAATCAAACTCACAATGAGATTACTTCACACCCATAAGGCAATAAGTACTGCCAAGGATGTAGAGAAATTAGAAACCTACATACTGTGGGTAGGATTTCAAAATACAGACAGAATTCTGTGCATTTGTGCCTCAGACTCTGGAGCCACCATTGATATAAGTTAGTCATCACCCTGGGCCCTGGAACTACTATAACTGCACACATTTGCACTCCAAAATATGATTAGCTAGCTGCTCCATTAATAGACCACTGCACACCAGTACCAGTGTGGCAGCAGAGACATCAGTATCCCAGGCACTGGTTCCACTTCCACTCTGGACCACAACCCCTCCACCCCTCCCTGAGTGACATGCTTCAGGCTTCACTCACATAGCATCTCAACAGGTGCTATGCATCAGAAAGTAGTGCTACCATCAGTGTTCCTGCAAGTTGGACCCAGGACCATGGAGAATACCCTTGACCTCAGCTTTCCTGGTGGGAGAAAAAGAGATTGGGGCATCCTAGCAGCCATTTCTACCAAAGACTCCAACAACCCTTGTTGCCACTGAGGACACCCACAGTCTTAGCTTGTGACTGTGATCTTCACCAATGCTTTCTCAGTGTACAGCATTGTGTGGACTACACGGCTACATTATCAGCAGAACCAGAACCACTGTGCTTCACTCACTCACACTTCACACTCATTAATAGGGAAAGAACCTCCTACATCAAAATCAGTATGTCAAGTTTGAAAGAGGTGATTGCTCCATCAAATGCAGAGATATGTAAGACAATACAAAATATGAAACCATAAGGAAACATAGCACCAAACACCACAATCTTCTTCAAGTAGCTGTAGATCTATGAAGTGCCTGAAAGAAAATTCAAAATTTTAAGGGAGCCAAGAACACTATATAACACTGCCCTTACAAAATCAAGGCAAGATAAAGATTTTCTCAGACAAACAAAGATAAAAAATATTCATCTCTACTACCCTGGACTTGTATGAAATCCTAGAAGGGAAGTTTTTGGCTAAATGAAAAGATGCTCATTAGTAACATGAAAATATATAAAAGTATAAAATTCACTGATAAAAGAAAGTACACAGTCAAGTTCAGAATGTAATAACACTGTAATGACAGTATATAAATCACTAATATTGCTAGTACAAAGGTAAAGAACAAAACTGTTAAAATAACTGGAGCTACAATAACTTTTAAGTGATACAAGTATAAAAAGATAAAAATTGTGACATCAAATACATAAAATGTTGGGGGAAGAGTGAAAGTGTAGAGTTTTTAATGCAACCAAAGGTAAGTTATCATCAGCTTAAAAGAGCCTGTTGCCACTGTAAGATGTTTTATGTTACTCTCATGGTGACAATGAAAAATACCTACAGTTGATAAACAGAAGATAAGAGAGAAATCAAGGCATATCAGTACAAAACTTCATCAAATCACCAAAGAATACAGCAATAGAAAATGACCAGAATATCTATAAAACAACAGAAAAACAATAAAATGAAAGTACTATGTCTTTACCAAACAATAATTACCTCAAATAAAAATGGACTATATTCTCCAAAGACTAAGTTCCTTACAAGACACAACTACAGGCTGCCTTGAAGAGACTTGCTTTAGCTATGAGAATATATATAGGCTAAATGTGAAAGCATGGAAAAAAGATATTTTATGCAAATGGAAACCAAAAGAGAACAAGTACAACTATACTTATATCAGACAAAATAAGTGAACAATTTAGAAACAAGACAAGGATGGTTATATACTGATAAAGAGGTCAAATAATTCATCAAGCAGACATACGTTAGAAAATGTATATTCCTCTAGCATAAGAGTAAATGTATCAAGTATTAATGGAGCAGAATAGATACAACAATAGGAGGGAACTTCAATACCTCACTTCCAAACAGGAATAAATAATCCAAATAGAAAACCAAAGATAACACTAGTCTTGAACTACGTCTAGAACCTAACAGATCTCAGAGATGTATGGAGCATTCCATTCAATAGCAACAGAACACATTATTCTTAAGGACATGCTCAATATTCTCTAGAATAGATTACATGTTAAGCCACAGATAAGAAAATGTAGGAAGACTGAAATCTTATCTTGTCTGATCATAATACTATAAAACTAGAAATCAACAATAGTAGAACATATGGGGAATTTACAAATACATGCAAGTTAAGTAACATGTTCCTGGTAAATCATATTATATATATTGTTATACAGCTATGATATACATTATATATATAAATAAAGTAATATATAATTATCATATATGTACACATACCATATATATATGGATGGATGAGATGGAACAAGAATAGGGAACTAAGAATTAAATCCACGCCCAGCCTGATTTTCAATGAAGATGTCAAGTATGCACAATAGAAAAAACTTCATCCTTTCAACAAATGATGTTAGGAAAATGATATCAACAGAAGTAACAACAACATTTGACCTTCTCAAATCATATACAAAAATATCTCCAAATGGTTTAAAGACTTAAATGTAAAACCTGAAAATATAACCCCAGCATACCAAAAATAATGAGATGCAGTAAAATCAGCTCCGAAATGAAATCCTCTATGTATAAATGACTTTACATTATAAAAGAAGGTAGATTCCAAATTAAAAAAAAAACCTAATGTGTAACTTAAGGACTAGGAAAAAAGTATAAACTAAGCCTAAAATAGAGGAAGGAAAGTAATAAAGACCAGATGAGAAATAAAATAGAACTATACAATGATACTAAAAAAACTAAGAGTTGGATATTTTTTAAAAATAAACAAAATTGAATTTGAAAAAAAAATGACAAAATTTAACTAGATCGCGGGAAAAAGTTATAAAACTCAAAATCAGAAATGAGGACATGCTCATTCCTAAATTACAGATGACATGACAGAATTACCCAAGATTCTATGAGACTATGATTAACAATCACACCAATACACCAGATGGCCTGAGGAAATGGAATGAGCATGTGGAGATAGCTGCCCTGCTAACATTCATGCAGCAATATTCACAATAGCCCAAGTATGGGATCAGCTAAGTGTACATTAATGAACAAATGGATACAGATAACATGGTATATATACACAGTGGCATACTATTCAGTAAAAGGAAGGAAATTGTGACATTTATAACAACATGGATGAAATTGGAAGACACGAGGCTAAGTGAAATAAACTATGCACAGCAAATACTGCATTAGCTCACATATGAGGAACCTAAAAAAGCAAAATTCATGGAAACAGAGTAGACTGGTAGCACTAGAGATGAAATAGGCAGGTGCAACTGTGGGGATGTTGGTCAAAGGGCATGAGGTTTCAGAAAAGAAGAAGTTCTGGAGGTCTTTTATGCAGCATGGTGAGTAAAGTTAATAATGTGTTGAATACTTGAATATAGCTGATTTTAAATCTCCAATAAGTATGTGAGGTTATAGATATGTTAGCTTGATTTAATGATATATAATATATATATATATATATATATATATATATATATATATATATATATATATATATATTAGGTATTTCATTAAATGTGCATATACATATAAACAAATATGTTGTATCCCATAAATACCTGTATTAATTTTGTCAAATAAATAGTGCAACCACTATGGTAATAACTATAGAAGTTCTTCAAAAAATTTTAAAAATATATAAGTACCACATGTAGTAGTAATCCCATTTCTAGGTATTTATCCAAAATAATTGAGATCACAATCTAAAAAAGCACTTGTATGTTAAACATAGCACTATTCACTATAGTTAAGATACAGAAACAACTTAAATGTACATTGACAGTGAAACGGATAAAGAAAACACATACATATGCACCTATATTCCTCACCTGATAAAAATATTATACGTTAGAAATACTGTAAGTACAAAAGGCCTTCAATACACTTGACCTACTAAACATTAGAGCTTAACACAGTACCCTGAAGATATCAGTGTTTATCCCTGTGGTCATATAATTGATTGGGACCTTTTGTCTGCTGTGGCTGTCTAGAATCACAGAAGACTGTGGTACGATATATCAATAGACTGAAAATATCAAAATTAAAAATTCAAGGACTGGGGACTTAGCTCAGTGGCAGAGTGTTGCCTAGCAAGTGCAAGGTCCTGAATTCAGTCCTCAGCTCTAAAAAAGTAATTCAAAGTATGTTTTCTACTGGCTGTGTAATTTTGCACAACTGTACAGTCATATTATATATTAAATATTATAAATTAGGGACCATCTTATATGCAATGAAATATTATGTTGCCTTAAAAAAGTTGCTTTACAATATGCAACATATGGATCAATCTTGGAGACATGTTGGTAAGTGAAATAATATAAAAATTACAAATACCTGTATGATTCCACTTATATGAAGGGTCTAAAATAGTCAAGCTGGTGAAAGAAGGAAGAAGTAATGGGTACTTAGTAATTAAGGAGCATAACATTTTAGTTAAGATGGATAAGCTCCAGAGATTTGCTGTACACAATTTTACATGTAATTAATACTGCATTGTGTACTTAAAATCTGTTGATGGTAAGTCTAATATTAAGAGTCCCTACTAAAATTCAAAAGCTCCAATAAATTTGTATTTCAAAAAAGAAACTAGAAAGAACCTGGAGGTGCTTCAAATGAGTGAACAAATTATAACATATCCATACCTTGGAGCAACAGAAAGGAAGGTGATGTCAGTACATGACATAACCCAAATGAATCTCAAGATAAAGGTCCATGAAGAACCTAGGTTTAAAAAAATACAAAATGTACGATTCCATTTACATTTGATTCTAGAAAATGAAAACTTATCTACTTTACTGACAGAAAGCAGTTCAGCAACTGCCTGAGGGTAAGGGAAAGAACTAGGAAGGAAGGGAGAGAATACAAGTTTGTATGAGGAATCTTTTTGAGGGGAAAAGCTTCACAAGTACATATGTAGATCAAAACTCAATTGTATACTTTAAATATGGAGATCTTATACAATAAAGACAAATTTGCATATTATACCACTATGCTTTATAATAAAGATAAACCACAGGTAAGAATTTAAGTTGAAATATTGCAATTGATTCCTACTGCAAAGATAACACCCAAGTAACCATAGGAGACATATACACAGAAATGCAATATGTGGATTAAAAATGGAAGCTGAAATACAGGGAATCAATCAAACCAAAAGTTTTTCTTTGAAAAGACAAGTTTCTAGTCAATTAAAAGAACACATCAAAAATGAACAAGGTGTCATCATTATAGAGTACATAGACATTAAAATAATAATAAAGGAATTTTTAACAACTCAATGCCCCCAAATTTCATAACTCAGAGAAAACAACCCAATGTTTTAAAAGACACAATCTACCAAAACTCACAGGAGAAATAATCAATCTGAATCAGACTTTATCTATTCAAGAATTCAATGAATAATTAATAATCTTCCAAAATAGAAATGGCCACGACCAAACAGGTCCACTGATGCCTTCAACCAAGCATTTAAGAAAGAAATTGTACCAATTCTGTACATCTCTTCCAGAAGACAGAAGCAGAGGGAATTCTCCTTCACTCACGTTATGAGGCCAACATCACCTTAATGCCACAGCCACACAAAGACATTATAAGAAAACTACAGACAAATACCTTATGAATATAGGTACAAAAATCATCAATGGAGTATTGGCAAATTGATTCAAACAATACATAAAAGAATTATACACTCTGATCAAGTGGAAGAAATCCCAGGTAGGCACAGCTGGTTTAACATTCTAAAACTGATTGATATCATTCATCATATTGACATGCTAAAGAGCAATAATAAGATCATCTGATCATACCCATAAATGTAGAATCCTCATTTGAGAAAATTCAGTGCCTATTGATGTTAAAAAGGTAGAATTAACTAAGAACAGAGAAGTTCCTCAACTTGATAAATATTTTCTACAACAGAGCTACATTTGGCATCATACCTAGTGGTGAGAAATGAGAAGCTTTCCCATTAAGATTAGGAACAGGGGCTGGGGATGTGGCTCAAGTGGTAGCACGCTCACCTGGCATGCGGGCGGCCCGGGTTCAATCCTCAGCACCACCAAAAACTAAAAAATAAATATAAAAATTCTCTCTCTCTCTCTTAAAAAAAAGAGATTAGGAACAGATCAAGGAGGTCCCCTCTACTTATTCCTCTCCTGGAATAAGTAAAACTTTGTAGACAGTACAATTTCAGTAGTTATGTGGGAAGGGTGAATAGGCAGAGTAAAGGATTTTTAGCCCAGTGAAATTATTCTGTATGATACTACAAAGGTGGATAAATATGGCATGAACTATGGGTAAATATGATGTCTCAATTGTCAAACATCAATTATAATAAATGGCTCTAGTGAAGGATATTGGAAATGGAAGAAGCCACACAGATGTGGAAGCAGGAAGCACAGAGCTCTCAGCTGTATCTTCTGTTTGATCTTATTGTGAATCTAAAACTTCCTTCCCCAGAAAAATTTCTACAAAAATTAAAAAAAAAAGAAAGAAAAGAAAAAGAAAAAAAAAAGTCATGGGATATTTCTACCCTCTAATCATGACAGGAAGATGTTGAGAGATCATAATTTGGGGTTCTGCCTGGTAGGAAGTAACAGTTTTGTGATCTCTCTATTCAGTTTTTAATTTTTGTATGCTATGGAAATACTCTGTTTACAAAACTAATGGTTTTCTGTCATCAAAATCAAGCCTTCATCTCAGCAGGTGTTGGAAGAAGCTCTAAAATACTCAACAATCTTATTTCTCATTACCTCCCTCTACCATCTAATTGAAATCCTTTGCCTCAAGTCACACCAGGCTTTCCTGTTTGCTTAGGAATCAGTCTCCATGCAAGAAACCTCATAAAATACCATCCACTTGCATGTTCAAATGCTCTATTGATGAAGATAATTACTTAAAGAGCAAATTCCACCTTCTTCCAGAAGGTGGTGTCTGACTGCCTTCATGCCCCTGATGATTCCATACCCAAGGGTGGAAGGAATCAGAGATGAGATCAGAGAAATTAAAGTTTAAGCTTAATTCTAATACTTTCCTATTGCAACTGTTTAAAAACAGTACACCAAAATTTTCGTGGCATAAAACACCAGAAATTCAGTTTCTTATTATTCTAGGTATTAGAAATCCAAAATGTACATCTCAGGGCTAAAATCAAGGTAATAGCAAGGCTGGGCACTGCTTCTGGAGACTACAGAAGAATCTGATTCCTGGTCTTTTCCACTCTCTGAAGCTCCCTGCCTTCCCTACTCAGGGCCCCCAGGCAGAATCATATCACTCTGATATCATCACATTCCTGCCTGCCTCTTTCGTTTATAAGGACCCCTGTTATTACATTAGACTTATCTAGATAATCCAAGATAATCTCACTATCTCAGTGATCCTTAATTTACAAATCTCTCTTGCAGTAGGGAATTGACATACTCTCTCCATGGGAGAGACTCTGGACATATTTCAGGTGGGGATTACTGTCCCCACCATACCATCTTTCCCACTATGTTAAGGGGCATGATTAAGGTTAATGACACAGTGATACAAATCGAATTAATAAATGACCATGACAAAAAAGTAATATTTTAGTTTTTGTCATTGAAACCAGCAAACATTCATATGAACTTTCACAATTGGTACTATCCCATTAGCTATTTTATGTAATTGCTTTCCAGCTTAGTATGCTTATTTCCGTTATCACAGGAACTCACTTTCCGTGACGAGTGGCAAAGGGATCAACAGAAACACTAAGTGAGCCTCAAAACTAGCCAAGTCTGAGGAGGTTACTTTGTTTTGAATATTGCTGGGACTCCCAGAATGCCACATACTGGATCAACCAGATCTAGTGCAATCAGTTCCATTCAGATAAAATAGTTTACTGGAAGGAACTGCATTAAGAGTCAGTGACCTATATTCCAGCTCTAGAATCATATTTTGTCATTCTGCTTCATTAAACTGGACAAGTCACACACAGCTGTTCTGAGTCTCAACATCCTCAGATGTGAAACGAGGTGAAAGAACCTCTCCATTTTCTCTCTCCCCTTCTCTCAGGACTGATGAAAAGACCAAATGAGATCATTCACACCACGGTGCTTTGTAAGCTGTAAAATGCATAGCTAGATGAGCAATCAGTGTAATAATTATGGGTAAAGATTGTGCAAGGACCGTGGGAAATATAAAGGCACATAAGGAAAAGTTTTTGTTTCTGTAGGAATCTGCAGCTCAATAGAGATTAAGTCATGGACACAGATAAGCTTGTTCATATAACCCTTACCCAATAGCAAGATATTTTTTTAGACCTAGCAAAAAAGGAGCATTATCAAAGAGTACTGGTAACCTAATAATGATACTATTTCTCCACTCCTGATATCCATTTCTTGTGAAGGTTGCTCAATTAATGGAATCCCTCCACCTGTTTGTTTTTTTTAAGATATACATGCAGTAACGTGTATTTTGATATATATTTCACATACATGGAATGCAACCCATTCCAATTTGGATTCCATTCTTGTAATTGTACATGATGTGGAGTTTCACTGGTCATGTATTCATATATGATCATAGGAAAGTTATGTTGATCATTCTACTGCCTTTCCTATTCTCATAACACTTCCCTTCCTTTTATTCCCCTTTGTCTAATCCAACGAACTTCTATACTTCTCCTCCCTACATTCCCTTGTTATGGGTTAACATCTGCATATCAGGGAGAACCTTTGCCCTTTGTTTTTTGGAACTGGCTTTTTTCAATTAGCGGATATTCTCCAGTTCCATCCATTTGCTGGCAAATGCCATAACTCCATTCTTCTTTCTGACTGAGTAATATTCCATTGTGTATATCTAGCACACTTTCTTTATCCATTCTTCTCTTGAAGGGCACCTAGGTGGTTCCATAGATTGGCTATTGTGAACTGCACTGTTACAAACATTGATGTGGCTATATCATTGTAATATGCTGATTTTAAGTCCTTTGGGTAAAAGTCAAAAAGTCGGAAAACTGGTCAAATGGTGGCTCCATTCCAAGTTTTCTGAGCAATCTGCGACCTGCTTTCTAGAATGGTTGCGCCAATTTGCAATTCCACCAGCAATGTATGAGTGAACCTTTCCCTCCACATCCTCACCAACATTTATTTTTACTTTTATTCTTGATAATTGCCTTTCTGACTGCAGTAAGATGATATCTCAGTGTAGTGTTAATTTGCATTTCTCTGATTGCTAAAGATGTTTAACATTTTTTCTTTTTTTTTCTTTTTGCAAACTCTTATGCTGCTTTATTTTTGTTTTAATTAGTTATACATGACAGTAGAAGCATTTATGCACTTTGATATGTCATACCTAGATGGGATATAATTTCTCATTTTTCTGAGTGCACATGTGGTAGAATTATATTGGTCATGCCATCACATATATACATACAGTATATTTTTGTTCATTTGTATTTCTTTTCTGTGAAGTGCCCATTCAGTTCCTTTTCACTTTTATGGATTGGGTTATTTTTGTGTGTATGTGTGTTGAGTTTTTGGAGTTCTTTGTACATCCTGGCAATTAACGCTCTGAGATGTAGGTAAGCCTGTAGGAACAAGATTGGCATGGTACTGACACAGAAATAGAATTGAAGACCAAGTGTCTTTATGAGTAGTATGGTTTTTGGGACCATGCTAAATACTTTTATATTGTATTCCATATAATTACTATGGTCCACATGATTAAAGAAATCGAGGCAGTTCATGTAAATCGCCTATGATCTCTCAGCTAGTAAGTTGGCAGTGTTAGAAGTTGTTATGGAGTTTTTGTTCCCCTCCCCCCAAATTCATGTTAAATCTATAATCATTAATGTGATAGTATTGGGAGGTGAGACCTTTGGGAGAATTAGATGAGGTCACGCAGATTAGTGCCCTTTTAGTTTGAAACAGAGCTTCCTCTCTCCTTCCATGCCAGACAAAAAGAAAGCAGCCATCTGCAAACCTCTTTCTAGAGGGCCCTCACCAGACACTGAACTGATCTTGGACTTTCTGAATTACTGAGCTAGGAGACATAAATGTCTGTTGCTTATAAACCACATGCTCTATGGTATTTTATTGGAGAAACCAGAATTGACAATAAATTCAAACCCAGATCTCTCTAAATCCAAAGCTGAGTTACTTGCACACAGATGACTTATGAAGGCAAATCTGTAGTTCCAGTCAGGGAAAACTTAGACCCCAGCAAAACCAAGGAGATGTCCAGTGTCTGGGAAATCTCTTTGCTGTTGTTGGTTCTTTGCCTTTATAACTTCTGATGATTCATTTATCTGTATAACACTGACGCTGGCTGTTGTACTGAGCACATGAGGTAGGGTGCAGATACTCTGAAGATGTGATCTTATGATAGCGATGGACTAGATCAGAGTTCTCACAGTAAGTCCTTGAGACTTTAAGACTATGATCAAATGCAGACAAGTTTTAGGAACCGAGTACTGAAATTGTACATAGAGTTCAGTACAAATTATTTTTTGTGATGCTGGCAGTGAAACCTGGGTCTCACACATGCCAGGCAAGAGTCATCACTGAGCCACACCCCCAGCCCTCAGGATAATTCTTAATGAGATTTTTTTTTTTTACCCCAAGTCTTACTGCTCTTATATCACCTTTTTCAGAGCCTCAGCCCCATCAGTATCCATTTGTCCCTTCGATCAAATAAATACAAATGTGCCTAGAATAGCAGTTTCCAGGTATGTGCTTAGTAATTGAAAATCTGCAACCTCTACATTCAGAGGCATAACTCCATCTTCTGACATGCAAAGACATCTTATGTAACAGGTGCAGGATTTCAGAACAGTATATATTCTTTTCACAAAGATTCATGAAGCCATAATCCTCATCTCCATCATAATAATGAAGCCTGAAATTAGGTTCTGACATTGCAGATGGGTTATATGTCATGACGAAACCTTCTCTAAGTCACCAGAGAATTAAATACAGAATTAATTAGGGAGCAATAATACCCATCAAAAAAATGCCTTAATATTAAAGCTAAACAGTGTGTTGATTTATTTAATTTTATCATCTTTGCTTGAAAAACCAAGTGGAAAAAAAGAACTGCACTCATGATGAAGACAAATTAATGCTTAAACACAGCAAAACGACTCAAGGCACATTCTGAATAAGACTCAAATTGATCTTTAATTTGAACAGGAAAATTTTGTTACAAAATATACATAGCTAGAATGTTTTGTTTTTTTTTTTTCTTTTTTTCTTTTGCCTTTTAAAAACTAAATTCTTGACTTTTGGTAAGCTGAATTTTTGTCATTTGATGTTATCTTACACATCCCATGACATTACCAACTGGGCCAACCTGCCCAACTGAGACTACAACATTTACTGTAGTAGGATATCAGATACATGCAGATGGAACTTGTCATTGCTTCAAGGGTGATAAATTCCCGTGCCAGATTAGACCGACGTGATAGATGCTTTCTGGAGATGAAGCATACTTCTCCACAAGTCTGTGTTTGAGTTTGGCAGTGTGACTACCCTGACTTATGGAAAGTGGCCATCTGCCAGGTCCTGCTAGAGGTTTGAAGAGGCATCCTGTGGTCTTAGCCCAGCCCCATGACCTTCTGCCTTTTACCAGAACAGCGTGTCCTGGCCGTGACTGCTTCTTCTGGCTGAGCAGCTCTAAATGAAAAGGCATATAGAATCTGGCAATAGGATTGGCTACCTAATTTATAGGATCTGGTGAAAAAAATGAAAACCTGTTCAACAATTCAGAATCAGAAGATAGTGATAACAGACATGAAAGCAAATGCAAGACCTCTCTTAACACAGGGTCCCTTATGACAGTCTAGGTCACAGATTTATAAGGGCAGCCCTGTGTTGAGGAGCTCCATCTGAGCAGCAGATCTCTTGTGAAATAAGAAATAAGTGTTTGCTGTGTAAACTACTAAAATTTTAGAGTTACCCTCTGTAGCAGATGCAGACCAATGCAGCAGATACTCCAAATGAGTACAGCATTCACTGTAAATGTGTCATTGCCACGAACTGCAGAGCCATTCCCCATCCAATACAGGGAGCAGCTATTCATTTTCAGTCCCCTGTGGCACTGTGAACATGTACCACAAGCCAGTGTTCACTACCAGTGCAACTAATTATTTTGACTCTAGGTGAAAAATCCAGATTTTTATTTGGACTATTCCTGTTTTGGAACATGAGTAACTTTTTATAAACGATGTTACACAAGAAAAACAAGATATGTCTGTTGTCTACATCTTGCTTATCAATAACCACATGATTTATTTTCTGATATTGTTTCTCATGGTTAGCCCAAGTGACTTGTGAACCATAGGTCATAAGTTTTGGTTCAGAGCTAGGAGGCATTGAAGTGACTGCTATCTTGTATTTTTCCAGTATACCAATGGGTTCCTCAAAGAACACTTTCTATAAAACCTTACTGTCCAGAAGTAAAGGTATAGGATGAGTGGAGAAAATCGTCATCTAAAATGTCAAACAGATAAACAGACTTGTCCCCCATATAGTGAAGATGAGCTAAGAGGGCTTTCATGGAGCATTAAGAAAGGCTGACAGACCATAAACGATGCCTTTCAAAGCAGAGTAGTCAGAGAACTTACTACTCCAACAAAGAAATCTATTCTCATCATACATGCACACACACGCCATTTCAAAAGATTTCAAAACTTGACTTGAATTTCACCTTTGTTACCTTTGTCATGATCCTTAACTTGGTGAGATCACAAGTTTTCTCATTAGAAAAATGCTGATTTTAATAGAAGCTATCCCAGAGGGTTGTTTATAGGTTAAGATAATACCCATATTGGGATAATGGTGAAATGTTTTCACCATTTCAGCTGCCATATAATAAGCTGAGCTATCATTATGTTAACGGCAGGTATTCCATGTGAATTTACTTAGCATTGCATATCTAACCTTTAGAATGGTGCCTATCAGAGAAGACATTTAATATTGGCTAAATAAATTAATTCTGCCCAATAAGCAATTCTGCTCAATTGAGTTCTTAGCAGCCATTGTGAGAAATGCAGAGATAGCAAAGCCAAAATTGTTGCCAATATTTCACCTACTGAATATAGATTCCATATATTCAAATATTCTTGACTCTGTTTAATAGAGCCATTTTCTCCTTGATTGCTAATGGAACTCCAATTTTATGCAGCAGTCAGGCAGATGGCAACGTGTTCAGCAAAGCCAGCCCCCTCCACAGTTGCAAGGGATGCATTTGACTGGTTTAAACTATGATTGCTCCAAGCCATTCCCCTTTTCCAGTGGTTGGTTTGGGGTGGGAACATGAATAAGTTCTGGCTGATGAGAATTTAGAGGAACTACATTGGTGAACTTTTGGGTCTGGGTTTCTTCCAGAAAATACACATGCTTTTAGAGGCAGTAGGTTTGCTCCCCCTTTGTACCTTCATCCTCAGATGTTGACTTCTAATTGCTAAATATTCATTTCTTAAAATTACTATTGCCCCTTCAGAGGGCTGTGGCATCCATCATAAGTCCAGAGAGTGAAAACAAAGAGCTTCCCAGAAAAAATTCCCCAGGTACAGAATTGTTTATCAAACAAGTAAGTAATACTGGAACTCTGCATTAGCTCAGAATATCTATTTAATGTGATCAAATTCCCTCCCCCCCTGCATAAGTTCCTTTCAATTGGCTATTCTACTCCTTGGAAACTCAAAGCCTTCTGGTTGATATGATGACGACTATCTTGCTGAAGCTCTGAGTATGAAGGATAAAACACAAGTACTGAGAAGATATTTTAGAAGTTAAAAACATCACAGACCAGGTAAAGGTACAATGCTGTGGAATTTCAGGGGCAGGTGAAAACTATATCTGGGTGTTGTGTTTCTTTGGTTGGGGAGGGATAGATAGCCAAATTTAAATAAAAACATCTGATAACTTGGGTCTACTATGGTTGAGGTATCTCCCCAGAGCTCATGCATTATAAAATGAAAGAATTTTCAGAGGTGAAATGATGGCGTGACAAGACCCTTAGCCTAATTGGCAGGTTAATCCACTCATGGATTAACAGGGCAGTAACCATAGGCAGGTAGAGAGTGGCTGGAGAAAGTAGGTCACTAGGGACATGTCTTTGGGATTTATATTTTGTCCCTGTTGAGTGGAGCTCTCTGCTTTCTAGATGCTATGTCCTGAGCTGCTTTTCTTCACCACATACTCTGCCCTGATGTTCTGCCTCACTTTAGGCTCAGAGCAATGGAGTCAGCTGTCAATGGCCTGAGACCCTGAAACTAAGTGTCAAATAAAAATTTCCTCCTCTAAGATTGTTTTTGTCAGGGGTTTTAGCCATAGCAGTAAAAAATCTGACTAAAACAGTGCCAAGACAGCTTTTGAAATCAAATCTGAACAATGAGTCAAAGTGTACTAGACAAAGATGATGCATTTATTATAGACAGATGATTCGTTGGAACAAGTATATGGATAACAAAATGTAAGCCCTGTGAAATAAATTCATGGATGGCATAGATATAATGGGTTACTAAGGAGCAAGGCAGAATTTTTTAAAGAATGAACGGTAACTACAATAGCCCAAAGAGATAATCTGCCTAACCAAGTAAGAACAGTAGAGATATTCTCACTGCAAAAACAGTTTCCTTTCATGACAGAGGATTCCTGTTAATTGCAAGTGATAACAAACACACGGGCATTCTAGAACTTAAAGGGCAGGTCTACAATTTGAGAATGATACTAAGGAAGATAGCGACTACCCAACAATATTTCCTTAGGAGGCAGAATTTAAGAATAAATGGTGGGCTGGGGATGTGGCTCAAGCGGTAGCGCGCTCCCCTGGCATGCGTGCGGCCCGGGTTCGATCCTCAGCATCACATACTAACAAAGATGTTGTGTCTGCCGAGAACTAAAAAATAAATATTAAAAATTCTCTCTCTCTTATTCTCTCTCTCTCTCTCTCTTTAAAAAAAAAAAGAAAAAAAAAAGAATAAATGGTATGTGGGTCTGATTAGGAATTAAACTCAGGTGATGATGAGCTTTCCCACAGCTCTGGTAGACATCTCTGGGTGAAGGTGTAGTAGCTGATGAGTTGGCATCTTCTCCATGGAGAAGCTCTTATTATGCTCAACTCTTAATCATGGGTTTTGAATCAGTCATTAAAACAAGTCACCAACTCCACTGAGTTGTGACAGAAGACTCTGTATCATCGGTCCCTCTTGGCATTATGGCATATTGTGGGTACATATTTTGCTTGGTGTAAGAATGGCCTATACTTTAAATCCTGGCTCTGCCTATTTTAACTCATTTGACCTGGAATAAGTTAATAAGTTAATCTACTCAAGTGAAAAAAAAAATGGAGAAAATGCTGACCTTGCCTTTTCTGTATGAGGTGAATAAAATAATTATGTGTACATAAACATCTTGCTCAGCGAGCGACCTCTGGTAAACACCATGGTACTTTGAGGGAATGATGGGAGAGAGGAAAAAATCTGAATATTCATGAAAATATCAGAAATAAGTCTCATTTGAAATCAAAGGGGGGGAAACATGATACTCTTGGAACCCAGGAATTTAAAAAAAAATCATTTATTTCCCAAACAAAAATTACAACTCTCTGGCATTGAGAAAGCAGCATGCAGATCCAAAAGGGTTTATAAAAGTGAAAGTTTAATTACACAGAAGAAAAAAGGAGGGGTGAAAGGAAGGAGGGGCAGTTGGTATCAGCACACAGGGTCCAACAGTGCCTGGTGGTTTATGTGTGACACACAGAACCACCACCCTCTGGGGTCAGCACTATTACTTCCAGCACTTTATAAATGATGATAGATTAGGTTTAGAATTAGCACCCCCATGTTGAATAGCCTGTGGTTCACAACAGGCCCCACACTACTCCCCTGCTCCATAATCACAGATTAGAATCAGACCTGTATTCTCTGCCACCTACTCCCAACAGTGTCCCTTCCAGTGGTTATATTCATGTGTTCTAAATGACTTGCTTGCAACTGCAGCTTCAGGTGCCAGATATATATTTTTTGATCTTCCCAAAAACAGACTGTAAGGAAAATATGTTTAAAAACACATTTTCCTTTTCAAATTTAGTCACTAGTCTTGTGCTTCCAAATTGTACCCATCCATTATGTTAAGCACGAATTAAAAAAAAAAATCCTCTAAAACCACAGAGAAGAGTAACAGTACTCATGTACACTAAGAAAATTTGTAAACCAAGGTCTCTCTGTGGGTGGTATAATTGCTATTTAAAAACCAGTTAGCACCAGGCAGCCCAAAGGGGGACAAAATAGGAAGATGTAGAATATATAGGTTCTTTGCTCCTCACTATGAAAACCATCTTTTATTCTGCATCTAATTAATATGATTATTTAAAGCAGTAGAGATGGAGGGAGACTTTATTAAAAAGGAATAAGAGATTTGGGATTTTACCTGTGAAAGTATTCTACTTTGTAAGTATATTAGGTCTGGTATTAAAATGGCCTTCAGAGTAAGATAGATGTGGGTTTAAAGTCTAACTCTGGTACTCCATTAGCTCTGTGGCTTTCAGCACACTTGGAAAATGAGGAGAGTCTTAACACCCACAATCTTGGGGTGGACATGGCATTAAATGAGACAGTGCACGTGAAGCATCCCACAGGGATCTTACTAAACCTCAATGGCTAGAAATGGGAGACTAGTGAATCAAGACTCCTAAAGATAATATAGAAGATTGATATAAAGAGGAAAAGTACAGCAGAAGAAGGGATGCTTCGTTCTTTGAGACTGACAAGGAGGTGGGTATGGGTAAGTGTGGAGGAGGAAGGGAAGACAGGTGCTTCTGAGCTCCTCAGCTCCTTGATGCCAGTGAGCACCATGGTAAAGATCATCAGAAGCTAGCAAAGAAAGTGAGCACCAAACAGGGACCTTGGGCTAAGAGGTGGGAGTTTGTAATAGTTGAAGATAAAGAACATAAAGAACCCAGATTTCTTGGCAGCGCCTATAGTTGATCTGAGAAGAGAGGCTATGCCTTTGTAGCAAGGCCAAAACCCACAGCTATGAGATACTGAACTGGCCTCTTGGAAATGGAAGAGACAGGAGTAGATGCACTGATTCAGAACAAGGATGCCCTGGGGGTGGGATGTGATGGAAGAACCAGTTGTCAAAAACAGGACTGCCTGGGATCCATGTGAAACAGAGCTTTCCCAAATATCTTTACAATGTGGTTCATAAGGAGAGAGGTGATACTTCTACTGCACCTGAAGAAAAATGTAGCAGACACAGAACCAAGAAAGTGACTCTCAGAGGTCATGAAATACTTTAGCTTGTGAGACCAAAAAAGCCCTCTCTGAAGAAGGACATTTACAACTGACCTCACTGATTAGGAACTGGGAGAAATAGAAAGTCCAGTGTCCCGTTTCCAGAGTACAATATTTATCCTTGAATGTAAAATGACTTGGGAAGTAAGAAAAGCAGCTAGAGGTGAGCACAAAGTGGAAAGTTAGAAGCAGTTAACACCAGAGTGTGACAAATTCACAGCCCCTTGACAAACAGGAGGAGTGGGGAAGGGGCTGACCTGACCAACAGAGATAAACAACAAGATGCACTCAGCCCAAGAAGACCTTCCCACCACAGGAGAACAAAGGGAGGTGGGGACAAGAAAAGGTACATTTATTTAAATAACCCAACAGGAGAAAGGCGATATTTGAGAAGACTGTACATCCCACAGTGCATAGTGCTTAGTGGTAAAAGGACCTTTTGCACAAGGAATGAAATGCTGATTGTAACTGCTGGGTGTGCCTGCTCACCCAGACACTTGAGCTCACAAGACAGTCATTGAAAACCTTGCTTTTTCTGTACCTTTTGTCTCTCAGTTCATTCACTGGGTTTGGACAGGTGAGCATGTTTCTAAAGGAACCATCCATGAGATGGACTATGAGAAGAGCATCTCAGATGGAGGCAGCACCTACACAAAGATCACGAGGCAGATTTAATCTTTTTCAACACTCAGGAACAGGGAGAAAACCAGGGAGGCTGGAGACCAATAAAGTAAGGGTGTCTAGTTCTATCACGATAGCCATGTAGAGGACTTCAGGAATAGAAAAGGAGGTACTATAGAAATTGAGAGTTATTTTGAATTCATTAGAAAGTCACCAGACTTTCTAAGTATGGGGATGACATGATGTGGTTTATGTAGGTGAATTCATGCAGAGAGATGGGAGACAGATCCAGAAGAAGCCCAGCCCAGTTACCAGGGCTTGAGGCAGGTTACCTTGCTCCCCTGGTCTATGTGAAGTGCATATTTTTACCTCATCTTTGTTCATTTGGGACCTAATGCCTAAAATATGCACCTATCCAGAACACTTCTGCATTTCACAAACCTAAAATCTATGCATACTTTAAAAACAGATGAGAGACTGAACAGCATCAGAACACAATGATCCTTCGAACTCTTGACTTCCTTACTGGTTACAACAGAAAAACACATTGGGTAACTTTAGGACCCAGGCATGCACTCAGTTTGCCTTTCTTTTTCTTTATTCCTTTAATCTCTACATTTCAATCTGAGGGATGGTATTATTGCATGATGAAAAGAAAAACTTCCAATGCATTTAAGTGATGTATACCAATTAAATGACAGTTCTTGAGAGTGGAAAGCAGTTTTGCCACTTATGCTCCATTTTTTCTGTCATATTGTCAAATAGACTCTTAGGTGCAATATTCATTTCTGCAATGAAAATACAAGCTCTATAAAGTCAGGGATCACAGAACTCAAGAGGCCACTAGGCCACGCCAAGACCTTGAACAAATCACTTACCCTACTATACCACAGTGTCTTCGAGTGAAACTTGGGGTAGTAATGCTCTTCAACACTCAGTCTTATGGACACTGTGAAAGTTTAGAATACTACCCAAATGGAAGAATAAGCCAACAGCCATTGTCCATGTTCAGATCCTCAAGGGGTCCAGAACATTAATTGGTTCATCTAGACAGGATTATATCAAGAAGGATCTTTTTCAATAGGAAAGCTCATCACATTTTTAAATCATCAGGTGAACTAAGTGCTTCTTAAGTCCAAGCTCATAAACATCAAACAGATTTTTCTAAGCTTTAGTACAGGTGTTAAATTTTTCTTTTTCAATTTTCCCAAAGGTATTTATTAGGTCATCCTATTTAGGATTTCCTCCTTAAATTAATAATCCCATTAATATAAGAAATCTAAGAAGCTAGGGGAAAGAATACTACGCATTCCCACTAAGCATCTTTAAAAATTAAAAAAAAAGTAATAAATTGTTCATGGAAATGACATGATTTGCCCAAGATAATAACCCTCCAGTCTATTATGCAAACATGCAAAAGTGCTCACTCATTCTCTTCAAAGTTTGTCAATTTTTGTTTCTTCCACAGATTGATGCCTTTAAGTAAAAAAGAAAAATCCTTAGAATTGTAAGAGTATCAAATTTGGAAGGGAACTTAGAAGTTCAAAGACATATCAGACAAATTTATCAGGAATTCTTCCCTCCTCTGTTACCTTTAACAAAAATAACTTCTCTTCTGCAACTTCCTCGGAAGACAAGTATCTTTGGCTCTTGTTTTAGTCAGCTTTTTTGCTGCTGTGACCAAAAAAACAGACAAGAACAGTTGTAGGAGGAAGAGTTTACTTGGACGCTTATGGGTTCAGAGGTCTCAATCCATAGATGACTGGTTCCATTCCTCAGGGCCTTAGGTAAGGCAGAATGTCATGGTAGGAGGGTCTGGCAGAGTAAAGTAACTGGGGACATGGCTGCAGAAGGCAGAGAGAGAACTCTGCTCAACAAAGACAAAATATATACCCCTAAAGCATGCCCCAGGGACCCACCTCTACTAGCCATACCCTACCCGACTAAAATTACATGGAAGTTAATCCATATCACGGGATTAATACAATCACTAGGTTAAACCTTTTCTAATCAATCATTTCACCTCTAAACCTTCTTGCATGGTCTCACAAATAAGCTTTTGGGGTACCTAAAATCTAAACCATAATAGCTCTATAAGCAATTTTTGAAATGTTTGATTCAGAATCACCTCACACTCAAAAATCATGAACTCCAAATACCTTTTGTTTATGTGAGTTTGCCCTAGCAACATATCTGTATTAGAAATTAAGGCAGAATTGGAAGATGGCGGCGATGGGAGTGCATCACCCCAGTGCGCCGCGTCACTGTGCGGGAGAAAGACGAGGTAAAACGGCTGAAGGCTACCTTGTTGGGAATTTCCAGTGAAACTGAGGTGCTCCAGAATCTAGAGGACGGATTTCCATCGCGCGGGATTCGGCTGCGGGGGCTCGGTCGCGGGCGATTTCTCCGCACTGAGGGTAGCAGAGTCTGGTCGGCGGACCGCCCCGCGGATGGAGTCTGGGGTGCGCGGTGAGGTACTGGAGCGGGAGTACAGTGATGCGGATTCTGGGGGCTCCTGCCAGCGGTGCAATGGCCGTGCTTAGTGCTGAGTTCCGGCTTTGAGACAGAGGAGAGAAGCGGTCCAGTTCGATTCTCGACACCGGTCGGACGACGGAGGAGGACAGCGGCCGCCATCTTGGAGAGCTGATGTAATCATCCCTGTTTTCTACTGATCTCAGTTCATTCAACTACGGAACAGGTGATTTCAGGCTGGTATTTGCCTGCGTCTCGCAGACAGATCACTCAGGCCCGGGACTGAAGAACCTGAGGAGAATAATCCTCAGGGCTCGCTCCTGGCAAGGCGTGCGCCGGGCTTTGAGCGGCCGGATTCTGGTTTCCCGGGCTGCTTTGGCCCAGGGCTGGGGAACCTGCGGGGACTGGGTGCTGAGGCCAGCTCCAAGTGGAACGTGCGCTGAGGGGCGGCTGGGCTCTGACTCCCGGAACAGTTTTGGCCCGGGGCTGGGGAGCCCGCAGGGACTGCATCTTTGACCCTGCTCCTAGCGGAGCGTGCACCGAGCTGGGAGAGTTTGGAGCGGCCGGACTCTGGCTCCCGGGGCTGCTTTGGCCTGGGGCTGGGGAACCCGCGGGGGTCGCTCTGTGGAGCCTGCTCCTAGTAGAGCGTGGCCCGGATCGGAGAGGCCGGTTCTGGCTCCCGAAGCTGCTTTGGCCCAGGGCTGGGGAACCTGCGGGGACTGCTTCTCGTTCCGGGTCCTGCTGGGTGCTGTGGGGGCCTGGGGGGCAGAGTGGAGCTGCCACCTGCGCCCAGAGCAGGCCAAGCAACACACCGGCATGGTATCACGACACCCCAACTGCAGCTGGGGCCGAGGAGAGTAGCCGCCCACACCTGGAACAGGACCAACGAACCAACGGCGCGGTAGCCAAGTCACCCCATTTGGAGTGGGGGCTGTGCAGAGCTGCCGTGTGAGCCTGCAAGGTAAGCAGACCTGCGACCCACTGGCAGGACAGGCCCGGCAGCCTGCCAGTGTGGTGGACAAGTAGCATCAAGGCAGTCACGTCACACTGGTTGGAGTGGGGTTGGAGCAGAGCCGCCGCCCGCGTCCGGAAAAGGCCCAGCAACCCGTTGGAGAGGCAGTCAGGTACCCCCACTGGGAGTGGGGGCTGAGCAGAACTGCCGCCCAAGCCCGCAAGGTAGGCAGAACTGCGACCCACCGGCGGAACATGCCTAGAGGCCGACCAGCGTGGTAGACAAGTCACACCAATTGGAGTAGGGGCGGAGCAGAGCTGCCGCCCACATCTGGATCAGGTCCAACGACCCGAGGGCGTGGTAGTTAGGTCACCACAATTGGAGTGGGGGCAGAGCAGAACCACCACCCACGCCCGCAGGGTGGGCAGACCTGTGACCAACCAGCATGGTTGATAGATCACCCTAATTAGAGGAGGAGCACAGCCACTACCCGCCCTGCAAGAGAGATCTCCCAACTATACAAGAGCAATATAAATAAATAGGGGGAAAATTTCAAAAACACAACAGTTTCACCAAGCAGAAAGAAACGCGAGCAGTATGAAAAGACAAGGAAAGAAAGGACCACAAGCAATGCAGGTCAACTCAACTTTAGAAGAGGTAATAGCTGCAACAGATGGAATGTCAGATAAAGAGTTCAGGATATACATGCTTCAGATGATCTGGAGTCTCAAGGAAGACATGAGACAGCAAAATCAGACAATGAAAGATCACTTTGACAAGGAACTACATAAACAAATCCAGGAAGTAAAAGATCAATTTCACAGGGAGATAGAGGTAATAAAAAACAAACAAATAGAAATCCAAGAAATGCAGGAAGCAATAAACCAACTTAAAACCTCAATTGACAATACTACCAGCAGAGTAGATCACTTAGAAGATAGAACATCAGACAATGAAGACAAAGTATTTCAACTTGAAAAGAACATAGACAGCTCAGCAAGTCTGCTAAGAAACCATGAGCAGAACATCCAAGAAATATGGGATAACATTAAAAGACCAAACTTAAGGGTCATTGGGATACAGGAAGGCACAGAGCAACAAACCAAAGGAATAAACAATCTATTCAATAAAATAGTATGAGAAAACTTCCCAGACTTTAAGAATGAAACAGAATCCCAAATCCTAGAAGCCTACAGGACGCCGAAAGTGCAAAATCATAAGAGATCCACACCTAGACACATTATAATGAAGATGCCCAACATACAGAATAAGGAGATAATTTTAAAAGCTACAAGAGAAAGGAAGCAGATTACATTTAGGGGTAAACCAATCAGGATAACAGCTGATCTCTCAACACAGACTCTGAAAGCTAGAAGATCCTGGAATAACATATTTCAAACACTGAAAGAAAATGGGTTCCAACCAAGAATCGTGTATCCAGCGAAATTAAGCTTCAGGATGGAAGATGAAATTAAAACCTTCCACGATAAACAAAAGTTAAAAGAATTCGCAGCTAGAAAACCATCTCTTCAAAAAATCCTTGGCAAAACATTACAGGAAGAGGAAATCGAAAATAACATTGACAACCATCAGTGGGAGGTAGGACAGTAGAGGGGGGAAAGTAATCAAAGAGGAAAACAAATCAGGTTTAGTAACATTAATAAACAAATATGGCTGGAGGAACAAACCATATCTCAATAATAACCCTAAATGTTAATGGCTTAAACTCACCAATTAAGAGACACAGGCTAGTTGAATGGATCACAAAACAAGACCCAACGATATGCTGTCTACAGGAGACGCATTTGATAGGAAAAGATATACATAGACTGAAGGTGAAAGGTTGGGAAAAATCATTCCACTCATATGGACTGCGGAAACAAGCAGGAGTGTCCATACTCATATCAAATAAAATAGATTTCAAGCCAAAGTTAATCAAAAGGGATAAAGAGGGACACTGCATACTGCTCAAGGGAACCATACACCAACAAGACATAACAATCATAAATATATATGCCCCAAACAATGGTGCAGCTATGTTCATCAAGCAAACTCTTCTCAAGTTCAAGAGTCTAATAGACCACCATACAATAATCATGGGAGACTTCAACACACCTCTCTCACCACTGGACAGATCTTCCAAACAAAAGTTAAATAAGGAAACTATAGAACTCAATAACACAATTAACAACCTAGACTTAATTGACATATATAGAATATACCACCCAACATCAAGTAGTTACACTTTTTTCTCAGCAGCACATGGATCCTTCTCAAAAATAGATCATATATTATGTCACAGGGCAACTCTTAGACAATATAAAGGAGTAGAGATAATACCATGCATCTTATCTGATCATAATGGAATAAAACTGAAAATCAACGATAAAAGAAGGAAGGAAAAATCATGCATCACTTGGAGAATGAACAATAGGTTACTGAATGATCAATGGGTTATAGAAGACATTAAGGAGGAAATTAAAAACTTCTTAGAGTTAAATGAAAACACAGACACAACATATCGGAATCTATGGGACACATTGAAAGCAGTTCAAAGAGGAAAATTCATTGCTTGGAGCTCATTCCTTAAAAAAAGAAAAAAACAACAAATAAATGATCTCATACTTCACATCAAAATCCTAGAAAAAGAAGAGCAAAACAACAGCAAAAGAAGTAGAAGGCAAGAAATAATTAAAATCAGAGCTGAAATTAATGAAATTGAAACAAAAGAAACAATTGAAAAAATTGACAAAACTAAAAGTTGGTTCTTTGAAAAAATAAATAAAATCGACAGACCCTTAGCAATGCTAACGAAGAGAAGAAGAGAGAGAACCCAAATTACTAGCATACGGGATGAAAAAGGCAATATCACAACAGACACATCAGAAATACAGAAGATAATCAGAAATTATTTTGAATCCTTATACTCCAATAAAATAGAAGATAGTGAAGGCATCGATAAATTTCTTAAGTCATATGATCTGCCCAGATTGAGTCAGGAAGATATAGACAACCTAAACAGACCAATAACAATAGAGGAAATAGAAGAAACCATCAAAAGACTACCAACTAAGAAAAGCCCAGGACCGGATGGGTATACAGCAGAGTTTTACAAAACCTTTAAAGAGGAACTAACACCAATACTTTTCAAGTTATTTCAGGAAATAGAAAAAGAGGGAGAACTTCCAAATACATTCTACGAGGCCAACATCACCCTGATGCCTAAACCAGACAGAGACACTTCAAAGAAAGAAAACTACAGACCAATATCTCTAATGAACCTAGATGCAAAAATCCTCAATAAAATTCTGGCGAATCGGATTCAAAAACATATCAAAAAAATTATACACCATGATCAAGTAGGATTCATCCCTGGGATGCAAGGCTGGTTCAATATGCAGAAATCAATAAATGTTATTCACCACATCAATAGACTTAAAAATAAGAACCATATGATCATCTCGATAGATGCAGAAAAAGCATTCGACAAAGTACAGCATCCCTTTATGTTCAAAACTCTAGAAAAATTAGGGATAACAGGATCATACCTCAACATTGTAAAAGCAATCTATGATAAGCCACAGGCCAGCAACATTCTGAATGGAGAAAAATTGAAGGCATTCCCTCTAAGATCTGGTACAAGACAGGGATGCCCTCTCTCACCACTTCTGTTCAACATAGTCCTCGAAACACTGGCCAGAGCAATTAGACAGATGAAAGAAATTAAAGGCATAAAAATAGGAAAAGAAGAACTTAAATTATCACTATTTTCAGACGATATGATTCTATACCTAACAGACCCAAAAGGGTCTACAAAGAAACTATTAGAGTTAATAAATGAATTCAGCAAAGTGGCGGGATATAAAATCAACATGCATAAATCAAATGCATTCCTGTATATCAGCGACAAATCCTCTGAAACGGAAATGAGGACAACCACTCCATTCACAATATCCCCCCCCAAAATAAAATACTTGGGAATCAACCTAACAAAAGTGGTGAAAGACCTATACAATGAAAACTACAGAACCCTAAAGAGAGATATAGAAGAAGACCTCAGAAGATGGAAAAATATACCCTGTTCATGGATAGGCAGAACTAACATCATCAAAATGGCGATATTACCAAAAGTTCTCTATAAGTTCAATGCTATGCCAATCAAAATCCCAACAGCATTTCTTGTAGAAATAGACAAAACAATCATGAAATTCATATGGAATAATGAAAGACCCAGAATAGCAAAAACAATGCTAAGCAGGAAGTGTGAACCAGGCGATATAGCGATACCAGACTTCAAACTATACTACAGAGCAATAGTAACAAAAACAGCATGGTACTGGTACCAAAACAGGCGGGTGGACCAATGGTACAGAATAGAGGACACAGTAACCAATCCACAAAACTACAACTATCTTATATTTGATAAAGGGGCTAAAAGCATGCAATGGAGGAAGGATAGCATCTTCAACAAATGGTGCTGGGAAAACTGGAAATCCATTTGCATCAAAATGAAACTGAATCCCTTTCTCTCGCCATGCACAAAACTTAACTCAAAATGGATCAAGGAGCTTGATATTAAATCAGAGACACTGCATCTGATTGAAGAAAAAGTTGGCTATGATCTACATAGTGTGGGGTCGGGCTCCAAATTCCTCAATAGGACACCCATAGCGCAAGAGTTAACAACTAGAATCAACAAATGGGACTTACTTAAACTAAAAAGTTTTTTCTCAGCAAAAGAAACAATAAGAGAGATAAACAGGGAGCCTACATCCTGGGAACAAATCTTTACTCCACACATTTCAGATAGAGCCCTAATATCCAGAGTATACAAAGAACTCAAAAAATTAGACAATAAGATAACAAATAACCCAATCAACAAATGGGCCAAGGACCTGAACAGACACTTCTCAGAGGAGGACATACAATCAATCAACAAGTACATGAAAAAATGCTCACCATCTCTAGTAGTCAGAGAAATGCAAATCAAAACCACCCTAAGATACCATCTCACTCCAGTAAGATTGGCAGCCATTATGAAGTCCAACAACAACAAGTGCTGGCGAGGATGTGGGGAAAAGTGTATACTTGTTCATTGTTGGTGGGACTGCAAATTGGTGCAGCCAATTTGGAAAGCAGTATGGAGATTTCTTGGAAAGCTGGGAATGGAACCACCATTTGACCCAGCTATTCCCCTTCTCGGTCTATTCCCTAAAGACCTAATAAGAGCATGCTACAGGGACACTCCTACATCGATGTTCATAGCAGCACAATTCATGATAGCAAGATTGTGGAACCAACCTAGATGCCCTTCAATAGATGAATGGATAAAAAAAATGTGGCATTTATACACAATGGAGTATTACTCTGCTTTAAAAAATGACAAAATCATAGAATTTGGAGGGAAATGGATGGCATTAGAGCAGATTATGCTAAGTGAAGCTAGCCAATCCTTAAAAAACAAATACCAAATGACTGCTTTGATATAAGGGGAGTAACCAAGGTCAGGGTAGGGACGAAGAGCTTGAGAAGAAGATTAACATTAAACAGGGATGAGAAGTGGGATGGAAAGGGAGTGAGAAGGGAAATCGCATGGAAATGGAAGGTGATCCTCAGGGTTATACAAAATTACATATAAGAGGAAAGGAGGGGTAAGAGAAAAATAATACAAGTGGAAGAAATGATTTACAGTAGAGGGGGTAGAGAGAGAAAAGGGGAGGGGAGGGGAGGGGAGGGGAGGGGAGGGGAAGGGGGATAGTAGAGAATAGGATAGACAGCAGAATACATCAGTCACTAGAATGGCAATATGTAAATCAATGGAAGTGTAACTGATGTGATACAGCAATCTGTATACGGGGTAAAAATGGGAGTTCATAACCCACTTGAATCAAACTGTGAAATATGATATATTAAGAACTATGTAATGTTTTGAACGACCAACAATTAAAAAAAAGAAATTAAGGCAGAAAAGAAATTGTGTTAATTTACTTAAAATTACATTTCATCTATCACGTTAGTATACAATTTTAAGAACATGTTAAATAATAACTTAGAATACATGTTATGTTTTGGATTTGAAATAATTAATAAGTGCATATTATCATTTTTACCCCAAAATGCATGTGTTGAAGGCTTGGTCCCCAAGGCAGCATTTTTCTGAGGCAGAGCCTTTAGGAAGTGATGGGATCATGCGGGTTCTGTCCTCATCAATGGACTAGTCCATTGATGGATTCATAATATAATGTGTTATAGGGAGGTGAAGGAAACTTAGGTGGGGCCAAGGTGGAGGAAGTTGGTCCTGGGAAGCATGACCTGGAAGAATATATTTTGTTTCTAGGACCTTCTTTTTCTCTGCTTCTCAGGAGCCACAAAGTAAGCTGCTGTGGTATTCCACCTGCTCTCCGCCATGATGTTCTACATCTTCACAGAACCAAATGCAAAAGGATCCAAGTGATCATTCACTGGAAATCTCTGAAATTGTGAGGCAACATATTTTTTTTCTTCTTTTAAGAAGTATTCTGTCACAGCAACAGAAAGCTAACAGTGTAGCACTATTGTATATTTTCCAAATCTCTTTAATATTTATCTTGATAAAAAGGCACTAAAGCCCCTTTGTGATGTGTTTTGGTTGAAATTATAGAAAGAAAATCTCATCTCACAAAGATGCATTGTTGTAAAAGGGAAAGTATTTTAATAGTCTTTTCAGGATAGATGTTCTTTGCTATTACACTAAAATTCAATTGAAAAAAAAATCTTTTCCTAAGCTGTGGTAGATTTTTAAGAGATATTTGCAATGTGGAATCCAAAACTATATTAAAATTTTTTGTACTCTATAACATTAATCCTCTGGTCATCTGAAACTTTGTGTCTTTTATCTATGCATGGTTTTCTAGTACTTGTATTACTCATTTAGAAATAATATTTATCTGACAGAAGCAGATCTTCCAAATGTCATCACACTTCATTATAAAATATTGAAATTCTCAGTTGTTAATATGACCTCCAGTCTTGTCAGAACAGTCTGAGTTTTGAGAATCTGTTAAGCACACTGCAGAAGCAAATGGGAGTTTGCTGAAAATCTAAATTTTGCCTGAAGCTCAATTTTTTTTTAATTGCAACAAAGACTATCAAGTTGTTTTCCTTGAAGAGACAGTCTCACCTTGGCTTTTGGTTACTTTTAGAAAATGTTGGCCAACAAACCCAAATTTATATAACCATAATTTATCCATCAGGTTTTTTTTTCATTAAAAAATGAAGTTCCATTAAAAAGCTGTGAGTCTAGCCTAAAAAGGGTATACATGCTTTTTTCCTAAAGCCATTGTCACATTTCAGTATGCAGTAGAAGTGCTTTATATATCTCCTCATTCCATCACACAGAATGTTGTACAGATATGAACTCGAAGATCTAAATTTAATAACATTAATAAGGTTTACTGCTCCATGTGGCACATTCTTATATTTAACTGACTTCTTTTTTCTTTTTAATACATAGAAAGTTTGTACTAGTGAAGCAAAGTCATTCCTAGTATGGTTTGGTGCCATTGCTTCACATTGTGTGCTAAGCAAATAATTATTTTCCCCCATCATATACATATATATTTTGGCACCATTAATCAAATGTCAACATATTTAAAAAAAAAAAAACCACCAAAGTCTTGGTGTTATTAGGAACCATACTTTAAGAAATGCTAGGCTACACAGTGATGCATACATGGATAGGAAAACCCTGCCTTTAAAAGTGGAAAAGAGGGGAATGATAACAGATTTTCAAGGACCAAGATACATTTATCGTGGACATTCAAGGAGGCACTTTTAATTAATGAGTCATAGTGGAAAGATGAATATGTAAACGAAGGAAGTCTTATACAGAAGGCTAAGGCCCTCAAACACTCCACTGCACAATAGCCTACAGTCTCATGCCCATAACTTTGCTCACTGATAGAATATTGATTATTTTGATTTTTCAGCCAATGGAGCTGAATAATCACCTCCACCTCAAAAATCTCTTACCAGGGCTTCTTATACACTTTACATGGTTCCAGGCACCTATACACACCATCCTTAAACCTCCCAAAAAACCTACATTATAGAAAATGATGGATTCACTGTTCACAGGATGGCTCAGAATTGTTGGATAACTGGTCTCAAGTCATGCTATCAGATGGTGGTGTACTCTGGATTCAGTCTCCATAACCCACTATCAAAAGCTGGAAAGAACTTTCCAGACACAACTCTTTGGCTGATTCACCACTGAATTGAGAACTAATCCTATTCAATGAAGAAATTAATCTCTTCTGCACCATCTCAGAGAAATGGGGATAAGATATGTTTTTTTTTTTTTGGTTGTTTGTTTGTTATTTTAAATAGCTTCAAAGAAAGGTAAGTTCCCACACTGGCATAAGAATGAAGCCCTTAATAATTATTTACCAGAATAGTTTATGCTGAAATCTTTTTATGATCTCCCTTCTTTCTGTTATTGTTGTTGTCCATTTTCTATTGGAACATTAGTACACCTGGAGGGCTCAACCATACTCTTGGTGTACAGAACAGCCAGTCTGAATGTGGACCTCACACGGATCCTAGCACTGAACCAAATGAGTGCACTCCATCCACTCCAAACCCACTGTGTTGAAACCATCTCATTCTCCAACCACAATGATAGCTGGTCATTCTCCATGAATGATGGATCTGTGCACATGCAGCTCTAGAGCTGGGATAACCTCTTTCCTGCTCCCACTGCAGGTAAACCCAACTCACTGCTCACATTCTGCTTAGATGTCCTGTTGTTATGGTTTGGATGTGAGATGATCCCCAAAAGCTCATGTGGGAGACAATTCAGAAAGGTTTAAAGAAGAAATGATTGGTTACAAAAGCCTTAACCCAATCAATGAATCGACTCCCTGATGGAATTAACTGGGTGGGGGCTGAAGCACATAGGTGTGGCTAGAGGAGGCGGATCCCTGGATGCATCTCTTTGGGGTACATATTTTTGTATCTAATACATGGCGAGTCAATCTCAATCTCTCTCTCTCTCTCTCTCTCTCTCCTTTCTGGTCATCATATGAGCCACTTCCCTCCATCACACTCTTCCACCATGTTGTTCTGCCTGACCTCTAGCCTTGAAGAATGGCCCAATTATCTATGAATTGCAACCTCTGAAACCATAAGCATCCTAATAAACTTTTACTTCTCTAATTATTTTTGTCAGGTCTTTAAGTCACCGCAGTGAAAAAGCTGACACACTAGTCCTCAAGGCACCTCCCAAGGAACCTCATCAGTTAGGGGAACTGATCCTTCTGTGCTCTCAAATAGGATTTTGTGTTTATTCTCATCAAGGCAAGATTGTTCTGGTTCTTCTATATCTAATCAGACTGGAAGCTGTATGAAGGCAGAACCTGTGCTTCCTATAGTGCTGTAGCTCCAGAATCTTGTTCATGTGAGTTCTAAAGAGGGAGGGAGAAATAATGCAAAGACAGACAAAAGGAGAAGCCCCGCTGGGAGGAGGTGGTGACACATTCAGCCATCCTGCAAACACACCAGAGTTCTCAAGTAATGCTACCAGCCCCGCCCCCCTAGTCAGCACTAGTCTGAATGCTCAAAACTATACTTTTACTTAATAAAAAATTTTCAGAGAGGAAAACATGTGCTCAGATATTTGGTATGTTTCTAATGTAAGGCATGCCTGCTTCTTCTGTTCTTAATCTTTCCACAGAGATATGAAGGGATGCTTCAACCCTGGTCCCCTCTTGTGATGAGGGTTTAAGTGCTTGTGAGATGGTACAAGATACGGGTGCTAGATCATATTGTCTTTTTATTTCTCTGCTTGCATTCCTGGGAAGAAGAGCCATGTTCTTTGTCCTTTTAAACCCAGACTGCCTGCCAGAGCAGATGATACACCATAGGCTTTTCACAAAGTTTCTCTGAATTGAACCAGCAGATCTATCGAGGTGGATATGGGAGTGGGGGTAGGGGTGCAAAGGCTGCTCTGCAAGGTAGCAGAGTCTACATAAGAGCAAGCACAGCCAGAATCCAGAGCTTTCACCAACAAACCAAGGTTGTAGTAAAACTTCTGCCAAGAGCAACAGAAGAGAGCCAGAACATGCACATTACCAGGCAGTATAATGATCCTAAATTTTGAAAGCTTCCATTTGTTAAGTGCTTTCTGTATACCAAGTACCATAACAAGGATATTCATGAACTGCACATTCATCCCCATTGTACAAAGGGGAAACTGACATCAAAGACTCTCCTAACATGATATAGCTAGTTGAGCTGCTGAACAGAGCTTTACACCCTCATCTGTCTCCAACACCGATGGTTGAATTCTCTCACAATACTCCTCTTTGCACCTTCCTATTACTGTTCATCTGGCGTTGTGTGATCTTCTCTTGAGCTGGCCAAGAGACCCCGCGATGTCTGGCAGACTATATGAAGATTCCCCAGTGACATCCCAGTCTTAAGCCATGTCTACCTGTCTGATTTTCATTATAACTACCTGACACGGATAGTTCAGATATTTCTCTGTTCAGCTTTTGGTTCTCAGAATATGTTCTTCCAAATAGAAAGGGAACAAATAGGGGTTGACTCACAGCTGACTCTTCTTCCAGTCCTATTTGAATCCTTCATTCTTAACAGTTATAGGGGGAAGAAAATGAGGCCCAGATGACACTACACATGCTGAGATACTTCCATTATCATCACCACACATCTGTTCTCATTCAGTTGTAATGCAACATGATCAAATCTTGTGATAATTCACAGGCCAAATCCATAACCACACATGCATGTATATACAAACCTGGAAGCTAAAATATTAGCAAGGATTCCCTACATGGTAAGAATGAGCACATTTCTCATTTTCATCTTTATACATTCCTATTTCTTCTTTTTTTCCCCTACAGTAAGCATGCTATTTTTATAATCAAGAAAATAGAGTACTAAACACTATTCCAAAAACCACAGTGAACCAGGAGTCCAAAGATCTAGAACTCTCTGACCTCACCCATATTCCTACTAGTGTAAAACTTGCAACAACCACTTCTTTTCTATAAGACAAAGATTCACCATTTGTAAAATGGGGGTGCGGTTTCCTAAAGGTTTCCCAAGAATTGTTGCAGGGATTAGTGAGATCACACACATCAAAGAACTTGTTAAACTGTATACAAAGCAGTGAGGGTACTGCTGTTATGCAACAGTGAATAGTTTGGGAAGCTCTATCCCACTGCTAAATCTAGCCGAGATCTAAGCAATAATGTCCCTGAAAACAAATGAATACTTGCATTCAAAATTTCAAAATCATATGGCCTCCTCTGGGAGGTTACATAAGCCTTTCATTACCCTGGATGTTTATTATCAGAGCGATGTCCCCAGAGACACTAATGGGTATGACTGTTATTAAGGGAAGGAGAGGAAAGGGGAGGGAGGATAAAGTACTTGGCTCAAATATCCCATTTGTTACCAGACATAAAAATCTCAAGACATAGAATTAACTTACAGAGGTGGAATGTCCCCCAAAGGGAAAAATTAAACTCTAAAAGTGCTTCGTTAGGTGTATTTTTATTTTTATTCAAAATGTACATTTTCAACCTCTTAATGCACTGGGTATTAGGAAGAGCAATGAAGGCTGAAAGAAGCCAAAAACAGTGTCAGCGAGGGAGGGTAAAGGGAATTAAACAAAACAGGGACCATTGTTTTATTATCCCAGCCTTTTCCTCTAGAGACCACATTAAAATTTTTGTATCTTTTCCCCTAAATGGAAATACACTAGAGGGGTTTCATCTGGAAAGTGAGAAGATCAAATTTTAAGCGAGAAACAAGCATAATTAACAAGGATGTTCACCAAAGCCGAAAGTTGTGCTGAGAAACAATGATGACTCGAACAGAGAGGCAGCCAGAACCTCCTATGTTCCAGGCTTACCCAATTATAATAGGAGTATTGCATTTACTTCTAGGAGCTGAGGGGCTTCCAAGCTGCCTGGAGGTCAGGGTGGGCTCCAGGGAAGCCCAGGTCCTGTCACAAACCTTTGAACCCACGGCAGAAGCGCACCATGGATCATGAGTTCCAGGAGCTGAGGGACTACCCAGGCTGCTGAGCATCTCCCGGGGCAGACCCATCTGAAGCAGACCCTCCACCAGAAGTAAAATGGGTACAAGTTACAGTTACTGCTTCTACTGGTGGATTCCTCTCTAGAGCCCAACCCTCCAGCATAGGAAACCAAGATTGAAGAACCTCAGTCTGAAACACTCCAGGCAAAGCCTTCAGGTGGAAATGGATATGATAATCTCAATAATTTCAACTGAAAACAGACTTCTGAACCCAGGAATAAGATCGTTCCATCAAAAGGCTGAGTTTTAAGTTTAGAGTATGAAAATCCAAAACCATTTGCTTATGCTAGACTAAACAAAAGAATACAAGGACTATGAAAAAAAACCCACATTCATTAGGCAGAAATACTTTTTGTGGTAGCATATAAAGCTTGTAGTAAGCATATATAAAATAGAAGTTCATGACTGATTTTATTCCCTTAAGCCATTGTGTTATTAACAAACATCTTTTAATAGGACTGCTTTCATACAGAAGAGGACACCCATTGCACACAAAATGTTTTAGAAGAAAGGATACATAATTGTTCTTTATATTTTTTTATCAAGTGATAAATCATTTTACCTATAACACAGTATTAAAGTATGAAAACAAAATTAATGCATGGCTTCTTTTAAGATTTTTTTATGTGAAATAACCTATGTAACACACAATCTACCATTTTAACTATACAGCTTGGTGGCATTGATTACATTCAAGTAGTTGTGCCACACCCATCTCCATGTCTAGAAATCTTCATCCCAAACTGAAACCACATATCCATCAAATAACTCCCAAACCCCTGCCAATCACTGCTCTATTTCTGGTTCTATGAATTTGATGACTTTATGTCAAACAAGTGGAATCATAGAATATTTGTTCTTTTGCATCTGACTTATTTCATTTGGCATGATGTTTCCAAGATCCTTCAGAAGTACATTTCTTTATAAGACGAAATATCTCCTGGCAGATATAGACCACATCTGCCTGTCCACTTTTGGACATTTGGGTTGTTCCACCTTTTGGCAATTGTAATACTGATTCAAATGTGGAGGTGTAGTCTCTTCTCTGAGTTTCTATGATCCTTACATAGGCAGGCTTTATGGATCCAATGTTAATCTCGTGTTCCGTGTTTGGGGGGGGCACTCTATTTTCCAGTGACTGCCACAGTTTACATTCCCAACCAGCAGGGGTTCCAATTTCTCTCCATCCTCATCCACACTTGTTCTTACTTTTATTTTTACATAATAACCATCCTAATATGTGTGAAATGGTAAGGGCATTATTTTAAAGTCTTTGTAGGAAGGATTTTTAGAAGTCATAACATTACCCGTGTGATTAAGTTCATGTATAAAATTTTGACAAATCTACTTTGTGTTAAAATTGTACATGACAGTGCACTGTGTGACTTTCCATGTCCATTTAATGTCTCTGTTCAGTTAGAATGACCCGAATGCAATTGAGTATTGAATAGTCTCTCTGTAGGCACTCAAAGAGTCAGAGAAATGGGTTCTGGATCCCACTTTGCCAAAGACGAATATGAAACTTAAGAGAAAAATTGTCTCTGAGGCTTACAGTTATGAAGCATGGATTCCATGACTTAATTACTCTTAAAGACTTGCTCTTAAAATGACTTTTAAGACCTTTTATTTTCTACCCTACTTTTCCCAATCCTATTCTTGTTCTCATAGCCCATTATGCAGGTCTTTTTTTCAATCCTTGAGCATGCCTCATTTTCTTTCTACCACAGGACAGTTGTACTGCATCTGCCCCCCACCCAAGATGTTACTTCTGTTTGAAATTGTTTTGCCTTTTCTATTCATCAGTTTAATTCTTAGTCATCTTTAAGATTTCAACTCGAATCACATTTTGGGGGAAGCTTTCTCTACTGCTGTCTTCCAGTCCATTAACATTCTCATTGAATTGTGCACCATTTTTAAGAGTATCTCTTTTGAAATATGCAACCAGCACTTTCAAATTAATGCACTTGTGCCTCTGAATCATCTATTTCATATGAACTGGCATCCAATTCCTGTGAACTACCTAGAGCTTCAACCAAAGCCCAACACTTAGACGGTAATTTTTGTTAGAAAACTTTGGTTGCAAGTAGCTGAAAACTCAACCCCTAACTTGCTCCGGCAAAGAGTAATTTAAAACTCAATGGCAGGGTTAAATTTAATCATCTGTTAAAATAAGAGACAATCTCAAGGGTCATTTTTTGTTCACATGTAAGCATCCTTTGGTAAGCCATGTACACCGGTTTCTTCTGTATCTCCTTAGTAACTGGTTGAGAGTCCTGAAAATAACTGCCAAAAATTCAGGAAAAATGTTCTAGGAAGTAACATGTCAGCTCCAGCCCTATTTTGTGAGTGGTAGTGTGAGTACCACTGCACTCGAGCGCAAAACATGAGCCTCGCTGTGCAAATGTATACTGCTGGAAAAGCCACAGAGCTCCTTCCTCTGTGGGGGATTAACGTGCATTGGCAGAGAAAAGTGAGGCCAATTTGCTCTGCAGAGAGCCTACTTCTTTTCCTTCCTGCGTCCCCCCACCACCCAGGTGTGAGGGGAAAAACATCACCCCTGCCTTTTTGAGAAAGGAAACTAAATCACACGGTTTTCCTTCTTCTCTTGACATACATTTTTTTTTTTTGCAGTTATTTAAACAAATATTTTAAGGAGGAAAAATTGAGACTTACAGATTCTTTGTTTCTCATATTTGGAGGAGACATCAAGTGGCAACTGGCCCAAGCTCTGTGAAACTCCTGTTCCTCATCCATTCATATAAAACAGACATCGTCAATGTGACATGATCCAAAAAAAAAAAAAAAATGCTTCTGCCACAATGCTTCCAACTTCAAACCAAACCCAAATGTGTTGCCAATGAATATCAGTTCTAGGGACTTAATTCCTGTCTTTCCTACTTACTGTGCTTTGATTTAACTTAATTTCTATCCAACAGGGACAGAGTCAAAATGAATTAACAGCTAAGAAAGGAATTCTGAGATTTTACCGTTGATACAGAATGAATGTCACATACAAGAGTTGGGATACACTTTCAAATTATTTCCAAATTAACTTCACTCTTCTGCATAATACTACATTTATCTAAAGTATTCCTACAATATTTGTGGACCATTAAGCATTAAAATGTCTAGTTCAGACAGGATGGGCTAAGACTCATTAAATGTCACTACTCGTAGTTATAGGTTCAGAGGGACAAGTAAAGACTGTGTCTACAAAATGGGTAAACACATCTTTAATCAGCTGCTCTTGAGCAGTTAGATTTTACTATGTGTCTGTGATTGTGCTAGTACTTTAAATAACCTTCACATCCCATATAAGTGGGGTAAAATAGCCTTACAGAGTTAATTTGCTGTCAGGAAAGAGCTGTTGCCCTACTGTCCAAAGCCTGCAGTTTTTATGAATTTGATGCTGTCTCTCAGTCGGACAGACAGTTACTCTTTAAAATTTCCCTCATTTACGTGTTAAGGTACGACCGTGAGCCCAGATTTATTTGGAGGCTGTGGAGTAAAACAAGAGTTTCTATCTATTAAAAGACCAGCCAATGAAAGTGATTTAGGCAGGTACAGATATGTTTTCTATAACATCTCATTTACACAAGCTTGTATTGCTTTAAGAGGAAGAAGCAATACTTATGTATAGAGTGAAAAGAAATCCCAAGAATCCACTCACTACCTTTTGCTATGCTGAATACAAATAGAGTGGCATCTTGTTCCTGGCTCCCTTCATTCACTCATTATTCAGTTTTAACCAACAAACATAACATACACTAGCAAAAATGTGGTGTTGCATGCATATATTTGCTTAAAATGCACCAAACTAGACATCTTCATGAATGACCATCTTTTCCCAACCATTTTTATTCCACAAAATACAGGTGACTCTTACCTCTCGAGACACTGATCTGCTGCAGAATCCTAGGTGTGGAGGCCACCTGCACCTTGCCACGTCTACTTCCCTTCTTTGCCTCTGTCCTCTGCAATTTGGCAAGAACCACATCTAAGGAAAGCCAGGAAATCACTCAGACCTCTCCCACACCAAGCTGTGTTCTCAGCTTCAAAATCACCATGTGACATAGAAGTGGAAGGGGAAACTCAATAGCACATGCTTCCAGAAGTTTCAAGCAAGAGGATGTAGGCAGGTAAGGCCCAGAAAAATCAGTTCACTTTCTTCTATAGGTCACAGTTTATATGGTAATTAATGGTAAATATTTGCCATCCAGCCTAAGACCTGCAGTTAATGGGAATGGTGTGTTTTTGATTCACCTTAAGTCCTAGGGTAGAGACAGGGACCGAATGTTTCTACTACAGAGAAATAATGACAAGGATCAAGGAGTTGTGCAGTCCTGTGGGAAAATGAGCACACAAGCCTAGACCACGTCACCACCTTGTTTTCTCCTAGGTGACTGTATGATAGGCTGCCATATCTTTTTGAGAAGTTATATGCACTATGTAACATATAAGCATATTTATTCAATTTATAAATATGTAAATTATTAGGTAAATAGGAATTATAAGAATAACTCTAAGAACTCTAAAGAGGTTCACAAGTTGTGAACAGAACTAATTGTTTTTCCTTGCTTTGCTTCTCAAGAAACCTTCGAGCTAGGTGCTATTATGATGCTCATTTTATGGTCAGGAAATGAGGGCACCGAGGCAGGTCACTCCAGAACCTTCCTCATGAACCACTGTGACATGGGTCTCAGCTTTCCACCGAGGTGTTGTGCATTTATTATAGAAATGGGAGGAGGTGTCGTTTTAAAAGAAGGAACGGGAAATCTGAGCACAGACAAAAGACCTACGGTGAGATGATAAGATGGTCCCAGGAATACAAAACATCCCCACAGGAAAAAGGCAGGCCAAGAACGTGTTATGGCTACTGGCCAGCACCAGCAGGGAGCCCGTCACAGCCTTGGTTGCTCATCTGGGAGAGGGAGCTAGCACACAGGAAGTGTCTAGCACAGCGCTTGGAATGAGTAGCTACTCAATAAACCACTGTAGCCAGAATATGAAGGTGGGAACGTTGTGATTCTGTCTAGTTTCTAAACATGAAGAAGCAGCAAGAAGCACAGAGTGCACAGGAGGAAGGCTGCACAAAAGAATCCTATGGCTTTTCTTCCTGACCTGTCACTCTGCTCCTGTTTAAAACAGGAAACACATAAGCCCCCAAGTAAATTCCAGGGATATGAAGTCATTGATGCCATTGGGATGGACTTTTATCTGTAACACCTGAATTAGACTGGCAACAGATTTGTTATGATTTGTTTGCCCTCCAACATGTTACTTGAGAGGTTTGACACATTCCTATCAGTAACAATAGTTCACAGCAGGCATGAGCTTTACAGAATATAGATAGATGGAAAGGAAAGGAAGCACACATAGTAGGACCTCTAGAGTAGAAGGGGTATACGTCTTAGGGAAAAGCTTCCAGTTATTGCAAAACATTTCCCTGGGAGTGAGGCAGGCAAACCTCATGTATGCCTACAGAGACTCCAAATTCTAGTCTAGTGGTTCCTAAAGGTTAATCTGGGACAGTGTTGGTCCATCCCTCACTTTCAGGACCAAGAGGAAAGCTAGAAAAATAATGGCAGCATTTTTCATAAAACTAAACATTCCCTTTTAATCAGTACCCTCTGTTCTGAGTCCAAGTACTTCCTACATTCGTGGCATTAAAATATCATTTTCCTTCTAAAATCATACTGATTGCAGATGCTAATTTGTTTTGCTTTTGTTGTTTGAAACTTTTAACTGAGTGGATGATCTTTGACTTTTCCACGTCAGATCTCTTTTTAAAATTTCATTCCTGAAATCCAAGTATTTAAGAAACAGTATCTTAAAATTACATGATCAGTTGAAATGCTCCAGATAAAATATTAAGTCCCATTCCAATGTATTATCACCACTGCCTCTGTAAATATTAGGGACATTAAAATATTCTCAAGAGCCTTTGATAGAGAGATGGTTTGTCAAACAGGTTTATCCATAAGTGTTCGGACTCCTTCTTTTCAGTTCATTGTTTCTTCTTTAGGAGGATCACAAGTTCAAGGCCAGTCTCAGCAACTTGATGAGGCCCTAAACAACTTAGTAAGACCCTGTCTCAAAAATGGGGGAAGTGGGGGGCTGGGGATGTGGCTCAGTGGTAAAGCACCCAGTGCTTAGTCAATAATTTTTTTTCTATTTTTCAGTACTGCATGTTTTACCACTGAGCCATATCCCTAGCCCCTACTGCTCCCCATTCCCATTTTTTAAGATAGGGTTTCATTAAGTTGTTTAGGGCCTCACCAAGTTGCTGAGACTGGCTTTGAACTTGTGATCCTCCTGTCTCAGCCTCCAGAGTTCTGGGTTAATCACCCTTCTTAAAAGACTACGATGATTATTTCCTAGAGATAGAAAACCCATAACTTCTGGCCTTATCAGGTGACTGTCAACTAAGACTACAATTCAGTCTTCCCACTTTGCTATTTCTACATAATCTAAAATGAATAAAACATTTATTGCACTAATGCAAAATATATACCATGTCGGAGATCAACTCTACAAAGCCTTGATTGCAACACCTAGTTGTGGTAGGACTGTGAACTAGTTTATTTTCCACTCTGAGATCTAGAAATTGAAATGGAGGATCCTTAAGTTTCCTCCTAACTCTGAAGAGCCAGGAACTATGGCCCTCAGTTGTCAAGTATACATTGCATGCCAGGTATCATTTAAAGGCTTCCAATGAACTTCTCATGCAATCTCCCCAACTATCCTATCAGGTGGCTACTGTTGTTATTTGTCTCCATCTGTACAAAACCATCTCAGAGGAGTTAAAAATAAAAGTCCAAACATATACTGCTTTCAGAGTCTCAATGTAAACCAGAGTTTTCTTAACTAAATTTTGGAGCCTAAAACTGTTGTAGCAAATTATTTTTGCCAGTTTTGATAAAGAGCTTATGATATCCATTTCCATATCTGGAAAATGGGGATAATAGCATCCATAAAACATTCAGCACTGTATCTGGTATAGATATAGTACTTATTGTATTAAATAGTATTGCAAAACATAAACATAGGTATGGATAGAGTCCTTAACCTTGAGAGCCAGGCACATGAAAGGGAGGAAAGAAAAAAGGGAGGCAAAATCATAACTGAGTTCTGAAATCATTCCTGAATTCTGGTAAACAAAGGCTTCCATCCAATCCATACAGTGGTCATGTAACTACAGCATGTTTAAAAAGAATAGATTAAGAGTGATGAACCTTGTATTCTGCAGGGTAGTTAAAAAGATGGATAGAGATATTAGCATGCTGGTATGCAAGCTAAATTTAATTGTTTACTATCTTTGTAAACTTGACCAACATATTGAGAGCAGAATTTATAGAATGAGGTAAACAGGGCTTTCAAGTAATGATCCACATAAGTAATTTATCATAGTGCTAAGGATATTGTTAAGCAATCCTAGGCACTGTGTTTGAATTTGAGCAAAGTACCAGCTGCTTGATCTTCATACAGGGCCTCTCTGTTGATTTTTTTGTCACAACTATAATATTATTAATAATGATGCAGATTCTATCAGGGTTATTGTGCATATTAAATACATATACAACAAATGCTTAAAATACTGCTTTAGCACTGAATAAGTGTATTAGTTGTAATTTCTTATATTGGCACCATGCCCACTATAAAGATCTTGGCCAAATCACCCCCTCATCCCCTCAATTTCAATTTCTAAAGCAGGAAGGCGAAGATATTTTTTTCACCTCTTTAACTTGCTGTTGCTACAGAGTCTTGTCATAGAATTCTGGGTATGGCAGAACATAACACCTGTCACTGGACAGATGAGATGGACTGCAGTTTATTAGTGACATATGCAACAGCCCAGGGGAGGGGGACACCACACACCATGCAAGGCCACATGGGGCTGTACTCAGGAGCATGGTGAACTAGAGGGGACCTTATGGTACCAGGGAAAGGTGGCCACTGGTTCCTGTGGGAGGGTCTGACTGCCTTGTTTGGATAATTTTACAGGCTGAGGACCAGGTGGAATGTTTCTAGCAAAGTTGATTCCTGGGTGGGGACATATCTAATGTCAACAGAGGAACTGAGAAAGCTAGGTCTTTGGGGCTCTGTAACGTTCAAAGAAGTCAATGGAGCATCTAAAATTTTGTTTCTTACATTACAGTACCTCTTGTCTTTAAGCACCTATCTACCTCCAGGAATCTAGGATTCTAAGATTTTTTTTTTTTTTGACAACTAAGTCTTTACTTCCATCTCTACTATGGCCTGAGTTTTTGTTCTCTGGCATAACAGTCAACCCCCAGGGAACCCAGAAGTAAATTAAAAGCCGCCCCCCCTAAATCATAACTGCAATAATCCTACTGCTGTTCATCTTTCATACCCCATCTAAGTTACTTCTTAAGATAAAAGTTTTATTTGCTGGTTCATTTTTGCAAATGAGTTTCTGTTAAATCAGTTTGAGGTTGAACCACTGGTGTCCTCTTCTTGCCAATCTCCAGATAGAAAGTTGGAGTTACTCCCCCAAAGCATACATAGAGGGGTGCCCACAATGATAATCAGCCTTGACATTACTGGGTAATTTAACCTTGACTACTGTCATGTTTGGGAATAGCAAATCACTTTGATTTCTTGCAGTACTATCTAGCAGGTGTGGTCTTTGGAATTAGCTATAGGAATATTGTCACTCTGTTCAGTATTTTCTATTTTCTGTTTCCTTTTTTTTTTTTTTTTTGCTCCAAAGGACACAAGCAAGGGCCATGTGCTACTTCACTTCTTGGTCATTTTAGCATCTATCTTGGAGCAGTTCGCTTAATGAGAGGACATTTAATACAACCCCTCATCGAATGAGGAAATTGATGTCTTTCAGGAAAAGACATTGGTGTCTATAGTAATCCTAATAAAATGCCAATGAGCAGAATGTTTATAGAGCACTAAATAGTGAGTCAGACATTTATAATTATCTTTATCTTTATATTTATAATTATCTTTTATGAGACCTCCTATATGGGGCAGGTGGTATTATTTCCATTTGACTTAAATTTAGGGCACAAAGTCAAGTGACAGGCTTGAGGAGACACAGCTGGCAAAAGCTGGATTTATTTCTTTGAACTCTCATAACAGTTTCTCCTGCCTCTCCTTAAGCACAAGTCATATGCCTACACTGACGTCATTCCTGAATCCTTAGCAGAACTACTGACTTACAAGGTCTAAGCAGAAGGCTTAATGTTGCAGTAGAATTATGCCCCCTCCCCCAAAGAGGAAATCCTCACTCCCAGTACCTGTGAACATGACCTTATTGGAAAGAGGGTCTTTGCAGACAAAAGATGATGTCATCCTGGAGTAAAATGGGTCCTTCATGTGATTGGGTTGGTGTCTTCATGAGAAGAATCGAGACAGACACACACAGAAAGGAGAATGTCACAAGATGACATGGACATGCAGAGGAAGGATGGCAGGTGATGAGAGGCAGGGGCTGGAGTTAGACAGCCACAAGCCAGGACACGCTAAGGGCTGAGAGTAAAACCAGGAGATAGGAGTGGGAGCCAGATTTGGGGATTCCGGCCTTCATTACAGTGAATATGAATTTCTGTTATAAGTCATTCAGTTTGTGGTGGCTCCTGGGTATACCAATATACCTGTCGACTGCATTTTAAACTGCTGCCAGTGACAGTTTTGAAAATGGCTGTGAAAATTTCTCCCTTCCTCTCAGTCATTGATTCCCGGTCATTCTCCCTGCTCCCTGTAACTTTCTTCTGGAGCCAAACTTTACCCTCCAGCTCTCAGCTGGAATTATGTCTCCTGAGAAGCCTTCCCTGCCATCTAGGAGCAGGTAACAATAAAAGGGGGCCATCTCCTGGCATGCTGTAGGGGACAGGAACTGCAGAAATGCTGTTTACCTAGGAATGAAAAGTCTCATAGTGTTTGCACATGTAGAGACGGGCAGCTCACATTAAGAAAACATTCACATATCTCTAAATACTTCTCATTTCTGTTCAAACTCTTTGGACAATTATTCTTCCATTTTTAAATATATACATTCGGGGCACTTGTGACATCTCAGAAGTCCTGGGTTCAAACCCTGCCTGTAGTTTCCTATGCTTGCTTCCTTAATTATCATCTTTGAGTCCTACCTCCTGAGGGTCAGGGCTCAATTCCTTTCATTCGCTGCAGACCCTGTGCTAGGTGTACTGGGGTACAAGGAAGAAGGTGAATGAGCGAAAGAATAAGACAAAGACGTCCCCAGGTGGCAAATGGTCAAAAGGACAGGAGCAGTCGTTCCAATGGAACCAGCAAAAGGAGAGAAAGACTTTCTAGAAAAGTCAAAGTTGATAATGCTAGAAATGTCGTCATAAGATCAACATCTCAAGGTCAATATTTTATCTCAGAGAGGTAAACTCACAGGGAAACAAAGAAGCTGAGCTTCTGCTCCTTCCACCCCAAAAACAAAGCCTCTTTTTGGTTGGACTGATTCAAATAACCCTATTTATCCTACCGCAGTATCTGGAATGAACCTTTTTGAAGGGGTCACTAAATTGACACTTTGTGTTTTTAATATAGAAGTTTTGAGTTTTCTGATTCTATTAACATAGCTAAACATGGCCTTCAGGCAGGAACAGGAGCAAAAGCAGAGCCCCTGTCCTGTTTTTAGGGCAGATAGTGATTTTCCAACACAAGGTGCTAAGTGACGTGGAGCCACACATGCTCCTCCTGGAATGGTCCTCTAGGCATTCTACTGTGGCTCTTTTGAGCTCCTTCCCGAACTTCAGATTTTAGAAGCCAACTCAAGTAGAATTTTTAAAAGTCAGACCAGGAAGGGATAGTTTGAAATTGCAGCATCTTTAGGATTTGAATGTGTGTGTGGGGGGTTGTGATCACTGGTTAAAGATAGAGAGAGAGAGAGAGAGAGAGAGAGGGGAAGGGAGGGAAGGAGGGAGGGAGAGAAGGAGGGAGGGAGGAAGGGGGGAGGAGAGAGAGAGAGAGAGCAAGCCAGCATGAGAGAGAGAGAGAGAGAGAGAGAGAGAGAGAGAGAGAGAGAGAAGAGAGAGAGAGAGCGTGCTTCCAGCAAGGTTCTCAGTATGACCTGAATTAGCAGAGCAGGACTGGAAGAGGTAGTTCTTCCTATTGATTCAGAGAAACATCCCTTAAATACAAGCAGTCAAAGTACTGCATTTGATATAGTTAATAAGACCAGTGTGTTTGGATGCACATAGCAATTAATTTGAGATCTTTTCAAACTGTAGACTCTAATTTAGTCATCTGTGATAGGGACCCAGATTCTATCCTTCTAACTGGTTCCCAGTGTGTGAATGACACATTGAGTAACAGAGAATTATACGGCCAAGTTCTCACTTGCAGGAGGATATAAGATTATTTTACATACATTCAAATGTAATTTTACTTGAACTAAAACAAAGCGTTTTTATTCCCATGTTTGGCCTTTCAGAAGTGAGACTTTGCATCTTTTAACATCTCTGAAATCAGGATGCGCTTTGCTGTCTGTAGGACTCTAACCTCAGTCAGCCAAGCCAGGCTGCACTTGCAGTAAAGTTCTCATTGCCAGAACAAGTAGAAACATCAAAACTGAGGCATCAGAACTGCAGAAAGAACATCAGTGGCCTCAAAGAAAGTCCTTAGGGCAACAGCCACATTCTTTTAAGCACAGAGACACTTCTCTGGGGGAGTGAGGCATGAAGCATTCCTGAGGTCATCCTCACATGAAGGTTTGTTCCCCACAATCAGAAAGTTGCTGCCAAAGCCGAGAACCTATGGCTCTTAGTCCTGTAAAGATTTTTTAAAATTTACCCTTGGTGGCAGAAAAAAAAAATATTCCCATTAAGTAAAAATGGGCATTTAGGACCAAGTTGAATGTGACTCATGAGAGTTGGTTTTGAAATGTGAAGTTTTAGGAAAAGTTTAATTTATGTGGTCATATGTAAATTTTCCACATATACATAAAAATAATATAGTATAAAAATGTCTCTAAAGTAAACTCAAAATATATATAAAGATATTTCTGGGCACAGAGCTCAGTGATAGAACATGCAGTTAGTATATAAGACCTTAGGTTTGATACCCAGCACCATGAAAAAGAGAAAAAAATTAAGGATATTCTACATGGAATTTGACATATCAAGAGGGTCACCACTTAATGGGCAGCATTTGTTTTTCTCCCATAGTGTATATAAAGTGATAGGGCATTAACAATACCTGCATCTTATACTAAATTAAATATAGTAGGGAAAAAAAAGTGGTACTACTGAGCACCAACATAGCAGTCATGATGCTACAGTGCCTGTCCTCAGATAAACATTCAAATAGGTGACACTGTGATGCCCCTACATGGTAAAATCTCAGTATATTTGTGCTCAATAGTTTTCTTTTTTTTCCATTTTGTAGAAAAGGAGACTGAGGAATCAGAATGTGTAACTTTCTGCTTCAAGGTTACACTGATAAGTTTCATCCCTTTCCTGTTATGTAAGCCATGGTTTGGTGGAATTGACATCCAACTAGTCTTTTCTTTAATAGGCAACATCTTCATAATAGTTCTCTATTTGGGGTGCACCTATCTGCCACCCTCTAGGGAGGTTTGAAAATGTGACCTGTGTTGGTACTGCAGTGGGTGCGTAGTAGGGTTTTGCATTTAGTCATCAAAAGGGCTCATAAGTGTGGGGTGTGGTGGTGCACACATGTAATCCCATGGTTTAGGAGGCTGAGGAAGGAGAATCGTGAGTTCACAGTTGGCCTCAGCAACTTAGTGAAGCCATAAGCGATTTAGAGGGACCCTATATCTTAATATAGGGAAAGGGTCTGGGGATGTGGCTCAGCTGTTGAGTGACCCTTGGTTCAATCCTGGTACAAAATAAAAGCAGGGAGAATCAGAAGTGATTCTCACTTTTAGTGAGTATACACAGGACTCAAAACAACCTTATTGCTTAGTATAGTCCTGCTTGTGTGGAGGACTAACACCATCCCAACCCCATCTAGGACTTTGAAATCAGGAAGCATTTCTATAGAATCCTCATGGTGGTTGTCTCAATTCACTTTAGAAAATACCTTCTGTTTCTGCTTAATTCTTTGACTTAGAAACTAGCCCTCTACATCTAAATCCAGGTGCTCTGTAAGCTGTAATTACCATGAATTCAGAGTTGCTAAGGTTATAAATGTATAGTTTATTTTCTTAATGCAATGAAACAGACTTCATCATTTATATATGAACTCTATCCTGTGGCTGCATCTAATGGGTCCATGGGGGCCCAGCTGAGGTACATGGAAGATACATCACAAGAAGAATGTAAAACTATTTCTGATAACCATTAAATCTGAGGTTCATGGATGGCACAATTGAGCCTCCTGTGAGCCCAGACATGAGAAGGATGCTCACAGCCATTGTGCCTCCTTGAAACTTCATCTCTTCAATCCCATCCCGTGACAAGGGTTATCTTCCTAGACTCAGGTCATTATCATAATCAGGTCAGTGGAGTAAAAGGAGAAATTTGAGGGGGAAGGATGAGAGATGAGAAAGGGGAAGAAATACAGAATGAATTTGGCAAAATTATAATGTGTACATGTATAGAACATGTAAATTAAATATAGTAGGAAAAAAAACACATGGTACTACTGAGCACTTACATAACAGTCATGATGCTACAGCGCCTATCCTCAGATAAACCTTCAAATAGGTGACATTGTGATGCCCCTACACAGTAAAAGCTCAGTACATTTGTGCTCAATAGTTTTCTTTTTTTTTTTCATTTCATAGGAAAGGAGTGAATTCCACTTTTATGCCTATCTATAAAATACCAGTAAAATAAGTAAATAAATAAATAAATAAAGCTGTAAAGGAAGGGCAATGGGGGAGGGAGGAATGGAGGAAAATGGAGAAAATTAAATTCCAATTATGTATGAGTGTGTCAAGATGAATCCAGATATAATACAGAATATACTAATAAGACATTTAAAGAAAATTTTCTATATGTCAAGCACTGTGGTAGGAGTGTCACATCGATTATTTTGCACCTTACAGTAACAATACAAATGATCCCTACTTTCCAAGTGGGTCTGCTGAGGCTACTAGAGGCAAAGGCTTTGTTCTCCTGGTTTGTAGCGAGTCCATGCCAGAGCTGCACACCAACTTCAGCACTGTCCTTCCAAGCTTTCCACTATGCTCAGCTATAGGTTCTCACCTTCCATGACCCTGCTTTGCCTAGAGCACAAAGTTCTCTGTTCACAGGCATTCAGAAGCCTCCACAATGTGGTTCCTTGCCACCTGCACCTCATTTTGTTCCTCATTGCTTCAGAGGCATCTTGTGCTTTGACACTGCCTTCAATAACAGCACAGCCGCGGTGTAGTCCCAGCAGAACCACACCCCTTCTCAGCCCCCACTGTCTCAGTACAAGACAAGGTGCAGAACTGCCCACCTCTGTGAAGACTGTCCTAACCCCTCCCCTGATATGGGATATGAAATTACTACTATTCTGTACTATTAAAGATTTTCCACAGGTACTAGTTATCTTATTGAGCCTTAGGCCATAGCCAGTGATTTTTCTATACCACACCTCTCCATTGGTTTTACATTCCTGATGGCTAAAAATGGTGTCATTCATTCCCTTTAACACTTCAATATCTAGTTTAGTATTCTACACAAAGTACGTGGTAAGATAAGAACAGAGAAAGAGGGATGTGGGAAATTTTTTTATACATCATGGAGTCCTGATTGACAGAGGCCTCATCTAATTTTGCTATTCAGAATTACAGGGTATTCATTGAATTGTCACTCTCCATAGTGTCTTTATAGCAAATGTCAATAAGTCACAACTCAATAATCCAGTAATCAAGATTGACCCATCCACCCACATGGGCATGCAGCAACAATGTGAGTCACCACGACCAGGGGAGCAAGCAGTTGAACTGAGTGCTCACCTGCTTCCTGTGCTGAATTCTGCTAGCACCATCTCCTGTGTGGCTGCCCTTACATACTAATCTTCTACTCATTTCTACTTTTAAATGTGTCCTAGGCCCTTCTCCTATTAGGGTTTTCTGTTTTGTTTTGTTTTGGTGCCAGGGATTGAACTCAGGGGCACTCGGCTGAGCCACATCCCCAGCCCCCCCCCCCTTTTTTATGTATCTATTTAGAACAGGGTCTCACTGAGTTGCTTAGTGCCTTGCTTTGCTGAGGCTGTCTTTGAACTCATGATTCTTCTGTCTCAGCCTCCCAAGTCAAGTTGCTGTGATTACAGGCCTGTGCCACTGCACCAGGCTCTGTTATGGGTCTTTTTAATGTATGGACCCCACACTGAAAGCACCAACTCCATAATGCACTCAGTACCTGGTTGCAAAACAGGGCCATTGGCTTCAATGCTGAGGTCACCATTCTCACCTTCACACTCTGCAATCCTTATTTAGTGCAAGGTCCAGCACGTTTGCTTTGCACTCATTTAGTCCCGATGGATTTGATAAAAGCATGTGCTCTGTACTGAGGTTTGAAGACCATAAGTATTACAAAGTCAGACTACCTGCATCCAAGACTCCTAGCCAACATTTACTAGCTGTGACTCAAACCAGTGTTTTTTAAATATTAGTGTACCTATAAATAACTTGGGGGACTTAAGATACAGATTATGACTCAGAAGGATTGGGGCACGTTATAATTCTACATTGGTAACATGCACCCAAACAATGCTGGTGCTGCAGGATTACAATGGTGCTCTGAGTGCCAGTTGCCTCAACTAGAGCCTTATTAGACTTTAGCCTCCATTAGAATCACTAGGTGACTTTGCAATCCCTCAGTATTCTGGCAGTATCCCAGAGTTCTTACATCACAATCAGTAGGTAGGACTCAAGCATTAGCAAGACAGGTTCTCACCCTAAAGAATTCCATGAGTTGTCAGGTAAAATGTACTTGAGAGGGCCCCTGGAACATGGAAAATACTCAATACATATTAGCTACTCTACTGCACTATTACAAAAACAAATAGAGTCATGTTTTTCATGACACTGTTCTAACAAGATGTCAGTATAATCTTAAAGTGTTCCATCATCAAATACATTTGGAAGTGCTGCCAAACAGCCTCCTCCCAAGAGAAGATCCACCCAAAAACTTGCTGAAGATCTATGATGAGGAAATTTATTAGTTAATCTGCCATGTATCAAAGACTGATGGTCCTTAAACCTCATTTGTTACTACCTATTAAAACCTTTTATAATGAGAAATTTATTTTCATATAATTGCTAATTCACATGCATTTTAAAAATATGGAAAGCTCCTATGTATTCATCGGATAGTTAGCCCCAGTGATAACATCTTTCAAAACATTAATACAATATCTCAGCCAGAACACCGACATGCATACAATCAAAACGCAAAACAGTTTCATCAACACAATGACCATACACATTTCTACAGACACTGCCTAATTCCCTCCTGACCACAGACCCTCCCCACCCCATCTTTCTATTTCTAAAAGGATTTTTATTTCAAAAATGCTATAGAAATCGAATCATGGAATATGGCCTTTTAGGACTGGGTTTCTCAGTTTTATCTCTAGATTTGCCTAATTGATACCACGGTCCCCTTAATCACGGGAAATACACTGTAAGACATGCAACAGAGCCTGAAATGGTAGGTAGTCCTGAGCTCAGAATATTCTACATTTTTCCCTGAACATGCATACCAATGATAAAATTTAGTTTGTAAATAAGGCACAGTAAGTGATTAACAGTAATAATAATAAAAGAGAACAATTAGAACAGCATATTGTAATAGAAGTTATTTAAACTTATGAATTTCATATTTCTGGAATTTTCCATGTAATATTTTCAGACTGTGGTTGATCACAGGTACTAACTGAAACTACAGAGAGCACAACCATGGGTTAGGGAGGACTACCAGACCACAGTTGTGCTTAGCCATTTACCCATGGAATCTGGGTTGCTTCCAGTTTGGAGCTATTATGAATAAAGCTTCCATAAACATTTTTGCATGGGTTTTTGTGTGAATATAAGTTTTTATTTCTCTGGTATAATGCCCAGGGGAAGTCATAAGGAATATCCTATTTTAATTTTTTTTAACTACCAAATGTTTCCCAGAGTAACTTGACACTCCCTCAAGCAATGTATAAGTGAATTAATTTCTCCATATCTTCATCACTGTTTTGTGTTGGCCCTATTTTTTTCATTTAATCATTTGATAAAGTGTACAGTAATATATTAATGGGGCTTTAATTTTTATTTTCCTAATATTGAGTGTGAAATGCCTTTTGTGGGCTTATTTGCCATCTGCACACTCTATGGAGAAAATCTGTTTACATCATATTTCTGTTTTTCTATTTAAATTGTTTGCTTTTATACTATTGAGTTTCAAGAGCTCTTTATATGTTCTAGAAACTAGTTGTTGGGTATGTGATTTGCAGTATTTTCTTCTGGTCTAGTTTCCTTTCATCCATTTTTTAAAGATGTTTTAATTAGTAAATTATATTTACATATAAAAGTGGAGTTTATTTTAACATGATCATTAATGCATGGAATATAATTTTCTCCACTTCAGTCCCAGTACTCTCTCTTTTCCTTGCTTCCTCTTCCTCTATTCTACCATTTTCCTTCTATTTTCTTATAGTTTAGCTGGTACTTTATAGATATAATGGTGAACTTTACTGTCGTATATTAACATATATGTATATAACATTAAATGGTCAATTTCATTCTGAAGTCCCTTTTTTTTTTTCCTATCCTTCCTCCTGCCTTCTCTATCCCCTTCTTCCACTCCAATCTCCTATTTAACAAAGTTTTTCAAAGAGCAAACCTCATTTTTTTTTTTAAAGAGAGAGTGAGAGAGATTTTTAATATTTATTTTTTAGTTCCTGGCGGACACAACATCTTTGTTGGTATGTGGTGCTGAGGATCGAACCCGGGCCGCACGCATGCCTACCGCTCGAGCCACATCCCCAGCCCAAGAGCACACCTCTTTATTTTAATGAAATCAAACTTTTTTTTTTCCTTACAGATTGTATTTGTAAGGTTAAGTCTCAGACCTTGTTTATCTAGCCCTTTAACAATAAAGATTTGGACCTGGAGACTATCAAGCTAAGTGAAATAAGCCAATCCCCCAAAAACTAAAAGTCAAGTGTTCTACGATATGTGGATGCTAACCCTCCATAAGGGGTGGAGGAAAGAAAACAGAAGTTCTGTGAATTAGACAAGGGTGAAAGGAAGGGAGTGTTACCGCTGTTCACCAGTGAAGAGTCCTTGCATCCCCAGTGCTGAAGTATAACACCAGAGAAGCACTCCCAGGCAAGTGGAGAGCGGAAAGTGGAAGGCTTTATTAAACGACAGCAGAAAAGACTTCCTCCCAGAGGAAGAAGGGGAAAGGTGGGATCTGTGGAAGGGGGAGGTCTTCCTTTTTTTATATTTAATGTCCCCCCACATTCCTGTCCTTTGTTTCCCTCTATCCTGCAAGAATGTAGGTGGGAAGGCCAAAAGGTGGGAGATGGGGGACTGGAGGAGTAGTCTGGGCCAGAAGGGCCTGGGGTGGTTTGATTAGCACCCCCCCCCCCCCTTTGCTGGGAGCTACTTCATTAAGAGTTCTTTAGGATGGATTGGGGCCTCAGGGACATTAACATTTCAATTTCCCCTGGTGTTGTTCTGGTTTTCTGGACTCCATTTTCTTTATGGTCTCCATTTTTTTTTTATCAACTGAATATTAGACCGGATTTACTTAAGTACACTAACTACCTATCTTTAAATCTGGCTTCAGGAGTAGGGATAGGAAAAGGAAACACAGTGGAATGAATCTAACATAGCTTTCTTATGTACATACATGAATACCTGACAGTGAATTTCACCATTGTGTACATCTGCAAGACTGGGATCCTAATTAGAATAAGATACAAATTAAATGCTTATATAATTATATCAAAATGGATTCTATTGTCATGTACACCTAAAAAGAACCAGTTTTTAAATAAAAAAAATCTATGTAGTTTACATATTATGTTCATGATCCATTTTGAATAAACTGTGACACAAGCTGATATTTCATTTTTTTCCCCTGTGTCTTCCAAATTGCTTCAGTATCATTTGTCTAGAAAACTGGCCAGTTGGTCTGCCATCCCCTTTTCACCTTGCAGATCTTATGTTTGTTTTATAGATAATTTCCAGGGATTTCAATTGTACTTAGTGGAAGAAATAGTGAAAATTACTTATATTCCATTTGCTTGAAGGCAAAAGTCCTATTAAAATGTAGTTCTGAAGAACTGGATGATCATAAGCAGAACACTATTTAATATGCAGTGGTGGAAATGAGAGAGATTCATAATAATGGAATTTTAGATTCAGGTAAAGGTGAGATATGTGAGACTACATATAATATTTATGATTAACATGCTCAAAAGAAAAAAAAAAGTTTCTGAATTAAGTCCAACTCTGAAATTCACTTTTTAAGAACTACATTTTTTTAAGGTCTTTGGTTATAACAAGATTTCTCAATATCTACTAAACTAATGGTATCCAAGTATGCATTCGGTAGAAATTCACTGCCTTGATTCCATACTATCAAACACACCAAACAAAGAGGGAGTTTCAAGATCATCAAAGTGCTTCACACAGCCTTGATCAAGAAATAAAAAGACTCAGACTTGCCACACACTGGTCAAGAGCACAAATCTAAGTACCTCCAGGTGCAAGTGCTTAGATGTATCATCTTGGAAAAAGTCACCTAGGCCCCACAGTTCCTTCCCTCATCTGTCAGATGGGTCTAAGACCACTTCCCTCACAAGAGTCTTGAGATTAAAACATGAAGAAGCTAAAACAGAGGTAATTTGCTGAACTGTAAAGGAGTAAAGGGTTACTGAAAATATCATCTAGCACCTGTCATTCTTCCTTCCAACTGGGGTGTGGTAGGTGGTGGATGATGAAATAAGGTCTTATAATTTCTATCTCATTTTTTTTTTACAAAACAAAACACACCTTAAAATCCTTTCAATGTTAACTTAGTTGTTTTTGGTTTTGTTTTGTTTTTTAACCTGTCATTGACATCTTGGTGTAAAGTTGACATGAAATCAAAAGGGGACCTGGCATCACTGACTAAGGAGGAGGTTTTTGTCCTAGACAAAAGATGGGAGGTGACATTGAAAAGTCAGAAAAGAGGTTTCAAAGACATTGCCAGAGGAGAACCTACTGGACTTGACAACATGGCTCAAGTCAGCCCTAGCTGTACCTGGAAGCCATGTGCATCTCTATGTAGACTTGGTTAGAATCATTCATACATTTAATAAATACCTCTTTAGTGCCTACTTTGTGACAGATACTTTTCTAGCTCTTGGGCTACAGCACTGAACTGTTAAAGGATGATTTATCAAAATTAGATAAAAGGAGGACTCTCATATAGTAGGAAATGAGTCCATGCAGAAATGTTATTTAGCTCATTATTAATGTGTGTTATGCTTTAGATATGTGGTGTCCCTGCTATGGTTTAGATATTAGTTAAAGCTCATGTGTGAGACAATGCAAGAAAGTTTTGAAGTAAAATGGTTGGGTTATGAGATCCTTAGTCTATTCAGTAATTTAATCCCCTGGTAGGGATTAACTGAGTGGTAATTGTAGTCAGGCAGGGTATGACTAGAGAAGGTGGATCCCTAGAACTGTGCCTTTGGGTAAACTGAGATTAGTTCTCTGCTTCCTAATGGGATGTCTTGAACTCCTTTCCTCTGCCAGACTCTTCCTCTGTGATGTTCATCCTCACCTCAAGCCCCAAGGAATAGAGCTATGTGTAGATTGAGACCTCTAAAACTGAGCCCCCAAATAAACTTTCCCTCCTCTAAAATTGTTCTTGTCAGGTCTTTTGGTCATTGCAGTGAAAAAGCTGACTAAACTACCCCCCAAAGCTCATATGTAAGATAATTCAAGAATTTTCAGAGGTTGAGATGAGTAGATATTGAGAGGCATGGGGAGATAATGAGATGGATTAACTGGGCAGTAACCTTAGGCACCCTAATGTGGCTGGAGGAAATGGGTCTCGTGGGGGGGGTGTTCCTTTGGAGTTTATATTTTGTCCCTAGTAAGCAGAGATCTCTGCTTCCTGACTGTCATGCCCTTAGCAGATTTGCTCTACCACACCTTTCTGCCTTCATGTTCTGCCTTACTTTGGGTCCAGAGCTATGGAGTCAGCCAACTGTTGACTGAACATCTGAAATCATGAGCCAAAATAAGTCTTTCCTCTTCCAAGTTGGTCTTGTCAGGTCTTTTGGTCAGAGCAATGCAAAATTGATTAAAACAATAAAGAATAAGGCAAATGTTAACAATCACTAAAAAGGAATATCCCATTCACAGGAATAATTATTGATAATAAAAAATGAATTTTCAAATGGCTGAAAAACTGGTTTCTGGCACAGCAGGTAAGGGAAGTCAGAACATCCTGTTGGGAAAACCAACAAACAGGATAACGATATGTGACACATGGTGTTTCACTATGTTGAGTGTTGGGATTGCATGCATTGATTGGCTGGCCAGAGAAGGCTTTGAAAAGATGAAGCAATCAATATGTGAATATCTGGACCCAGATTTTTTTCCTATTATTTGGAACACTGGACTCCAATTCCAGTCAACTCTAAGTTCCTTACAACTCAAATATGCCTCTATTGGTGCACTATTTTTTTTAAGATTTTATCATGTTATTCTAGGATCTGCTCCCAGTTGTCTTAATAATAAAAGCTATTGATCTTCAATCAGAGGAGAAGCAATGAACAGTGTCATGAAAGAGCAGGCCACAAATGATTCACCACAGAAAGAATTCTCAGAGTCCATCAGGGCGGGAAAGCTTGCCTCCAACAATCCCCTGTGCTACTGTACTTCCTTATCATTTTGTTCTTCTCTGACGATTCATGTATTCCTGATCCTATTCACACTCTCATACATTTATTCCTTCACTCATCACAAGTCAGGAGGACTCACAAGTAAGGATGGTACTTATAGAAGTGGTACCCGCCTTGGGTGCCCACAGATTGAAGGGGTTGACTGTATACAGATACCTGCACAGTCACATGACTCATGTGGACATATGGCACTGTACATACAGGAGAGACAACAGTTTAAAGAGGCACAGAGGAGCCAGAGCCATCAGAGAAAACTTGTGGCGGGAGATAGTATTAGGGCTTCTTATGTAAGTGTAGATATTATTTGAAAAGGCAGAAAATATGGGAACATTCAGTCCAGCCAGGGAGAAACCACAAGCAAATGTTTCAAACCTAAAAATGACCATGCATGGTGGTGGGTATCTGTTCTTTTACCTACCCCTGCTCTATTTCTATTCAGGTGTGCAGGCCTGATTTTCCTTTGAGGAACTGTCCTCTTATTCATGTTTAGGCAATATTATGACCTTGGTTCTAGGACTAGCTCCTGGCATTGGCCACAAATAAAATGCTGGCTATCCTTCATGTGACCATTTGACTCCATCCAAAAAGAAAGTAAATTCTGAACTATTAGGAAAGCAAAACACTTTTCTACAGATGTGGCTAGGCTCATGGAATATAATCCTGGAGATAGTGAAAGCTGCAATCCTACAGAGAACTGGCTTGGGGATGAATAAAAGAATCAGAGCAGAGAGATTTCTGATGATCAGATTCTAGAATCAGCTGGATGTGGTGGCTCATACCTATAATACTAGCAACTTGGGAGGCTGAGGCAGGAGAACTGCAGGTCTAATTCCCATCTGGGTAACTTAGTGAGACCCTGTCTCAAAGTATGAAATTTTTAAAAAGGGTTGGCGATACAGCCAGAGAGGTAGAGTGCCCCTGGATTAAATCCCTAGTACCAAAAAATTTTAAAAAATAAAACAAAACAAAAAAAAAAAATAACAACAGTAAAAAAAAAACCCTACAACCAGCCAGATTTAAAACTAGGTAAAGTGACCCTTTCACCATCCCACTCCTGACCATATCTATCTCCAGTTCACTTTATTTATGCTTTTGTGACTTAAAACTGAACTATTATTTAAGAATGCATGCTTGTAAGACAATGAAGAGGTTGATAACCCTGAAACAAAGGGCCTGTTATATGAACTTGTGGAAAATAATACTGAAAAAATCAGATGGGGCAGGAAGATCAAGCCACATGACCTTTATCCTAGAATAGTGATTCTCAAATTTTGGTATGCATCATAATCATCTAGAGGGCTTATTAAAGCACATACTGCTGAAACTTATCCAGTGCACGGTCTGACACTGGACCCCACAGCTGTTGATCCATTGTCTGTGCAGAGATCTATGATATAGATTGGCTCAAGATGACAAATCAATAGGATTTCCTCTTTTGATTATGTGGAGGAAAATATGCAGTGAACAGGTCAGCTGGCAAGGGAAGCTGAACGTGGCAGATCTGGACATAGGGAGAAGTCAATGTGGCCCCAAGACACCACAAGCAAGTTTAATGGCTGGAATGGATATATCAACTTTGCCTCTGTGAAGGCTTTATCCTTAGGTAGGTGCCCCACCTCCTTCAAGGCCAGGCTCACATCTTCTTACTTTAGTAATCAGAGCAGAAAGTGGATTTTTTTCTATTTTTAACTCAAGTCCCAATATCACATTTCACTGCTAGGATCACATTTCCACCTCCAAAGCCATCACTCTATGAATCAGACCGACTGGTTGGCCAGAATATCTTTTCCAATTCTAGAACTAGTAATGGAAAACAAATTTTCCTGATCCATATGACTTGAGGGTGGAAAGAGGGATGGTACGACATTAACTAGGATGGGAATGTCATACATGGCAAGAACTGTCTTCATTTAGTTCTTTTATCAGTGTCAATTTGAGTCACTCTTATTTCCTTGAGTACTTAGCTTGTAGCTGGTGACAAAATAGCAGTGAACTTGGGTTGTTTGGTCTATGTCATCTCCAGACTCTGATGCAGGCAACATAATCAACATTTCTGTTTATTTGTTAAAATTTTTAATAAAAGGATTGAGAGTTCTTTCCAAACTATATGTAAAAATGCAAACTTTGATATAATGAAAAAAATATGATGTCCAGTTAAACACATGGTGTAAGTTGCCTTCTCTTTCTTTAGCCCCTGCTCAAGGAAGCCTTCTTCAGCCCATGTTAAAGAGGCCACCAACCACCTGAGCAAGATAGAATTGAGATGATACATCTGAAAAGTCCAGTATAAAAGGATGTTAAAGCAGATATCCATAGCACAGAGCAAGAAAATCACCAACAATATAAATTCTGTGATTCCAACAAGGAGAAGGGAGGACAGTGTAATGAGGAAGAGATCGGGAGGAGGGAGGAAGAAGGGAAAGAAAGGGTTGGAGGGAAGGTCCTGCTTTGGGTCATGCTGGGTTAGCAGGATTTCTCTGCCATTCCTCACCTCAGAGTGCATATGAAACAAGTGAGAATGTACCTGCTTGTGCGAACCGTACCTTCTAATAATATCTGGATCTCACAGAGTACTTTACTTCCCAAGACCTCACTGTGTGACAAACCTCAGTGTTCCTGTGAAACTTACTCCTCTCAAGGGGGAGAAACTGAGGCAGAAGAGATGGGCAAACAGAAAACCTGAAATCATCTTATGTAAGCGAGGATTTGGAGCAAAGAGGTGGTCAGCATTCTAATGCATTCATGCTAATTTTGTCCAACAAACTTCTCTCTTTTAATCCAAAATGCTGTGACCAAATGATTGCAGTCAGGGTGCACACAGCCCACTGAATGACAGGGTCAATAATGGGACACTTAGTCTTCTCTCATCCCATCAAGCATTCCTCATTCTCATTTCCAAGAAAAAGTTAATGCTGAACAAAACTAACCATAAAGATCAACTTTGGATTTTCATTATATCAAAGTTCGCATTTTCACATATATTTTGGAAATAGCTCTCAACTCTTTTTTTTTCTTAATTTTAACAAATGTATAGGAAAGTTGATTATGTTGCCTGCATCAGAGTCTGGAGATGACATAGAGCAGACAACCCAAGTTCACTGCCATTTTGATACCAGCTGCAAGCTAAGTATTCAAGGACACAAGAGTGACTAAAACTCTCTTTTTGATGTTGGTGGAGTAAGTCAATCAAGTGTTTAATAACTGATATAGATGAAAGGACTAAGTGAGGACACTTCTTGCCATGTATGACATTCCTACTCTAGTTAATAATGCCTGTACTATCAAAAAAAAAAGTATCTGACCAAAAAGGTTGTTCTGAAGGCAGTGGAAGGCTAGATATTTTTCTTCATGTAAATTCTGACTACCTTGATGACTCCTACTGATCCTTAAGACCCTACTCAAGCTTCTTCCCTTTGGATTTTCTAAGACCTTGACCTTAACTGCCAAGTAATATGTACCACCTTGTTTAGAAAAGATTTATTTTCACACTTTCATCTTTAGACTGACACCTTGTTACCACATCAATTGTGATTCATTTTTGTTCCCCTAAAAGTGTGTCTGGCACAAAGGCCATTTTCAAGATGGTGACAAAAGTGAATACACGTTCTGAGAAATTATTGCCTAGGTGACAGGAATCCTGAAATCAAAGTCACAATGCTTCATTGTCCAGGAAATGTTTGACCGACATGGATCTCAAAAACTTTATCCACAAATTAGAGTCAGGCAATTCCTGAGATAACCCACTGTGTAAACGCTTCACAAACTCCCCAGCCTCATAAGAGATAATTATTATGAAAAGTCATGTAGTCTAAGTCCCCACTTGAGGAAAACACCAAACTGTAGCAGGATCTGGAATAGAACTGGGATTTGCTGCCCTCTGCATTTTTTTCCTTGGGAGATATGTTAGTTCATAGTATCATCAGGGACTATAAAATCCCAATGTCATCAACTGTGCATTCTGTAGGCCAGATACTCATTCATTAAATTGGAACATAACGGTTGTGTTTCTACTATGTGCCAGGCCCGTGCTACTGTGAATAAAGGAAATATGGTCTCTTTAGTAAGACATGGATCTGATTTTTCTGGTCCCCATCACTAGAATTTAAGTTCCTTTGGAATAGAACTATATGTTGTATATCACTGATTCTTGACTCCTAAATGTGGTACCCGAAACATGGCTTCACCACAAATATAGGCTAAAAGAATGTTACCCAGTCACTCCCATAACTAACACTCAGCAGTGCTAGCAAATATAATTTCCCATTAGTTGGGTCAAGACAGGAACCATATGTTTCAAAAGGAATTCAGTAGAACCCAGACACCTATACCTAAAGGTTAAATTTGAATAGAAAGTAGAATCAGCAAATACATACTGAATTCTTATATATATATATATATATATGCCAAATTCCCTTTGCAATGTGATGCTGTCTCAAATTCTGTTATTCATGTTTTCACTATATCTTATATAGTCCGTATTAAATTAGTATCTATATTTTAGAGATAAGAAGCCTGAGGCTTAGAGAATTGAAGTAATTTTTTTCGTACATAAGGGAGGTAGCAAAGTTGAGAAATAAACCCAGACCAAACGCATTAAAAGCCTGAGCCCTTAACCGTCCCACCATGCCATCTTTCTCTGAAAACAACCACAGATAAAGGATGTATTTATATGATGCAGATATAGAGAGTATAACAGAGATATATAAAGTATAATAAAGTTTCCCCAACCAACTAGAAATATCGAAAAAAATCTATCTTGCTCTTTGACATGGTCCTGAGTAAACTGGCCCAGAATTCCCAGATTTTAAGCTGGGCTTAATCCTTATCAAGACACTTTCTTCTAAAAGAAGAAAACCGCACTTTACAATCAAAACCCTGAAGATCTAGAAGGACTCAACAACAGGGTAGGTATCTTCTGGGGAAGCTTGGTGTGTCCCAGGGCTGCCTGTGGTCCTCTGAGGGTGAGAATGATATTTACAGGTACATATCCCCACAGGCAAACCTACAAGCAATCCAATATTAGCCCAAGTTCCACAAAGACTATGGAAGGAGTTCTCTGATATGACATAAGCCTCAAAGCTTCTGAGGACTATCACACTCCACTCAGTCTCTAACTTTTGCTCAGAAAATGATCTTCAGAATACCTGGCTATTTCTCAGCTGTGTACCTCTTTTTCAGCCCATTTCCTATCTCTCTAGAATCATTCTCGATGTTGTCTGTTATCTACCCACCATTCCATCTTTTCTAGAACTCCCTTCTCACAAAGTTACCCCAAGTCCCCCTTGGTGAAGAATGGCATGGAAGTGCCAGCCGTAGTCCATTAATAATCAAGGTTTGCATACAATGGACAAGCTACAGTTCCATTATTTTTCTCAGGTTTAAAAGAAAAATATTTTTAAAATATCTTTTTCATTCTAGCTATTTTTCAAATAGAGAATCCAAGACCTAGAGAGGTAAAGGCCAAATTAGACCATGTAGCCTTGTGAGTGGAACCTAAGTCCTGAATCTCAGTCCTAGGGACTGCCCAGGAGCTTACACTGCATTAAACAAATGAACAAGAGGCAGTGTTGACTAAACCCAAAGCCCCCTGGATCCCTATCCAGGGTTTCCTGGGAGACTGTCTGCTGTAGAACCGAGATCCGGGGATGGCAGATGCTGGCCTTCCCCAGTTGAATCCAGTGGGGCCCAGACAACAGCCAAGAAAAATATTTCACCTTCTCAAGGAATGATCCTCCGTAGCTCTGTGCTTCATGCTCCACAAATGGCTCAGCATTTCCATTTAATCAATTGCATTATGCATTTATTGCCTCGTTTTTCACCCTGTTGTAGAGATTATTACTTGAATAAGTCTTAGTGAATTGGAAATGAGCAAAAAGGAACCGCTTAAAGACTTATTAGGGAGACATGTTTTTCTTGCACTGATCTAAAAATCTTCATATACTACGAATAAACTAAATTCTCCCTGGTTTATGTCAAAGACGAGAAAGAAATGTTGCTTCAATAAATATAACTAAGATATCCCCTCTTAGGAATGCTTCACCCGCCTAGTTTCACAGGAAAAGGACAACTGCTATGAAAAAGCAAGGGTCTGACTTGAAACTTCCCGGGTTCCTTTGCAGGGGAAGCTCTGACTCTCAGTCCTTAGCCCTGAGGACCTGACAAAGAAGTTCCAGCCACACCTGACATTTTTAGCTCCTTCGGTTTATCTCAGTTGTTTCACAAACACTCTTACAGGTCCTCATAATACCTGGCAGGAGACAAGGAGTACTATGCCTACTTAATTGACTCATATGATTTGCCCAAGGTCATATCATTAATTCAAGACTGAGCAGAGCCCTGAATATGCATTTTTTAGTACTTTGGCCAAAGCTTCTGTGACATTTAGAACTATTTCAATGGAAAAGAACAGCACTAGAGCAGGGTTTAATTGATAAGAATTTTATGAGCTCATCTAAGTGGACTGGAAGCAGGACAAGTTACTGGAGTTCTTTAGTCTGGCCTCTGGGGAAATAGAGGGGGGATTAAATAGGATGGAGAAGAGCAGGAGAAAGGGAAACAGGTAGAGAGAAGAGGGGAAGGCAGGGACAAGAGAAAGGGAAGTATCTTGAAGGGTGGAGAGGAAGGAGAGAGAGGAGGGTAAGGTGCACAGAGATGGCTGAGAATAACCAAGTAAAATCTCACCTGGAATACACAAAAGATATGCTTGTAGAAGAAGAAGGTGAGCATGGAGTGAAATGCCTGGTAGGCAGCAGACACCAGGAGGGAGCCTCACCACCAGGCCTCTCCTGCTCCAGACACTAATGGTCAGGGAGAACTTCAGGGGGTAAGTGGGCAGAACCACAAAGACCCTGCCTGATTCTGCTTGGGCAAAGCCTCTTTCTTGCTCCAGAGAGCTCAGACCTGCCCAAGCACTTCAGACAGAATTAGAGCAGGCAAAGAGGAGCCACAACATTTAGTCTAGACATCAAGAACTCAATGGCTGATTTTCTGCCCCACAGGAGTGATGGGAACCTTTGGCTTTTAAAGTTAGACGAGAAAGCATTAGCAGGTCATCTGTGGGGAGCCATTCTGGCTGACACCAAGATGAAGACGAGGCTGGAAGATCGTCTGGAATGCCAAAAACTCCAGAAACCCACTCTTCACATTTGTTATCTGCCTGGAGTCCCAGCAAGTGGGCTGGAGCAGGCAACACCCTGGGGTCTGGGGACATTGCTAACACACACATAGCTCACCTTTGAAAACCCTTCCCACAGCTTTTCTTCTTTTTGAACTTGGAAAAAAATCAGTTTTAAATTAATTTTTACACACAGGAAAGTGCACAAAATCAGCGTAGTGAGAAATAATTATTTGTCTATTACCTGGACTTAACAAATCTAACATTTCCTCATATTTTTCCCCCCAGAGATTCTACCAGGTGGAAAAGAAATGGTAAAAATGCAGTGGGGTCCTGTGTTCTCTGCCACCATCAACCCCCATTCTGTTCTCTGCCTTGGGGGGAACCCTGATACTGAAATTTATGTCACCCATGTCCTTCCATGAATTACATATATGTACCAATAACTAAGAGATGTTAAATGGAATATTTGGGATATTAATTTTTTTTCATATGGGGCACATATCACCACTTGCTTTTACAATGCAACTAAACTGGGATTTTATCAATGCATGAGGACATAGTTGCTTTACAAATGCCACAAAGGATGGCACTGTATGAAGTTATATGATGTATTAATCCTTTAACTGATTAATGGACATGTTTCCAGTTTTCACCATGGCATAGAATGAGGCAATGGACATTCTTAGATAAATCTCCTTGTGTTCAGTGTGTCAGTCACTTTAGGATACAAACTTGAGAAGTACAGTATCTGGCGAGAGGACACGCACATTTTCATCTTCATTAGATGTTGCCAAATTGCTCTAAGTGAATGATGTTCCAGTTCCCCCCTGTGCTGCACCAAAAGGTTCACTCCTCTTATCGGAGGATATAATGCTCCAACCAGTGTTGCCTCTGAATCTAAAGCCCAGCAATTTTTCTTAGAAGGTCTAATGAAGAGATGGAGTGATCCCGACTGGTGCAGGTATGGTGGGTAAAGTTACAGAGACATACTCTGGTACTGTTTCCTGCATTTACTACCTGTGTAACCTTGGGACACATATTCACTGCAAGTCTCTTTCTCCCATAGGAAAAATGGGAATGGGACTACTATCACCTGATAGTCCTGCTATTAGGACCAGAGGCAACAATGCAGCAGTTGTCATAATGCCTGGCATCTAAGGAGCCCTTGGTGAGCATCCCCACACCTTTAACTTCTGTTCTTCAGATTATGGAACCCAAAATGCTTTCATAGTAGTTCAGGAGGTTCAAAACCATACATCATGAGAAACTAGCAACAAAGAGTCACTACCATGAGGTTTCACAAAAGGATACAGGAAAATATCATGGGTAAGAGAGCAGCACTAACAGGAGCTGCAGTGAGCCCTGCTTAATTCTTGCTCCAGGACAATGTGTGGGCTCTTTCTTCCTTACTTTCTCTTTTCATTAAAAAAAAGAACATATCATAGGGGATCTTTGAAAAAATACCCCAAGGAACCCAGGGTGGCAAAGAAATCCACAAGGCAACACCTACTGCCTTGCATTAAACCTCCAGGGAGCTCCTGATTGCCCTCATCAGCCTGGCAAAAGCCACCTCGCCCCTCCAGAGGCAGCCCATTTCTCGAGGCTGCCAGAATGAAAACTGAAAAGGCTCTCTCTAGGATGCTATCAGAGGATGCCAACATTTAAAACATGAGTGGGAGGAAACCCAAGAAGGAGAGATGTGAGAGTGAGAAAAATAAAGCAAGTAGCAACTGAGAGCATGGAAGGTTGAATACCTCTGCTGCTGTCTAAATAGGTTAACCGGCATGATATTTTTCTTCCCTAAAAAAGTGGGTAATGGATCACCTGTGCCGATAATGCATCCTCCTCTTTATTTCACAGGAAAGAAAAGTACATTAAGTAGATGCCCCAAAGTGCGATTACTTAGAAGTCCCGATCGGGATATGAAAATAAGATGCCAGTTTTTTTGAGGTCATTAACAAATGCATTGGGGGAATTGGAGGCAGGCATGTTAGTATTTAGAAGAAGAGAACAGTCCTGTGGAGTCACGGAGTCCAAGGGGTTGACCTTCCTTCCTGTCCGATATGGAGAAATTTAACTATGAGTAAAGATCCTGAAGGGAAAGGTCAAAATAAGCATTTCAGGTACCGTGTGTGTCCTCTTTTGTCACCCCTCATTCCTCTGAGTCAAGCAGGATAAAAGCCCTCTGAGCCTAAAATTATAAGACCAATTAGCAGGATGGATAAGAAGACATTAAGAGAGAAATGTTCCCCAGTTCAGTAAAATCTCATTAATTTAAATCCCATTTGATAAGTTGAACATAAGCTAGAATGAAATTTACAATACAGAGCAGCTGTGAAGAACATGAACTTCTGGGAAGAAGGACCTGTCCATTAACTTCCCTAAGCCTCAGTCTTCCCACACATAAAATGGGGATTGTAAGAGAACCTTACCTAATCAGGCATAGCATGATAATTAGAATGAACAAAGATTACTAAAGATGGAGGGCAATTTCCAGAATGTAGCAACAATTTGAAACTTTCTAACTAATAGTCATTGGAATAACTCAAGTCATAGAAGAATTTCTGAGCTCCCGGAGACCTTAGGAACCATATGATGCAGCACCTCATTTTCCAGAAAATGAAAAGGGTCCAAACAGGTTCAGTGATTTCTCTGAGGTCACTCAGCCACCTGCTTCATGCAGGAAACTGCCACAAATGATTCACTGATACTAGCACCTTAGGGCCCAGAGGAAGCTGTCATTAGAAAGGATGTAATGGCTTCATTAAATCAAAGTCATACAGAGTTCTACTTAGAAACACTTGATAAGCAGAGAGTTCAAGACAGCACAGCATGTAAAAGGAATAGAGCTACTTCAAGACAGAATATTAAAGATAAAAAGAAAACAAATTCAGACTCATTATTGGAAACATCTCTTTTTTCACAGGTTCCCCAAAATACCATTAGTCTTTTGTTCAGCTTTTTTTTGCTTTGCACATGTGTAAAACACACACACATTTTTAAAGAAGGTAAATGTAACTGGTAGAAGAAATGAGGACAAGTTTAGAATGTCAGGAAGAAAGAGAAGTAATCCACCCAAGAGGGCTTTGGGAGGAACATAGCATTTTAAGACACTCAGGCAGCTGAAGGCCAAGCTACGAACAGTACCCAGGTGACTTGAATATTGTTTCATTTGTACAATAAGGACTCCTCCTCAACATGCACACTCCAAATCAATTCAACATGGTATTTAAAGATACAAAATGAAATGTTATTTTTGGTGGGGGACTAAAGACTGAACCTAGGGGTACTTAACCACTAAGTCACATCCCCGGATTTTTTTTAAATTTCCAATTTTAAATAGGATCTCTCTAAGTTGCTTAGGGCCTTTCTAAGTTGCTGAAGCTGGCCTCAAACTTGTGATCCTCCTGCCTCAGCCTCTGAGTTTCTGGGTTTCTGGGTTTACTGATGAGCACCACCACACCAACTTAAATGTTATTTAGTTGACTGCTCTTTGACATACTTAAAGGTGATTTTTTTTTAACTTGGTTTTAAACTGATGCTCTGATAAGAGGACAAACCAGTCATATTCCCTTGTGTGGTTATTTTCAATAACAGTTCTCACTGTGTGTTTTGTGCTTATGCACATCGCAGACAAAGGTTGTTGTGATTTGGCTTTAACTGAAACTGAAAAGCAGGTTAGTCTGTTTTTATTTGTAGTAGTATATACTTTGCTCACCTCACCCCCACAAAAGGTCACTTCTTTTATTCCTTCCCTCTCTCCCTCCTTCTTTTTTTCTCTCCTTCTTTTCTATCTTATAAGGAATATAAAACAAATTGACAATATTTCATCTGAATAATGAAGGAGGGATTTGAGCTTAACCATTTGTTTAAGTTCATTTTTGAGGATGTCCCTCCACTATACTCCCCCAAAGAAAACAAAACAAAAAACAGGTTCACCTTAATGTCTTTCTCCCCCTGACAGCCACATATGGGCCACCTGAGCCCCTTTCTCACTGGGCTTTGGTCTGTGTGTGGGCTGCGAGCCTCTAAGAAGAGGTGCCAGCATCCTCACTTCTGGAAGTGCTGCGTGTGGACCCGAGAAAAGGAAAACAAATGTAGCTAATGAGCTGGAAAAAATAACACACTTGTAAGAATCAGCTCAGGGATTAGCTGTTTCCTACTCATAAGGAAAGCAAAAAACAACTACCACCAAGGAGGTACAAGAAAAGATCTTCCACCACCCACAGAACATTCATTGGACAGCTAGTAGCAAGGTGGGTTCATGTCTCTCCCTCTTTTCACTAACCCAGCCACCATAGCACCTGGCTTTGAAGAAACTGCACCAACTCTAACCACCTTGCAGAATCTGCAGTCAATGCTGAATAGAGGTGAAGTTTCTCTATCTTTTGAGCCTTGTGGCTAGAGGTGAAAAGCACTGTGGTGGTAAGAGGAGATACCAGCCTTGTTCTGCAGCCCCCAGCCACATGTCAGTGGCCACACAAATGGCCCAGTTCTTTGGGCCTTTCTGTTATCTGTTTTCCATTGGTGAATGGGTAGCTTGAATTCAGTGGTGTCTGTTAAAGGAGATTTATACATAGAGGCTCACAGCAATGCTGGACTCCCCTTGGACTGACTTGAAAGCCAAGTAGATACAGGCTAAAATAAATACAAATCCTAAGCCAGTGTCTGGGCCATGATTTGGCATATGGGTTAACGCTCAAAATGAGAACAGCCCACACTTGGTCACTGCAGTGAACACAAGTTGGTTTTTATTCATCCAGCATAGCTTTTAGGGCTGATTTGAGATGTTACTACAAACTGGTAATGACAGAAATTTATTCTCTCACAGTTCAGAAGCCAGAGATTTAAAACTCACAGTATCAACAGGTTGGTTCCTCCTGGAGACTCTAACAAGAATTTCTGCCATGCCTTACTCCTGGTTCCTGGGAGATTCTAGAAAGCTTCCTTAACCCTTTGCTGGTAGACACATAACTCCATCTCTACACAGATTTCTTGATGTGTTCCCTCTCCTATTCTAAGGATATTGAATCACTGAATTTGGACTTGACCTACTTCAGAATGCTAGCATTTTGAGATCTTTAATTATATCAGGAAAGACCCTTCTTCTAAATAAGATTATTTCTAGATTCTAGGTAGATCCATCTTTTGTGGGGCACACTACTAAGTCCAATGTAACCATCATCCATTCTCTTCCATACTGACAATAACACCTCAGTTTTGGTTTAGGGAATCCCAATTCCTCCAATCCCAATCTATAGACTGTATTGGTTTCCCCTGTACTGCAAGGGCAATTCTGCCCTTAGGCCAAACCAATCAACAGCCCATCCCAGTAACCTCACCTCTAGGATCTCTCTCCATCTCCTACTATTCAATTAGCTTCAGTCTTGAGTCATTTTAAAGAAATACCTGGAATAAAATATTTTATCCTGAAGTTGCTAAGCCTGGAGATGCTAGGAAAGTTAGAGGAAAGAGATCCAAGAAAGAAGACATCTCTGGAGAGAAGACTCAGGGGTGGGGAGAGACTAAAAGCTTCCTGGAACCACCATGCCTGAAGGCTCTCAGATTCTGGTTATAAATTCCACCTAAAATCCCCTTTGGCTTCACCTACTAGTCATTTGCAAGAGTTGGGTTTTTTTTTTAATACATTGTTCATTCCACAATATTTCACTGCCAATAATGAGCCATGCAGGGCACTAGTCACTGGGAATAAAATGAGAATGAAAGACGTTGTACCTGACTCCAAGGAGTTTATACTCCCTTGGGATATTTCAGATGTTGTCATGAGATTACTGCAGCAGGTAAGAACAAACCTTGGAGACTACCTAAAGTTCAATCTCAACTTTTCACAGAAGCACAGAATAAGGATAAGATCCATAAACCACAGCAATCTGAGGATTTTCTCATTAATTTGCAAACTTTCAAAAGGTGTGGGGATGAAAGGTAGACAGGGAAGATGGACTGTGGATCCATCCACAGCCAGGAGGAAGCCTGATCTCTCCCCAGGGAATTTTTATCTTTTTATTCTTAGAGATGATCACTACCTCCTGGTCAGCTCAGTATTTTCAGGTGAGGAAACACCAGAGGAAATAGGAGAATACATATCCAGAGACACCAGGAATAAAGGAAATGTTGCAAGACCAAAATATTGTGACAGCTTCTCTATCAGGTAATCTTCATGGGCAAACTCAGAATAGTGAGCTGGTTAAATGTCTATTAATATATTATTGTTATGAGTTACATTGTAAAGTATATTTAAAATACAATCATCTTTTTAAAATTATGTTTAGATTCCTTGGTCATCAGAAGTCTAGGGTTTTTCATTTTTATTTTTGTTTTATTTTTTTTTTGGTACTTGGTGTCTAAACCTCCCTCTTACAGTTAGGGAATACTGCACTGCACAAAGCCCAACTTGAATCTCTCCCTTCTCAGGAGCTAAAAGTCTATCTCTTTCACCCACTCTCTAGGCAAAAGTGTGAGTAGCAGGTACTGGCTCTGCCATTTGGACTCCTTAGCACCAAATGTTGAAGTGTACATTGGTGACAGTAAGCAATGGGACCATCCTGCCATGGTTGGCAATATTGGTCACTGTGGTTGAAGGGGCAGGATACAAAAATCACAGCTTTTAACAGCTGAAGGTAGAACACCTATTGCCAAATGATAGCATATTGATGGATTCTGTCATAATTTTAGATAATCCTCCTGACTGCACACCCTGAGTTACTTCTTCTGCCTTCCTGTTAAATTCCTTTCAGTTCAATGAGAGTTTGTTTTTGCCATTTACAAATAAGAACTCAGTTTATTTCTCTTACTCCAACAGAGGAAGCATTCAAGAAATATTTACAGTTAGACCTCCATATTCTTGGGCTCCATGTCCATGAAAAAAAGCAATCAGGGTTTGAAAATATGTTTTAAAAATGCATCTCTACTGAACATGTACAGACTTTCTTATTATTCTTTAATATAACTATCAATTACACAGCATTTACAATGCATTAGTTATTATTAGTAATCAAGAGATGATTTAGACTATATAGGAGGGTTTCCATAGGTTACATGCAAATACTGTGCCATTTTATAGAAAGCACTTGAGCATCTGATTTTGTTATTTGCAGGGGTCCTTGATCCAATTCCCTGCGATTAATGAAGGATGATTGTATTTGAATATATTATTATCTTGGACTCCATCCTACCCCATGCTGATTTTGCTGGGGAGGGAGTATCTCCTTTTTTCTTTGTTCCAACAGGTTGGAAATAAAGCCTGGAGGATTTAAGTGATAGTCTCATGGTTGGCAGCAAGCATCTCTTTGCCACATGTACCAGGGGCTACACACACTGCTGCTAGTGATTGCAACATGCAAAATAATCAGGGAATTTCTTATTTCTGACCTGAATGTGAACTTGGAAAGTCACAAAGTCAAAGTTAGTATAGGCCTGCATTTCTGCTGTGTCCTGCTAGTGCCAGGCTGACTGCTATCTTTAGCCAGAGCCTACACTGCCCTGCTTGCCTCAGCACCTGGCACTCCTGTCTTCTCTTCACTCAGTCATGTTACCTACCTGAACCTTCAGGAAGTGCAGAAAGCCAATGCCAAAAACAACAACAACAACAACATAATTATTATTATTATGCTATTTATACCTTGTAATGTTTTAGCAATGGGAATGTCTTCTGGATTAAAAGGTACAAAAATCCAAAACAAAACCCAGAAACTTAGGAAGTCAAAATTCTGGCCAATGGTTCAGGATTTAATAAGAAGGATACAAAAAAAATAGTATTCAAATGAGATGTGCAAAATACTTTCAATTTTTTCCCATCAGTTTTATTTTCTGATTACAAAATATTATGTAAATATTATAGTTAATTTAGAAAATAAATCTCAAGGAAAAGAGAAACAATATACATTCCATTCAGTTTGTGAGCCCAAGAAGAAATTACTGTTGGGGGAACACCTAGTATCTTGGATTCTCTTGAAATATTTTCAATTATAAAGCTTTTCACCAAGGTAACTTTTTTATTGTCATATGCTTCACATCCTCTATTCAACTCCTACAAAACATAGAGACAGACCATTTTAGCATATCGGACATTAAAAATGCTCTCTCCTGAATGTGTGTCCAGGGAGGAATATAGATGCTTTGTTGGGATAATTCACCTCTAGGCCTGGGGTCCAGGAAGAGGAGATGCCCTGGCTATGGGAAAATTCCCGAGAGTTAAAGACGAAACAAAGGAAGGGAGACAATTTCTTTGCCAGTATCCAGAGAGAATGGAGCCTCACATTCTCTGTGATGGAAGGAGGGATGAAATGAGGTGGAATAAGTGTTCCAGAGCTGCGGATTGGAAACAGGCACGCCCCTCAGGAAGGGAATCAGGAGGAAATGAGGCATGACACAGTTAAAAGGGTAACCTTCCGGGGGTGGGAGAACAAATATAGCAGACTATATGCATCCCCCAGCCCCAAGGAAAAAGATGAACATGACAGAAACATTATAGCAGAGTGAGGGAATCCAACATCTCCAGGAAGCAGAAAACCACAGTAAATGAATCAAATAAAATGAGAGAAACAAGATGTGGAGACACTGTGCTGAAATTTTAAACAAATATACTTCCACAAAGTATATTTCACTTTTTGGAAACATGGCAGCCTTTTTCATTTATCTTTCCATCTCCCAGTAGGGAAAGCAACAGGACAGATATGCTGAACAGAATTTGACAATGGATCTTGGTTTCAAGGAGACAACTGGACGTGGTGGGGTGTCTAGGAGATGGCAAAACTCATACCCCATCTGAAGGGCTACATAATGGCTGATATCAATAAGAAATAGGCATAAAAATACAGTATTGTCAGATGCTCCAATTTTCTAAGTTAATCCAGAATGATGGATGCTTAAGTAGATTTTTCTGGCTTATGAAGTTGATTCAAGGATAAAGATTAAATATACTACCCACATTAAGCACGTTCTTTTGTTCCCATCAGCCCCCAAAGACTGCCCGTTTGTGAATGAGCAAGACATCTCTCTGGATCTGACACCATGATGAGACCAGTCACTTGGAAACCTCTGTGATAGACATTTGAGCCTTTTCTTCTCCTATGCATGGTGGAGTGATAAAGTATTCTTCTGAAAGCTGGCAATTAAGGGAGACATTGAAAAGCAAGATGAAACGACAGGAAAGGGACCTGAAACCGTATTCACCAGGGAATATGTGCAGAGACAGACGTACTGGTCTGTTTATGGTCTGAGCCAGTGATAAAAGAAGGACTATTCTTTAGAATTTATGATGACTTCTAGTTTACATGGCTTTTTTTAGCATCTATTGTGTCATTGGAGCCCACATTAAATTCCAAAGATAGACTTAAAAAATGTTATTAATGCCATGAATTAGGGGTGGGGAGGAAGGAGGAGAGAAAGAACCAGAATGAATGAATATAAATGATGGCTCAGAGGTTATACACTTGCCAATATCATTTTTAAAAAAAATAGGTAGAGGGAAAAGTGACTCATCAGTTTATGAAAAAAGGGGACATTTTCATGTTGACTATCATTTATAGGAAACACAAGAAACTGGTGCATTTTTTATCCTCTAAATATACTTTGACAAAAGAAATTCAATAGATTAGAGGGAAGAAAATAAGATTTTTGTTTCTGGAGAAATTTGCTTATGCTTTGAAGAATAAATACTGACATCTACATCTATTTCATAAAAAGGATTTGTGATTTTTCTTGACGTAGAACTACAATGAAAAAAAAAAGGTACAGGATACTGTTTAGATCAACATGAAGAATTTTGCAGTATCAACAACTGTTCACATAAATAAAAGAATCTCACAACAAAAGTCTGGACATCGGGTTCTAGTTTACAAAACAAGTGCATGCTTAGCCAGGCAACAATTATCTGAGCTTCAGCCGTCTATTTAAAAAAAAAATGGATGTAATAATACCTGGGTGTTAAAAGGGAGAAAAGTGTTTACAAACTCTTCAGAACTTGCCAAACATGTTCACAAACATGAATATAAGGTAAGGTAGGTTAATACAATTGAAATATCAATAAGTATATACACAATATTTTGTATCAAATTCATTCCTCACTTGGAGTTCAAAGAACTTAAGTCACATGGTCCAACATTTCAGTTGACCTGATTCTCACCTTGTCTCTCCCCAACCATACTTGGAACCTGGTCACATCCACCCCAGAGCCAGGAGGCCCTGGATGTTGGAATTCCACCCACCAGCTGAGCCCTTTGATGTGCCTCTCATCTAGTCCCATGTGAATTGTTGCTTCCAACCCTGTAGGGATTCCATGTAGGCCATGCTGCCATCCATTGCTACTCAGATCAAGCCTGAAATTTGTTCTCTACCCAAATCCTTTGTCCTCAGAGAGGTTCATGTCTCATCTCCCAAAGTTGTATACTTTTTTTTTTAAAGTTGCATTTGCTTAGAATCAAGAATTAGACTAAGCTTAATTAAAATCCAGTTTCACAAACTAAGCCTCTCTCTGATCCTGTTTCCTTAACTAGAAAATTGATACCATATGACTTACTCCAGAGACTGTTTCACAGGGAAATAAGGAACAGCGTAAAATACCATTAATGCCTTATTTAAAGAGATTGTCTGAAAGGTGGAACCATTACTGTTGATTTTAATATATTTTTTCTGTTGCTATCATTATTGATCTCTAGACTTTTCCCTGGTGGCATGGGATCAGTTAATCCTTGATATTCCAGTGCTGTTTATGTCTAATGTCAGGTTCATGTATCCTACATTATCTGCTTCTTGAGGGCAAGAATGAGAATCACTCACTCAATGTCTACTGAGTACCTTCACTAGGCTGGACACTTGCCTTGAACCTGGGGACTTAGGGCAGGGTGGCTCCCTCTGCTTTTTTGAAGCCTATGCTTTGAGGAGAGGCAGCCTATCAACAGGTATACACATAAATTAAAAATAACAATCCATAACAAATGGTATAAGTGAATTAACAAAGTGACATGATACAGATAGTCTGGGATGGGAAGGATAAGGAGGTGCATTTGATGGAGGGCTCTTGGATAACCCAGGATTGACAGATGAGGGACCAGCTACACACAGACATGAGTGGAGAAAGTGATAGAGGCAAAGTGAATAAAACAGGAAGACCAAGTTCAAACACTCTGAAGGAAGAGTCTACTTTCTGTCATTGGTGAACAGCAGGGAGGACAAGGGGCTGAGGGACAGGGAAAGTGATCCAGATTGATAATGGAGGGGTGGGCAGGGTCCATAGCTCCTAGAACTTCAATCTGGGAAGAAATCTAAGCATATGCCTGTTTTCACCATCAACCCATCTATCACTTCCTGGTGGCTGAACTACATAAATAGTTGTATTTCCCTTTTTATTGGCAACATTATTTCATTCAAGTCAAACTTTCCTTAGCCCCTTGCAGGAAAATACCTGGCCACTTCCACCTCCCCTCACCCCATAATTTAAAAAAAAACGAAACGCCAGCTGAGTAATCCTTGCCCCTTTCAAGGCCCTCTTCCCTCCAGCTACCTGTGCTGTGCTCAGTCACAGCCCAACAATTTCTTCGGCTCATATTTACTTCTCCTTGGCATTTGGGAAGTTGGCTCCATTGCCTGAGGGAGACATCTTAGGAGAGATTTCCATAGAAACTCAAACTTTCTCCAGCTGCTCATGTAGTTTATTCTTTTATTTTTAAATGCACATTATTATTTTTTCTCCCATCAATTTTTGGGATTCTATTGCCTTGGGCTAAGTAGTACCAAATCTCTAGGAATGTAAGCTCTCATTCTCCATTCAATGAAAGGGAGTCTCTCTTAATTGTGCTCCATGGCTGACAGGCAGGAGTACAGAAGCTTCGTGGCAATAATTTATCATTGCTCAGATTCACATTCACCCCTCCTCTAGGAATCCCTTCAGTGGTTGGTCCTTAATCTTGTAGCACTGACTGCACAGAAAAGGTCTTCGAAGCCATCATCTAGAATCTGCCTCCGCCACAGACCCCTCCTGAAAATCACCTCCTCCCCTGGATCACACATCCCAAATCCAAACCTCCTTGTACTTTCTTATTCCCTTAGGGTTGCTCACATTGGGCCATTGTTAGTATTGTTCCTTTAGGATTCCTATCATACCATTCTGTGTGTGTGTGTGTGTGTGTGTGTCTGTGTGTATATATGTGTGTGTGTGTGTGTGTGTGTGTGTGTGTGTGTGTGTTTTACTGGGGATCAAATCCAGGGCCTTGCGCATGCTGGGCAAGTACACTACCACTGACCTACATTCCCAGCCCCTCATATAGTCATTCTTAATTTATGTTCAGTGGTATTTCTCAAAGTAGATATGTTCTGACCTATCAAGACTGGGATAGATTTCTCATCACTTACATATCCTTCATCATCTCTGTATTAAAATGAAAACTATGCAAATTGGGCATGGTAGCTTATGTCTGTAATCCTAGCTACACAGGAAGCTGATACAGGAGGTATCTCTAGTTTGAAACCAGCCTGGGCAATTTAATGAGAATCTCTCAAAAATACAAAGAAACATACACATACCCAAATCCTTGAGAAAATATGTCTCATGAACTTCTATCTGTAACATCTAGCAGTATTTTCTGAAAATTAAAAAAAAATAGTGTTCTGTTTGAGAAATATTAATATTTAACTCAAAGAAAGGGGAATTAAATAACTTAAATAATTTCCCTTTGTGCATTTATGCAGTTTATTTTCTCCAAGAATGTACGGAACTGTTACAAAACTAGGAAAAATAAATCTGTTCTGGTGTTAAAGAAGCCATCATTGGATATGGTATGGATGAAAGCAAAAGATTCAAGAGCTATATACAGTGGTTTTCTGTGGAAATATTGTGCTGTTCCACTTCCATTGTATACATTTGAGGAACAGGCGGGCAGGCTGTTAGCATGGACCAGAATTCTCAATGGATGGGAAGGGAAGAAAAAGGAGGGGAAGAAAAAGGAGAGGAAGAGGGAGGCCAAGAAAACACTAAGGAAATGAGAAACACATCATACCCAAGAAGGAGGAAAAGAAAATAATTCCACATGGAGACCCCAGCTGGGAGCAGGGAAAGTCAATGCAAATGTGCAGAGAGTAAAGACATGGAGAAGAAGCCCTTCAATACAACCTAACAATTTAGAGTTCTGTTTTATTCTGTGCAAGATACCAGCCAGGAGGCTGATATGTGAGATGACTTCATGAAGCCTTCAGGCAGAAGTCACTGATTCCTGTTACATATGTGGAGCTGTTTGGATACACAGCTGTTTTAAATTCACACCAACTTGTTTAACCGGGTGAGAAAACTGAAGCTCAGGAAGCTTAAGGCACCTACACCTGGTTAAAATGCAGATTTGGAGTCTGTCTCCCTCCAGGGCTGGGCCCATCCTGACTCATACAAAATGAGGACCACTGCTGCCCAGCACAAAGGGAGGACCCTACCAAGTGAATATAGTGTGGGTCCCAACTGAGCTTTCTAATAATGGAAAAGCTGCTTGAGAAGGATCAGAGATTCTCCAGGTAGTAATCATTTCAATGAGGGGGACTCAACCTGAGGTTTTTTATAGACCAAATTTGATTGCATTGTCCTCTAATACCCTCCAGAGATTCCCCATAGTACCTAGAAGGAAATGCAGAGCCCCCACCTTGGTTTGCCTCAGCTGGCCTCTGCCTACCTCTGGCCCTCTGCTCTACAGGTTTTGACTCCTCTGTCTAGTTGCATCTTGCACTCTGTTTTTATACCAGGATACTGTTGGTTAAGTCCTGCCTGCCTCACCAGATGATTGGTTCTAGGAGGATGTCTCTCTTGTTCACTGTGGTTCTCACCCCACAGTACAGTGTCAAAGATGTGAATAAGGACTCAAACATATTTTGTTTGCTACTATGATAAACTTCATTCAGGAACGCTACAGAGGAAATGTCTAGAATGGATGGGATAGCAATATGACTATGGATAAAATTTTAATTACAGCCATGGCCTGTACTAAAAGCTCTACTTGTAATATTATTTCCCATAACCAGAAGAAACCTAAACTATTCATAAACAACGAACACTTAGAAAAAAGGAGAAACTGTCTCCCACTTATTCCCCCATATACTGCTCTTTGTAGCAGTCTGTTTTGACCCTACATGATGGTTTTCTTATAAGACATACATATGACAAAAAAGGCATGGCTATTCCCTCTTTATTCCAAATACGCATAAGAAAGCCAATGCCAGGTCCTCAGCTATGTTTAAGAAAATGAAAAGCAAGATAAGTCACCAGCCACATTACTATGAAAACCCTATCTGAGTCAGACTGGGCCCAAATCTGCTCAGAGCCATCAAAGCATTTCCACACAAATGACTTTGATATCACAATCCCAGAATTTTGAATTCATAAGGGGCCCAAGGCGGAGGAAACCTGAACTCCAGGAAAACAAAGAATCTGTTATTATGCAAATAACTTGAGATGGTAAAAAAGAGAGGAAATGAAAAGATAAGCAAAGAGACTGCATAATGCCACCTGGCTTCCAAAATAGTTCCCTCTTAAAGTTTCAATAGGTGTCAGCTCACCTGAAACAAAGGTCTCTAATCACATAGAAAGTGTTCTACTTAAATGATTTCATTTTCTATTTTGGTAGCTCTTCCCATGATGGGATTGTGCTTTCAGAGAAAAGAATAACAAGAAATTCTGGATGTTTTCCTTGTATTGGGAGAAATTTCCACCTCTACTGCCAAATTGCAAATTGCAAATCATGCTGCATGCTTATTCCACCAGCCCAGGTTGTGTGGCAGGCACAGTTCTGGACACTAGGGAGGGACAAAGCACAGAGCCCATGTGGAAAGGGCCCACTTTACTGAAGTGGGCTGTCTTGCAGGAACACATGTGTAGCTCATCCATCCCCAAATTGTTTGCTTGCTCTGAAAATGTATGTGTTGTGGCATTTGATATTTTACAAAGTCCTTCTGCATATTTCTTTTTTTTCTTCCTCCCAATGACAGCAAACATAAAATGAATATGGAGATTTTTCTGTTTAAAAGATAATGTGAATATGTAACAGATGTGATTCTGCAATCTATATTTGGGGTGAAAATGGGAGTTCAAAACACAAGTTGAGTCTAATGTATGAAAGATGATATATCATGAGCTATGTAATGCTTTAAATAATCAATAAAAAAAAAAAGATAATAGAGGAAGTGAGAGTCTATAGCTCAGTGTTAGAATACTTTCCTAACATAGGCAAGGTCCTGGGTTTGATCCCCAGCACTGCCCAAAACCCAAACAATAGAAACAAATTTTAAATAAAGGAAGGGAGGTTCTCAGAGCCCAAAAAAACTGACTAAAAGTCACATAAGATATGTTCTTTCAATCACAAGAACAGCCACAAAGCTTAGGACATATTTTAAGAGATATTTATTTAGGCTAAGCATGTTATGCATTCCCATAATTAGTTTGGCAACAAACCTAGGATTTCCTACTTTAAAAAAAGACCAATTATTCAGCTAAAAAGACAGATTTGAACCCAAATGAGGTGACTCTAGATTTGGCTTTAAACTTCAGCAACACACTGTTGAGATAATATAAACTGGTCCTATTGTTTTAGTTTGAAAAGTTGCTATTACGATCAATATGAAGACAGAAAATGACATCCATAGAGGTTAAGAGTTACATTCAAGGTCATACAGTCTCCAGTGTTGAAGTTAAAATAATATAAAAATCCCTTGAGTGTCTGAAATCTAACTCATTTTTCCACTTGACCAAGGCTTCTCACTTTAGCACAACTTGAGAGAAGAGGATATCCTGAGAGACTGTCTAGTCTGAAATTCTGTTTCTAGGTGAAGAGAGAGGTATCATCATGCCAGACCTAAGCTTAGTCAACATGCTTTAGTGCAAGCAAGAGCTGGAACTAGAACATGCACTCCTTGGTGCGAGTCTCTACTCTAAATGCATTTGATTTTTGCTTATGTATCAAAGTTTGCCTGTATACAGAGACTGACATTTCTTCCACCCAAAGAAATTGAAGAAAGCCATTCTCATTAGAGTAAGATAATGGGAAGTGCCTTTGGGTATATAACACAGGATCCATACCAGCCCCCGCCCCCCCCCCCCGCAAAAAAAAAGGATATAAACTAGAGAGCAAGCCAAAATTCAGGTCACCACTTCAAAAACAGAAAAAATAATAATAATTCAGCACTTTGTTTTACCAGTGCGAAGGTTAGTTATGGAGAACAAAGATGAACAAAATAGACATAGATACAGGGTCTTAGGGACTAATAGATGTTGAATAAGAGGGTTCGGGCAGTTGCTACTATTTTTGTTTCTTTAAATACTGGAAATCTGCTGCAGATTTTCAATAAGTGAATGGCATGGCCAGTCATAGGTGTTCCTCTCACAGATTCAAATGCAGGGTTGAAATGTTTCCTCTGTTGGGCCTCAGGCTTCAATGAAAAAATACAGCTACACTAGTCAATGCAATAACTGTATACTGCTGAGATGCCATTAGCTCAAATTAAAATGTCCTGTAAGTATAAAAAACAATACATTTTGCTATTTAATCCTGAGGGTGGGGGGAGGTAAAAATCTCCTTTAGAGATCTATAGTTATTATACAATGAAGTAATGGTATTTTGGGTATCTTGGTGCTCAATCTATTTCAAAAACTCATTTCACCTACTGTATTTAACTACATAATTTTTACCGCTACAATAATAATGTATATTCATGAGTAGACCTTGCATCAATGACAGTTTAGTATTAAATGATTTTTAAGTAATACTGGCACAATTTTTATTTAAAAAAATCTTCACATAATTTTTTTTGCCAAAAATTGGCATAAAATCTGCAATGATTATGTGGAGAAATATGGTATTTATTTTTAATGTGGCCACTAGAAAACCTAAAATTACCTAAGTGGTTTGTGTCCTATTTATTTTGGATGATACAATTTCATTCAATTCCTGATAAATGTTCACCCGTGTCTTCTTGATTACCACTACCAATTGAATATTCACCATCTTCAATATTCTATTTTGTTGGCCAACAGCCCTAGCTCCAAGGAAGCAATTCATTCTGTTCAGCCACAATCGATCTTTCTGTAAATTTTACGCATTGGGAATCATGAGGCTCTACAATATCCTTACAACAGTGACCTTCAGCTATCTAATTTCTCCTCTCACCTGTCCCCCACCTTCTAGTATTGTCTCAAGTAAATGCCTCCAGTTGTTTTTATTATTCCTTGCATAGAATGTTATCCTAGTTTCTAATGATCCTTATCACTCTTGTCTCACATGCTCTGAATTTTCAGTAGGCCCTGGGGGGCGGGGGCGGTGGAAACAAAAACAAGAAAACTTCTTTGGTTGTCTGGATGAAGACTGTGAGATATAGTAGAAAAATAGGGATCACAGGTAAATTTGCTTTCCATCTCTCCCAATATAGTTAAGCCTTAGGTTAATAATTTTACCTTATATACTAAAGCATATGAAAGTCCACTAGTCTTTTTTTTTTTTTTTAAAGTTCTGGAAGGGGGCTTCAAATGTAATTCTCTTCACCTTGTTTTTAATCAGCCAGTATTCATATCTCCTGTCAATAGAATCTACTCTCAAGTAATTTCTGCTATTCTTGGAGGGAGGAAAAAATAGTTTAGCCATGTATCTCCAGTTTCAGGGAAAGCCTACATCAGGCTGAGAGAGACAATCCCAGAAATTGGTTTCGTGACCACACAATTCTAAGTCAAGGCAAATAAATGCTTTATGTGGAGAGAATCAACTTGAGAATGAAGTACAAAGAGAAAGAACTAAAATATACCATGGGTGGCAAATGAGACATCCTAACATAATTCATCTGTAATCCTGGTTATGTAAGGGTCCGGCAAATCGTTGGAGGAAGAGACCACACAAGAGACTGACTTCATGCAATTGGCAAAAGGGGATTTATTGATTCAGCATGCTGAGGTTCCAGGTTCACTCAGGAAGATAGAGCAGCCCAGAGCCCAGAGCAGTGGTCAAGCAGAGCTTAAGTACACTTTTGGGGGAGGGTGGGGGGCTTTGTATACATCAGAATAAATCATCATGAGGCGCAGGAAAATTGAACAACAACTCTGAGACATGATTAGTACATTCATTGGCAGGAACAGATTGAGCAGGGGTGATTGGTCACTCCTAAGCGGGGTACACATTCAAACTGATTGGTTTTGGGCCTAAATAACTACGTGACAAATTACACAGAATCCCAGGTTATTAGAAAACCAGTGGAAACAGTGGGGATATTTACTGGGCAGTTCCAGTATTGTCCTAACAGCTACAGGGATTACAGGTTCTGGGGGTAGCAGAGGAATTTTAACAATACCTAGTCTTTTACTTTTTAACAAAGGCCTTGCAGTTTAGAAACTTTACAATGCCTGGTCTTCTACACTTTAACTCAGGCTTTACTGCTTAGAAAAAGCTTAGAAATTTTACCTTTACAGTTACATAATTCATCTGTAATCCTAGCTAGGTTTAAATTTCAAGGAACATACTATTTTAAAAACAAAACAAATTAAAGAATAAGCCTGAATGAATTTCTTTTATTGTGATGCTTAAGCCAGATGGAGTTTATTGCATGATATCTAGTTTACCATTGGGGGGAGGTCAGGGATTGAACCCAGGGACAGTTAACCATAGAATCAATCCTCAAACTTGTTTATTTATTTATTTATTTATTTTAATTTTCAGAAAGGGTTGTCACAAAGTTGCTTAGGGTTTTGCTAAGTTTCTAAGCCTTGTTTTGAACTTATGATCCTCTTCCCTTGACCTCTCAAGTCAGTGGTATTACAAGTATGTACCTGGAACTTTACCAATTTTTTGGAGGTGGGTAGTAGAGATTGAACTCAGGGGCCCTAAACCACTGAGGCACATTCCCAGTCCTATTTTGTACTTTATTTTGGACAGGGTTTCACTGAGTTTACTTAGGTCCTTGCCATTTCTGATGCTTGTTTAGAACCTGTGATCCTCTTGTTTTAGCCTCCAAAGCCACTGAGATTACAGGCCAATTTTTTAAAACAAAGAACACTTAGAAATTTTCCTTCCAATATAGAATTCATTATTTATAAATTGATCTGGACATAACCATCAAAAATTCAAGAATTCTTAAGAATAGTATATAATTACATAGTGAATAGTTATTTTTTTAAGCTAACAAAAAGAATATACACTGGTTGAAGTTTATCCTCTACTCTTGTAAGACAAAGAATCATAATTCTGTCGGAAGAACTCTGAAATTTTTTGGTGCTAATATAAGTGTAAACCAAATATGTCCTGAAAAGTTTATATTATTATATATTTGTTAATAAATCAATAGTCTCATTTTTTTTTTTTACAAAAAAGGACTCCAATCTAATGCATTGTTCGATACCTAAAATAATTCCTTGTCCTCTATCTCATTCCAAGTCCTCCTGATTGGTCATAAATAAACCTAGCCTCATAAGCAGTAAGCATTAAAAAAAAAAAAAAAAAAAAAAACAGAGAAAAACAGATATGCTTAAGTGGCAGAAAGCAGGGATGATGACAGGGCCCTGATTCTTTGAGTCTCTGTCTCTGAAAAAGTCTATCCATCAATCATTCATCCATGTTGCAGAAAATCCACACTGTCAACATTTCATTTACTCAAGTTGTCAGATCACATTAAAATTATACTTGTTATACTTCCTATGAGGTGTGTGGCAGGTAATTGAATAACATTCCAGTATGGTTTTGTTTTGATAAATAAGTGGATGAAAAAGTTGACTTGCCTTAGGATTCCCAACACACTTTATTTGTACTTTTGATGACTCTTCATTAGGCAGTATCTCCCAATGCTTTAGCCATCTATTTCTACCCCTACCCACCATGTGCCCAAAGTAAATTATAGCACCCTAAAACTAGAAAGGACCTGAAGAAATGCCTGCTACCCTACTCCCTCAGTGACTTTCAAATGTGCTTGGAGATTGAACCTAGATAACAGCTTCATGTTCCTGAAATAAGATATCAGATAACAATGGTATTTAAAATAAAGTCTCCTATCTAAAGGTGTCTTTCGATTATGCAAGTCATCTTCAAATTTAATTCTTTTATGAGATCATATTACTCCATTTTGGCTTACATAAAGTGGGTTTATCTCAGTTTGATTATATAAGTTTGCTGATATTTATGAATAGGCACTATTATTTACTTACCAGAAAACTGCCATGTCCTTCAAACACTATCTGAATCGATATTTATTAAAAAAAAAAAAAGCTTTAAAGTTGGTGCTTCAAGTTGCACATACCTAACCTGAAAAGTGAAAACCTTTTATGTTCTGAAATCTGAAACATTCTGAGCTTCAGTCCTCAAGTGTTCAGATTTCAAATTTTGAGACTAGGGATATTCAATGGGTTAAATCTAGGCAAATGTATATATTTGAAAAAAAAAAAACCTCCAAAATCTGAAACACACCCAAATAAGTGATACTCAACCTGTATTAGAGTCCCCCTTTTACACGGGAAGAAGCTGAGGTTTAGAGAAGCTATGCATTTGAACTAAATCAGACATCCAGTCAATGCTAAATAGGATTGAATCAATTTCCAGCTCTCGCTTCAGAGCCCGAGACTTCAACATGAATATTCTATATCCTCAGGAAGATTAAGAAAATTCTTTTCATTCGATATCTGAAAACATGTAAGGCTTTGAGATAAGAATTAGTTCCTGACTTCTTATTGACCTATAAATTTTTCAGTATATTACCAGATATGCTTAGGAGGTTTGCTGTCCAAATCCTCCAATCTATTATCTAAATGCACAATAAACAGAAGTCTATAAATAATGACTATCCAGGCTATGTATTAATTATGTTTACAATTTTTGGTTCAGAAATTTTAAAAAAAAGGAGGAGGAGGAGGAGGAAGAGGAGAAGGACGAGGAGAAGGGGGAGGGGGAGGAGGAGGAGGAAGAGTGGGAGGAGGAGGAGGAAGAAGGGGAGGAGGAAGAGGAGGAGGAAGAGGAGGAGGAGGAAGAGGAGGAGGAAGAGGAGGAGGAGGAGGAGGAGGAAGAGGAGGAGGGGGAGGAGGAGGAGGAAGAAGGGGAGGAGGAAGAGGAGGAGGAAGAGGAGGAGGAAGAGGAGGAGGAGGAGGAGGAGGGGGAGGAGGAGGAGGAAGAAGGGGAGGAGGAAGAGGAGGAGGAAGAAGAGGAGGAGGAGGAGGGGGAGGAGGAGGAGGAAGAGTGGGAGGAGGAGGAGGAAGAAGGGGAGGAGGAAGAGGAGGAGGAGGAGGAGGAGGAGGAGGAGGAAAAATGTTCAAGAGACAGAAGGCAGAGGTCGCTTCCTTGTTTAGGACTTTTATTACCCCTATGATTTTTGCCCTCACATTCTGCAGATGTCATGGATATGCTTGTTTAGCTGAATGTCTCATTTTCAATACATAAAGAGGATTGAAACTGAAGAGCTATGAATTCATTGTGCAGTAGTTATTTATTGCTGCATAGTGAAGCATCTCAAGCCTCAGAGGCTTTGTCTTATACACCATTTTTTTTTTGCAGATATTGTTGACAAGTGATCTTAAGAACCCTATGGAAATTTGAGTGATACAGACAGACAAAACAATCTTTGAAAAGTAAAACTGGATAACTTACAATTTTCACCTTCAAAATTTACTATACCACTATAGCAATCAAGATAAATGTAAGGATAGACAGAGCTCAGTGGAATAAAATTGAGAGAGCACAAAAAAAAAAAACCCTCAAGTCTATAGTCAGTTGAATTTCAACAAGGATACCAAGATGATTGAAGGAAGATAAAGAACAGTCTTTCCAACAAAGGTTTCTGAGACAAATGGATATCTACATGTGCAATGGTGCAGTTGCATCTCTACCTCATTGTGTATTCAAAACGACTTGAGAAGTGTCAAAGATCTAAATGTAAAACTGAATGTATAAAACATAGATGGAGACTGATGTTGATCCTCACAACCTTGCATTAAGCAATTTCTTGGGTATGCCACCAAAATCACAAACAACAAAAAAGTAACATCAGAGTTAAAAACTTTCATATACTTTTATTTTACTTATTTTATTTTTATGTGGTGCTGAGGATCAAACCCAGTGCCTCACACATGCCAGCCAATTGCTCAACCACTGAGTTACAACCCCAGCCTTAGTTCAAAACTTTTGAACAGTAACATTTATCAAGAAAATGAAAAGAATTTGCTGAATTGGAGAAAATTTCAAATCATTCATTTGATAGAACATATTTAGAATACATAAAGAATTATTGCAGTACATTTTTAAAAATACACAATGACTCAATAAAATGGCAAAGTATCCTTGTTGAAGACCTGTCTTCAAAGATGACATACAAATGGTTGATGAGCACATGAAAAGATGCTTAGTATCATCAACCATCAGGGAAATGTAGAGCACAATCACAGTAAGGGTGTCACATTATACCCACTATAACTGTCATCATCAAAAGATCAACAATAACAAGTGGTGAGGTTATAGAGAGTAACTGACATTGCTAGTGGGCATATGGCATATACAGTCACTTTTGAAAAAGTAGTATGGCCGTTACTCAACAATTTAAACAGTACTATATGATCCATAGATTCTGTTCCTGCATGTGGACCCAAAAGGAATGAAAATAGTTGCATCCTTCGTTTTGAACCAACATACATCTAGTACAGAAGTAAAAAAAAATGAATCTAGAAGGCACAAAATGGATCTTGTGGCCTGTGCTCGTCCATAGCTATGCAAGAGGGGGAATTCCAGGAAGCATAGTTCAAGTACAAAGAAGACAATTACGAATTTGGAACTCAGATAAGGAATGTTATGCAGTACAGAATTACATTTCAGAAATGCAAACTTATGAGAATATCCCTGCTTTAACGTTCTCCTTTAATGTAAGAATTCTTCAAAGCATATATCTTTTAAATCAAAATTTCTCCCCCTCAGCCTTATTGACCTTTTGTGCCAGACAATTATTTGTTATGGGAACTGCTCTTTGCATTGCAGAATGTTCAGCAACATCCTTGACCTCTACTAACTAAATTCCTATGGCACCTTTACAGTCTTGACAATCAAATATGCCAAGTATCCCCTGGGTGGCAAAATCACCTCCAATTGAGAACCACTATTTTAAAAGATGCTAAATATGCACAAGCCTTGTTGTGAAATAAACTCAATTTTAGTAGAAAAAAATATATATGCTATTGCTTATACATTTAAATCCCTAGGTTATGTTTTTTGATTATATGAAATATTGTTCTATACAAATATTAATTCAGTATGCTGGAGGAGACTGTTGTTTCAACTTTGAGTCAAAGCTTAAAAAAGCAGGATTCAGTCAGTCAAGGTCACGAATTAAAACACCATAAATGTTAGCTTCAGAAGATTCCAGCTTTTACCCAACAAGGGGAAGGACATAGCAGAGCATACCCATTCCTAGGCAAATCTATACCTATTTCAAGAAAGTTTAGCAAGCTCATTTCCCTTAATGTTCAGTCCTGAAATGTGACAGAGCTAATGTTTCACAATGGCGAAAAATATATTTGGGTCATTTCAAGTTATTTTTCAATATTATAAAAATAAATACTTTTTAGAGTAAAATTACTGGTCTCATTCAACCATCCTGTGATGAATGCACATATTTCAAAAATGTCTGGCAAGACCTGTTAACGTTATCAAAAGAACAGATCTAACTAATGGCATCTTATCCATATAAAATCTTACCCTATCTTAGGAACATAGACCTTAAATGTCATCAGGGATTCAGTAGGCAAAGTCAAATCCACAGTACGTTATAGTAACTATGGTGAAACTGTAAACTTTAGATCCAAAAAGTAAGCCATTCTTGCTGAGGTTATTCAGGAAGATGTGACTTTTTCCCAATCAACCCCAGAGTCTGAATATTCCTATGAAATTAGTTGACAATGGATTCAATTTTAAAAATTACATAGTAATACCATATATGGGAAAAGAAATTACCTGAATACACATGCATAAATGTATGTGTGTAAAAGCATGGCTCAGTTGGTATATATATATATATATATATATATATATATACACACACACACACACACACACATTTAATCTATGTGTTTGTTTTTATATATGTATTATTTATATATGTATTTTATAAATATTTTGTAAATATATATGTATGTGTGCACATATGTGTGTATTCATGTGTCTATAGGATAATTTAACTGATCAAGATGCCGATTATTCTCATTCTAACCATTAGAAAAGCTATGAGCACATTTAGTAAATAACAACAGAGGTGGGACGACTAGTTATTTCAGTGAGCCTTTCTCTCTCTGATTAGCCTTAAGTTGTTTGTCGATAACAACATCAATAATTCAATATTGTGTCACATGGCCCAAATATCCCTGGTGAGCTTACTGCCCTAGAAATAAGAAAAGCTTATTTTCAATTTTCACAAGAGAAAACTGAGCTAATCTGACATTTTCAGAGTCACACAGATTGGAAGTAAGTCAAGTCAGGTCTCAAACTCAAGTCTGCTGAATGCTCACTCATTGCTCTTTCATGACTGAGAAATATCTAGGGTATTGCTGAAATTACCTGGCTTAAATGATCATAAATCTATGAGGGCTCTGTGTGCAATCTTCATTCTTGAAAAAGGCTCTATTTGGTCTTGTAGGTCCCTAGGTGAAAGCTTGACAAATGTTGTGTTGAAAACAAATTATGCTGTACTGCATGTGCATTAATTTCTTGGCTAATATTTCAGTTTACTACATCGCAAACCCCTTCAGAGCCATCATGATCTGGAAGTACGTGCTTTATTGCTTCTAAATATTTGAATTCCAATTTCGAGGCCTGTCAATCTACCCAGACTCATAAGTTGGCTTAACCTGATTTCCTCTGCTTCATGACAATATTGTTTAGTATTTTCTGAGCTGTATTTGACATAAGAAAATTTTATATTACATTTAGTCAAATAGATTGAAAGCTGCTAAAACAGCCCCCTCTCCCCAAATTTGCATAGCACTGCTTCTTCTTCTTCCTCTTCTTCTCCCCCCCCCTTTTTAACTCTGGTGAGTCTGTTATCAAAGCAATTACAGAGTTTATCTACAGTGTGAAGCTGTCAAATTCATAAAACCCAGCATGGTGCAAATCTCAGGCTTTGAGAAAAGGATTAAAAAGAGTTCTTTTTCTCTCCTGAGAGCCCTTTCACAGAGTAAGCACTTAGATCTGCAGGTAACTTGGCTTTCTGCTAGCATCCTTTATGAAAAAGAAGTGCTATTTACAAATAAAATAAATCTCATATTTCTCCCCACACTGTCTGGTCATTTTCTGCATCTATTCTTTCAACACCAGTAAGAAAGAAATATATGGGAAATGGAGTAAGCCACAGTTCTTCAATTGAGTGTTTCGGGAAGAAGGAAATTATGTGAGTTTTCGCTTCAAAATAGCTCTCAGGATCATTCTTTAACTTTTTACCCCTTCACCTCCACACATACCCCTGTCTAATTGGTGCCAGTAATTTCAACTAGATCTTTCCCATTGCTCCTTTCTTGTTAGTACTCTGCCCTCTCCAATCCATTCTCCACACAGCATGTGTGGCAGAAACTGCTGGTTGCCTTCTCACCAAGTATTCTTATTTAGTAACAGAAACATGATTTTTTTTCTGGGTAGGAATGGGCTCAGCTGTAGTGGGCCATATTTCTCAGAATTCTTTTGCAGTTGAAAGTAGCTAATTATTTGGATGTCTGTGGGCACAGCTTCTACAAAATTAAACCGAGGAATAGACAGCTGTCATATGCGCCTTTCTCCTGTCCCTCCTGGCTCCTGTCTGGATGACAGGAGGGATGCTGGAGTCTTAGCAGTCATCTTATGTATTTGAGAATATAAGCCAAGGCTAAGGTAGAGCAAAAATAGACAGACAGGGGTATAGGTTCCTGATGATTCTGTAGAGTTGCCTTGCTGGCTCCAGGCTGACCTTAATCTTTTCATTTTCCTGTGGAAGAAACCTCATATGCTTGGATCTCTGTCTTCATTACCCACACAACCCCCCCAAAAAATTTATTGAGCAAGTATGCAAAGTAATGATTTTAAAAGGCAAACCCACCCACTAACAACTCAATAGCCTTTGGAAATCTTGAGATGTCTACCCACTTATTTGGCTAATGTGGTACTGAAGAATTTTATACCAATCTCTACCCAATATCCTGTCACACCATGCTTTTGGACACCTCCTCTTAGTTCCTCATGCACATTCAAGCAAGTCCCTTTACTCTTGCTGCTCTCAGTGCTGAGACAGTGTGTTGGCTCCGTCCCATACCTTGGATGTCACTTCTGATAGTATTTCTTCATGTGAATACTCAGCTTTCTCTACATGAAGACCTCAAACATAGACATCCATCCTGCTCTCCATCTTCTTGTTCATTCAACACAACATGCATCACAGCCTTCAAATCTCTTATGTCCGTACTTCTTTGTTGTCTGTCTCCATAGAGCATGAGCTTTGCTCGTTAGGGAAGCACCTACAAACTTAACCAATATCAATTAAATGAATGATATGTGAATGAAATTTCTGCTACACCTCTCCACCAAACCTCATTCAGCCCCAATGCCCTGGTTTCAAGTAACATCTGACTACATGAAGCCCTCCAATTCCTCTTGGAGTTGAGATGAAAATAAATTTCATCATCTAGCATGTCCTTTTGTGATCTGATCTTGCCTCCTCCACCCACTCTTCCTGCAACACTGTATCTATTCCTTTAATGAGCAGTTCCCACTTTTTAAGAGTTTTACTTGCTTGAATTTTAACCCTTTTAAAACTTCCCTGAGACATCACTGTGTCCAAAAGACTTGCTGGACTCCAACCTTCATTCTTTTAGAGGTGTGAGGATTATTACTTAGAGTGACATGCTTCTGGAACCAAGGCACTGGTTTTGGAGTTAGATGGCTTAGGCTCAATTCTCAGATTGGCCAATTAGTGATCATATGGTCTATAACAATCCCAGTTGTCACCTATAAAAACTGAGATGGTTGTAGCCTGAGACAGATATACATCTGGATCACATGATTCATGTAACAAACTTGCTGAGCTAACTTTTTAATCAATGGGGGAACATTTACAATAACTACTATCACCCTGTGCAGATTTAATATGTAATATCACAGATTTAATATGTAATAAATATTAGGTATCTTAAGAGTCCACTCACTAAATTGTGAGTTCACAATAAAGGGATTTATAATGCCTTTTTTAAACTTATAACATCAAGCATTCGAGCCTGCATAAGATTAGCATTCAATTAATAATTGAATCTACTGAGATGATAATGTGGACTCAATTCAGTGAAAATATAGTAGCAAGTAGAATCCTGTGTCTGGCATCACGCTGAGGGCCCTATAGCTAACAGATTGGCCACAGTGCTCACCTTCAGGGATGTGCATTTGACTAGACAGACCAACAAGTAATCTGACAAACATCACAAAGGGAAAGTAATGACAGTAACAGGCATGTGTCATGGGGGTAAACTGTGTCCAATGGTGAGGACGCATTGCTCTGCCTCACTGAAGCCCCTTATATCCCACAGAGAATCTCACACAGGTGCTTAGGATGGTCCACTAGTTTCCTTGTAAGATGTATGCAGCATGTACTATTTGGTGCGATGCTGCCCCCCTTCAAACTTCAGCTCTCCACATAGGCATCAGGTTTCATAAACTTGGTGAGATGTGATGTTCAACAGATGATTGGATTCCATTAAAAAAAAGAAAAGAGTAAATTTGAAAAATACCAATATCATTTTACTTGTTTTTACTTAAAAGGAGGTCTAGCATCCTGCCATGCCAGGGAGGGGGAGAAACAGTTTTCTTTTTTAATTCAACAAAAAGAGAAATGCTAACCACAGGGTTGTTCTAGTCAATTTGTTCATTGCTGTGACCAAAGAAAGCTGACAAGAACAACAGAGGAGGGCAAATTTACTTTGGCTCACAGTCTCAGAGGTCTCAGTCCTCAGACAGCAGACTCCATTACTCTAGGCCCAAGGCAAGGTAGAACATCATGGCAGAAGGGTGTGGAGGACGAAATCAGATCAAGTCTAGGAAAGAGAGAGATCCTGCTCACAAGAGATAAAAATCGGAACCCTAACTTACTCCCGTAGTGACTCATCTCCTCCAGTTACTTTACTTGCCTATAGTTACCCCCCCTCCACCCCCATTAATCTCCATCAGTGGATTAATCCAATGATTAGGTCACACCTGTAATGATCTAGACATTTCACACTGAACATCTTGCATTATCTCATACATGAGATTTGGGGGGACACCTCATATCTAAACCTTAACAGGTCAATTCTAGAAACATGAGAAAAGCACAGAAAATACAAGAAGAGATTGGGAAGCACAGCAAATCACCAGAACTAAGTGGGAGTCCTTGGAGGTTAATGGGCTAGGACAGCTTCATAACAGGCAATTAATTTTCATTATCAATCTGTACAAACACATTATATAAATGAATAATCATGAACAGCTACAGATCTGAGTTTTTGGAATCCTCTTTCAACCCAGAAATTGGTATCACCTGACAAACCTATCCACACACCATAAATCTCAACTTCATTGTCAAGGAACCTTGCTGAACAGTGAATACAGACAGAAGGGTCTGGGCTCACAGGATGGGCTCTGAATTCTGGCCATGTGGCTGTAAGAGAAAACTTTCTATCTTCTGAGAAAATAACATCTCATAAGGCTGAAATCACACACACAAAAGGAAACAGGGAGTGTTAAACTTCTCGTCAATGATGCAAAATAGTTTTCTCTAAAACTCATCAAGTTTTGTAAAATGCTCCAGACCAACTTTACAGTGCCAACAAGGCAGTTCCAGGTGAAGCAATTACCAAGTTGATTGCAGGGGCTGGGAACTGCTGGAGTGAGTCACTGATTAAGAGATTGATTTGGATTTCTGTTTGAGCTGTATTTGATTAGCTTACCCACGACAGTGAGCAATCCAGTCTCCATGGGCACATTCCACTGGACACAGAATAGCTCCATATTCCCAGCCTCAATTGCCATTCAGGAAACAGGACTAAGTTGATGTCATTAACACATGTTCATTTCTTTTAATGGGGCATTTAGACTGATTTATATGGCCACATTAAAGGAGAAGAATTATTCCAGAATTACACCTATTTAAGAGCACTTAACATTATCTTGCCAACAGGCCTTCTAAAAGGATGGATGCCAATGTCCCCAATTTAGGAAACTTCTGTTTCACTGTGTCACCAGGTTGATTAGTCAGCAAAATAAAGAATCAAGAGCACACAAGGAATCTGGTTTATCTCACATGTTCCTTTTCTGCAATGAAGCTCCTATTTCTGCTGCAGGACACAAATGTTGGCAGAGGAAAAAAAAAATCACACTCATTGCCCTGAATTTCTAAGAACAGCCTAAAGGCTATGGTAATTCCTTTTAATAGAAATGCTTCTCTTCCCTTTATTGGTAATACTTTAAGATAATGGTATAATCGTTACTGATTTTATTGCAAAGCATCATGACAGCACTGAGAACTCTGCATCTTATTTCTTTACAACAGAAGTCAAGAAAAACAACAATGCAGATTGTCAGTCTCCTGATATACTTTTCCCTCTAGGTATTAGTGCCTCCCCAGATTCTGTTGGCTATTCTGGCTCCCCCTTCCTACTGGCTATCTTTCTATCTTCATCTTTAATCACCAGTGGTTCTATAAGAAAAGAACCATGGAAGGGAAAATTCAAAATGCTAAAATTTGGCTAACATCAGGCTTACTCCAGATAACTTTTAGATGGACCCTTAAGTGATCAGCTGAGAAGACAGTTTTCAGTGTCTGTCTGTACTGAGAGGATGAAGGTAGACGTGTAGTGATTTGTGCATAAGCTGTTGGCTTGATGTTTGACTTGCCCATTAACCTTCAAACTCTAGGAAAACAAGAATTGACTCAAGTTTCAACAACGAATCCTCAGTTTTTATCAGTGTTTCTCACATAAGGTGCTCAATAAATACATTAAAGTCACGAAGGAGCAAGGAATTGAGTTTGCTGATACTATTCTTCCCTGTTCACTGTCATTCCTTTTAGGGGAGGGAAATGAACAAGCAACCACCTTCCACTGTCTTTCATCCAACCTTCTCTGATGAGCAATATGCATACGGTGGCCCAGCAAGTCCATTCCAGAGCCTTGACACAGGATCAACCTAGTACACAAGCAGATAATGTAACACTCAATACTAGATAAAGAAAAGTAATAAGACTTTGAAACCTAGAAAGGGAAAGAAAGACTCTCCCCCCAATAGTTGAAGGTTCTACTCATTTTCTGGTTCAGTAGAATCAAAATTTTACTTCCAGTCCAGGTAGGGAATCCAAACCAAATATTATAAAATATTACCCAGACAAAAGCAGCTGAAAATATGGGATAAGTTTCATATGTGAAACCATTCTGATTCACCAGTATTTGTATTAACAGGACCTCATCCTCCAAAAATGAATGCAATCAGGCCCCCAGATATTTCATATGGCACTTTTACTTTCCACCTGAACACGAGACATCTCCCAGGTGTTTGTGATCTTTATGTATTAAAAACAAGGCCTAAGGATTATATCCATTGATATTTCACATCTTTGATGCCACATCTTGTTACTTTGAAGTGAATTCTTTTTTTCTTTCAATCTAGCATATTTCACAAGACTTAAGTCTAATATGCTCATATCTAATCGTAAAAGATAATAGCCCTGCCAAGAAGATTTTATCTATATATGTAATATCTATATCTATGTATAGATATAAATTTAGGTTTAATTCTTTAGTGAAGCAGATCTTTGTAGAAGCAGTGTGACTAGTATGACATTTCTGATATTCACAGATTGAACTGACCCTGCAATATTCTGTGTAAATGGCTCTGTCAATCAGGGAAATACTGGATTTAAATTGTTTATTTCAGTGTCACTACCTATATCTTCCCTTTATGCCAAACACTTTAGCCAGTGAATTTATTATTCAGTAGTGTTTGGTTTTATGCATGCTATTAAAGGAAAACAATTGAGGTAAGTCTGTTTCCAGGAAACAGACTGTTATCAAGTCATAAAACCTAGTTTTCCTAAACAATATCAGGCTCCAGTTTCTCTCAAAATGCAAACCAAAGGGACAAAATTCATGATTTCTCTATTTATAGGAAGTTTCATAAGAAACAAACTGCCCATTCAGGTAGATAGAAAAAAAAAGAATGCTTCGGATGAGATGTGGCAAATGGACATACCTAAACTTAGTGTGGGGTTGGGGGATGAACAACAAAACCTAATTTCTGATTCTTTTTACCCAAATGATAGACACCCAGATTCTAGCCTAACCCTGGTTTTGATGAACTAGAGAACAGATATCTCCAGCACTCCAGAGCTCCAAAGAGGTCAATCTTTTGTTTAAAAGATAATTTAAGAAAAGTTTACATCATGACTCAGATACCAAAACACAAAAATGAGCACGTGTTAAAGATTTCCTTTAACTTGTTAGTGATTCAGATGTTATAAGCTGTGTAAGATAAAAGAGAAACATAAATGCACATGGAGTCCGGCTATGACATTTCAATGTTACAGAAGTGAAGACAGACAAAATTGTGTTCCTGGAGATTTTATTGGCACATCAGAGAAGACAATTGTCTGTTATCAAGCTTATCTCTAGCAAGGTGCATCCTTGAGGAGTTTATAGGAGACTCACTGCTCAGCTTCACTCCCTCCTAACTTCACTTCCTCGCATCAACAATCCATGTCTCATAATGCTCAAGTAAAGGGACTGTTGGTTTGATCTTCATGGGCTTTATCTGACCTCTTATGAAACACAACACTAATTCAGGGTAGTGGGAATCACTGCCTGTCATTTTAGATTTACCAGTTTCTTGCTATGTTTAAAAAATGGGTATTGTGCTTTAAAATATAAAAATATGGCCAGGCATGGGGGTCTATACCTGTATAGACCCAGGCTCAGGAGGCTGAGGCAGGAGGATTGAGAGTTCAAACCAGCCTCACAAAACAGACACACACACACACACACACACACACACACACACACACACGGCTGGGCATCTGGCTTAGTGGTAAAGTGCACCTTGAGTTTAATCTCTGGTACCAAAAATAAATAAATTACTAAATCTGATTGTTAATAGTTAAATATACTATAAAAACCAATCTAGCAAATAAGGAATTGATTTGGCCTGGGTTCCCTGACCAAAGCTCCTGGAGATGTGGTGGGATAGTTGTGCAACTTTGGGTTTAGATAAATTTTTTTCCTAGAGTCTTTCAGACTGAACAGAGATTCTCACAAAACCTAAGTACAATGTTCATTTTATTTATTGAAACTAAATCAATGGAAAAATGTTTTAGTAAAATGCAATCCAATTTATTATTTAAAAAAAGAGAAAAATCCAGATAAAGGGAATGCAGTATTATATTACACATCACATAAAGCAAACTAGGACTCCATCATAAGATGGCATTAATGAAGGAAGAAAAAAATAGAGGGTTAGCAGTATTTTCAAAAGCAATTTCCTAAGTAAACAAATAGAATAAATATAATTAATAAAAGACCATTCAGCCTATTACAGACTGGACAAAATCATCTCTGAGGTCTGTTTTCTAACTGGAAAAAGAGGGTGAAGGAGATGATTGTAAAACTTTCATTTCTTTATTGAGGTTCATTCCTGTTCTATTACTATTAGGCCTTTATGATAATATTAGGATGTAATAGTAACCAAATGAGCCCATAATCACAAGAGCAATTTTAATCCAAAACAGAAAAGTGTTATAAGCAAAGCTTATTTTTCTGCCCAAGGCTTTCTCCCAGATTTCGTTTGACCTCATGTCATCACCTGAGTGCTGGACTTGTCACCTCATTTAAACAACACTCCTGGCACCAGGCTGGTGATCCTTGACTGAGATCTACTCAGTCCCTTTCCAGCCATCACACATCTGATGCAGGGAAACCTATTAAAAATAAATTTGGTTTATAAAGACAAAAGCAGATGTCTTAACTCCTCCTGCTCAAAGTCTCCTCTATGACATAGTGGATCTGATTTTTTTCTCTAACAGACTGAGGACAAACCTCTCCAGGGAATAGAATAGCCCAGGTTATAGTTCCGACTGCGCCATAGGTCTTCAACCTCTTGAGATGGAGACAAAAATGAAATTTATAGAGTTAACATAGACGCCCATCTCAAGATTCAATTGTCTTTCAGAGGGACTCAAGGCATCTTTTGGGGAGATAAGTCACTTTATTATCTTTCCAAAAGAGGACAATAAATAGCTATCTTAAATCCAAAGAGAATTTTGTACCTGCTTTGCTGTATATTTTATAGACTTCATAATCTTTTTTTGTGTGTATGTGGGGAGGGGGGTTAAATGGGGATTGAACTAAGGGTCACTCGAACACTGAGTCACATCCCCAGCTCTACTTTGTATTTTATTAACAGACAGGGTCTCACTGAGTTGCTTAGTGCCTCTCTTTTTCTTAGATTGGCTTTGAACTCTCGATCCTCCTGCCTCAACCTCCTGAGCTGCTGGGATTACATGTGTGCCCATTTCGCCCCCGCCCCCCCCCCCGTGACTTCATAGTCTTTTAAAAATTAGCTACATATATGTAGACAATTGTGCATAATAAAATAGTTGTCTTTCTTTCCATATTGATGTGAACTAGTCTCTGTGGACAATTGTTTTCCCCCACATGGGAACTATTTTTGCTGTAGAAGTTGGAGGTGTGGGTGGATATGGACATCCAGTGGACCTGCAGTTCACAAAATAGTCTCCAACAACAAAGAATTATTTGGTCAAACATGTCAACAGCACCATGGTTGAAATGCCATCTTCCAGGCCATCTTCTTCATATAAAACCCTGAATTACTACTGATTGATAATCACACTGGTGGTGACCCACCCAGATTCTCTAACTACTAGATGCACCTGTCCCCCAGCTGCTGCAGATGGATGCCAATGGCTCCCACCTGCACTTTTCTCCCAACAGGATCTGCCTTGCCAAAAGGATGCAAGCGAGGTCATGCTTTTCCTTGGGGTGGCTGTCCTAATGAACGCCTGATGCTGGGGTATGACATCCCCAACTTCCTTCATTCTGAGGTAGACCACCAGTGTGGAGCCATTATGAACTCCCAATAAAGTAGGCAGAGAATAGACTTCCTCTGGAATCATGTCTTTTCCCGCTTCCCTCCCTCCCTTACAGGTTTTCTCCCCACCCCCAATTGAGCACCCCCTCCGTGTGTTACTTGCCAAGGATCCCCATCTTTGGGTCTGTTTCCAGGCAATCTAACCTAAGACCTAAATACCGCACTAATCTAACTTCAGCCATTGAATTTTCCTGATAGTTAATACTTGTGTTGACACTGGCATTCTCCCCCAGCCCTGTATGTCAGGTTCTTTAAGTCATCTATGGAATCCTGCAATCAAAGAAAGGACTGGGAGTTCTGTGACACGGAGGCACTGACAGGGGTGGACTCTTTCATTTTTGGCCATTAGTGCATGGCAAAAGGTCACGTTTAGACTGGTTAAGTGGATTTATAGATGACCTTATCTAGGTTTGGCTGAACTAAACATTGAAGAAGGAACAAGTGGCTTTAAGAGATCCCTGGGAGGAAAAAAAATAACCACAGATTAAAGATACTTTTGATGATCCAAGTACAAGAAAATATTTTAAAAAATAACAAAGCTGTCTCTTCTATGGAGCTCTTCATTTGCCACAGAGACAGAAGCAGTGAAAATCAACCTGGTTCTAATAAGAGGTCAGTAAAATATAATGAAATTAACAAATTTTGTCTTTTGAAAGATGGAATTATACCAATAACCACTGAGTGATTAACATTGAATGCCATCCTATGTGTATACAGCTAGCTAAAGCTTGGTATTCATGGGAGATTGATTTCAGGACCCTCATACCAAAACCTGAGGATGCTTAAGACCTTTATATAAAATGCCATAATACTTTCGTATGACCTATGCAATCCTGCCATATACTTTAAATCATCTCTAAATTACCTATAATACCTAATACAAGGGAAATGCTATATAAATGACGATTATATCATTTAGGGAATGAGAAGAAGATAATTGAACATGTTTAATACAGACACAATCTTGAATATTTCTGATCTGCAGTTGATCCTAAGAATGTGTCTCTGGATGCAAAGGGCTTATTGTTGTGACTTGAAATAAAATTATAAAATCTTAATAATAATGCAAAAATATTATCTTCTGTGATAGACTGAAAAATGACTCTCCAAGAATATTCATGTCCTAATCCACTGAACATACAAATAGACTTTGTATATAAGGAACCTCTCTGCTAATGTGACTAAATTAAGGTTCTTGAGAAGGGGGGATTTTCCTGGGTTATTAAACTGGGCTATAAATTCAATCACAGTATCTTTGTAAGAGGGAGGAAGGAAGAGATTTGACGGAGAAGAAGGTGAGGGAAATGGAATAGAGAACTGTGAATGTGCAGACTTTAAAGATAGGTATGGCAGCCACAAGTCAAGGACCCCACAATCATCCCAACCTGGAAGAATGAAAGAGAAGTCTCTCCCTTTGAGCTCCTGGAGAGGTCATGTCCTGAAAATATCTTTTTTTTTCTACATCATTTTTTTTATTGGTTGTTCACAACATTGCAAAGCTCTTGACATATCATATTTCATACATTAGATTGAAGTGGGTTATGAACCCCCAATTTTACCCCAAATGCAGATTGCAGAATCATGTCGGTTACACATCCACAATTTTACATAATGCCCTATTAGTAATTGTTGTATTCTGCTACCTTTCCTATCCCCTACTATCCCCCCTCCCCTTCCCTCACATCTTCTCTCTCTACCCCATCTACTGTAGTTCATTTCTCTCCTTGTTTATTTTCCCATTCCCCTCACAACCTCTTATATGTAATTTTGTATAGCAATGAGGGTCTCCCTTCATTTCCATGCAATTTCCCTTTTCTCTCCCTTTCCCTCCCATCTCATGTCTCTGTTTAATGTTACTCTTTTCTTCCTACTCTTCCTCCCTGCTCTGTTCATAGTTGCTCTCATTATATCAAAGAAGACATTTGGTATTTGTTTTTTAGGGATTGGCTAGCTTCACTAAGCATAATCTGCTCTAGTGCCATCCATTTCCCTGAAAATTCTATGATTTTGTCATTTTTTATTGCTGCATAGTACTCCATTGTGTATAGATGCCACATTTTTTTTATCCATTCTTCTATTGAAGGGCATCTGGGTTGATTCCACAGTCTAGCAATTGTGAATTGTGCTGCTATGAACATCGATGTGGCAGTATCCCTGTAGCATGCTCTTTTAAGGTCTTCAGGGAAGAGTCCAAGAAGGGCAATAGCAGGGTCAAATGGTGGTTCCATTCCCAGTTTTCCCAGGAATCTCCAAACTGCTTTCCAAATTGGCCACACCAATTTGCAGTCCCACCAGCAATGTACAAGTGTACCCTTTTCTCCACATCCTCGCCAGCACTTGTTGTTGTTTGACTTCATAGTGGCTGCCAATCTTACTGGAGTGAGATGGTATCTTAGGGTGGTTTTGATTTGCATTTCTCTGACTGCTAGAGATGGTGAGCATTTTTTCATGTACTTGTTGATTGATTGTATGTCCTCCTCTGAGAAGTGTCTGTTCAGGTCCTTGGCCCATTTGTTGATTGGGTTATTTGTTATCTTATTGTCTAATTTTTTGAGTTCTTTGTATACTCTGGATATTAGGGCTCTATCTGAAGTGTGAGGAGTAAAAATTTGTTCCCAGGATGTAGGCTCTCTATTTACCTCTCTTATTGTTTCTCTTGCTGAGAAAAAAACTTTTCAGTTTAAGTAAGTCCCATTTGTTGATTCTTGTTATTAACTCTTGTGCTATGGGTGTCCTATTAAGGAATTTGGAGCCCGACCCCACAATATGTAGATCGTAGCCAACTTTTTCTTCTATCAGACGCAGAGTCTCTAATTTGATATCAAGCTCCTTGATCCATTTTGAGTTAACTTTTGTGCATGGCGAGAGAAAGGGATTCAGTTTCATTTTGTTGCATATGGATTTCCAGTTTTCCCAACACCATTTGTTGAAGATGCTATCCTTCCTCCATTGCATGCTTTTAGCCCCTTTATCAAATATAAGATAGTTGTAACCTTGTGGATTAGTCTCTGTGTCCTCTATTCTATACCATTGGTCCACCCGCCTGTTTTGGTACCAGTACCATGCTGTTTTTGTCACTATTGCTCTGTAATATAGTTTGAAATCTGGTATCGTTATACCGCCTGATTCACACTTCCTGCTTAGAATTGCTTTTGCTATTCTGGGTCTTTTATTTTTCCATATGAATTTCATGATTGCTTTATCTATTTCTACAAGAAATGCCGTTGGGATTTTGATTGGCATTGCATTAAACCTATAGAGAACTTTTGGTAATATCGCCATTTTGATGATGTTAGTTCTGCCTATCCATGAACAGGGTATATTTTTCCATCTTCTAAGATCTTCTTCTACTTCTCTCTTTAGGGTTCTGTAGTTTTCATTGTATAAATCTTTCACCTCTTTTGTTAGGTTGATTCCCAAGTATTTTTTTTTTTTGAGGATATTGTGAATGGAGTGTTTTTCCTCATTTCCGTTTCAGAAGTTTTGTCGCTGATATACAGAAATGCCTTTGATTTATGCGTGTTGATTTTATATCCTGCCACTTTGCTGAATTCATTTATTAGTTCTAGTAGTTTCTTTGCAGACCCTTTTGGGTCTTCTAGGTATAGAATCATGTCATCTGCAAATAGTGATAATTTAAGTTCTTCTTTTCCAATTTTTATGCTTTTAATTTCTTTCGTCTGTCTAATTGCTCTGGCCAGTGTTTCGAGAACTATATGGAATAGAAGTGGTGATAGAGGGCATCCCTGTCTTGTTCCGGATTTTAGAGGGAATGCCTTCAACTTTTGTCCATTCAGAATGATGCTAGCCTGAGGCTTAGCATAGATAGCTTTTACAATGTTAAGGTAAGTTCCTGTTATCCCTAGTTTTTCTAATGTTTTGAACATAAAGGGATGCTGTACTTTGTGGAATGCTTTCTCTGCATCTATCGAGATGATCATATGGTTCTTATCTTTAAGTCTATTGATGTGGTGAATAACATTTATTGATTTCCGTATGTTGAACCATCCTTGCATCCCAGGGATGAATCCTACTTGGTCATGGTGCACAATTTTTTTTGATGTGTTTTTGTATTCGATTCACCAGAATTTTATTGAGGATTTTTGCATCTAGGTTCATTAGAGATATTGGTCTGTAGTTTTCTTTCTTTGAGGTGTCTTTGTCTGGTTTCGGAATCAGGGTGATGTTTGCCTCATAGAATGAATTTGGAAGAGCTCCCTCTTTTTCTATTTCCTGAAATAACTTGAAAAGTATTGGTATTAATTCTTCTTTAAAGGTTTTGTAAAACTCCGCTGTATACCCATCCGGTCCTGGGCTTTTCTTGGTTGGTAGTCTTTTGATGGCTTCTTCAATTTCATCCATTGATATTGGTCTGTTCAAATTGTGTGTATCCTCCTGACTCAGTCTGGGCAAATCATATAACTTAAGAAATTTATCGATGTCTTCACTATCTTCTATTTTATTGGAATATAGGTTTTCAAAATAATTTCTAATTGTCTTCTGTATTTCTGTAGCATCTGTTGTGATATTGCCTTTTTCATCCCGTATGTTAGTAATTTGAGTTCTCTCTCTTCTTCTCTTCGTTAGCATGGCTAAAGGTCTGTTGATCTTATTTTTCCTGAAAATATCTTGATTTAGCACTCTGATTTGGACATATGGCCCTAGGGCTATGAACAAACAAATTTCTGTTGTTCTAAACTACTAACTTGGCAGTTATTTGTAAGAGCAGCCACAAGAAGCTGACATAGACTGTCCATCTTTCTTTGGGACGCTATGTGTATTTGAGAACTTACATAATATTACTAATTTTTTTTCTCTTCACAATAGCTAAACTGTGGAAGCAACCTAGATGCCCTTCAGTGGAAGAATGGATATAAACATGTGGCATATATACAAAATGGAATTTTATTCAGAAATAAAAGAGAATAAAATCATGGCATTTGCAGGTAAATGGATGGCGTTCGAGAAGATAATGCTAAGTGAAGTCCGCCAATCCCAAAAAACAAATGCCGAATGTTTTCTCTGATATAAGAAGACTGACTCCGTGGTGTAGGGAAGGGGAGCCTGGGAGGATTAGATGAATTCTAGATAGGGAAGAGGGGTGGGAGAGAAAGGGAGGGGGCAGGGGATTAGCAATGATGGTGGAATGTGATGGACATCATCATTATCCAAAGTACATGTATTAAGACACGAATTGGGTGTCAACATACTTTATATACAACCGGAGATATGAAAAATTGGGCTGTATACGTGTAATAAGAATCGTAATGCATCCTGCTGTCATTTATTTTTTTAAAAAAATCAATAAAAATGGGGGGCATCTGAAAACCTAACATGCATTACCATGGCCATATATTCCAATATTGGTGCTCATATCCCCAGTTGATACTTGGCTGATGAATATTAGCTATCCAGTTAGGGATAGGATTTCTCCATCCCCACACACCCACTCACATTCTCCACCTAGACCTTGAGTGGTGAGAGTCAACAGCTTCTCATCTTTACCACTATCCTTCTCCCATCACTTTGGGGCTCCTTATTCTGCTTTTCCTTTTGTTCTTGCTCAGCTACAGCAAGCCTAAGAGGGATAAGATGGGTGTCACAAATATGCAGTAGACAACCCTACAGTAATGCTACATACTTATGAACTAAACAATGGATGATCTCACTCAAGTCTTATAGATCTTCTGTAAACTATACCTAGGAAAGATGAACACCTGGAAAGATCACTTAACAGATTCAAGAGACAAGTGTTCTTAGCCAGATCAGTCTAAATCAGTTGAGACCTCAGGCATCTATTTGCCATGTGCCCTTTCTACATCTTAGTAACCCTGTTTCCTAAAACAAAGCAGGACTTGGAGAGGAAGAAAGTTAGAATAGATCAGCATTCTTAGTAATTACAAAGGCACAAAGTTGTGCCATGGAGCTGATGTTGAGGATGAAAGGAAAACCTATGTGCAGAATTACAAAGCCCCAGGCCTCTTCCATGTGGATGGAACTGCTCTTAACCTGGACATAATACTCAGGTTCTTGCTTTATCTCCCTTCTAACAGCAGCCACAAGTAATCACATTCTCTTCTACATTTTCTGCTCTTGGGTCTTCCTCAACTACTTCATCACCAATGATTCAACTTAACCCAAACGATTGTGCAGGTACAAAATATATTTAAAATATTATTAAAATATCTTTTAAATATTCATTTTTTAGGTGTAGATGAACACAACACAATGCTTTCATTTTTATGTGGTGCTGAGAATAGAACCTGGGTCCCGCCCATGCTAGGCGAGCACTCTACCGCTGAGCCACAATCCCAGCCCCTATTAAAATATTTTTAAAATGCCCCACTCTTGGGATCAAGGGCAAACCCCTTAACATGGCCTTCAATATTTGCAGTGTCTGGCATCTTCTTTTCCAATTTCCTCATACACACATTTCCCTTTCATTTTTCAAAACCCTATTGTACACTAATTTCCACTTTGCACAGGACAGACCCATTCAACATTGTGGTCATCCATTCTCCCAAATCCTCTCCTTGGGACTCTTTACACCTTCATTAACCAGTTAACTACTTCCTCCACTTTATGTAGTATACTAAAAGAGTTTCCCCTAAGGAAGAGCTTATCATTTAGGATATTTTTAGCTTGAGCAAGAGAAAGCAATTTTATACAGCTTAAACAATGAGAAATGCATTTCCTCACCACCATCTGGTATTACAGTCTGGGGTTAATTCAAGTGTTCGGCAATCTCATCAGGTTTCTTTCGATCTTTCTCTTCTCTCCTTAATGTTAATAAGATAGCTTCAGCAGTAACGGGCTTCACAGGGGGACACACATCCTCTCCATGCTTCATTAGGATGTAAAGCATTTCCTAGAAGCACCTCCAATTCTTCAGTTTTAAGTGATCGGCATTGGTCACATGTCCTTTTCCTGTGTTCCCTGATTTTGGTCTCTAATTTTAGAGACAGTCTACTAAGAAAGACATACAAGATGGAGATCTCCCTGGTGAAGCATTCATGACCAACTTTATTCTTTCAGAATACTTAGAGCAATGGTAGTCAAACTGGTCAGCATCTGTTCCCTTTACTAAACTATAAGTTTCTTAAAAATAGGCAACTAGTGTTACTCATAGCTGTTTAGCTTGGCTTCTTTGGTTATTGTATAACCAGTAACCCCAATTCCAGAGGCCTCTAGGAGGTTCCCAGACTTTTAGTAAATTAAAATAAGTTCTACCCACAATTTTTTATATTCACCCTTCAAAGTCTTAGGATAAATGTATTTACTATACTATGGAAAAAAATGTCAAATGAATACTAACAAGACCAATTACAGAGTTAGGCAATGAGTGACTTGTAGGCACAGCCATTGACTTGCAATATGGCTTTAGGCAGCTCCTTAACCTGGTGGAGGGTCCTTTCCCCTAGTTGAAAAGCGGTGATAATAATAACAACTTCATGACTTTTTAAATCAATGATTCAGTGAGTATGTGTGCAAATCACTCAGACATAGCTTGGCAAAACTGCCAACAATCATTATCAAGACCATTATAATAATTATACTATGGAAAGATGTTGGCGGCTTCCCACCCCGACCCCCGAATTACCTATGTCCTGTATGTCAGGGTGTCCAGCATAAAGGAAATGCAAAGGCTTCCAAGGTCCCTCCTGTGATATTACAAGGGGCAATAATGAAAACAAAGGACTCTCATTTGGGCTATTAGGCTCTTGAGAAAGGAGAATTCATCAGCCAAGATTAGAGAAAGAGGTCAAATTGTAAAGGCCTCTGATTCTGCACAATTCAGCCTGATTCTGTTTGAATATTAGGGCTCCCTAGGGAAAGCAATGAAACTCTTTAACACCTTCCCACTGAAAAATCCTATGACTGTATTGAAAAAAAAAAAAAAAACAACAACAGCTTGCTTCCTTCTAGCACATTTATCACCATTGTTATCCTTGCCCTAGTCACTTCTGAAATTCAATTCAATATAACAGAACACATGTTATTGCTATTTTTTCCCTAACAGCAATATTCTGAGAAAATGTAAATATCTGGAGAGAGAACACAGGTGCACATGGTCACTTGGGGAGTAGGAGATGCTTCAAAATTGCCACCACACCTTTCTGAATCACATTTTCACCTGCCACAGAGCCTGGCTTTCATAATGCTCTGTGGTCTCCCTTTCCCCACTGTGACTTCAGCCGCCTCCGTAAAAGCCATCTTCACCACTTTGAGAAGTGCTACCAGCCCAAACAGCAGCAAGAATAACTGAGTAAACAAAGCCAGGTGCAACTTGAATGCAGGTTTAAAAAAAGAATACCTTTCAAGGGAAAAAAAGACTAAAGATGTGGGTTTTATATCAGGCTGCTTAAACTCATATCAAGAAGGATCCATCACTGGATTCAAAATGGGCACTGAGGGGGGATTGAGGAAAGGGAGGGAATGCATTTCTGTTTTATGATATTATTAAATTACTCCTTCTGCTGGGAAGGTTGGCGCACGCCTGTAATTCCAGAGGTTCTGGAAACTGAGACAGAGGATCATGAGTTCAAAGCCAGCCTCAGCAACAGCAGGCCCTAAGCAATTCAGTGAGACCCTATCTCTAAATAAAATATAAAATAGAGCTGGGGATGTGGCTCAGTGGTTGAATGCCCCAGAGTTCAAACCTCAGTACCAAAACAACTAAAAAAAAAAAAAAATTCTCCTTCCTTTGCAAAAAATTTCTGACCAAATATTCTAGATTTTGTTGCCCTCCCACAAACACTTGGTAAATATTTGTCACTTAGAGATTTGAGAGCAAAGATAAAAAAGACGGTTCCTGCATGATGTGATACAAACAGAAATTTAAGTAGAAGAGGAATTTAGAATTGGTTACACTGACAGATCATACTTTGTTGGATGAAAACATTGGTATGAATAAAGAGACTTTATATAACACTTTGAAAGTTTGGCCATTCAGATCAGAAATTGCCATTCAGATCAGAAGAGTTAAACATTTGTTCTCATGTTGTAAGGGTCCGGCGAAGCGTCGGAGAAAGAGACCACACGAGACTAGCTCCATGCAATGGCAAGGGGGATTTATTAGGGATCCGTTCCAGCGCGCTAGGGCTCCGTGCTCACTCGAGAAGGGAGAGCAGCCCAGAGCCCAGAGCAGAGGTCAAGCAGAGCTTAAGTACACTTTTTGGAGAGGGCGATGGGCTTTGCATACATCAGAACAAATCATCATGAGGCGCGGGGAAATTGAACAACAATTCTGATACATGATTTGTCCATTCATTGGCGGGAACAGTTTGGGCAGGGGTGATTGGTCACTTCTAAGTGGGGTACACATTCAAACTGATTGGTTCTGGGGCCTGGATGCCTACGTGCCATGTTACCTGGAGCCCTTAGCTATTAAACAACCAGGGAATCAATGGAGATATTTACTGAGCAGGTCCCACATTGTCCTAACAAGTTTACAGAGATTGCAGGTTCCGGGGATAGCAGGGGAATTGTAACAATAAACTTTTACCTTTTAGCCCAGGCCTTGTAATCTAGAAGCTTTACAATGCCCTAGTCTTTTACACTTTAACTCAGACTTTTGCAGCTTAGAAATTTTACCTTTACAATGTAGAAAAATCTAAATTTACATATATTGGTATTACCTACACTACCTATCTGCCACCTAATCTGGGTTCATTATGTGTAGAAGAGTTTTCTGTGCTTCTTTATTCATATTCATGGTTTTGTTTAACTTTTTCAAGTAGTAGCTAAAATGAAGAATGTCTTTCACAGTGCCAGTTATCAGTAATGCTTAAATTTAGAACTGGATTCATTATTTGTACTGGGCTTGAAATTCTAATTAGTCTAAACCTCAAAGTGGGTGACATACAAATCATTGAATTTGACATTTATGTGAACATAAAACAATGAAATTTCATGAATACAGCTTTCACATCAGAGAATTAAAATATTCGCAGCAAAAGTCTCAATGATGTAGTTCCTCTCCCCCCTGAAAAATATTTCACACTAAGTATATATTAAAGAAATGAGCCATGCAAATATGAAGGCTTGAGAAAAAAATGTAATGAGGGCAAAATTTTAGAAAAATAAGCAGTAAAAGAACTACTATTAGAGTTGTTTGCTAACCTGGAAATTTTTGTTAATGAAATGAAGGCTAGCTCAATGGTAGGTAGAGCCCCTCACTAACCATATGAGGCCCTGGGTCCAATCTCCAGTACCATGAAAAATAAGATTTAAAAATATAGATGAAATATTCAATGAGTCATTGTCTGAGGAAAAAACAAACAAACATCAAAAAGAAGAAGAAGAAGAAAAAGAAAAACCTTCCCCATTGTTAAAAGAGGGCAATGTACCTTTTAGTATTATAAACATCATTTTGCCCTTAACACTATCCATACAGAACACAACTGGGTGATAATGAGGGGGAAAGAGATGAAAGAACAATCAAAAGATAGAGAAGGTAGGTTAAGGATCTTAATATTCATTAGAATATATCTTTTAAAGGAACAAAGGGGAAACAGGAAAAAGCAGTATTTGAATAAAACTTTTCCAGAAAAAAAAATCATATTTTAGGTGAAAAGAAAACAGCTAGTTGTCAAATAGGCCAAATAAAGAAAGTCCACATATATAGACTTCATTATCACAGTCCAGAAGGACTAAAGGAAAACAGTAACAACAAAACCCTTATAAACTACTATGGATCAAAGACCAATTATCTTCAAAAGAATGACAATTAAATTGAAAGCAGACTTCTTATCAGTCACAATGGATATCAAATTATGTGATGCAGAGTAAAAATAGTCAACTCAAAAATGTTACCCAACAATCATTTAAAATCCACAAAGTTTGAGGGAGCTGGGGTTGTGGCTCAGCGGTAGAGTGCTTGCCTGGCATGTGTGAGGCGCTCAGTTTGATCCTCAGCATCACATAAAAAATAAATAAAATAATGGTATTGTGTCCATTTACAACTAAAAAAATAAAAAATTTCTTTTTAGAAAAAGAGTTTTGGGCATACAAAAACTCAGATAATTTATCCAAACCCAAACAACGATTAAAGGGAAAAATATTAACTAAAAAGGAAGGCATAGAATTTCCAAGAATACAGTGAACACAATTTTGACTTAAACATTCTGGCAATTTTCAGGGGATTTTAAAAATGACTATGTATAGTATTCTTTAATTAAGGTTTATTTTCTCATACTTGTACATCACTATTTAGTTGTACGAAAGGACAGGCTCAAGAGAGGGCTCTTATTTATGGTGACATATAGAGGGTTAAGAGATAAATGTAGAGGGTGTGCTAAATTTAGAAAAGCAGCATTTTCCAAACATCATAATTCAGACTAATTCATGCAAGAATCACTAGTAGGGGTCATTATACTGAGAGTCAAGACCATATGAGTTCTGTAATAAAGAACATGAGTTCATAATTGGATATTTACTGACAAATTTTAAGCCTCACCCCTGTTGCCCCTCTCTTTCTGCCATGCATCTAAGTAAGCTACCAATAATGCCTAGGGCTCCCTTCTTTGGCACCCGCAGGAATCAGCAATCAAGAGCCTGTCCACCCCATGACCACAATAAAATATCCAAACAGTCTTCTTTCCCTACTCCTTTTCAAGCCATTTTTGTAAGTGGGAAAATATAATACTTACACAGTGGAGAAATAAAACACCTTAGCTGGATGATAGAAATTGACATCACTAGTATAGCTGCAGGGTAATATCCTAAGAATGACATGTCACCTCTATCGTTTTCCAATTGACAATGAATAATTTAAAACCAATTGCAAAGGGGAAAAAAACAGGTAAATCCAAACTGAGGAAAAATCCTATTAAAAACAGGAGGGGGTGCAAATACTATTTTTCAAAAATGTCAATGCCATAAAAGACTAAGAAAAGCTATAGGAATGTTCAAATTTAAAGAAAACAACTAAATGCAAAATTTGAACTTATACTGGATTCTGTACTAAAGGGGCAAAAATGCTATAAGGACTTTGGATCAATTGATAAAAAAGGAATATGGAAAATACCTTAAAGAATTGTATCAGTGTTATATATTTGAAGGTTGTTAACTACCCTGTTATTATTTAAGAGAATACCCCTATTCTTAAAAAATATGTACTTAAGAATTCAGCTACAAGAGGCCATGATGCAGGTAGTTTATTCTGTTATGCTCGAATTCGGGACCCCCAAAAGACCACCAGAGACCCAAGATCGATGTAAGCAGCAAAGAGGTGTTTATTGCGAGCTAGCTCGGTCCTCTGTGCACACACAGCAACTGATGATGCTGAGAGGCCCGGAGCCCAGGGTTTGCAGCAGCTTTATACTTTCTTTGGAGAAGGCAGGGACTTCACATACATCATAGCATCTCTTAGCAAATCATCACACACCGAGGGAAAATCAAATAACAACTCTAAAACATGATTAGCACATTCACTGGAGGGAACAAGTTGGGTAGGGGTGATTGGTCAGTACAAAAGGGGTATTCATTTGAACTGATTGGTTTAAGCCAAGAGGGGTGTTCCTGCTGAACTACATGGTTTCCCAACATGTTATCAACCACCATAAACTACTGGGAGGGCCATCTGGCATCCCAGGTATTTCCCTGTCTCATGCTGATTGGTGGCTGCTAGGGGGTTGCTATGGATCCCCACCTAGCCTGACTGAGTCAGGGACACCTGGCACAGCAGATCTCTCCTGTTATTTGTAGATAAACAACTTAGCAGGGTGGGAATGTGCCTAGGAGTGCTCTGTGGGTCTTTCCAAGGACAAAGGTGATGTCCCTTCCTTGGACAGGCTTTGCTCTGAGGTAGAGGCTGGTTTTTCAATTCTCAAATGGTTTAGAAAAAAATTTGTTTATAAATATACATGTATATAGCAAGCACTATTAGGAATTGGTGAAAATAAGTGAACTATATTGATATTCTTTTTATAAAATTCTTATTCTTATTAGAATTTTTTTGGAAATTTCAATTTGAAATAAAAAGTTAGAACTTGCCTTCTCTTGAACATGTATGGTCAAACACAAAAGTGATAGATTTTTAGTCTACTTTAATTTCAATAAGTAAATAATGTTTTCAATAAAATTTAAAAGAAAAAAATTGAGAAAATTTGATAGTCCACTTAAATATAGATACCTCTATAACCAATAACTAGTGAACATACATGCTTTCAAAATTGATGGAATATACATAAATCATGTCTATGTGTAAACTTTGTTACAAAAAAGATTATTGATAATACATTTAAATTAGAAGTCAGGAAAAAGAGGCTCTTAAAATGGCTTGGAACCTTAAAATAATTCATGTAACACAAAAAAATAAAACTGAAACTGACTTTCCTAGAACTGACAATCCAAACATCATGCATTGCAGCATCTAGAAAATAGCTAAAATGACAGGTAAAATTACAGCTATACTGAATTTTGTTTTAATAAAGAAAAGTTTAATAAATGAGAAAAACGTTCATCTTCAAAAACTGAAGTAAGCTAAATTGGGGGTGGGGAGGATAATAAAGGATTTTTTAAAAGGGATAATACCAGAAATTATTCTACTAAAAAACATGATGTGAGAGAAAATGTAAGAAAAGCCAAAAGCATTGTCTTTAGGAAGTACCCAAACCTTTATCAGGGTTTACTGGGGGAAAAAAATGAGTAAGAATATAAAACTGAGGGGAAAAAGGAACTAAGAAAAATACACTAATTCCCCAAAACCAAAGGTGGAATGGTCTCTCTGATATGTGGATAAATAACCCACAATAAGAGGGGAGAGGAGGGAAGAATAGAAGTGTAATGGATTAGGTAAAAGAGAATGAAGGGAACGGAGGGGGAATAGAAAAGACAGTAGAATGAATCTGGAATAACTTTCCTGTGTACATATATGAATACACCATAGTGAATCTCAACATTGTGTACATCCACAAGAATGGGATCCTTGTAAGATATATTCCGTGTTTGTATAAATATATCAAAAAAGCTTCTACTAAAAAGAATTTTAAAAAATAAGAGGGACATAAATGGAGATAGGACATATAATTCTAGCTTCTCTGTTGAATGAATGGCAAAGATAAATTTTAAAACAAAATGATTAATGGTCTACAGAAACAATTTTCAAAATCACTTTAAACAGTAGAAAATTTGAAAAAGCCAAAAACAACTTAAGCTCAATCTTTAAAAATACTTCACCCAATTTCACCTCCGTAGAAAATGTTAAAAAAAAATTCACCCCACATAACACCAATCAGCAAGGAGCAGATATATATTTTTTTTAATCTTATTAGGTTCAGAGGATCAAAAAAAGAAAAAAAATTCTAATTCTGAAACTGGTATTGATACCAGACCAGAAAAAGGAAGTTTTAGAAATGACAATTGATCTTACTCATTTACAAGCACTCAAAAAGATGTTTAAAAAATATAAACACATTATTTTTGTGCTTTCTAATCCTTTAAAGTCAATCACTCTGCTGTCATTGAGATATGGGTCTCCCCTTTGTTTTGTGATGCTGGAATCAAACCCAGCACCTTGTGCATAATAAATTGAGCTGCATTCCCAACCTTTTCTTGTTGTTTTTGTTGGCACCCCCAAAACAGATACTGAATTATCTGTTTGAATTCCATAGTAGAAAATCCCTTAAGTAGGCTTGAGCATAGAATAACTGTGCAGGATTTTGTGTGGTTATTTTTAATCACAAAAAATTTGTGTTTTTTTTTTAATCATAGAGATCTGCAGATTCCATCTCCAAAGAAATTGATTTCATAGACCTGAGCAGAACATAACTATCCTTATTTTAAAAGGCAAAAAAAAAAAAATCACTATTCAGTTAAATGAATTTGTGATATACATACCTTGTCTTTTTCCTGCTTTTTGCTACAACCCTTGAGAATGGAGTTAAGGCCAACTATCAGATTTTTGTCTATTTAGCCCACTCTGCCTTTGCTTATGCCACGCTGAGTTCTGAGTGATCAGTCTTTCTGCTTCCCTGCCTTGCTGTGAATGGTGTCAAATCCATTGAATTCCTGGAGAAAAGATAACTGCAAAAGCCAGAATACAGAGATGACAGAAACCCTCAGCCCAAAGAATCAATACTAAATGGCCATGTGGCCCAGGCATGAGAAATGAGACAGATAAACCTGACATCTTCTTGATGAGATTTGCCGTCTCAGTGACTGCAGTGCTAAAGATCTTCATGGCAGCCTCCTGGGATTAAAGATTTTTAGCATTAGACCGTTATTACAAGATGGCAAAATAAGTTGGAGAGATATAAAAGCAGCTGTTTATTAACTGGTTATTCTGCTTATTGCTATCTTTGATCAGATTTAGAAGCCAGTTAGCTATGTGGCTAAGCAAATCCTTGAGAAGGGATGCCCTTACTTAGAGGCTCAGTGCCCTACTCAGAAAGGTCCACCACTCTACCCCCACTTTGTTTCCCATGCCTACAGTTCATGTTCATCAACCTGCCCATGCCTGAATCTTTTTTGGTAAGATATATAAGGAAGAAGAATGAGGGTCCTACTGCAGTTCAGCAGGTTCCAGGGGATAAAGAAGCCAAGCAGAAACATGTCAATTCAGCGAGGACATTAACACTGGGGAAGTCTGAAGTGTGCATGCACTCTATCAATCTAGACTCACCTGACTCTCCAAATGGCAGGGAGGGGAATAAAGGATGGGAGAAAAAGGGACAAGATACAGATTCCAAATTAATCTTAGAGGATAAACAAACAAACAAACAAACAACAACAACAATAAAAAAAAAAAACATGTGATTTGTGTACTGGAAGCTACAGCAGCATTACTTTGAGAACCATCTAATGAAGAATGCCAAAAGCAGAAGGCTTTCCTCTAACTTCAACATATACCATTGCAGTGCCACGTGGCAGAGAGGTTCCAGCACAGTGGCTAATTTTCTCCTTGCAGTTTGGTACTTCACAGGACTGAGTATAAAGAGAAATCCCCATGCTGTCGTGCATAACTAAAAAGAATCAAAATAAATAAAAGAGGGACATAAATAGAGATGGGACATATACTTTCAGCTTCTCTCTGTTGTCTGAGTGGCAAATAAATTTGAAAACAAAATGATCAATGGTCTAGAGAAACAATTTTCAAAATCACTTTAAACAGTAGAAAATTAGAAAAAGACCCTGGAGATTTGCAAAACCCCTCTGCATAGGTGAAATAGGACCAACAGATACAGGTAACTAGAGGAAGACAATGGTTGATTTTTTTCAGAGGGAGAGTAGTTGGGGGAAAATTTGAATGTGTCAAATAATAGTTGATGACCTCATTTATATTCTTAGTCAGATGGCCCAGGAACCTAATGTTACTGAGTTATCAAGTCCTTTACTAATGATAGTCCTTTAAATGGGATATGAGATAATCATTTGGAAAAACAATGACAAGTCTATAGAAGATAGGGATACATTTACTTAAATATTTCACTAATGACCGAATCTGATAGATGCTGACATTATGCAAGAGACACATTAGAAAAACAATAACTTTTGCATAGTATATCCACTTAAATTCTGCCTCATCTGTGTCCATCCTAGGAACACAACAAAATTAATGGGAGGAAAATTTGAGAAGAGGTCTGTTGCTAGGATAGAAACATGTTTTTCATATGTAAATATCTGAGTCACTTTGAAAGTGATCTCTTAGAATAGGTGACATTTTTCTAAGTCTCTCTCCAACATGGATTTTCTTTATGACTGAGGCCATGTTCTGTTTCTTAGCTTCTTGCTTTCATTATACTTATTACATTTACATTCATCTCACAGACCTTGGGCAGTTTGTTATATACACAAATATATAAATTACTGAAACCAAGCAGTAAGTACTAGCTGATGACCTCCAACAGGGCTACACATGCTCCCTGATACCCAGCTGTCTAAGTCAATACAGAGTCTATTCTGGAGTTGCTTACCATTGATTTGGTGAGAACAGACGTATGCACGAGGTGATTGGCAAACAAACCAAAATGGTTTATAATTAGATTTTGCTTTGTGTGACTCAGTCTATTAGTGTGATGGATCAGAAAGGGGAGAGATTGATACAATTTGAGTCAATAGGAAAGTTTCAAAGGAGGCTAAATTTGTGTTGGCACTTGAAGAATGGGTAATAACAGTATAGAGGGGAAAAATGTTAGGATTTTTCATTTCTTTGTAACCAAATATTTATTTTATTTTATTTAGTAATGGAGATCGAACCCAGAAGCACTTTACCACTGAGCCACATCCATAGCTCTTTTTATTTTTTTAATTTTGAGAGAAGGTCTCACTAAGTTACTTAGGGTATAACTAAGTTGCTGAGGCTGGCCTTGAACTTGTGATCTCCCTGCCTCAGCCTCCGGAGTCATAGAGATTAGAGGGGTGCACCATCACATTTGGCTTGACAACCCAATATTTGAACTTCTTCCCAAAGTTTGAGGAATTCTCTACTTTGTAAGGCAGACTTGGGCTACTAATATATAGACTGAAACTGGCACACTCTATTTTCTATCTGTGCATTAAGTTTAAATACGGATACATGTCCTGGTTTTGCCACATTGAATGCTTATACATAAACTGTCAAAAGTTGGATCCCGAGAGGATGGATCTTGAAGGAAGTAGGGGCTGCTTGCCAAGTGGCCCACTTCAAACTACCTTTACTGGAGACCAGTTGGAGACATATTGGGGGCCTTATTACTGACTTCATGGCTTCAAAACTTGCCTAAATCTCCTAAATATCTCCATAAGCTACTATGTATCATTTTGATAAACATATCTTTCAACTTAAACTTACTAAAGATGGTCCCTACTGCCTTTTACCAACAATCCCGAATGAAGCAGGAATGTTGCACATACACAGACACCAAAGATATGATACAGATAGAAGAATTAGGCAATGGAGGCATCCTACCTGCCTAAGAGAAGGGAGAAGGAGCATCTTTTTTTTCTTAAATCTGCATGGTATGTCCTCTCAGGTCAACAAATGGAACCACCAAGTACCAAATGCCAAAAAGACAGGTACAATGATCTAGAGAAAGGTACAACAACCTCACATTGTTCCTCTACCAACTTGGTGTCAGTACATGATAATCTTATGATGTGGTCTTTTTGCTTATTTGGCCTGGCTAGCAGAGGGTATAAGGTCAATGCCTTCTTTCTATATGAAACCTAACATTCCTTCTCTGGGTCCCATCAAGACAACTCTCCAGAAGAAATTAAAATTATGATACAGGACAGTCTGGAAGAAAAAAATACAACCTGACAGCTTGGTTAAAAATGCATATTCCTTGGCTGGTCATCTAATATCAACCCAATGGAGAGCTGTGAAAGGCCTTGTAATCTGTCTTTAAACCTCTTGTGTTGTTCCTCAACACACTAAACTAGGGAACCAGTGACCTAAAGGATCAGACCAGGTTTCAACATATAACCCAAAATTGATTTCCAGAGTTTCTCCTCTAATTCCATCCAGAAACAGCAGATTCCACTTCTCCTTGATTCTTTTCCCCATTGAGCGCAACAGCGTTTTATTCTAATAATTTTCTCATAGAAGCAGGATCTAATTTACAGCTCACCTCTTGTTAGGGATGTCAAAAGTAATGTTAATATTGGAATGCTATTTCATAGCAAACTCTCACTTAATGATACAAAAATTTCTAAAATGTCTCCATGCAATCATTAAACTAGACCTTATTCCATGTAACTCATCTTCACCTTTCCAAATGAAACAAGGACATAATCTTTAAAAACTTCTCCATTTGTGTGGGTAAGAAGATATCAGGGAAAAAAAAAAAAACAAGTCTGGGTAGGGTAGAAGGAATTAGATCCATAGAAATTTAAATTTAAATTTTAAATTTAAGATCACGGGCCTAGGGAATTTTTGTAGGTTGGACCACTATAGGGAGATTGGGCTGTGGCCTTCCATATCTATATTTCTTAGTCATGGTCATGAGCCTCATGTTTACTTGCTAGGGTAGAAAAATATATTTGTTTCCTGTGATTAATATGAAAATCAAACAAAGTGACTGAAAACAGAAATTGATAGTCTCATAGTCATGGAGGCCAGAAGTCTGAAAACAAAGCCGCAGTAGATGGCTCACCTGCTGGAGACTCTGAAGAATCCATCCCTTGCCTCCTCCAGCTTCTGGTGGCTGCAAACTTTGACTCATGGCCCACTGGCCACATGACTGCTGCCTCTTCTGTCAAATCTCCCTGTTTAACTCATGAGGAGCTTGTGAGTGGGTTTCAGGTTCACCCACATAATCCAGGATCAGATCCTTCTCTTAAAATCCTTAGTTCAGTTGCTCCCATATAAGGTTGTTGCCGCATCCGGCTAACAGAAGCCGAGTCCGGCGAGGGACGGTGGGGTTAAGAAATACACAGGACACCAAGGTTCTCCATCCAGCAGGAGGCGTGTGTGCGCTTTATTGCCAAATTTGTTCCCCTTATATATCATTTGTAACAGCTGTGGAAAATTACTCAAAAGCGAGGAGGGAAGAGTAATAACTGTGTCCTTGGGTTACCGCCACCGTCACCCCCCTATCAGGAGGCTCGAACAGGTCAAGATGTTCCCGAGACACACATATGCTCGAGGCAGATAAACAGGAAACCGCAAGCCCGCATCACGGCCTTGTGAGCTGGCCACATTGACATGCAGAGCAAAGAAGTGGGGGTTGAGTCCCCAGGGGCCAGGGCGGGCCTGCTACCAGCAGGTTGTATTAATTCTTACCAAAGAATGCCCACTCTATAGTATAATGGACCCAATGTATGTGTTCCTCCAAAATCCACTTGTGGGAAGCTTAAACACAAAGATATGGTATTAAGAAATAGGACTTTGGGGAGGTGATAATGTTGAGGGAAGTGTTCTTATTTTCAGGATTAATCTCCTTGTCATGCAGAGACCCCAGAGAGCCAGATCTTCCCTTCTACCATGTGAGAAAAAAGAAGACAACATCTACGAACAAGAAATCAGGACTTCTCTAGACAGCAGCTCTGCCAGATTCTTGAACCTGGGCTTCCCAACCTCCAGAACTGTGAGAAATTTTTTTTTTTTATAACTTTATTTTTTTAAAAAGAGAGAGTGAGAGAGGGGAGAGAGAGAGAGAGAGAGAGAGAGAGAGAGAATTTTTTTTTTAATATTTATTTTTTAGTTCTCGGCGGACACAACATCTTTGTTGGTATGTGGTGCTGAGGATTGAACCCGGGCTGCACGCATGCCAGGCGAGCGCGCTACCGCTTGAGCCACATCCCCACCCAGCCCCCTGTGAGAAATTTTTGATGCTTATAAGCTACCCAGTTCATGGTACACAGACCCATGTACACAGACCCATGTAACAGACCCATGTACACAGGTTCCTGGGATTAGGATGTGGACACAATTCAGGGAGCCATCCTTCAGCACACAGTGGTCTTAACTTGGGTTTTAGGGGAAGGTAACATCTCCTTATACTAAAGCAAAATACTGTTTTTTTCTGGGGAGAAGATTTGTACCTTTTATTAGATTCCCAAAATGTCCTTTATTTAAAAAATTTAAACACTGCTTTAGTAAATAAAGGAGCTGAAAAAGGAATACATTTTTTTAAGTTGGAAGGTAATTGGAGAATATACAGTCCAATTTCCTCAACTGCCAATATGAGATTTATCCAGGTTTTACTTCTCTCTCTGTCTCCTTTCTCTAGAGCAATTGGGCTATGTGTAGTCCACCATCACCTTCCACCTGGTGAAGCAGGGATTCTGCCCATCACTGCGCCCTCCCAGAGTCACTGCTTCTCTCTGAGCCTCATATTCTCAAATGGACCTTAACAAAACGATTTCTGTGGAAATTCTTGCTATTGCATAAAACTAGCAAGTCATCACAAATGATGTCTGTCCCTCAACCCACCCTGTTTCATGACTGAATGAAATACCCTCCATCAGTTTTCCTGGAATCCCTTCCCCTTCATGTAACTCTCTCCCACAAGAAAAAAAGGAAAGATGCTTCTATGATCCTAAGCAATTAGGATGGTGTTTCAATCAACAAACAGCAACTAAAGCACTCTTCTAGTCCACAAAGAGGGACTACTAGAGAGTGATAAGAACTCCAGGGAAAGAGAAGAGAGTGGATCTTTAGGCAAAATAGGAAATGATCAGTGTTCTATAAACTCAGGCTCAGGCAGTTCATTTCAGAGGTCCCTCTTGTACAAGACTTTTCCTACTTTCACCTTAATTTCCCCAATTTAAATTGCACCTATTACAAATTCATCTGTTTTTGAAGCTATAGTTCCATTTGCAACTGTGAATAATTTTCCATTTTGTTCAATATTATCATTTATTTCCTATAAAATAATCTCACTTTTACTTGAATTACGCCTCAATAATACAGTTTAATGTTTTAATTTTCTTTCTTTTCTAATTCCCATTGAAACGAATAACAAAGTTTGGAAAGTGTTCATAAATTATCCCAACTCGATAGAGGTACAGATTTCACCTTTGGGAAATACTGCCTTCGTTAATTCATGTATAAATTCAGCACGTGCCTGCTGTCTGCCATAACCCAGGTTGTTCGAATATCTCACAGGGATGAAAAGGTTTCACCTGGTTTAAAGGAAACCCACCAGTCAAGCACAATGGGAAAACAGCCTTTGGAATCTTGTCAAGGACATCTTCTATCATGGAGGCATGATTAACTCTTTTCCAAAGAGCTATAGAAAAACTTTCCAGGAAACCAACTACCAATGACTCATGAATACCTTGTCATATTTCTCCCCCATTTAATGATGTCCCACATAGCAATCAATTGTATAAGTCAGACTGTCTCCTGTGAACAGTGCCATCTGAGAAAGCACCAGTTCCTAGCCTTGTCATTTATTTGCAGAGAAGGTTGTGCCAGGACAGCTGGAGGGCCACATCTCACTAAAGGAACTGGAGGTGAGGAATGCAGAGACACCGCCCTTCCATGCTGGGATGGAGAATGGAGGCAACAGACTGCGTGGACAAGAAGCTATCAGGCTCTTACAGAAAATAAGACTAAAAATGGAGGAAACCATAGTGAGTCAACAGTGACCTTAAAAGTATAGAGGTCAAACACCCTGAAGACAGAGTCCAGAGCTGGAGGAGGAGCCAGAGATGTTCCATAACTGATGTGAACAATGCGGGCCTTGGAACCCTCCCTCTGTTCTTCTGGATTCCATTTCTCCATGTGCTTATTAAGAAATCACACGTGAATGATTCTTTTTTTTTTTTAAAGATAGAGTGAGAGAGAGAGAGAGAGAGAGAGAATTTTTTAATATTTATTTTTTAGTTCTCAGCGGACACAACATCTTTGTTGGTATGTGGTGCTGAGCATCGAACCCGGGCCGCACGCACACCAGGCGAGCGCGCTACCACTTGAGCCACATCCCCAGCCCACATAAATGATTCTTGATATGCCATGGTCATCAGTGGCACAAGCTCTAGGATCAAATTCACCTGGGTTCACGTGTTAACTTCAGTTCTTTCTATCCATGGAACTGGGAACAATTTTAAACTCTGTTTCCTCAAATAGAACATGTACCATTGCAAGAGTTAAGTGTGCAATTTCCCTTAACTTTCACTTTCCCTCCCGCCTATCATCCCTGTTTAATGTTAATCTTCTTCTCCAGCTCTTCGTCTCTACCCTGTCCTTGGTTACTCCCCTTATATCAAAGAAGACATTTGGCATTTGTTTTTTAAGGATTGGCTAGCTTCACTTAGCATAATCTGCTCTAATGCCATCCATTTCCCTCCAAATTCTATGATTTTGTCATTTCTTATTGCAGAGTAATACTCCATTGTGTATAAATGCCACATTTTTTTAATCCATTCATCTATTGAAGGGCTTCTAGGTTGGTTCCACAATCTTGCTATCGTGAATTGTGCTGCTATGAACATCGATATAGCAGTGTCCCTGTAGCATGCTCTTGTTAGGTCGGAATTGGAAGGTGAGCCTCAGGGTTATACACAATTACATATAAGAGGAAAGGAGGAGTAGGAGAAAAATTATATAAGTGGAAGAAACGATTTATAGTAGAGGGGATGGAGAGAGAGAAGGGGAGGGGAGGGGAGGGGAGGGGTGAGGGGACAGTGGAGAATGGGATAGACAGCAGAATACATCAGTCACTAGAAAGGCAATTTGTAAATCAATGGAAAGGTAACTGATGTGACACAGCAATCTGTATACGGGGTAAAAATGGGAGTTCATAACCCACTTGAATCAATCTGTGAAATATGGTATATTAAGAACTATGTAATGTTTTGAACAACCAACAATAAAATTAAAAAAAAAAGAGTTAAGTGTGAAAACACATGAGCACACACAAACCCTGCTTCAAAGCAATTGCTCAGGAAATTCTATTGATAGGCCTAAGTCAGGAATCAAACAGATGTGAGTGACTGAGAGATTATGCATGACACAGTCCAATCAAAAATAGATATAGAGTTACTTGCTGGACAAATCCTGACTCAGAGCTGTAATAAGTAGCAGACTCAGAAATAAGTTTCCCATGGACTGAATGCCAGACTTACCTAGGAACATCCCTCAGATACACCAGAGGAGCTATTAATGACTCCCTGTTTCATATAATAAGAGAAAAAGAGACCTTGGGGGTAGGTCTAAGTGCAGTCACTGAAACCTGTCTTTAATTTTGAGCTATTTAAGCAATTAGAGATAAGCACAAAGTTTGCAAAAAAAAAAAAAAAAATTGTACCTCATCTCTAGCACTAAAACAACTTTCACATTTATTTCCAGGAGTTGTTTTCTAAAAAGAAATTACAACCCCAAAGGTAAAATTCAGATAGCATTCGCCCCCATCTTTGCTCCTTTAGCTTGTTCTTCATTCAACAGCCCATTCTTGTGAGGACCTTAGCTGAAGGCAGGTGTTCCCCCCCACCAACCATGATAGCTTTCCCAACTACAGGGCTCCCCGATGACTCAGCACAAAGCCAGGTACATCACAGCCCGAATCACTACTACCTCCAATTATAAGAAATTTGGAAGAGTGAAGTGCTTTGCGGTCACAGACTCTCATTTGCTAATTTTCTGAGTTCATACATTTCAACTCTGCCCAGTGCTGCATGCTGGGAAGTTAATTCCTAGAAATAAAGCTCATCAGAGCTTTGCTAGCCCATGGAGCACTGCTCTTCTACAAACGGTCTGAAGCATTCAGATTTCCTTTTTGTAGTTCAACTGCACATCTCCCACCCTCTAATGCAATCCTTCCCTAGAGAACCCCTGACAAAGATGTAAAATTGGAAGAACACATCAATGAAGTGGATCCGCGACACACCACAAAGTCAGCAATAGATCAAATCTCCCTTCTGTCAGTCAGAGGCCTTAATTACAGCACCACCGTTGCTCATTATCTGTCTTTCTTTGCAGGCTGTGTAAGCAGAGAGGCTGCAGAACACTTAACAAATGCAGGGGTTACTATGTTAAGGGATATACCCTTGGGACTCTGAAGTTATGTTTTAAGCAATGGTGAGCATAAATCAGCCGATGGAGTTATTTGGATGAAAGACATCGTATAAATGCAGCTCGTTATCATTATCATTAAGCAACTGTTCAGGATGAGCAAAGCTCAGTCTCTGCACCCTCCTTCCTTGCTAAGAAAAATGACCGGATTGGTCTCTATGCACTGATAGCAGAAAATTCAGCTCAGATTTTGATACTTGACTTTTTGAACCCAGGTTTCCTCTGAATGCTTTGAATTTCTTAGACCAGGTACTGACTCAAGTTTTCATCCCCTTTTTCAAATGACATAGCTTTTACATCTAATAACCAGAAGATTCTTACCTGGTGTTGGCACCACAGATAGAAACACCTTAGGGATACATTAGGGACAGGCATCAGAGCCCCAAAAAGGAATGGCTGCAAGAGCAGAGCCCATTATGGCTTCAGTCACAACAGAAACTCTGAAATGCTTGTGGGCAGCAGTTGACTAAAGAAGGGTAGGCCATGCTATCTAATCAGCAAGATCCCAACAAAACTAATAAGGAATACATGGGCGCATTCTGATTGTCATGCACTAAAGACATCAGGCCTCAGAGAAATGCAGGTTTGGACAATGGTGCTCATTCTAGTTTGTATCAGAATCACCTGGAGAATTTGAATGATTTCTGGGCCTAGGGTTTCTGATGCAATGGGCCTGCATATTCTTTACTTATGAGATTACAGCAGCAGCCACTTCTGCTAGCCCAAGGAAGACACGGTTGTAGGGTGAAAGGCCAAAGCTCAAAAAGGAGCAAACAGGATTTGGATTGTATCATAGGAGTACTTTGTCAACTGAAATATGTCCCTTTTCCCTTTTGAGCTTCAGCACAGGAGTTTCTTTGATCATTTGAAGGTGAAATACTCTGGATGCCGGGCCCAGACTAGGGCTCCTGCTAGGGCTCCTGCCTAGGGATGCAAACCTTAAACATCACTGGTGCTGGTTCTCATCACTATTAAAATTGGATATCTTCAATCTGCAAAATTTCTAGTATTCCTATTAACTCAAAGATGTTAGAAACTCTAACAAAATAAAAAAAAATGTCAGTTTCTGCCCCTGAAGAAATAATAATTATCATTTCCATGTGTAAGTAAACCTTGGAGATTAAATGAATGAGCCCAACAAGAGTGGCTGCATATTAAATTTACCTGCATGGTTAAAAAAATATACCAAAACAACAACACAAAACTAAAGCACAGATTCTCAAGTTAAAACTGATTTCTCCAAATCTGAATGGAAGAGGAAAAGATGAATCAATTCAAAGGGAAAAGTAATAGAGTCTCAATCCCCTTTTCTGGGTTCACTTTTTCTCATGAAAATATGAATGCTTACCAATCATATTTGTCAGGGTTTTCTAGATGTCGTGTGGGGGCTCAGACCCAGGAAACACAGATTCAGGGTTCAGCTGGTGAAAGACGATGCCAGATACAGTTAGGATCGTAGACATGCGGTGGCCACAGCCGTTTGTCAGCCCCCTGAAGATTCAGCTGCAGGCCCCAGCCAGTTCCATTTGAGCCCCTTCTCCTGCCCATTTCCTTAGACCCTTTCTATATTCAGGCCAAACAAAGAAGGCATAATGCCAACAGTTACATAAGTGGGGGTGCATGCTCAGCAGAAATGTTTATGACCTTGAATCTATAGGCTGAATCACATGTTTTTGGCCTTGACTAATCATCACATAGCCATTTCCCAGCCCTAGTTACACACTGAAAACAAAATAGCCCACTGGGTCTTGACCAGGGAGCCTAATTAAAGCCATTTTGAGGCCTTCCCCAACTCTAAAGTAACAGAACCAGTGGGATAGGTGTATATAGCTAGAAAAGGGGGTGGGTTGTTTTAAGGGAGTAGTTCACACAATTATGGTGGCTGGCAAGTCCAAAATCTGCAGAGTAGATTGATAGGTTCAAGACCCAAGGAAGAGAACATTGCTATTCAGGGCTGAAGGCAGTCTGTTGGCAGAATATCTTCTTACTTGAGGGAAGAAGTCTTTATTCTATTAGATGAGAACAACTGGGTGAGAACAACCCATATCATTAACTCAAATCTACGGATTTAAAAATTAATCTCAACAAGAAACACTCTCACAAAAACATACACAATAATAATTGACCCAATACCTGGGCATGTGCCCCAGCCAAGTAGACACATAAAATGAACCATCACATCACCTTCTAAGCCACTCTTTAGTCAACGTATTCATTACATTTACTATCTCACACTGGTATAACATAAGCTAGTTCTATTCGGGCACTGTTATCTGTTTTGGACACTGATATATCTCCAGACTCAGCAACAACATCGGGTTCACTGTAGACACACAATAAATATATGTTGAAAAAAAATGATCACCATCATCATCATCCCCTTTATGTCCATCCAAGGTCAAATGGTTACTTTTGGGAAAGATATAGAATTTAAACTCCAAACCAGTACTCCTTATATCCAATGCTCTTTCCACTTCTATAATGAAAAATCCATCTTCAGAAATGTATTTAAGCAGCAGGATTCCTCCAAAAAATATGGGTGCTTTCAATTTATGAAATAGTTGTTTAATGCCCAAGGATTACCTTTGGGCTGAGCTCTGATCATTCCCTTTTTCTGGCAGAGAGAACCGGGGGCATATCTGCACAAAGGTGAAGCAGCATCTCAATTCCTCTGTTGTCTAGAGAAATCTGGGAGCTAAGCAGCTCAAAGCAGATAATAGGGCTAATTGGAAATTATTTACAACTCTAATATCCCTTTTATATCTGGGATCTCTGAGTTATGAGATTCCTATTGCCAAGATTCACAGTGACAGACTGTGGCTCATTCAATTTCTATCCTTCCCTTCTCCATTTCAGATTCATGGCCTTAAGCCTGCCAGTTATTTATGGGTAACTCCTGGGCAGGGCCTTCCATAGAAGGAAGAGTGCATGATTCAGAAGAGCTCCCTATATTCATAACCGGTGCAGGAACCTGTTTTAATAAATGACTGCCCAATCCTGTCAAAGAGAAGAGGAATGGAAATTGATACACTCTTTTAGAAAGCAATTGGCAACAATGGGTGTCAAGAAATTTCATAATGGACTTATTTTTTGACCAAGTAATTTCAATTTAAAGAATCTATCCTAAATGTTAAGAAAGATTTATATTCAAAGAGGTCCATCATAATATTTATTCTAATTGCAAACATTGGTAACAATTTAAGTGCCTGACACAGGATTTTGTTTAATTGCACACAGTAGATAGAATAAAAATAGACATTGTAAATATAATTTGCAAGGTTTACAACATGGAGACAAAACTCATTCATTAAGTTTAGTGGAAATTCAGTACATAAAATTATTTTTTAAATATGTTTTAATATAAAAATGAAGAAAAAATAAACTAGACTAAAAAAAGTATGGGTAGGAAAAAAAGATAGCAGTAATACTGTTTTTATTTGGTTAAAGAAACTGTGACTCATTTTCTCTCTCTTTTTTTTTTTTTAGTTTGCCAGGTTTTAAATAAAATCTGTATGTGTCTATACAATGTTTGACCCCCATACTGAGTAAGGACACAGCTTTAGTCATTAATTCTTAGAGGACACATTTCTATTACGTTTTTAACTCTCTTTCACCCATGATCCAAGGTCAAGATGGATATATCATCCTTTGCCTCTCTTAGCTGTTGGGGGCTATTTTTTTTTTCCTTACCTGTTCTTTCACTAAATAGCCCTTGAGTAGAGTGACAACGTTATTCATTGTCCAAACCTGGGTTTCTGAGACTTGCTATTAGTAAATATGCAGAGATAATAGGCACAAACCAGAGTGTCCTGGGCAAGCTGGTCTGAGTGGTCACCCTCCCATTGGGTCTTCATTTAAACAGGTAAGGACTGGGGTGGGGTTTCTTTCCAAATATCTACCAGTTGTACATGCAGGGTCTACTCTCTTGCTTGGCAGGAGGGCAACCCACAGGGGAGGTTAGGAGTATCCCTGAGGACAGCTACTGTTCCAGGCTGAATTTATGGTTTTAATAATCAGGATTACTGCTTTGCTCTTTGTTTTTGAATTCTGGATTTTCCTCAAGGTCTGGCAAGGACAACTGCATATTTAAGTTATACTACTCTTATTTTATCTAAGATTGTTGGTGTTTTGTTGTAGGAGTTCCCATCCCAGCTTTCCAGACCACCAAATTGCCAGAAACAGAGGTCAATTGGTAGTTGTTAAGAGTTCTGAGCAACTTTTGAAGAATACACTTTCAAAGCTTCTATCCAGAGGTTCCGCAGGTGACTCTTGGAGCATGCATGAAACTGCTTCAGACTGAAGGGGACAGGAGTCACCACTGAATATGCAAAGCCCAGTATTTCCTCTGGCAAAAAAATAAAATAAAATAAAATAAAACCAAAAACACCACACTCAGTAAATGCTTATGGGATTAAAGAACAAGCGAATGAGTGAGTGAACAATCATTTATGAAACTGAGTAATGTGTCATTGTCCTTCATAATATCACCAACTCTCTTTCTACTTCAACAAGTATATAATTCAATTCTTTAACTGGAAAAGTTTGAATAATAGCATTAGATTACTACTTGATTATAGCTTTTGTTAAAGGAATAAGCACTTATATGTTTCTTGACTAGTGTATTTTATTGAATGTGAATGTTATAAAAATGTTAATTTACAAAAGATTGGATGGCAACAAGAAGATAAAACTGCTCTGGTTTTTCCAGTTCCTGAATGGAATATATTTTCTATTAGCAAACTAAGTAGAAGACTTTAAGAAAATATTAACTTGACTCTGCTGAAGACATTTATTGTGGAAAAATATGTGGACAGAGTTAATAAGTTTAACAATGCATTGTTGAATAAATGACTGTGATAGAATCAAATCAAGAAAAAAATATTCACTTGCTTAACTGTCTGCTGATACTGCATCCAGAAATAATTCTAACACCTTTCTTTAGCTGATAGTCCAGTTTGTAGCCTGGAACTCAAGGCCTTTGTTTCAAGGGTCGTTTATCTTAGCCCTCCTCAATTTGGCCTTTAAACAACAATAAAACTCTTTTCCTTTATTCCTTTATTCAAAATATTACTTGTGTCTTTCACATTACTTCTTTATCTTTTTTTACAAGATGATTTTATTAATCTTTACTGTCTTAAAATGAAACCAAAACACAAACGCAAAGCTATTTTTTTTAAAACCAGGGACTGAACCCAGGGACACTTAACCACTAGTCACATCTTCAGCCTTTTTTTTTTTTTGAAATGGGGTCTCACCAAGTTGCTGAGGCTGACTTTGAACTTGCAATCCTCCTGCCTCAGCCTCCCAAGTAGCTGGGATTATAGGCATGTGCCACCAGGCCTGTCTGGCCCAGATTTTTAATTTTTAAGCAAATATAAGCATATAAATAAGTTTACTAGTATTTGTTTAAAATAAGGTTGGTGTGGGAAGCCATTCTAACACGTGATTGGGTGACTCCCGTTAAAGGCCTGAGGCGCTTTGGCTCTGTCGAAGCTTTCCGGACCCTTTCCTGATGAGAGAGCCCATCCGTGCGGGGGTGTGCCTGACCACTGACCCCGGGGACCCAATCACTGACCCTGACCTTGGAGTGCAGCCCCCCCTCAACCTTCATTGGATGGAATTCTCCCCTGAATCTCTTGTTCCCCAATAAAGGGCTACTCCCAGGCATGTTCGCTCTCTCTCTCTCCTGCTAGCCCTGAGTAATCCTCGCTGCCCTGCTGGGCGGCTAGAGGTGGGAACCAGAGAGGCGAGCCGTCTCGGACCTAGCAATAGAAATAAGGTAACTGAGTTGTGTGTTTTATTTCGATCTCTTCTAACTAACTTTATGCCTAGAACCTCATTAATGAAACCATTGCGCAGGCCGCGTGGAAGAGGTTGGTTCAGAATTTTTCATGTATCTAACATATACATAGTGTCAGGCACGATAGTAAAATCTTAAGTGAACAAGAATGGTTCCTTCACCCATGAAACTTATTATCTACTAGGGAGATGAAGGAAGGAGAAAATATAGACAAGTAACCAGAGAATCACAGTGTAATTCATAAATGTATCAGTTTGGGTTCCAACAGAAATAAATGGCTTGTGCAATTCAGAGCAGTTTTCTTCATCCATTCTGGCTGCCAAAACAAAAATACCATAAATACCGCAAACTGAGTAGCTTATAAAGAACACAAATTAATTTCTTCTAGTGCTGGAGGCTGCAAGTTCAAGCTCACGGCTCTGGCAGATTTGCAGTCTGATGAAGTCCTAATTTATGGTTCATAGATTGCTATAGTCTGTACTTTAAATGTCTCCTGAAGGCTCCTCAGTTGAAGATGTGGTCCCTGAGTGATGGCACTATTCAGAACTTAGAAACTTTAGTTCATGGCTCAGTGGAAGAAGAAGTTAGTTATGGGGAGGGGAACCTTGAAGGAGATATTGGGACCTAGACCCTCCTTTCTGTTTACAGGCTGCCATGAGGTGAGCAGTCTTCTCCACCACATGTTCCAGGTGCCATGATGTACAGGGCTGCCATAGGCCCAAAGCAACCAGGCCACATGGCCACAAACCAAAATAATCCGTCCTCCTTTGAAGTTGTTTATCTTGAGTACTTTGTACCAGTGGCAGAAAGCCGACTGACACATAAAATGTGTCCTCACATGGTGTAGGTGACGAGCTAGTTCTCTGGGGTCTCTTTATAAGAACACTAATCCTCATCATGAGATCTCTGTCCTTAACCTCATCACTTCCCAGATGCTGTATCTACTCATATCTTTACCTAGGGTTCAGGAGCTCCACATGTGAATTTAGGGGAGTCACAAACATTCTGAATGCAATAGTATTAAAGAGAATATTTCCAAAAAGCCTGACTGGAAGAAACCCAGTAAAGGACAGTGTAGCGGGTCTGCTGCTAGGAAGAGCTCGGAGCTCTCACAATCTCTAGGTCTGAAGAGGCAAGAGAAAAGTGTGATTACCCCTGAGGGAAGTCATGTGGAGAGAGGTGCCTGCCAGGATCTGCAGCCTTGAATGACAGAGCCAACCTGCACTACCTTCTCCCTTACTCCAATTTCTCTCTCTTCCCCCACCTCCCATGGTGGTGGTATGAAAATCAGGGGTGCTTTGCCACTGGTTTACATCCCTAGCTCGTCAGCTTGTTTTATTTTGAAACAGGGTCTTGTTAAGTTTCTTAGGGCCTTACTACTTTTCCAAGACTAGACTAGGACTTGCAATCCTCCTACCTCAGCCTCATGAGTCAGTAGGATTCCTGGTGTGTGCCACCATCCCCAACCTTGACCCTACTATTCCCTTGCCAAGGAAAAAGCAAACTAAAAACTGCAGTGCAAGTTGCCTATGAAAGTAGACCCTAAAGGTCTGCCTTTAGACTTACACAGGAAGAGGGAGAGGAAGAAGTGAATCAATTTGCAGAGGCAAATTGAAAAGACCTGGGAAAATGGAGACAGTAGCTATGAATGCCCTTCCAGCAACTCTTAAATGTATGATTTGAGGGTCAGAGGAGGAAGTTCTGCATGAGGTACATACCTGGAATATGAAAACTGGGCATGACTTATTCAGATGTCCACACAAAAGAAGAAGCCAATGAGGAGGACTTGAAGTGGGAAAGAGCATGGGCTGTCCAAGGAGCTCAAGGAAGGTCCTCAGGTAAGACCAGCATAAAAGAAGACATAAAAGACATAAAAGAAGACATAAAAGAAATAAGAGAGATATTTCAGGGGAAAGCTAGTGGAGTGTTTTTCATAATGGACAGCTGACTTTACTTGGTACAATAAGATCTCATGGGCTGGGGATGTGGCTCAAGTGGTAGCGCGCTTGCCTGGCATTCGTGCGGCTCGGGTTCGATCCTCAGCACCACATACCAACAAAGATGTTGTGTCCGCCGAGAACTAAAAAATAAATAAATATTTTAAAAAATTCTCTCTCTCTCTCCTCTCTCACTCTCTCTCTAAAAAAAAAAAAAAAAAAAAAAAAAAAAAAAAGATCTCATAAGGAAGAATTAACTCAGAAATGGAAAAACACTGGACATCACACACCAATAACTATCTCAATCAAATTGTCAAATCATGTTCTTCCTCGAGAAATAGTCCATTTCCTTTTGGGTATGTGGGTGTGAGATGCTTTTCTAACTTCCATCTGAAGCCATTATATATGGATATTAGTGCTTGGTGCTAGAAGTGCCTTGGTCTGTACCAGTTTCCTGAAGTGTACCTCATCACCACCTGTGCACAGTATGCAACTTCCCTGGGGCTTTCCAGTTCTAAATGGGAGTAGGGTCCCATAATTTAATGGTTTCATAAGGTTGTTGGGATTTTTAGGTGAAAGGAGTATCAAGGAATGAAGCAAACATCCATAAGAATAGAGAATGCTGCACAAGTAGGTAAGTTTCCCTTTGTTCATGAAACAGCTATTGAGATTCTTTACCAGAAGGGAAAGTTCTTGGGCTTTCTTTCATTACCATGCAAACTTCAGATTCCCTGATTCAAAAGGAGTTCTTCTGTAGGAGTAGAATGAGAAACTCAAATTGTAAAATTCCAATCAGCAGGGATTGCCTATTCTAGCTAGAGAACTGACTTTGTCCTCTTCCTTTGTCTCTGACTATGCTAATTTGCTAAAGTAAAATGCTCCTTTAGAATCTTTGCATGCACAGCCATTTAATAGTACCAGGATTCCCTATTCGGAAATGCTGCATGTGGTGGTAATGGAATATGAACTAAAGCAGGAATTTGGGAGACCTAGGTTCCAATGCATAACAAATCTTCTCTACTAGGAAGCTTCCATCCTGCCCTTCAAAAGGTCACTTCATTTCTCTGGGCCTCTGTCTGCCCAATGATTTATTCATTCACTCATTCATCAGTATACATTGAATAATAGTTTTATTCCAGCCACGGAGGCCACGTGAACACAGAAGTGACCAAAATAGACAATTCTCTTTGCTTGAATGAAGTGTATACATTAGTGAGGGGGGAAGCATATGATCAAAACAATAGCAGCCATAGTGTATTATACGGTGATAAATGTTATGCAGTGAGATATAGCAAGGGAGTGTCGGGTAGGTGCCATTTGAAGGGAGTAGGAAGCTTTGAGACTAGGAAGCTCTCACCAAGGAGATAATACCTGCATGATAAGCTGAAGTCAGTGAGAGGTGAACCATGTGGATATCTGCTGAAGGGACCTCAAAGCAAAGGCAACAGCAAGTGCAAAAGCCAGACATGCTTGGGAAATCCAAGGTCAGTGTGGCTGGAGCACAGGGAAAGTCAAAGAGAGAAGAGAGAACCTTCTCAATACTGTACAGCCTCACATGCCACTGTAAAACGTGGGTTTAACACTCCAGTGAGTTCCTAATAGGTAACATCTATCAACTCTTATATTGCTTTGGGGTTTTCCTAAAACTGAATAAGATTGGAATGAACACACTGTCTCTCCTACTCTGCACAAAGAAGAAGGTAAGACTGATTTTCCCAGGTTTGGCATCCTTGGGTGAAGTCTTACAAGTGGGAATGATTCCTGCACTTGAAATTGCTTCGAAACTGCCCTGCTCCTGCCTTTGGTCATGCACTTGATCATTCCTGGCAAGGGTCCTCTGCTGTAGAACCCAGTCATTCTGCCTGGTGTATTCTGACCTCCTAGCTGACCCCAGAGCCTGTTTTGCTAATCCAGTTCTTCCAAAGTCTTATTGGAAGGGGTGGGTGGGGAATGTGAATTTCAGTCCCATGAGCATCAAGTCAAGAATTCAATACCCCTGCTGATTTTACTGAACTGCCTTGTAGTTGGTGGATTATTGGATTGCTTTTGTAAAAAACAAAAAACAAAAAAACTCAGTGATTTTTATTACACTGAACTAGCAATGACCCTCTTGTATGTACTTCGTTAGAGTCACAGGAAAGGATGAATTCAAATATCTGTTTTTCCTTTAAACTCCCTGGTCAGCCTCATAAAGAATCTACAGTTTCAAAATATGAGGGAACATTTTAAGAGAGGAATATTGTTTGTAAGACTTGTAAAACCTAAAACGAATAAGTACATATCAAAATTGAGTCGCAAGTATGGTTTGTGATGATATGAAAACAGCTTCAATTATGAAATCACAAAACCTACACTCCAGCTTCTGTCCTACGGTGATTCTTTGTAAGTCTTTGAGATGATCACTTGATTTCTCTGTGCTGTATTTCTCTCATCTATAAAAATGGGCAAAGTCCTACTTATTTACCTGATTCATTTCATTGTTCCTTGTGAGAACTAATAAGACAATATTTGTGAAAATTATTTGGAAGAATAAAAAACCAATTGTTTCATGTATACATTAATACTTTTAGTATTAGTGTATTAACTGAAAGAAATATTTTGTGTCCCCCCTTAGGTGCATGAAATGCAGTTGGATAATGAATTCTTCAAAGTCAAACCTCATCAAAACTCCTGCTCTGCCTCTCCAGGGGACTCTCCCTTAACCTATCAACAATACTGTTAATGATAATACTGATAATCACAAGAAAAAGAATAACAACACAAAAATGATACAGAAAAAGAACCCTGGATTTGAAGTTCCATCTAGCTTGAGGAAAGACTTAGAAAGTATAAGCGAATAATATAAAATGTTCTAAAATCCAGCACTAAATTACATGGTACAAAAATAAATGCTCTTGGAGTTTCAAAGAAAGCGATGCAGATTGGAACTTTGGGGAGATGTGCTTCTTGCTATTCTTCTTCTTTGAGTTACAGAGGCAACCTTCCAAATAGAAAACAGTTTGCTTAGTCAGCTCAGACTGACCTTGGTGGGAAGTCTGGTTTTAGAAGGGGTCTAAGAACCCTTTACTGATCTATCAACATGGCCATTTCATAAAAAAAGGGGGGTGAGAGATGGGACATAATTGTCATTAATTGTCAAGGACAAATTAAATCCACATTTTTTCAATATTGTTCACTAGAGTGAGGTTTGTTCTTTTCTATTGAATACCTTTGCTCTTGTTTTTAATTTTTAAAATTGCATTTTGTAAGCATCACAATTATTGCAGAGAAGTCATAATTTAAACATGCAAGCAAAAAAAGATGAAAATTAAATAAATCACCAAAAAAGTGTACTATTACAACCTCTTAGAATGTGTGTTCCAGACTTAATTAATATGTATCTACCTAGTTCCATTTTATTTTTTTTAAATTGAAACCTCTTTTTCATTTAAAATATATATTAACTTCCTCTTAGAAACTAAAGATATTTCACACTACCATCTTCATTGTTTACATACCACCTTGTGTAAATAAACTAAAATGTATTTAACCAGCACTCTATTAATATCTACATCTTTTTCAATGTTTCACTATAGTAAAGTGGTAAAATGAACACCCTGATAGCTAACCTTTTCATACAATTGTGTTTATTTCATTAGAATAAATTTATGAAAGTAGGAACATTATTATAACAACAAGAATGAATTATTCTATATTATCCATGTACAAGAGATAATAAGTAACTTCATTTTCTTAGAACAAATCAAATCAAGCCCTGAGTCCCCACTGGCTTGATTTTTAATCCTTCTCTCTGTTGCTTTATTATCCCTTTGAATCATAAATTTTCTGGAACTCATGCATTCCAAAAACAAAAGAAAAAAATTAGGGACAAGACCTTTATGGGTCTCAGTGCCTTGGTATTGCCTCCATCCCACCTCCTGATATGCAGCATTACAATAAGTAGTTAGTTCCACTTATCCTTGCCATAGTATTTTTAAGCACAATCCCTCCATGGGGCCTTTTGGGTCTCACTCCATCCAGTTGATAGGAAAGTAAGTACCTGAGGTTCAGATGATAATTAACTCATATTGTGGTCAGTGGCCCTTTCCTTTAATGCATCAGGTGCTTCTCCCAGAGTATTGGTAAAAGACATGGAGCCCATGATTGTTTACTCCTCTAACTTGAAGGAGGTCCTTCACTCAGTGAAAGCTGTGATAACCCCCAAAACTTCTTCCACTCACTTGCATCCTTATCTGGGGGTCTCTTTATGGAACACATTTGCAGGCGGTTCAGCAGTAAACTGAAGGGAAGGCAATCTTGTACTGAGTTTGAACTGTCAGTCACCCTAATCTTGGAAACTAGGCTAGCTTCCAAGGTCAAAGTGATGAGTGTACAATCCCTACAAGAATCCATTCAGGTATCTCCCATTGGAAGGTCTACCACCTCAAGGGCCCTGCATTGAGTTGTGAGATTCTGTTCCAGAAACACATAAAATATAAGTTTTTGCTCTAATTTGGATCTGAGACTCATATGATGAGGGCTTGGTCCCCAATCCATGGAACTATTGGAAAGTGGCAGGATGATTAGCAGGTAAGACCTATGGAAGGAAGTTATGTCTTTGGAGTAGGCCCTTAAAGGAGTTAGTGGGACCAAGATATGTTCTCTTTCTTTCTCTCTGATTCCCAACTACCATTCTGTGAATAGCTTTGCTCTACCCCATGCTCCCTATCACAATATACTGCCTCACTACAGGCCAAAAGCAATAAAGCCAACCAGCCATGGGACTGAAACCATGATCCAAAATAAACCTTATTTTCTTTTAAGTTGATTATCTGGTTATTGTAGGGATTTTGTTACAGTGAACGAAATTTGCTTAGCACAATCTCCTCACATAATACCAAGGAGTACAATCAACCCTGGATCTTGTTAAGATGTCCACAGGAACTTTGTATGATCCCTATGACCACAGAGTTTTTGAGCAGGGGTTGGGGAGGGCTACCTATAAAGGACATTAGATAATATCTGGGGACATTTTTTGTTTGTCGCTACTGGCAGGGGGAGTTACTGGCATCTAGTGGGTAAAGGACAGGAATGCTGTTAAAGATTTTATGATATATCACTGAACAAAATTCCATTGTGTATATATGCCACATTTTTTTATCCATTCATCCACTGAATGGCATCTAGGTTGGCTCCACAGTTTAGCTATTGTGAATTGTGCTGCTATAAAAATTGATGTGGCTATGTCCCTGTAATATGCTATTTTTACGTCCTTTGGGTATAGTCTGAGGAGAGGGATAGCTGGGTCATAGGGTGGTTCCATTCCCAGATTTCCAAGGACTCTCCATACTGCTTTTCATATTGGCTGCACCAATTTGCAGTCCCAACAGAAATGTACGAGTGTACCTTTTTCCCCACATCCTCACCAACACTTATTGTTCTTTGTCTTCATAATAGCTGCCATTCTGACTGGAGTGAGATAATATCTTAGAGTGGTTTTGATTTGAATTTCTCTAATTGCTAGAGATGATGAGCATTTTTCATATATTTGTTGATTGATTGTATATCCTCTTCTGAGAAGTGTCTGTTCAGGTCCTTGGCTCATTTGTTGATTGGGTTATTTGTTTTTGTAATGCTAAGTGAAGTTAGCCAATCCCCAATGTTTTCTCTGATATAAGGATGCTGACTCATAGTGGGGTAGGGAGGGGGAGCATGGGAGGAATAGATGAATTCTAGATAAGAAAGGTGGGAGGAAAAGGGGGGGGGCAGGAGATTAGCAAAGATGGTGGAATGTGATGGACATCATTTTCCAAAGTACATGTATGAAGACACAAATTGGGTGTCAACATACCTTATATACAAACAGAGATATGAAAAATTATGATATATATGTGTAATAAGAAATGTAATGCAAAAAAACCTTAAAGTACATGTATAAAGACATGAATTGGCATGAATATACTTCATATACAAAGATATGAAAAATTGTGCTCTATGTGTATAATAAGAATTTTAATGGATTCAGCTGTCATGCATTAAAAAAAATAAAATAAAATAAAAAGATTTTATGATATATAGGGTTCTCAACCAACCAAAAATTATGCTGAAGTTGAGAAATCCTGCAATCAACTGACATAATTTATTTGATACTTTATCAAAGCCTGCAGCCCATATTGTGCATCTTTTGTGAAGTCCCCAGAGTCAGAGGCCTATGAAACATTTCTGTCCCTGTTTCCCATAGCTCTGATTCCCACACCTTGTGTGTAACTGGATTTCAGCAATTGCCAACAGCCTGATCGATCTCATTGCAAAATGCCTGATAATGAGGAATGATCCTCAGAACAAGCATTCTCTTCCTCTCTCCCCCCACCCCCCTCTCTCTAATCTTCCTGGAGCCCTTTGTACTTGTTGCCACAACTCTCATTATACAATATAACCACCTCAGGAGCATTTAGCAAACATCTATATTCAGATTCCCCAGAGACCAATTGAGTTGGAAACTTGGTGTGGTCTTGGACATGAATATATATTTTAAACCTTAGTGGCTCTAAGGTGCAGCCAGAGTTGAAAAGTCCTGCTTATGGTCTCTTTGAGGATCTGCTCCATTGACCACACTGCATCTTTCAATGGGTATTTAAATCTATCTATGTCTATGAATGATTCCAATGATATTTGAAAAGAGATGTAAAGGACCGAGAAGAGATATAAGCCTTACTCCTCTCAAATGGGTTGGCTTTAAAAATAGGGATCAAACCTGAGGCCATAGCTGAAGGCTGTGATGGAGAGGGGTAAGGCCTCATCCAGTGAGTAAGAGAGGCATCCTGGAGCTGGTGACCCCTCTCTATCACCGTGGATATTCTGGGAATTTTCCTTGCTCCTTGGGTGGCTGAAATTGACTCCTTAGGGTGGTACTGTATTCTATTTACTAGTGCTCAAACCTGTCCAAATGACCATAGTTTTGAAGACTGGAGATCTTCAGATGCAAATCAGAGACAAGAGGCTTTTCCATTTCCTTTAGGTGGTTGTGATGATTAAGTAACATCACAAGGGTAAGAATGAATCACTCTAGGAATATCCTTTGTCCATAATGTATATTTCTCTCACTTTCTCTCTCTCCGTCACTCTTTTATTCTTTCTTTATGTTTCTTTCATTGTTCATGTATTCAGCACCTTTTCTCTGGGCACCTACTCTTAGTCATTTATATTGGGGATGCTATGGTTTAGATATGAGGTGTCCCTCAAAAGCTCATTTGCGAGATAATGCAAGAAAGTTTGGAGGTAAAATGATTGGCTTATGAGAACCTTCACTTAATCAGTAAATTAATCCTCTGATGGATTAATTTGGAGGTAATTGCAGACAGATAGGATGTGGCAGGAGGAGGTGGGCCACTGTGGCCATGGCTTTGGGGTTCATATTTTATTCCTTGTAAGAGAAGTGCTCTCTCTCTCTCTCTCTTTCTCTCTCTCTCTCTCTCTCTCTCTCTCTCTCTCTCTCCTCTCTCTCTCTCCTCTCTCTCTCTCTCCCCCCCCTTCCCGGCGGCCATGTTTTGAGCTACTTTTCTCCACCATATTCTTCCACAATCATGTTCTGCCTCACCTCAGGCTCAGAATAATGAAAACAGCCATTTATGAAGTTAGACCTCTGAAACCATGAGCCTCCAAATAATTTTTTCCTCTAAAATTTTTCTTGTTAAGTCTTTTGGTCACAGTGGACAAAGAATTGACTAGAACAAAGGGTAAGAAATGAATAAGACAAAGTCCCTGTCTTAATCACAGCTGTTGGGTAACAGTGATGTGCAAAGATGTGGTGAATGGAGAAGAGGAGACACAGAATGCAAAGGGTGACTAAGGGGTTGCCTGATGACAATTCAGGCTGTAAGAAAACAAACCACTTTTAAGGGTGAGAGTTCATGTGGGAGATGCGCCTGGGACCATGTGGTTCTAGAGTGCTCTGGATCATGAGGTTTCATTTGAACCAACAAATGAATGAATTTTCCATGTGAAGATCTTTGGGAAGAATATTCTAGGTGCCAACAAGCTTGGCGCATTCAAGGAACGAACTGGTATAGTCAGGACACAGTAATATGGATGACAATAGGAACAAGATTGCAGGGGTTGACAGAGGACAAAGGGTAAAGGATCTTGTAAGCCAAGTAGGGAGTTTAGATCTCATCTTACACATAGGAGGCCAAGGTGTACAGGAGAGGGGTCACCCATTTACATCATAGACGATATCCCTGGCTGCACCTGGATCAGGATATGTGAAGTGGCTCTAGGATGGCCAAGAGACTGCCACAAAAGTCCAAGAAGGAAACAATGATGGCTTCAACCACTCAGAGGACAATGACAGCTGAGTCTCCTCTCTGAATGGACAGGAAGGCTTGCAGCCTGAACCTCATGATATACAAGAAGTGGCAAGTGGACATGGCAAAGTGGAAGGGATATTCCTTGTTAGAGATTAAAAGTGCAAGATGATTGCAACTGGATATGAAAATTTAGTCACTGACTCTTTTTCCCCTCAGCTTTATACAGGTATGAGTGACAAAAAAAAATTGTGTATATTTAAGTTATACAATGTGATGATTTAAAACATATATATTCTGAAATAATTACCACACTCAAACTAATTAACATACCCATCACTCCACATAGCTGCCCTCTTTGTGTGTGTGTGTGATGAAAATAATGAGTATAGCAAATTTCAAGCATTCAATACACTGTCATTAACTGTTTTCAGAATGTTGTAAATTAGATTTTCAGAACTTACTCATTTTATAACTATGAGTTTGTACCCTCTGACCCACATCTCCCCATGTACCCCGAGAAGCCATCCTAGAAATTGTGTTCAACCTTGTTACTGTATAGCTAGAAATATTGAGTCAGAGAAGGATTGATTTGTCCACATCACAGAGCATAGGGGTGCCAGAAGCCAGCTCTCTCATTTACACCTGAGGGCTCTTTTTAGTATAATCATCTTTAGGCATCAGAGTAAACATGCTTCAATTTAAATCCTATAAGGAGCCACAGGAAGAAGGCATTCCTGGATGTTCCCTTGTTCACTTTCCTTCTTCACTCCCTTAATCAGGCGGCTTAATTGCCTAAGCTCCTATTATGAAGGGCCACCCCCTGCCTTCTGCAGGGTGGCTGCCACTGTGTTCAGGTGTTCTTTTACAAAACATAATCACTGCCCGCTGCAGATGCAGATTGCATCCTTTCTCCACCCACTTACTTTTCCTTCCATGACTCACTGCCTTTGGCCTGTTGGGGACTGAGCAGGGACAAAGGCACTGCCTTTGGCTTCCTTTCACCTGCACCTTGTTCCCTGGAGCTTCCAAACAGATGCTGATTTCATCCAGGAGAGCAAATCCTGTGTGCTTCTAACAGCACTCACAAGATGGGAAGGCAGGAAGAGAGCAATCATGGAGTGAGATGAAGTGTTCAAGATCACAGATGAAAATTATCTATTTCCTGTGCCCACAGCTGACTGCCCTTGGATAAAGGAATTCTCTAATGTCTCCTAAGATTAAGAGATCCCCTTTATGCAGGTAACATTTGATGGGTTTTGGTGTTTCTCACACGAGCTGTGATAATTTAACATCTGCATCCCTATACATGTGTGCAAATAAACCACTGTTTCCATGTTCTGTGGCATTTCTAGTCCTTGCACAAACATCAGTTGTGCTTTTACACTATTTTGAGATGATGTGTTACTCTCTCTTTCCTATTGGGACTGTGGGTAGAAACGATTTGATACCCAAAATAAGGTCTGGGAACCCACAGCTTCAGCACCATTCAGAAAGTTATTGGAAAGGCAAACTCTCAGCCCCTATGTTAGACATAGTGATTCTGAACCTGCATTTTAATGAAATCCCTGAGGCATTCATCCAACATTAAAGTTTGAGAAGCACTTCACCCACAATAGCTCCATCCGACAGAGAGGAAAAGTAAAACCAGGAAAAGAAATGGACACAATCTGTGGGTGGCAAAACTGTGGGGAGAACTCAATGTCTAGTGCTTCTGTTGTTTCCCAGTCTGCCTCCCTATTTTCCAATACACAGAGTCTGACTCATCCTCAACAGGAATGGATGCACACTTAAAAATTAGGGCTCAAAGGCCACAGAAGAATCCTTTGTCATTTCAAAGCCCAGTATCTATTATCTCCCACAAACAGTCCTACTTCATATAATCCAAAGAGCCACTGAAACAACTTTGGCTTAAATCCTTCATCTTCATGTCATCTAGAGTCAAAATTTCACTATTAGAAATCAAATATTTATTCCTTTAAGGAAAACACCCTTGAGAGAGGAAATGAATGGAAAGATTATCAATTACTATCTCAGTGAGAGTTACCTGACTCCTAGCTAAAAGGCAACAGGTGCTGTGTCTGAGTATACAAGCTTAGAAATTGTCTAGAACAAGGCATCTTTAGATGACCTTGGGCAATAAGGTTGTCACCGTCTGTTCACTAAATAGATTTAAGTTCTTCACAAGTGTATATTATAGGTTTGGGCGTTTCTGTCCCTTGGAGGGATATAGGGACTTTGACTTGTTCTATATATGGAAATATGTAAAGAAATTTTTAAAATGTCAGTTCTGGATGAATACTTTAAAAGTTGGTGCCAATCAGCTGTGCCTTCTCCTTGCCTCACCTTGTCAACTGATAAAGATTAATGTTTTACTCTCTGTTGACCTGGGTGTGGGGGAAATGTAAAATTTAGCTTCCACACAGCCAAGGGTGCAAAGGAAAATGAGCAAAAAATACATTTTGTTTATTTTAAGTAGCTGATGCTGAGGTTCTCTTTGGTACTATGTTCATTATCCATTCTGGCTTATACAGAAAAAGTAATCCCCTCCACTTCCATTTCTTGGTTTCCTGCCCTTTTAGGTAAGTATACAACAATACCTACCTGGAAGACTCTGTATCAGAATCAAGTGTGTCCTGTCTGAGGATCAACCTGGTCCACTGAAGGTAATTCCTTTATTCACATTCTTCAGTTGACTCAAATTCTACAAGAAATGAATATATTAGTGTAGAAATTGGTGAGGAGAGAATGATAAAGAAGGAAAAGGAACACCAGGGCAGGCTGCTTGTGGGATGGCAAGGGCTGAAGGTCTCAGGGTGTCACATGCAGAGCCTAGAAATACTCTGTGTGAAATACTATGAATACGGAACACAATTCACTATCCCAGAGACACATGATATAATTTGTTTTGGAGAAAGTTGGGTAGATGACAGCTGGAGGAGAGCAGTGTCTACATTATATGTAAACTCTGTGTTATTTGCCATCCTACCCTCTACCTTTACTCAGGTTCTTGCCATCCTTCAAGATTCACATACATTATCATTAGCGCTATGATTTTCAGATTCTCAGTTCCCCATTTGAATACATGTGCTTTTCTCTGAATTTGCATGATGCTGCCTTCTCCAATTAATCCATGAATTCCTCCTGTGGGCTATGGCCTTATCTAATTCAACTCTGTGTGCTCCACAATATTACAAAGTGCAACCCTCTCTAATGATAATAGATTCTGTTTATTCAACAGGCCTGCACAGAGCACTTTAAACGCCTCATTCATTTAATCTCCCAGGACTATTACACTTTCCATTTTACATGTGAGGACACAATGGCTAGAAGTTAAGAGAAAGAGGAAGTTTTTTCATACATTTTTATAGCAGAGGTCTGCCTAATTGACAATCTCTCTCTCTCTCTCTCTCTCTCTCGCTCTCGCTCTCGCTCTTGCTCTCGCTCTCTCTTTCACATTTTTCTGTTTTGGACAACACCCTTAAACAGTGTTTGTTGAATGTACAGATGAAACAGAGATAACCATCACCAGCTATTATTAATGCAGAGGTCAAGTCCACTTGGTCCCTGCCTGCCATTCATATTCAAGGTTTCAGACAATGTGCTAAGACACAAGAAAGCAAAGAACAAGTGCAGAAAAGTAACCTCAGCTAGGTTTAGATAGGTGTCCCCAGAGTCCATGTGATAAATAGTTGGCCCCTCAGAGATCCTATTGAGAGGGGTTGGGCCTTTAGAAGGTGGGGTCTAGTGGTAGACCATTGGGTCACTGGGATGTGCCCTTGAATGGGACTGGCCTCTTCCTTTTCTTCTCTGCTCCTTGGCTGTGGTGCTTTGCCTCATGCTACCACCATAAACTATTTGCCTCAAGTACTCCTTTATGGTGATCTAAAGCTGACTATCATACCTCATTTTTCCATTTTGCTTATATGGAACCCCACTTCCTTACCCCCAACTATTTTTCTATGGGATGTGAAGGTCTTTAAAAATCAAAGTAAATGGGTAAATCAGGGAAGATATTGAAAGTAATGACTACAGAGAAAGAAAAGACCTCATAAAAATGCTGTAAAGGCTGACAGTTTAAAGTAAATAGGTAAATTTTAATGTGATGGTTTTGAAGGTTAATCTCCCCGGCAATCCCTTGATCAGACTGAACCTTAATAGGATTGCTCTGGTGGAAGTCCTTTAAACTTGCATCTCAGTTGACTGAGATGACTTTCTTGGCCTTTCTCATAGCAAGCTAGTCTTCCGGTGATTTCATGGTCCTAGTGTACAGAACTCTTATTTCCGTCTTCCAAAAGAACCACTGTGAATCTTACCCAGCTCACTGGCAGCTGAGTCCTGAAGGGAAAAGAGAGCTCCAGATTCCACTCTGGTGCTGTTTACATGAGTGATTTCTAGAGGCCAAGATCTGTCCTCAGAGCTATCTGCCTTCTGTCTATCCAGGACAACCAAAAACAAGTCGAACTACAGAGAACAGATGCTGGCTTATTCTTTCATCAGAGACCTGATGATAGTTCTATTATGAATGATCATAATACATTAGCTAGAATCAGATCTCTAGCTTTCTAAAGAACTGTCACCCTCCACCCTCCAAAATATTGATTGAGGCTGGGTTCCTGCTAAGAAATGCAAGTGGAATTCAAGCACATCATTGCTTCCTGGCAGGCAGTAAAGGCCGTAATAAATTAAGATGAGCTCAGTCCCAACAGATGATTATAGACACCAATATAAATGTAAATAGGCTTGCATTTCTAAATGTGCTCAACGTTATCCCTGTTAATGGACATTGGCTCGAGTTTGCTAGAGACCCAGACGTTGTACTAAATGTGCATCCTGGCATAGGCATCCAAGTGTGTGACACTGACCTGGCTCCATCTGTGGTTCACTCATTCTATCTTTATCTCTGACTATGGAAAAGCACTGGCAAAATTTTGTACAGTTAGTAAAATAAATAAATAAATAAGAGTCCCTCCTACCTTCAAAAGACAACAAGTCTACTTAGTGAGAAATTAAAATATGTATGTATATAAGAAGGGAAAGACAGTAGAATTCATCAGACATAACTTTGTTATCCTTGCGTTTGAATACACTACCAGGGTAACTCTGCATCATATATAACCATGAGAATAGGATCCCCATTAGAATAAGTTATACTCCACTTATGTATAATATGCCAAAAATACATTCTACTGTCATGTACATCTAAAAAGAACAAATTAAAAAATAAGAAGAAAAAGAAGGGGAAGGAAAATAAAAGTTAATTATATTTTTAACTATCCTTTTTCTTCTGCACATGAGTATGCAAGTTAGGGCCTAAGAACAGAGGACGATCCAATATTAAGAACAAGCACCAGTGAAACTCAAGCTGTTATTGCTTCCAGGGTCCCATCTCTACCCAGAAAATGTCAAGTATCAAACTTAGATACATAAATATATCTTGAAGTCTTCTCTCTGTACAAAAGCATCTTCTCAACTATTGCAAGAGTCTATTTCCATTAGATGTTACCAGACTTACCTTCTAATACTCTGATCATATGTCTCAACTTCTGAAGATCTTTAGGGTGTATCCTTTTGTGCCAGTTGAAGTGGCACATGCATGTTGTAGTCCCAGAGACTCTGGAGACTGAGGCAGGAGGATTGAAGTTCCAACTTAGTGAGACCTTTTTTTAAAAATAAGAAACACAAAGGGCTGGGGATGTAGCTCAGTGATAGAGTACTCCTGGGTTCAATCCCAAGTACAAAAATAAAAAAATAGAAATGCACTTTTCAATGACAACTGAATAACATCCAAACACCTGTGTCTACATTCTAGGCTTCCGTACCACTCCCAGACTCCTTTTCCTTCCTCCACACCCTTGCTCTGGCCCTTCCATCTTATCTCCTCACACATGATCGGCCCTGTCTCTCTGTAGCACTTTTGCTCAGGCTTTGCTCCCTGCCTGGACAATCCCTAATACCAGGCTCTGTATGTTTAGAACTTAATCCTTCCCCCAAATCACATACCCTACCTTTCAAAATGATCTTCTCAATGTTTCGATTATTCTCCAGCAACACAATCCCAATATTTTCAGGCAGTCTGTTTAGCACCTCTTGTTTCCCAATTCTCACATCTACAGGAGTATCTCCTTCATGGTGATAGGATGAAGACTGAATGGAGGGCTGGGGATGTGGCTCAAGCGGTAGCGCGCTCGCCTGGCATGCGTGCGGCCCAGGTTCGATCCTCAGCACCACATACCAACAAAAAAAGATGTTGTGTCCGCCGAGAAGTAAAAAATAAATATTAAAAATTCTCTCTCTCTCTCTCTCTCTCTCTCTCTCTCTCTCTCTCTCTCTCTCTCCTCTCTCACTCTCTCTTTAAAAAAAAAAGACTGAATGGAGTAAGGTACATAAAGCACTGAATATAGCACTGGCATATCATGAGTCCTCAAAAGGGTTAATTTCAAGAATCATGATTATATTACTAAATTGGCACTTTTGTTATTTTATGATTGCTGTTAATCTTCTGTTTTGTTGCTGAATTTTGTACTTTGTTATATCCTTAGCACATCAAGTGGGTCTTTGGCCCTAGCCACAGGCTTTCACTAAGTGGTCCCTGGTACACAGGGACCATGCCATAGCCATTCCTTCTTCAGTCCTTCCCAGTGCCAGTCATAGTCCTATGCTTAACACAGTTTTGATAAATGACTGTTAAATCTTCCTGAGCATGCATGTTACGTTTGCCATATGAGTTACAACTTCTATTCAACAAAAGACTAATGGCAGTCTGAAGAATGAGATAATGGTTCACAGGCTAAATTGAGTTGGACAGAAGACAATATATATTCATCAACACTGAAGAATGTAATTTATAAGGTTAATGAAGAAAAACACAACTGTGTGTGCCTTTATTTATTATTTCTCTTTTAGTTATTTTTCTTCTCTAGAATCCCCATTTTATGCCAAAGACTCAGTCAGGACAAGGGCATAATTTTGTCTAGGAAGTGATAGAGGAGAAAGAATGATAACACCAAGGATAGAGGGAATTAAAAAAAAACTCACCTATGCTATTACAGAGAATATAATTTAGTGTCCCTTACCATCATCAGTATGTATTAGAAGTCTTCAAATGAGGATAACTTTCAACCCAACTATTCAGCCACTAGAAGTTTATTCCAAAGAAAGCATGACAGATGTGAAATGAGGAAGACTGTGAAATGATATTCATTGAGTTGGAAATAAAGTAAATCTTCAGTATTAGAGGATGAGTTACATAAATTATGGCATATACACATATTACAATGGTGTGCCAAAGTTAACATCTAGATGTGAGAGAATAACTAGCATGAGTAAATATTAAGGTTGGAAAACTATTGAAGTGGGATACAAACTCTGTGTTTCTAACAGTCAGTGGATGGACAGATGAATAAATATGAGTCCCCAGTAATTCACAAAATTCATTAAGGTGGCATTGAGGCTTAATAGAACAAGAATAAGAATTTAGGATAACAGAAAACAATTTTAGGAAGGAAAAATGCAACGTTGAAGCCCTAGCTGATAAAATTATTGGTTCTAGAATCATAGGCCAACAGGATCCAATCACTGAGGGAGATATGTAAGAAGCATATTTATAGCTATATAAATACTTTTTATTGTGTATGATACCACATCATGCAATAAAGTTCAATAGATATGCATTAATTTTGAAGAACAGGTTTAAGAGAATGCTACTTTTGGGGACAATTAGGGGAGGCTTGCTCATTTGTTTGTTTGTTTGTTGGAGATGAGTGTCTTTGTATGATGCCCAGGTTGGTCTCTAACTCATAGGCCCCAGTGATCTGCCCTCTCTCAGCCCCCCAGATAGCTGGACATAGATTCATACTACCATTTCACCCAAATAAGGAAAGTCAGAGTTTAAAATACTGGCTCCGTGGAATCCTAAGGAGGACCCCAGGAAAGGAAGCAGAGCTCTTTAATGGGAGATAAAAAGGGGATTCCTGAGAAACCAAGTGACTCTTCCCCCCAGAGTTATCCCATCCTCTTTAAGAAACCACAGACAGAAAACACAAACCATGGTTGTAAATAAATAAAAAACCTCTGATTTCAGGGGTTTATTTGTCTTTGGTCTGTTTTTCAAAAGGACAACTACCGAGAAAGAGAGTTTGTCAGGAAGTGTTTTATTTATTGATCTTTAGAGAACTCTAGATTACTATTTGGACAGCGGCTAGTTCTATACAATTAATGAGACAGGGATACATGAATCCTGTGTGATCTGTTCCAAGATGAAAGCAAAGTGAAAGGGTGAAGGTATAAGGTCCTATCTTCTTGGAGATTTCTCCTAGTTTTAATGTGGAAGATGTAGCTTGGTGGCAATATGCTCTACTACGAACAAGTCATTCTCTGTTCTTCTTTCCCAAGGCCACATTCTGGTCATAATTCTTTTAAAAATCCATTTTTTGTGTGTGTGCTGCTTTCTTTCTTTTTTTCCTTCATTCATTTATTTGTTTATTTTTATTTATTTCTTACATACATGACAATAGTGGAATGCATTATATTCATGATTATCCATTCACAGCACGATTTTTCATAACTTTGTATATAAAGTACGTTCACGCCAAATTATGCCATTATGAATAAACTCTCTCTCTCTCTTTTTTTGTATTACAATTCTTAATACACAAGTTGGTCTCTAACTCATAGGCCCCAGTGATGTGCCCTCCCTTAGCCCCCAGGTAGGTGGACAATAGATTCATACTACCATTGCACCCAAATAAGGAAGGTCGGAGTTTATACCTTTTTACCTTTATACCACAATTGTATCATATCTCTGTTTGTATATAAGGTATGTTGACACCAAATTCACATCTTCATACATATATTTTGTATGGTTCACTATTACAATGGCTGCTTCACAGTTCGTGTGTTTGGGTGTCCTGGTAGGTCATTGTCTGCCATTAGTCTGGGACAGAATTTCATCCTTGAGTGAGAGTTCAGTGGACATTAGAACAGTTCTCCCCACTCAAAACAAAAACAAAAACAAAAAACAACAACAAAAAAAACCTTTCACTTCCCTCTCTGTCCAAAAGCTTTGTAACAGTAAGTATTTGATTTTTTTTTTTTTTCAATTTGGGCATCACAAGAATCCTTTTAGGGACTCCTCATATTGCTAGGATGGTAGCAAGAGTATCTTTCTTTTTAAGAAAAAATTATATATACAATTAAACTGAACAGATAAGAAAATGCAATACCACAGCTAAGAATATTGGCCTAATGCCCAGGCTTTTTAAGAAAGCTGTACTGAACAGAGTTTATTAGGGAAGACTAGGTGTCTCCTAGGAACAGTCATTTGTAATAGTAATACTTTTTTTTTTCCTTTTCAGAAAATCCCAGTGGTCCTGACTAGTTGCAATTTAATCTCAGCTTTTTCCCCAAATTGATTAAGTGGAAGTTTCCTGCTGAAGACTAACATTTTTATTTTTCCATACATTCTCAAAACAAAATGTCTAAATATATTATGGTTGAGAAATTACTGTGAACTCCTATGGGGTTCTAACAGTGAATAGGACAAGTATATCTGGTTAGGCCCTAGCTTTACCACTTACTCTTCTTCAGCAAATTCCTTTATATCTCAACTTTGTCAACTGCAAAGTTATGCTAGTTGGTATTTACTTTTTGGATTATTGCAGAGATTAAGTACATTCATGGTTCAGATTTCAGACCCTGACATATAATAGTCAAAAATTTCCCTCTCTTGCTCTGCTGAACTCAAAGCATATTACTACCTACATAGAAACACAAACTTTAGTCACTCAGAAATTTTAACAGAAAGGGGAAACCATAAAGGTATTGCAAAGCAGTGCTGCCAACTACAAGTATTGCATGGTAGCATTCCTGTGTATTGTCATCATCATGGTCACAGTTAGTTTAGCAGGTGCTACGTCACCTGTATTCTCTTGGGCTTATTTCATTGCATGAGCAGCTTGCTTTCCAAACTTCAATTTCATCATGCATCAAATGGACATCTCAATCTTAACCTTAAGTAATTTCTCCAAGTAGCATGAGGATCTGAGGATCGGTATCACTATAATTCTTTGGTTGTAAGCAACAGAAACCTGTTTTAGCTAACAAACAATAAAAGAGTCTTAATAAAGGTTTATCAGAAAATTTGCAGAATTGGAAGTGAGAGAAACCAGCATCTTCAGTATCAGCAGACATTATGTGACTTTTCTCATTTAAGAATGATGCTAATGTAGCAGACGATCATGAGAAAGTGGTATTAGGACTCTGAAGCCAACAAGAGAAACTATCCAAGTATGTCAGTAGATTGAATATGTTCCAGATATATTCTGCTGACTATATATACTATTGCAGTAAATAATGTCTAATTTGATAAGTGTAATCATCAATCAGACCCAGAGGACTCTTACTTTTGAATGTGTGCTTCAGATATGATGGTGTTCCATTTCCAACAACCTGCTGACATTTGTGATCACTTAATGGAGAAAACTGAAGAAAACAAGAGAAAATTGAAATATTTTTCACTACTATCTTGGTGCATCTCTGGACCCACATTCTCAAAGGAAAGTAAGATGAGAGTTAGTTTTCAATAATGCACATGTAAATTCTGATTACAATGGTACACTTTGCCACAACACCAGTTTTATATCTAATGCAATCCCAAAAGAATGACCTCTAAAATCTATCTTCAACACATTCAAGATTTATAGTCCTGGGAGAGAGTCTGATTGCAAAAGCTTGAGTCACGTGACTGTCCTTTGACTGTAAAAGGCAGCAAAAGGGAAAATCTCAAGGAAGAAATCTGCTAGTAACACTTTAAGCTCTGTAGAGGCAGGGTCATTTGATTGGTCATCTCACTGAGACATCATATGATGAGAAGAGGTTGCTTCTCACATCAATAATATGCATACACAAGCACACACACACACACACACACACACACACACACACTTCTGCATTTAGAAAGAGGAATGGATGTTGGTGCTGGATGGATCCAAATGATCATTCCCTATTACATAATCAAATAAGAAAACAAAAGTACTAATGCTTTTGATGGTATTCACACAGTTTCTCCAACAAAGAACATTTTTTGTCCACCTGACAATGGAGGGCATTTTTAATTATCGGATCTAAGCATTGGGGAGAGAAGTCTGAACAGAAGGAATGAAAATGATATTGAATTTTCATATTGATTGGCCTTATAATGAGGATACCCAAAGAAAATTTTTCACAGGATATGATCCTATGAAAATGTTATGTAGGGGCCAAGATAATTCCCTTCATCTATGATATTATTTGAAGAGCTTGCCTTGGTGACCATGGTCTTTAACTTTGCTAGAGGTAAGGTATGCTATGTTCTATATCCGGATTACTCAGAACCTTGTTTTGGGGTCTGGGAATTTCCCACGTTTTTGCTAATTCCCCACTTTCTGCATTTCACAAAAATTTTCTTTCACAAAAAGAAAGTTGGATAAGGGTTTTACCACTTGAATCCCAGGTTTTAAAATTGAAAGCTGAGTGAACAATAAGAAACCCTATTACTGGGTCAGGGAGTCAATATGCTGTAATGGGTTCCCATGGAGCTGAGCCCTAGGTTGGTTATCCCAGGGGATCCAAGAGAGCGGGAGAGAGAACTGCAGGTAACCACCACTGTTAAGAAACACCATGGACTCCCCACAGATAGCACTTGGCATTTGGAATCAAATTATGTCCCCACCACAGAAGTCCATTCAGTATTTCCATTGAGACATAATTGTCCAAGCGGAGGCCTGCACCATAGCTTGGTACTGAAAAGGAATTAAAAATGAAACAACAGGGAATGTAAAGCTTTGGTTCTATATTTACTACTTTTTAAACTACAATAATCTTTACAGTAACTTCATTTTTCAGGAAACTGCAGAAACTATTTTGTCTTCCTAAAAACGTGTGTGGGTGAGGGAGGAGGAGAATTATTTATCAGATGCTAGCCTTTTTTGAAGCACTGTATTGATGATTTGTCTAAGACTCATGTTTCTGTGACACTGAATCAGATAAAGGTAATAATGACAATGCCGGTTTGTGAAGGGCTACAGTTTGAAAAGAGAGTGACAATTTTTAGATATTCTTTCTCAGGAGAGAACTGCGGTTGTGGCTTGATAAGATCCAGAAATGGGAAATGACGGACCCCAAGAGGAAACCCAACAGATGAAAGAAACTCTCCTTCAGAACCAACAACTCATTAGTAGTCAGAAGCAGGAGTTGGACTTGGTTGAACACGGATTTGGGCAGGTCCATTGCATCCATTCACTTGCACTGAAGCAGGACCACTTAGAGACACGTCCATGGGCATGACTTTAAAAAATGAATCTCACATTTCTACTTAGGACCAAGACAAGACTAAACAAAACCAAATTTATCCTCCTGCAGGAAACTAACAAATACAAGCAAAAAACAAAAATAAAATGAAAACATGGAACAATGGTTTTAAGACTCTAGACTTCAAGCAGTAAGGCAATAAACAAGGTTAATCATATGATCACCTGAGATTATTTTTATTTAGAAAGTTTTCAGGCACTGGCACAGGAAGAGGGAGCTGAAGTGGAGCTTGGCAGACTCCCTGAGATGAAGAGGAGACATAATTGAGAATTTGGGGGAAATGAAAGGCCTTCATGTTCTTAGGGCTGGCAATCAGAGAAGGGAGAGCTGCACAGAGAGATTTTTGAAATAGAGGGTTCTCCTTGAGTTCAGCAGTAAATTAATGAGTGAGTGTGTGTGTGTGTGTGTGTGTGTGTGTGTGAGAGAGAGAGAGAGAGAGAGAGAGAGAGAGAGAGAGAGAGAGAGAAACTACCAAAGCCCAGTGTGTTACTGATTTTTCCATAACTGGGACAAATAAGTCACTTACATGGAGGCAAGATTTATTTTGGCTGGTAGAGGTTCCACACGGTGGTCAGTTGGCTTCATCGCTGTGAGTCTGTGATGGCACAACACATCACAGCAGTAGAATGTACTGGAGCAAAGCAGCTCACTTCATTGTGGCTGGGAAGCAAGGGGAGAGAGGAAGGGTCAAGAGACCTATATCTCCTTCAAGGGTTGTTCCAAATGATCTAACTTCATTCTACCAGGTCCCATCTCCTAAAAGTTCCACCCTCTCATGATAGTGCCACAGGCTTGTGACCAAAAGTTCAACACCATGAGCCATTGAGGAACACTCCAGATCTAAACTACGACAGCCAGAGAATATACCTTTGAGAGGATCAGACAGGATATTACCTGACACTCTTCTCTCTGACTTTCATGCTGGGCTGGTACTAGAGCTAGTCCCACATGCTCAAAAGGAAATTTTTATGGGACATTGAGTTGAGTATTAAGGAAGGTCTTTCCCCATTAGTGGAGAAAAATTACTCCAGATTGAGTATTGCTCTGAACCCACCTGACAAATCAAAAAATCCAGATACAAATGTTCAAACTATTTTCAAATAAGTCAACGGTGTAGCATAAAAAAAAAACCATCAAGAATATTTACATAAATAGAGAAATACCCATCACCCAACAAGGGAATGTTTTCAATGCCTAGCATCTAATCAGGAAGCATGATCCTTAACAAGGAGAGTAATCAACCAAAATTAATGGAAGATTAATGGATATTAAATTTAGCAAACAATGACATTAAGACAGTTGTTATATTCAACATAATCAAAAAGTTAAGCGGAAGCACTCAAATGCAGAAAGAACCAAATCAAACTCCTAGGGTGTAAAAATATGTCTACAATGAAAAAGAAAATAAAATGGAACACAAAACACTGGATGGGACTCAGGGCTATTTATACAATGCAGAAGAAGGGACTGGTGAACTTGAGTTCATAGAAGAATAAATTCCCCTAAGTGAAATAAAAAAAAAAGAATCAAAAAGGAAAAAAAGAACATTAATGGGACTAGATCAAATTACTAATATATGTGTGACTGGAATATCCAAAAATGGTGAAGAAGAGAACCAATATTTTTAAAAAGAATAACTGATAAGTTTTTCAAATTTGATGAGCCCATTCATCAAGAAAAATCAAATGCCAGAAACATGAGGAACACTACACAAAGGTCTATCACAATTAAGTGGCAAAACCAGGGACAGAGAGAGAATCTGAAAGGCAGCTACAGAAAAAAGCAAAACAAATTATATTAAAAAAAAAACAACAACAACAAGCATCAGGATAACAACATATTTCTTGCTGGAAACAATTCAAACAAAAGGACAATGAAGTGAAATTTTTTAAGTAACTAGAAAAAATTCCATTGATTTATATATCCATTCCATGTGAAAATATATTTCAAAAAGAAAGAAAGAAAAATAAGAATTCATCAACAGCAGATTCAAACTGCAAGAAATATTCATGAAGTCCTTCAGGCAGAAGGAAAAGTATATCATATATAAACATGAATGCATACAAACTAAAGCAGAGAAACAGAGAATGACCTCATGGGCAAATATGCAAGATTTGTCCTTATTACTTAAATCTATTTAAAATATTAAGAGCTCTTAATCAATAAAACATATTTGAATGATTATGCTCATAAGTGTAATTTCATGATCACAAAATTCACAAGGAATGAAATTGAAGTATATTAGTACAATAATTCTATACAATATGTGCAATGATATATCTTGAACGTAAACTGATAAATATATTTTTTACATTATATTCAGGTATAATTGACAAATAAGAATCCTGTAAGTTTAAGGTGTATAAAATAATTATCACAATCAAGCCAATTAACTATATCACTCCATAAAATTATCGACTGCAAATTGGTGCGGCCAATTTGGAAAGCAGTATGGAGATTCCTGGGAAAGCTGGGAATGGAACCACCATTTGACCCTGCTATTGCCCTTCTCGGACTATTCCCTGAAGACCTTAAAAGATCATGCTACAGGGATACTGCCACATCGATGTTCATAGCAGCACAATTCACAATAGCTAGACTGTGGAACCAACCCAGATGCCCTTAAATAGATGAATGGATAAAAAAAATGTGGCATTTATACACCATGGAATATTACGCAGCACTAAAAAATGACAAAATCATGGAATTTGCAGGGAAATGGATGGCACTAGAGCAGATTATGCTTAGTGAAGCTAGCCAATCCCTAAAAAACAAATACCAAATGTCTTCTTTGATATAATGAGAGCAACTATGAACAGAGTAGGGAGGAAGAGCAAGAAGAAAAGATTAACTTTAAACAGAGACATGAGATGGGAGGGAAAGAGAGAGAAAAGGGAAACTGCATGGAAATGAAGGGAGACCCTCATTGCTATACAAAATTACATATAAGAGGTTGTGAGGGGAATGGAAAAATAAACAAGGAAAGAAATGAATTACAGTAGATGGGGTAGAGAGAGAAGATGTGAGGGAAGGGGAGGGGGGATAGTAGGGGATAGGAAAGGTAGCAGAATACAACAATTACTAATAGGGCATTATGTAAAATTGTGGATGTGTAACCGACGTGATTCGTGATTCTGCAATCTGCATTTGGGGTAAAATTGGGAGTTCATAACCCACTTGAATCTAATGTATGAAATATGATATGTCAAGAGCTTTGTAATGTTGTGAACAACCAATAAAAAAATAAATAAAAAAATTATTGTGTGTGTGTGTGTGTGTGTGTGTAGAATACTTAAGATTTAGTAAATTTCAAATATATAATACAATACGGGGTAAAAAATGGGAGTTCATAACCCACTTGAATCAAATGTATGAAATATGATATGTCAAGAGCTTTGTAATGTTTTGAACAAACAATAATAAAATATATATATATATATATATATGTATATATATATATATATATATATATATATATATATATAATACATTATTATTAATTATAGTCACCATGATTGTTTCAGTCAGCTTTTTCACTTGGTGCTAAAAGACTTAACAGAACAATTTTAGAAGAGGAAAAGTTTATTTTGGTGCATACAGTTTTAGAAATCTCAGTCCATGGAGATCCAGTTCCATTCTTCAGGGCTGGAGGTGAGGCAGAACATCATGGCAGAAAAGTGTGGTTGAGGAAAGCAGCTCACATTTGATCATGAAGCAGAGAAAGAATCCACTTGCCAGATACAAAATATATACCCCAAAGGCATGCACTCAATGCCCACCTCCTTCAGCCATTTTCTACCTGCCTTCAGTTAATCCCAATTAGGGGATTAAGGCTCTCATAACCCAATCATGTGCCTCTGGTCGATCTTGTATTGTCTTACACATGAGCTTTTGGGGACGCCTAATATATAAACCTAACAATGATATACAGGAGGACTCCAGAATTTATAACTTATATTTTCTATCCTTTGACGAGTATCACTCAAATTCTCCAATGCTTGATCTCTGATAACCACCCTTTTACTATTTGTTTCTATTAACTAGATTTTAAAAGATCATATATATATATATATATATATATATATATATATATATATATATATATATATATATATATAAAAGTGAGATGATGACAAACTTTTATTCCTGTGTCTGGCTTATTTCACTTATGTATTTATTCATCTTGACATGACTACAGCCATCTTGAGTCATAATTGCCATGATTGCCACAGAGTAATTCTAGCTGATTTTTCCTGCATGGTGTCTGTAAAAGGACAAATAGACTAAACCATTAGAATGTTTATGGAGCTTGGCATCTGGATCCTGGTGCTAGGAATGTGCTGACTCTTTGATGTGAGCTTAAGATAAACCAGCATATCCCACCCAGCTTAACCCATATATATGTCCTTGCTTCTGACCAATAGCAAGGATTTTACTGGTCTGCTGCTACTTGGAACCACCCTTTCTCCAGGAAACTTCATTCTGTGCAATACTGGATGTCTCTGTCTTATTTTCTAAAGTCTCAGTGTATCTTGGGCATGTTCTCATACACTATGACAACTTTGTTCTGGAACAGCTTAACATAATGTCCTCCATGTTCATCTAGAGTATTGCAAATGGAAGAATTTTTTTTTTCTTAAAGTTGAAAAAATGCATCAATGTACATTACTATAATATTCATGTATATTTATATGTATATGTGTAATAAATATATCTATAAAAGTGAGATTATTGAACCACATGATCTTTTTAACTTTTTGAGGAATCTCTACACTCTTTCCTTTCCCATTAACAATGCACAGAGGTCCTTTTCTTCACATTCTTACCAACATTTATTATTTTCTGACTTTTTGATAAAAGCCAACAAATAGGGGATGTATGTCATTGTGAGTTTCTCAATTTCTGATGGTTAGTGATGTTGAGCTCCTTTCCTGATACCTGTTGGACCTTTGTATGATTGTATGATTTCTTTGGGAAAATGTATATTCAGTTCCTTCACCCATTTTGAAATTGAGTTATATTCCTTTCCACTATGTAGTTGTATGAGTTTCTTATATATTTTGGATCCTAAACCCTTTTTTAAACATATGGTATTTAAGTATTTTATCCCACAGTATGGGGATGAAAATTTCTATTTTGTTTATTCCCTTTGTTATAAAAAAGCTTTTTACTTTTACACTGTCTCATCTATTTACTTTTGCTCTTCTGTCTGCTGTTGGAATCAAATATAAAATATCATTACCTACCAAGACCAATATCAGGAAGCTTTTCCCTCCCCTCCTTTTTTCCCCCTAGGAGTTTTATGTTATCAGATATTACTTACATCTCTAATGCATGTTGGGTTGCATTTGTGTTTGGGGTAAGATAAGGATCCAATTCATTCATTCAGCTGTCCCCCCACCTTTGTTTATTGTGGACATTCAATTGTTTCATCATCATTTATTGAAGAAACTACATTAATCTTCCTTTTCTGTATACTGACAACTTTGTTAAAGATTAGTGGGCCATATATACATGGATTTATTTCAGGAATTTCTATTCTGTTCCATTGGAATCTGTCTTTATGTTTTTATGCCAACACCATACTATTTTAACTATGAACTTCATAAAATAATCTGAAATTAGAAAACATGATGCTTCTAGGTTTGATCTTCTTGCTTACAATAGTTCTAGCTATTTTGTATTTTTTTCCTGGCTCCACACAAACTTGGGATTAATTTTTTCTATTTCAGGAGAAAACATCAGTGAAATTTTGATAGGGATTTTATTGAATCTGTAGATTACACTAGGTCATTAGAAACATTTTAATGTGTTTGTATCTTCTTCAATTTTTTGTCATCAATGTTTTATTATTTCAAGTGTAAATATCACTCACTTCTTTGGTTATAGTATCACATCAACATTTTATTCTTTTTTGAACTATTGCTTATTGATTGTTTTTTAAGTACTTTTCAAACAATTTCATTTTGTCATTTTATAGAAATGCAACTGATATTTGAACGAAGATTTTGTACCTTGAAACTTTACTAAGTTAATTTATTGGTTCTAACAGTTATTTTTGGTGGAGTCTTTATGGCTTTCTACATATAGAATCATGTCATCAGGGACTGTGGGTGTAGCTCAGTGGTAGAGTACTTGCCTAGCATGGGGAAAGTCATGGATTTGATCCCAAGTGCTCCAGAAAAAAACAATGTAATATTATATCATCTGTAAAGAGAAAAAAAAATTTCTCCTTTCTTTTTGATTTAAATGTTTTTTTTTATTTTTTTAATGCCTAAATATATGTCTAGAACTTCCAGTTTGATACCATCTTGAAGGGAAGTGGCAAGATTGGGTATCCTGTGTTGTCCCTGATGTTGTAGGGAAAGCATGCATTATTCTACCTTTGCGTAGGTGTTAGCTCTGAGCTTGTCATATTCTGAGCCTTTCCTGTGATGAGGTATAGCCCTTCTACTGACTTTATTGAGAATTCTTATTATGAAAGAATGCTGATTTTTGTCAAATACTTTCTCAGCATCTATTGAGATGATTGATTTATATTCCTCATCCTGTTAGTATTGTGTATTACATTTATAGATTTTTCTTTTGCTCAGCAATCTTTGTATCCTAGAGATAAATCTCACTTGATCATTATGTGTGGTTTTTACTTTTTTTTTTTTGCTATAGTTCAATATTTTAAGGACAAAATTTAAAAAGAAGTCTTAATAATGATCCAATCTTATTGAGTCTTTATCTATTTTTATGTTTTTATTACTGTTTTATAATTGTACATACTAGTGAGGTTCATTTTTGGCATATTTATACATGCATGTAACTTAATTTTCTCCATGTCAATTCCCAGTACTTTCCTTTCTGTCTTCCTTCCCATGGTCTCCTTTCTCCACTCTGCTTCCTTCCATTTATTTATTTTTCCTAGGAATAAGACCAGTAAATTTGCAACTGGTAGAAGAAAACATAGGGTCAACACTGCAACGTATGAGCACAGGCACTGACTTCCCCAACAAATCCCCAAAGTTCAAAAAACAAAACCAAGAATTCATAAGTAGGATAGCATCAATTTAAAAGCTTCTGCACAACAAAAGAAATGATTAAGAGATGAAGAAAGGGGCCACATAATGACATAAAATCTTTTCCATCTACTTTTCTAACATGAGAGTAACAAGCCAAATAGATAAAGAACTCAAAAAAAATTCCACCAACAAGCAAATAATCCAGTCAATAAATGGATAAGTGAACTAAACAGATGTTTCTCAAAGGAAATGCAAATCACCAAAAATACATGAAAAAATGTTCAACATCCTTAGCAATTAGGGAAAACAAATCAAAACTGCTGAGATTTCACCTTTCTCCAGTTAGAATGATAATCATAAATAATGCAAATAACAATAAATGCTGGTGAGAATATGGGGGAAAAGCTACACTCCTACATTTTTGGTGGGACTGCAAATCAATATAACCACTTGGAAAGCAGTATGGATATTCTTTAAAAGATTAGAACTGGAACCATCCTTGACCCAACTATGCCACTCCTTGGTGTTTATTCAAAAGAACCAAAACCATACCAATGTAGATAGCAGCACAATTCACAATATCCTGGCTATGAAAACAGCCCAGGTTCTACTCAACAAACTAATGGATGAAGGAAACGTGGTATATATACACTATAGAGTTTTACACAGTCATAAAGAAGATTTAAATTACGCAATTTTCTGTTAAATGGATGGAATTGGAGAGCATCATATTAAGTGAAAAAAGACAGATTCAGAAAGTCAAGAGTCAAGAGTTTTCTCTCATACTTTGGAAGCTAGAGATAAGTAAGAAATTAAACAAAATGAACTTGTATTTTTAAAAAATGAAATCTTTTTAAATCCCATGAAAATAGAAGGGAGAAGAGTGGAGTAGAAAAATGAGGATTAATGGAGTGAAAGCAGGAAGGGAAAGGGGGAAATTGCAGACTTAAAATGATCAAATTATGCTAGGTGCACATTTGAATATATCACAATGAATTCCACCTTTATGTGTATCCATAATGCTCCAGTTAAAGCAAAAAAACAATGTGTAACCCTTTCAGTGTGCTCTTGGATAAAGTTTAGTAGTATTTTGTTGAGGATTTTTGCTTCTATGTTTATTAGAGATATTGAGGTGTCATTTTTTTTTTAAGTGTGGTTTCCTTGTCTGGCTTTTGTGCAAGGCAATGCTACCTAGCCTGGTAGAATGAGTTTGGAAGCATTCTCTCCTTTTCAACTTATTGAAAAACTTTAAGAAGACTCAGTACTAATTTGTTTTTAAATGTTTGGTAGAAATCAACAGTAAAGCCACCAGGTCCTGTTTTTTTTGGGGGGGGTGGGGGTGGGTTGGTTGGGTGGAGGGTGGGGAAGATGTTTTGGAGATTTCTCATAACTGATTCAATCACATTATCCATATTGGCTCGTTTGTATTTTATATTTCATCATAATTCATCTTGGCAGGTTGTGTGTTTCCAGAAATTTACCCATTTCATTCAGATTATTGCATTTGTCGGCATAAAGTTGTTCATAGTAGTGCTTTATAATGCTTTATACTTCTGTGACATCAGTTGTAATATCTCCTTATTCATTTCTGATTTTATTTAAGTCTTCTCTCTTTTCGTGCTTGTCTAGCTTAAGTTTTGTTGATTATTTTTATGTTTTCAAAAACAGTTTCATTGATCATTTCTATTGTTTTATAGTGTCTATCTCATTTATTTCTGCTCTGATCTCTGTTAGTTTTTTCTCCTACTAACTTTGTTCTTAGTATAATCTTGTTTTTCTGGTTCCTTCTGGTGTAGAGTTACAACACATAATTGAGGATTTTTTTTTTCCCATAGCTGTTCATTGTCATAAACTTTTATCTTATAATTGTTTTTGTTGCTGCTCACCAATTTGGGTATGTTGTGTTTCTCTTTTCATTCATCTAATTAAACTTTAAAATTTTCCTTTTGAGGTGGAGCAGAATGAAAACTGAATATGGTCCTTTTTCCTCTGGGAAATATTCATCTCCCCACAGACACAACACATTGAAGAGCTACATGTATGCATCAAAATGTGCCTTCACAAAAGCTAAAGAAACTAGAGGTGATCCCATGGTGCCTGTTTAATAAGCACTGAAGAACACAAGAAGTTGCCCATAAGACCCCTGCCCCAACTTCAACCAGTCGTGTGGAGAGAGATGCCACATGTTTGAGGGTTCAGGCCTTAGACTTGAAACCCAGTACCAGTGTTACCATGGGTAGTGCCAGTCAGAGCCCCATTACCTCTACCAGTGGCTAGACCTGCATTAGGCAGAGGACAAAGAGGCTGTCTCCACCACCCCTTCCCCAACCTTGAGTGGCAAAATAGGAAACAAGACTCCATCTTCTTTAAAGCAGAGAACAAAAGTTAGTATAATAGTTTCTCTTGGAGCTTGGTTCTAGACCACCTATAGTGAGCCCCAGCACCAGATAGAAACCAAAGTCTCCATAGGTATGCAAGAGTTCACAGATGGAGCCTCTAGATTTGTCCCAGCATCATTCAGAGACCTGCACACTGGTGAATCAGACCCATGTTTTGGCCTATATCATGTGTACCCCATGATTACCTTGGAGTAGTCATGGGGTACACAGCCCCCCTTCTTAAGATTCTGCCATTTCCTAAAGTGATATGACTTATGTGCATCGGCGCTGGTGGCCAAGGGACTGTCTACACTACCCAATCTTCCATCCTGGGCAGCACAGCTACTGACAGGCCAGTGCATGAAGACATAGCTGTAAAACTTCCCTGGCACCAGGCTGAGACCTGCACCCTGGTGGGATAGACTCATGCCTTCACCTGCATTATTTTGCAGTCTTGCTGTGTGCCCTTGAGACTGTATAGTTCCCATGACTGTGAAATTCAGGTGTAACCCAGTTTAGTATCAGCCTAAGTATCCAAGGGACTCCCTTCACCAATGCTACTCTAGCCTTGGGCAGCATAATTTCCAGCAAGACTCCATTCATTGTGGGCAGCATGATATAGTAAGTTCAGGGATTGCCCTGGCACTTAATACTAGGCTAGTGAAACCTAACACTGGGCAGATCCTAACATGTCCCATCCCCAGTTTTGCCTGAATACAGAACTTCTGGAATAGCCTCAGAGCCAGGGGAAGAGACACAACCTCAGACTATGGGACTTTTATTCCAGCCACAGTCCCTGTGATTGGCTGTAGCAGTCTTGGTCTGTTGTTTCCTCTCAGCAGTAGGCAGTCCATAGAAGCATGGGATTTGGTCCTTCTCCAATGCTGTGCTGCTCTTGGTAGACTGTGGTCTGATACAGCTTGGCAGCATTGGAGGCCACAGCTGTGACATAGATACCTGCTGCTTGTCCATCTATGGTGATTCTTCCTGGCTCTGAGAAGTACCTGCCTACAGACCAGTGACTGTTGACAAGGCCTATAAGCCTACAATGACCCAGTAGTGGTAATGGACCAGACCTCTTAAGTCCTCCTGTGGTTCATTCTGAACAATGTGGATGTGGGACAAGCTTGGACTGACACCGTTCACTAGAGCTGAAAAGTGATGATATACCAATAACAGACTCAAAAAACTCAGATCTGGGTGCTAAAATACTGGAAGTGCTATTGGTTTAGAGGGAGAAAAAGGCAATCTTCTTAGAATTTCAGGGAGGATAGGAACAAAGAAAGAAAAATTAGGAAATTGAAAAAAAAAAAACACAACTAATCCTTCAATGTCCATGTTATATCACATCCTGACAAACATTAAGAACTTTCAGGAAACTATGGCTTCAGCAAACAGTTAAAATATGGCCCCAGAAATTGAGCAGATAGTAATCACTACTGTAAGAACTCACAGAGAATTAGAAATGGCTGTTTCAAGGAAACTCAATGAGCTTGAAGAAAGCAAAGAGAAGTGATTCAAACTCTAAGAAACATTAAAAATACTTGGAAGCAATTTAACAACACAAATTTCTGGACTGAAATTCAATCAAAAAAATTTTTGAAGTGAAATTTAAAACGCAATAGAAAGCATCAATAGCAGGATAGATCAAATTGAAAAAGGAATTAGGGGGCTTAAAGACTGCCTATGTAAAAATACAGAGTCAGAGGAGAACAAAGAAAAAAAGAATAAAGGGGAATAAAGAAAGTTTGTGGAAATCCTGAGACAGTATTAAAAATGCACATGTGTAGGTTATTGAGGTTCAAGAGAAATTTGAGAACATTAAATGGCTATATAGTTTATTAAATGTAATAAAAACAAAAAAAACTCTCCAAACCTAGAGAAACAAACAATATGCAGATACAGGGAGGTCAAAGTCATCCATCAGATTTATTTTAATCAAGTCATCTTATAATCAAATTATCAAAAATAAAAGATAACAAGAAGATTCTCAAAACTACAAGAGACAAAACTATAGCACATGAAGTTTTCCCAATTCACAATACAATAGACCTCTCAGAAGAAAGTCTTATAGGCCAGAAGATAGTAGCCTGAGAGTTTAACAATACTAAAGAGGAAAACAATACACAACCAAGAATACATCTAGTAAAGCTATTCTTTAGAAATGAAGATGAGATGCAGATGTTCCCAAATAAAAGCTGATAGAATATATCTCCACCAGACCTGTCTTGGAATAAATGCTAAATGGAGTTCTTTGAACTAAAAGAAAGAGACATCAATGATTAAGTAGAAAACGTGGGAGGGTATGAAACTCATTGGTAAAAGTAATTATGTGGACAAATTCAAAAAATGTTCTAATATTAGAGGCATCATAAATCATCCATATATTTAGTAAGAAGAATAAAAAAGACAAATCAATAAAAACAATATCCATATGTGAAGAGAGATCAAATATACAAAAATGTAAACTAGATTATCAAAATATTCAAAATATAGGGAGAAATGAAATATAAAATTTTCTCAATTATTCATTTCTTTAAAAATTAATTGTCTTATATTCATGATCACTTTAAGATGATATCATTTTCAAACAGCTTTTTGTAACTAAAATACAATTTTAGTAAGCTTAATAATTACCACTAAGAAAACAAAAAAATTATAATAGACAAACCAAAAGTAATAAGCAAGGTATCAAATCCTAGTACTATAATAAGTCAATTAAATACAATTTCAAACTCTTTAAGAGAGTGAGGAAAAAAAAAGAAAGAAACTGACAATCAACAAACGGGCCACGGACCTGAACAGACACTTCTCAGAAGAGGATATATAATCAATCAACAAATATATGAAAAAATTCTCATCACCTCTAGCAATCAGAGAAATGCAAATCAAAACTACATCTCACTCCAGTCAGAATGGCAGCTATTATGAAGACAAACAACAATAAGGGGTGGAGAAGATGTGGGGGAAAAGGTACACTCATAAATTGCTGGTGGGACTGCAAATTGGTGCAGTCAATATGGAAAGCAGTATAGAGATTCCTTGGAAATCTGGGAATGGAACCACCATTTGACTCAGCTATCCTTCTCCTTGAACTATATAACAAAAGGACTTAAAAACAATATACTACAGGGACACAGCCACATCAATGTTTATAGCAGCACAATTCACAGTAGCTAAACTGTGGAACCAACCTAAATGCCCTTCAGTAGATGAATGGATAAAAAAAATGTAGCATATATACACAATGGAATGTTACTCAGCAATAAAAGAGAATAAAACCGTGGTATTTGCAGGTAAATGGATGGTGTTGGAGAAGATAATGCTAAGTTAGCCAATCCCAAAAAAACAAATCCCTAATGTTTTCTCTATATAAGGAGGCTGACTCATAGTGGGGTAGAGGGGGGAACGTGAGAGGAAGAGATTAATTCTAAATAGGGAAGAGGAGAGGGAGGGAAAGAATAAAATAGTTCAAGCAAATGTGTCAGGAGCTGCCACATAGGAGTTGAGCACCCCCTAGCTTTGAGCGATGGAAATGCGTAGAATGGTTTCTGCTGCTTGTGGAAGCAGGTGGATCCCCATCTCTCTTCAGTAGGGAAGTGGGCATTACCCAATGGGAGTGGGCTGACTCCCATAAAAGAAAAACCTAGAACTATATGGCTTTACCAATCACTTCTGCCATTTGCAATGTACTTTGTAATACTACCCCTTATGTTCTTTTTCTTTTGGATGGTCTATTCTATCAAACACCTCAATGAACAATAAATTAATAAATATCCTATTTATTGAGGATGGTTTCTGACATTCTGGCTCTCATTTGTCTGCCTCTCTTGCTTTCCTTGTGGGAGCTGGGGCGAAAGAGCCATCACTGAACCCCAAGAAAAAGGTATTTTCTCTGTCTTTGTGTGATTATTTAGCGCCAACTCAATTCACCTGGAGTGGCCCTGACCAATTTAGTCATATGTCACTGCACAAATGGAATTCAAAAGAAAGCAGAAGTAACCACACTCATATCAGAAATAAAAGACCTGTAATCAAAAGCAATAAAAAATGGGTAAGGAAGGTCATTATATAATATAAAAGCATAAATTAACAAAAAAAGCAAATATAAATATATAGGAACCCCAAATTGGAACACCCAAATATAGAAAGCAAATATTAAAAAACCTAAAGGAAGAGATGTATTCCAATACAGTAACAGTTGGGAACTTTAATACACAAGTTTTAGTAATGACCATATCATTCATACAGAAAATCAACAAAGAAGTAGCAAAGTTAAATGTTCCCTAAAGAAAATAGACTTAACAGCCATCTACAGTACATTTCATCCAATAGCAGGGAATAGGATTCTTCTATTTACCATAGGGAACATTATCCAGGATAGATCATAGCAGAGGTCACAAGGCAAGTCTGGACAAACTTAGAGAAATTAAAATCATACCAGTGTATTTTCTAACCACAATGCAAAAACAAACAAACCAAAAAACCTAGAAATCAATAAAAAGAAAAGTGTTTCAAACTATATAAACACACGGAAAGTAAACAACTGACTTTCAAACAATGAACAGATAAAGAATAAATAAATAAATATATGTATAACAAATGAAAATGGAGATATAACACACAAAAACCTATCAGATATAGCCACAAAGTACTAAGAGAAGTTTATAGAAATTGATGCCTACATCAAAACAACAGAAAAATCACAAGTAAACAACTTTATTGCTGCCTCTCAAAACCAGGAAAAAGAGGAACAAAACAAATTTGAAATTAGCATAAGAAATAATAAAAATAAAAGCAGAAGCGCATTAAATAGAGACTAAAAAATACAAAAGATCAGGGAATAAGGATTGAAATCTTCCTAAAGGCTAACAAAACAGACATCTTGTTTTAAATAAGAAAGAGAGAATAAATTCTATAAATAAACAAAATTATAGAGATGAAAAAAGAGACAAAACTATACTACAGAAGTACAAAGGATACTCAGAGATGATGATGATGATGATGATGATGATGAACATTATAGGACAATAATTAATAAGATAAAAGAAATAGGAAAATTCTTAGTTACATATGCCTTAGTAAGACTGAATCATTAAGAAATAGAAGAACAGACCAATGATGAACAGAAATATGAACAATTAGATTATTAATAAAAAGTCTCCCATAAAAGAAAAACCTAGAGCTAGATGGCTTTACCAATCACTTCTGCCAAACATTTAAAAATTAATATCAATTCTCCTTAAATTATTCCAAACTAGAGAAGATGAAGGAATTCTTCCATTATATATGAGACCAGTGTTATTCTGATACCAAAAACCAGATAAACACTAAATAAAACAAAATAAATACATGAAACACTACAGGCCAGTATCCTTAATGAACACAGTTGTAAAAATTTTCATAACAAGCAAACAGAACCCACAGCACATTAAAAAGATTATTCATCATGAAGAGTATAAATCATATATGTACTCAAAATTGGAGCATCCGAAATATTTAAAGTCAGTATTAATAAACTCAGGGATGTAAGAAAGATTCAATCAAATAGATAAATTGGATAAACTATATTAATAGACAAAGAAACACACTAAACTTGAAATTAGCAGAATAAAAGAAATAACAAAAATAAAAGCAGAAGCACATTAAATAGAGACAAGGACCATGTGACCATCTCAATAGATACAGAAAAAGGCATTTGACAAAATCCAATCTTTCTTCATAATAGAAATGTTGAACAAACTAGGTGCAGAAGGATGTATCTCCACATAATAAAGGTCATTTCATAATAAGCCAACAGCAAACATTATAGTGAAGAGGAAAAAGCTAAAAGCTTTCTAAGATCTACAACAAAGCAAAGATGCATGCTTTCATCATTTTAATTCATCAGAATGTTCAAGGACCCAGCCATAGCAATCAATCAAATGAAATAAATAAAACCACACAAACTACAAAAAGAAAAAGTAATTTTAACACTGTTTGTAAGTATCATGATTTTACAAATAGAAAACCCCTCACCAAGACTCCACCAAAAAACTATTAAAATTAATAAATAAATTTAGCAAACTTGTAGATACAAAATTAACATCCAAAAATCTGTAACATCCTGAAGTGAATTATCTTAAATAGAAACCAAGAAAGGAATCCATATATAATAACTGTAAAAAGAGGAAAATAAAATACTTAAAAATAAATTTAGCCAAAAGCATGGAAGATCAATTATAAATCATTGATGAAAGAAACTGAAGAGAATACAAAAAAATGGAAATATAGTGCTGATGAACTGGAAAAGTCAATATTGTTAAAATGTACATATATACTACACAAAGAAATTCATCCATTCAGTGAAATCATAATAACAATGACATTTTTCAAAGAACTAGAAAAATAAATCTTAAAATTTATTTGGAATCATAAAAATCCCCAAGCATTCAAACCCATGCTGAACAAAAAGAATGAAGCAGGAGATATTACACTACCTGTCTTCACAATACTCTACAAATCAAAACAGCATAGGTTAGCCATAAATCACAGATCCACAGACCAAGAGGATAAAATAGGGAACTCAGAAAAAAACCTACTGCCAATGGACTTCTGACAAAGGTGTTAAGAACACACACACATTGGAGAAAGAACAGGTTTTTTCAATAAATAGTTCTGGGAAAAATTGGATATAAAAATGCACAAGAATAAAACTAGACTCCTAACTCCATCAGATATATAAATGTAAGAAATGAAACTACTAGAAGAAAATAGAGGGTAAATGCTTCCAGACACTGAATGGGCAAAGATTTTGAAAAATAATAATAATAGGACATGAAACAAGAGCAAAAATAGATAAATGTGATTACACTAAAAACCTTTCCCACAGTAAAAGAACAGAGTAAAGAGAACCTAGAAAGGGGAGATAAATATTCGTTCACTTTACATCTGACAAGTGGTTCATACCCAGAATACATATGGAACTACAAAAAACTCAATAGTTAAAAAAAAAAGCTTTATTAAAATACAGGCAATAGATGTAAATTGATATTTCTCAAAAGAAGATATACATCCAGGTATGGTGGCTCATGCCTGTAATCCCAGTAACTCAGGAGGATTGGGAGTTCAAGATAAGCCTCAGCAACTTGGTGAAACCTTGTCTAAACATAATCCCCAAGCATTCAAACCCATGCTGAAAACAAAAACAAACAAACAAAAAAACTGTGCAAGTTCTGAGGATGTGGCCCAGTGGTAAAGCACCACTAGTTTAGATCCACAATGTCATTAAATAAGAAAAGAAACTATACAAATGGCCACTGAGTATTTGAACGAAAGCTCAAATAAGATATAAATCAAAACCACAGTCAGCTATCACTTCATGCAGTAAGAATGGTACCAAAAAGAATAATAGCAAATGATGGCAACAATGTAGAGTGCACAACACTGTTTGGAATGTATATTAGGATAGCCATTATCAACAATGAGGTTCCTCAAAAAATTAAAAATAGAACTATTATAGTGACCCATCAATCCTACTGCTGGGCATAAATCCAAAGTAAATGAAATCTATATGCCAAGGAGACATCTACTTTTCCACATTCATTCTAACACTGTTTAGAATAACCAAGAAATGAAAGCAACCTAAGTGTCCATCAACTGATATGGATAAAGAAAATGTGGTACCTATACCTTCTATCTATGCTCTTACCTTCATTTGTAAGAACATGGATAGAAGATCATTGGGTTATGTGAACTAAGCCAGAGAAAGATAAGTACCACGTGGCCTCATTTATGAATGGAATTTGAAGAAGTAAATCTCACTGAATTTGAAAATATATTGGTGGTTACCAGAGCCTGGAGAGAGTGGGGAAAAGGGGAAGGTGAGGAGAGGTTGATCAGTGAGTGATAAATTAAGTAGGAGAAAGCAGCTCTGGCTCACTATTGTACAGTTGGGCAATTAGAGATAACAATGTTGTACTGAACATTTCAAAAAACCAAACGAAAGAATTTTGAAGGTTTTTATCGTAATAAAGACAAATATTTGAGAAGATAGATATATTTAACCTGATTTAGACATGTTCAATGCATATATGTACTGAAACATCACATTTTACCCATAATAGGTAAAATTTTCATTTCTATGTATTAGGTAAAAATAAATTTAGGTCTGGGGATGTGGCTCAAGTGGTAGCGCGCTCGCCTGGCATGTACACGGCGCTGGATTCGATCCTCAGCACCACATACAAATAAAGATGTTGTGTCCGCCGGAAACTAAAAAGTAAATATTGAAAAATTTTCTCTCTCTCTCTTTAAAAAAAATAAATAAATTTAAGCAAAAATTAAAAATGAATTTCCTTTTTAAATTTTACTTTGACCCACTAGTTACTCATAAATACACTAATTTTCTACACACTGTGAATTTTCCTGTTTTCATCTGATTAACTTCTGATTTCATGCCATTGTGCCCAGAAAATATACTTAATATGATCTCTGTCTCCTTCATTAAAAAAAATGGGGGGGGGAGCATCTAACACATGATCACTACTGGTGAATGTCCCCTCCATGCTTGGGAAGAATGTATGTTCTGCTGCTTTGGGATGGAGTGTTCTATGTATGTCTATGAGGTCCATTGGTCCTAAAATATAATTCAAGTCCAGTGTTTTCTTATTGATTTTCTTTCTGGATGATGTATTCGTTGTTGAAAGTGGGTCACCAAAGTCTCCTACTATTATTGTATCGCCGATATTAAGGTTCTCAGGGAAAGGCTATCAGGGGCACCAGGGACCATAGTGACACCTGCTATGTAGCTGATGTTGTTAATTCCGACCCTTCTTCCTTGTTCCCTGTTATCTCTAGATGTCTCAGAGATGCCAATCTTCCCAGCAGTACATTCTGTGAAGTTTTTACTTATTTTATTTCCTATAGATTCTGAATTAAATTCTTGAGAATTCCCTGGTCTGTCTTTGTTCGTGGATAGCTGAATAATATTTGTCTTTATTGTGGGCTGAAAGTTGATATTTCTCACTGTACTATCTTGCTGACAACACTCCCCAGACTAATAAATTAGAAATGCTTTTATTAAGGCAACAAATAAAAAAAAAATTAAGTAAAGAATAACGGCTGATAAATCAATGAGGGAAGTGAAATGAAGTCACTCCCATTCAATCTTTTAAAAGTCTAAAGAGGAAAAAAAAAAGGAAAGAGTAGGTAAGACCACCAAAAAACACATATCAGACAATAAATGTATATGTAACCATATCAAACATTATATTAAAGAGAAATGTTCTAAGCATCCCAAATATACGTTAGATGTTGCCAAATTTAATAAAAGTTAAGATACAAATAAATGTGGCTCATAACAAAATATAAAGGCACAATAAATTAAAAGTAAAAGGATGAAAAATATGCCATTCACACACCAATCAAAAGAGAACTGAAGTAGCCATATTAATATCAAGGTGAATTTCTGAGCATGTAATATTTCCAAGTTATTTTATGGTAATAAATAGGCCAATTCATTACGGATTGTAATAATTCTGAAACTCTATATACCAGTAATAAAACTTCAATACTCTTGAAGACATAAAGCAAGTAGACAATTCACTGTTATAGTTGAAGATTTTTATTGTCCTCTCCAAATAGATGATAGATCAGCATGTCACAAAAAAAAAAGAAAGAAAGAAAGAAAAGAAATCAGTGAAGGTAAAAACTTCTTGAACACTTTCAAGCAACTCAGTCTGACATTTAGAGGATGCTCCACTCAACATCAGCCAGGTATGATTTTGTTTTAAATGTGCAACTATATTTACTAAAGTAGACTATATTTTTGTCCATAACACGTCTATAAATTGGAAATAATTTTAGTTATTCAAATTATATTTTTTATCAGATTATACTTTAAAATGAATTAATCAGTTGACCCAGGAAATCAATCTTAAGAAAAATAAGACACTGGAATGAGAATTATGTTACTCAGATCCCCATTTCAAGATCCTCATTTCCCCAAATGCCATTTGTATTGTCTGTTGGTGAATCACGCTGTGGCATTTCCCTGGAGTTATCCTCAGTCTAAGGGTGATGCTTCACTTAGTTTATGTTGTTCCTTCAAGGGTGTCTCATGCCTGGAGACCAATTGGTACTGGGAACAAAGTTCGGCCATCCCATTTTCCACACATTCCTGTGGAACTGGTTTATGCCTCCATATTAACTGCATGATGTCCCTCACCTTCTGAACAGATACTATGCCCAAGGCACTCCTCAAAACCATCTGAATGAAAATCTCTAGAGTTTGTTTCTCAGGAACAGAATCTAAGTCAAGCATGTATGCAAAGAGCTGTGTACAAAACAGTTTACTGGATCATTGCTTATATTTGTACTGAACTGAAAGCAAACTAAATGTCCATCACTAGTTAAATGAAATTTCATGTAAACATTAGGAAATGACAAGGGGGAACCTTTTAGAATAAAGATGGGTAATAAAAATGACACAAAAATATGGTAAGCAAGGACCATAGTCATAGAAAGATGTGCCCTTCCACACTTATCCTTGTTGGGGAATAGAAATCTCAGAGCCAGGGAGAAGGAAGGGGGTCTAGACTGCTGCTGAAGGTCCTAATGATATCAAAACAATACTGGAAGCAAGTCAATGTGAGTAGTCTAAGGAATGTTGGGGTACTTGGCTGACGTGGAGCAATTGCTGCAGTTCTGCTAGAGGTAGAGTAATGGTGGAGCCTTAACAGGAGCAGTGTAGAGTGGTCCAGGGATCCCAAAGCCAGAAGGGGAATAGAGATGGTAGGGATAATCAAGAGAGGTGGCACTTAGAAGAAGACAGGAGATGAAGGTGGGCAGCGGTCCAAGTAGATGTTGTAGTTCAGGGACAGCACTAGAGAGGTTAAGATACAGGGGTCTGAAGAAGCATCCAGAACACTGAGGGGTAGGTAGAGACTGAGAAAGATGCTTTTCCCCATTTTACAAACCTACAAATGCAGAAATGGAAAATGATTATAAAAAGTAACACTTAAAACTACTCTCTACATTCATTTTAAACAAGTTTCTAAAATTCAGCATGTTCTCAATAGCAAGACCTGAGGTAGAGACGCTGTCCTTGCATGTACTTCTCGCAATCAAACCTTGATGTTCCTCCATCAAGATAGTAAGGGATAGGAAAGGTAGCAGAATACAACAATTACTAATAGGGCATTATGTAAAATTGTGGATGTGTAACCGACGTGATTCTGCAATCTGCATTTGGGGTAAAACTGGGGGTTCATAACCCACTTCAATCTAATGTATGAAATATGATATGTCAAGAGCTTTGTAATGTTGTGAACAACCAATAAAAAAAAATAAAAATAAACAACCTATAAATGAAAAAAAAAAGAGACAGAGTTTCTTCCCTGCGTTTGAACTTAGGTGGGCATGTGATGACAGCAGAAATGATTTCTGAGACCAAGCTACTAGAAAATAGTAGATTATCCACCTTGATTATACTCCTAGGACATGAACCTTTGGGAACATGAGACAATAGATAAGAAGACTGCCCCCTTGACACTACGATGCTGAAGATGTAATGCTAGACTACACAGTCCTATGCGGTAAGATCCCCAAGTCCTTCAGCTCCTGGAATCTGTGTCTTCTTACACAGGGCACCAGATCCAAGTGCGGGAGGCTTTTGGTTCCTCCAGCTTCCTAGACTTTGAGCAGTTCCAGTGGACTTCATTGAGTCCTGCCCATAATACTGATTATTGAGCAAGTGTGCATTGTTTCCAACCTCTATGTTTTGGGTGTGTCTGTTGGGAAACTGTAACTCTTTCCCACCAGGCTCTTGGTTGGGGAGGCAGCTGCAGTCAAACTCAAGAATCTTTGAGTGATGATCAGGATGATGGGATGATCATCATGGCACCTCATGTGAACCACTAACCATTTTACAGGTCAGAGAATTTCAGAATAAGTGCTTTTGAAGCATGGCTGAAATCAGTGATTCTCCTCTGACCATGTCAGGCAAAAATTAAACAGAGGAGGAAAAAATACTGACAGACACTGAGAATAAAGGGGTTATTGAGTCTGCTACTGAATAAGTGGTATAGTTTCTAAAGATGTGCACTATCTTTTAAAAAATCAATAAATCATTTTAAATGAGGCAAAGGTTGAGAAGAGTAGAAGAATTTCAAGATATATGTGAAATATTGGGAGCTCAAACCTTTTATTCTTGTAGAATACTGTTACCTAGAATGAATTTGTATGATGTCACACAGGGTCATTTACAAAATAAGTGAAAACACTTTTAAGCTAAATCCAAAAGAATTTTTTAAAATATGCTAACTGACATTTTATTAATTCAAAGTTTCTGGAAACCAAAACTTCTTGAATCCCCCAACTCAATTTTTCAAGATGGTAACTTGCCCCAATTTTCAGGGTTGATGTGAATATCAAGATGGGTTTCTAAGAATTAGTACTAGTGCTAATAAAAAATTTTATGTGTTGTTCCTATTGTATTTAAGTACAAATGAAGTTATCTTAGCCCCATAGTACTTTTGTTAAAGGTCTCAACTTTTACATACACTTAGCATAATTTAGAATGCAAATGACATGGATAAATATTTAACGAATTATCAACTAGAATTCTGAAGTCTAAAGTAAGAACTGTTATGGGATCTGGGGCTTGGAGGTGGCAATGGACGAGAAAAACACTTTCCCTATCTGCAAGGCTGTTAGGTGGAAAGGGAGAAGATATGAATAGCACCAACTTTTCTCTTTTGGATTATCTCTTTTCAACCACGAAACATGTTTCCCATTATTAGTTGTGTTTAAGCAAGAGCTCAGCAACAGTACCACAGCACCAACTGGACGCTAAAGTGAAGCCAGAATTCCTTCATGGAATTTAAATGCCACCAGTCAGGGAAACTGAGCTATTATTGTGTCTTGGAAAAAGTCTTAATTCCACTGCCTGGCATAGTGCCAGGGCCGTAGTAGACCCTCAGTAAGTGCCTCTTACATCATTAAATGAATACCTGATTCAGAGTTGAACTAAATGATCTATTATAAAGGACAGATAAAACAATTCTACCCCTTCTTCCTTAAAAGTTCTGAGAACAAGATTCTTTAAGCAATGAATCTGACTTGTCCAGCCACATGCAATCAGCTGATGTGACAAACACCAGCTGATGAAGCAGAAGTCATTCTTTGGATTCTATCTTGAGACAGTTTTTTGCATGTATTTTAAAGCAGCAATCTAGATGTCCACAATGCCTTTGTTCCAATAGAATAATAATCAAATTTTAGTTCTGCAGCTGTGTGCAATGCATATTTTAAAAGAACATTTAAAAAAAATTATTCCCCATTTCCATTTTTCCATGCTACTCAGTTTTTCAGTGTTGATGCTATTAAAACCATAGTTGAAAGAAGTGGAAATGAAGAAGAAAGGAACACAGTGAATATTCACTGATTTCTCAGGGGATGCTGATTAGGTATGAGAGCTTTCCTCCTTAGTGTTATTAAAAGTAGTGTCCTAATTCCAGGCTGAAGGTCAGAAAAATTTTACTCTAAATGTTCACATAGGAAGTATTTAGACTTTATCGTTCCTATGGTTTCTGTTTAAATTCTTCATCTTAGCATAAAAGCTATCAGCCATAGAAAAAATTTAAACAATCGAATATGACTTTACTTCAATACAATTTTATGTAGAAAAACAAATGACTGGTCAGATCTGTCCTGTAGGTTATAGTTTGATGACCCCTGTTCCAGACAATGTGATTTGCTTGCATGGTGCTATATTTTTACCTTGGGCCATGGCATATATCATCTCATTTCAGCCTCAATAGGCAGTTAGATATATCAGATGTCATGAACCCAATTTTACAAATGAAAGTGCGAAGGTTCAGAAAGCTCAAGCTACGTGAATAAGGTCACAGAGCAAACTGTTTATAAGGTCAGAATAAGAAATCTGGTTCCTGAACATCCATTCCACCAGTCAGTAAAACTTAATAGAGTATTATCTTCATACCTATTAATGCAGAAACATTTTGTGACATATGTAATTTGAATTAAAGAACTGAGATATACCTTCCACACCAGTATGACCTGTGCTCAAACATTCACTGATAGAAATAAATTTCTACCAGTGAGGACACAATCAACTTTGAAAAAGAAAATCTTCTTTAGATGTTATATTATTCAGAGTGTTATTAGTATAAGGAGACAGCATGTCAACTCAAACTGACTTAAAAATAAAAAGATTGGAGGATTATTGATTAACCTAATTGGGGAATTCAGGGATAGGCTGGAGTCAGACATGGCTGGATCTAGGAATGAAATATTATACCACAGGATGCAGTCTTTCTTTTCACATCTGTTTGACCTGCTGTCCTTCATGTTGGCATGCAGTGTCCCCATGCAGTTCTCCTGATATTTTCAAGTTTAGGTCCTTAGAGAATTAAGCTTATAGTAAAAAAAAGCCTCCCTTCCTTGGCAGTACCAGCCATAGTCTTAGATTAATTTCCTATAAGCTCAAAATAGCTCATATTCTTCCCCTCCCCCTTCACCCCCAGATTCAATCAACCTACGGGCAAGTCATAAGCTGATTACTTTCTACATGACTTACTGGCCCCGGTAGAGATGAGCTCAGCCTCCTCCAACCCTGTGGACCAAGGTGTGAGTGGTTTGGCTTCCCAGTTGAAGGTTGGGTTTTTTCCATTGACAGAGGGAGGAGGAATGCAACAAAATGTACAGGTATTAACTATGGAGGGACAAGACAAAAGTCTGTGTTAATATTTATCTCGTTGGTAAAATAATCCCAGAGAATTTAATAATTCGGTCATTTTTTTCAGATATTTTTAGATATTGAGACAGGTTAATTCTGAGGGGAGAGTTGACAAAACCCATCTGGCATTTGAACATGGAAATGAAAGGTGCTTAGATTCATGTGCCTCAGTGGCTCTGTGATTTGGGTTTCCATGTTGAGCTTCCTACGGAATGCACTGTGAAGGTCCTATCCCACATTTATCTACAGCCCACTTTTCTCTCTTCACTACAAAAGATGGGAAGACAATGTTCTTGACTTCCTACTATCACTAGCACATAAAGGGGGGTCCTGTTATGCAGGAATAGACAAAAATTAGGAAAAATGTCCTTGGGTAGAGCATTTCTTTCTGGAACAATAAAGATTTGACTAATTAGAAGTAGACACTGTGATTATTTATTCCTGCCTGAATGATGAAAACGAGATCAGGAGACACAGTGGCCAAGTTACAACCAAGTGGCAACATGCATGAGAACAAGGAGTCATTGAGCTGCCATAGCAGCCCTGGATTGCCTACCTACTGTGTTCTTGCTGTATGTGATGATTCAATTCCTAGTTTTTCAAGCCATTGAACTAGGGTTTTCTGTTTTCTTGCAGGTGAATATACCCTTGTGTCATGCAATTCCCAAATAAATCTAAGGTTGTTTATGGATGCTGGGAAACAGGGATCATAGACACCCAATGTAGTTCCTCTACATACTAGAAATTAACAGACAAACTCATAATAGTCAACATTTTGGCTTATTGTTTTGGAAGGAGATAATGAGTACTTTCTGACAATTTCCCTCTTCAATATTCAGAGAGCCCTCTGGGCACTCTTACAGCCATATGGACCAAGACCTGAAAGGAGATAAACCAATTCCCTGTTTATATTTATTCTGGGACATGGTATTTACTCAGCCGTTTTCCTTGGCAAGTGATGCTGTAAAATTGCAAAATCCACTCCAAAAGCAATCTGTTGATTGTTTTGTTTTGGTCCAGAATTTTACCTAACTGATACTTGGAAAATGCTGAAACATGCAGGAGATAAACATTTTAATTTTTATTAAGTTTCCCAAAATATGTGAGGATTTTAGTCCAGTAGGACAGAAAAGTTTCAAGAAAATTTAGGTAAAGATTTTCAAAGAGAAATTTTTTTAAAATGTTTTTTAACAGGTATTGAAAACAAGAGAAAATATCCCTCTAAATTAAAAGTGAACAAGACAAAGAACAACAATGTAAGAAGCTTTTACTGTAATTAAAACAGCCTCTTCATGGAGAGGCGAGAAACAGGTCAAAATGAGCTGCTTCTTCCAGAGCAGAGCATTTCACCTCTTTTCTGATAGTCTAAATCCTTCTCTCCTTGGTCTAACTCAACACTTCTTCATAAACTACTGTCTGTTCAGGATTGTGGTTAAAAAGTGATCTCAAATTGAATTAAAAGACTAATGACAAAAGAAAGGTGTTTTGGGTCACCCTTATCTCATTTAGACACTTTATTCAAATGCAAAGCATTTTACGTGATATTATTTGTTTTAGCTCATGTTTTCTTTTTGTTTGCTTTATTATAGGTGGTGTGTCACTTACACATCTCAATCCCCTATATTTCAGAGGGAAAGTTTCACTCTCTGCAGGACCTCAGATGCAATAATTTTCTTCCAAGTTTATCTCTGCTGTAGTTTGGATCTTAAATATTCCCCAAAGGCCCATGTGTTAAAGGCTCAATCCCCAGTTATGACACTATGGGAGCTGATGGAAGTTTAAGAGATGGAGCCATGTGAGAAGAAGTTGGTTACTGGAGCATGCCTTGAAAAAGGTATCGGGACCACAGCTGCTTCCTCTTCCTCTTTCCTTCCTGGCCACCATTAATTGAACAGGCCTCTTCTGCATTTGCTCTCACCATGCCACCCTCTGCTACCACAGGCCCAAAGCAACAGGACCAAGCAGATGTGGATTAAAACTTCTGGAACTATGAGTTAAAATAAACCTTTGCTTTTGTTAAGTTGATTTTCTCAAGTATTTTGCAACAGTGACAACAGATGAACATGCCTCCTCTCTTAAGGCATTTAAAATATCAGTAACTGAATTACAGAATATTGTTTACCCAAGGAAGTTTTATTCAAAAAATATTTCCAAGAAGTTCTGTATTTAAAAGAACAAATGTATAGCTTGTCTGCTTGAAAATGGAGTGCCAACAAGATACCCTTCCCTGACTGTATACTGGTGGACAGACACCTAAGACTCTGTATGTCATTGAAAACCTTATGGGCTTATGATTGCTAGGGTCCCTTTCTAGTTTCAAAATTTTGATTACATTATACTATTATATTGTTCTACATTTCTCATTCTTAATCTTTCAAGTTGCAGAATCCTTACCAACCTATTTATATTGATCTCCCGTTTATTAGGAAATATTTTCAGAGTAGGAACATTCTCTCTTACTTTTTTCTATCTTCCACATCATTCAATGAACTTTTTGACACTTCCTCTACTGTATTACAAGCACAACAGCACAAAGCAATAAGCCAAACATATAGGCATGGTAACAAAACAGTCCCCTGAAGGTTCCTTCATTTTTGGATGATCTTATCTCCCAAGTCCAAAGCTCTACAGCATTCATCAAGTTGCTTAATGAGATTTTTCTCACCCATAAGATTCCATAGGTTAGTATTGTATGCAACTATGCATTTTTTTCTTATAGTAGATTCCTGGAAATCTTCCAATAAATTTGAGAAGTATTCACCACCGGATAATGAACAAGCACATAAAGTCAGCTTTCCATGAATGAGTTCTAGATGCAAGATTTCATTTGATCCTTACACTAGTACTGGGGGTACACTGTTGCCAGGTAGTCATTATTGTTCCATTGGTCAGATAATTTCCTAGGAAAATTTAAACTCTGTGGGTGTTATATGATGGTGGAACTGAGACTTGAAACTGATTTCTTGGAACTTAGACACCTAGACTAGCTCTTTCTATTAAATCACACTGACATCTAGAGGGAAAATAAAAGTGATATATTCCTCCTTGTTTTTTAGACTAAATGCATAAAAAGGTGAATTCAGGTAAAAGTTCAAATTAGGAACTACTTAGGTAAATGATTTTATTAATTTTTGCACACATATTGTTGAAGTATTTCATTAAGAGGTAGAACCTAATAACAGATGTTATATATGATAGTTAAGAATTCAGGCTAAAAATTCAGAATACCTGGGTTCAAGCCACAGCTCTTCCAAGGACCATCTGCCTCACCCTGGGAGGTGGATCATCTTACTCTGCCTCAGATTGCTTTGTAATTTGAGGATAATAATAGTATACAGTTCATGGTTATTGTGAGAATCATAAGTTGATACATCTGAAATGTTTAAAAGAGACTTTAGTCTCTGAGTAAATATTCATTTTTAGCCCTCTATATTCAAATACTAGAAATCAAAACAAGAAAGACACAACCCTCATCCCACCCCTGCCTCTACACTGAATAGGCCTCTCCACAGGTAATCTACATTAAATCTTTTGTGTACGTAGCTCTTTTCAGCATTCTTTCCATACATTATCATATATGTGTAAGTATACGTAAACATAAATGTTGCTCACAAACACAGTGTGCAATTATTCATATTATTTTGTTACTTACTCTGTTCCTATTCAGCAGTATGTCTAAACATATTTCCATGTTAGCATGTAGTGTTTTAAATTCATTCTCAAATAGTTGCCCATTATTCTACAGTATCAATGAAAGATGATCTATTTAACCAAATATCTATTGGTAAATTTTGAGATTTTTTTACTTTTTTATTACAAAGAGATAGCCTCTTCAACAAGTAGTGCTAGAAAAATTGGAAATCCATATGTAGCAAAATGAAATTAAGCTCCTATCTTTCACCATGCTCAAAACTCAATTCAAAGTGAGTCAAGGACCTAGGAATTAAACCAGAGACCCTGTGCCTAATAGAAGGAAAAGTAGACCCAAATCTTCATAATGTGGGATTAAACCCTGATTTCCTTAATAAGATTCCTAGAGTGCAAGAAATAAAATCAAGAATCAATAAATGGGAAAGATTCAAACTAAAAAGCTTCTTCTTAGCAACAGCAGCAGCAACAACAAAAACAGTTAGTTAAATGAATGGAGAGCCTACAGAATGAGAACAATTTTTTACCACATGCACATAAGATAGAGCATTAATCTCTAGGATATATAAAGAACTCAAAATTCTTAACACAAAAAAAAAAACCCAAGTAACCTAATAATAAACGACAAAGAAAATGGACAGATACTTCTCAGAAAGTGATATACAATTAATCAACAAATATATGAAAAAATGCTCATTATCTCTAGCAATTAGAGAAATGCAAATCAAAGCTACTCTAAGATTTCATCTCACTCCAGTCAGAATGGCAGCTATTATGAAAACAAACAACAATAAGTGTTGGTGAGGATGCGGGGAAAAAGGCAGACTTATACATTGCTGGTGGGACTGCAAACTGGTGCAGCCAATATGGAAAGCAGTATGGAAATTCCTTGGAAAACTGGAAATTGAATCACCATTTGACCCAGCTGTCCCTTTCCTTGGTCTATACCCAAAGGACTTGAAAGCAGCATACTACAGGGACACAGCCACATCAATGTTCATAGCAGCACAATTCACAATAGCTAAACTGTGGAAGCAACCTAGATGTCATTCAATAGATGAATCAATGAAGAAACTGAGATTTAAATATGCAATTAAATATTACTCAGTTTTAAAAGAAAATAAAGTCATGATATTTGCAGGTAATATTTGGAGAATATTATGCTAAATGAAATAAGCCAATCTCAAAAAACCAACTACTGAATGTTTTCTCAAAATATCAAATGCTGAATGAGGATGGGCATGGAGGGGGAGCATGAGAGGAATGGGGGAACTTTAGATAGGGCAAAGGGGAAGGAGGGGAAAAGGAGGGACATGGGGCTAAGAAAGATGGTGATATGAGATGGACATCATTACCTTAAGTACATGTATGAAGACATGAATGGTGTGACTCTACTTTGTGTACAATCAGAGATGTGAAAAACTGTGCTCTATATGTGTAATATGAATTGTAGTGCATTCTGCTCTCATGTATAACAAATTATAACAAATAAATAAATGTTTTAAAAAGTGCTATAATATAATTCAGCATTCAGTTTTTAAGGTAGCCCATTATGAAGTCAATCATGTGTCCCCCTAAAAATTTATGTTAATTCCCTAATGCTGAGTATCTTGGAAAGTGACTATATGTAGAGATAAGACTTTAAGGAGGCAATTAAAAGGTTTTTAGGGTAGACCCAATCCAATATGAATGCTTTTCTTATGAGAAGAGGAATTAGAAGGCAAATTTTCACAGAAGGAAGAACATATGAATATAGGGAGAAGATGGACACATACAAGCCATTAGGCTTCAGAAGGCACCGACCTTTCCAACATCTTGATCTTGAACTCCAGATTACAGAACTGTAAGAAAATAAGTTTTTGTTGTTTAAGCCTTTCAGTTTGTGATATTTTGTTATGACAACCCTATATAATTTAATACAGATACATAGAAATGAAATTTCTGGAGGTAAAAGGCACTAAATTGGTTTTCAGATGATTGTGCCAACTTTCACTCCCATCGACACTGTAAAACACTGCTCATTTCCCTACAAGTGTATTCACCTACAATTTAACTAAATGCAAACATTATGACTCGCAATTCTTTCAATCACTCTCAGACTCACTTCTAGCCCTCAGGGTACAGATAATCAAAAAATGGTCAGTGAAAAAATATTGTCACTATGTCATCATCATCATAATCATTCTTTCAGTGGAAAATTCATCTTTCACTGTGCTTCCTCTTCTTCATATTCCAAAAACTTATCAAGAATCTAAATGGAAGGTGTTAGGAGAGATGCTGAATCCGTTATGCTCTCCAGGTTCCTTCATTTTGATTCCTCTATCTGAATTCCCCTAATAGTCTCCTAATTTGATCTCACCATGTCTAGTCTCTCTCCATTCCAATTCATGCAGCCATCACTGGATATTTTAATACATGTTAGCACGAAAGTAAATGTCAGATGGGTTAAGACGGGATAATCACACATTCAAATTCATGGGCTGTGATACAGCCACATTGTTCTAAAATGTCTTGCAGGCTGTGTTAACTTTCATCATTTTCTTCTTAAGTCAGGTATTCCAAAGCAGCTGTTGAACCTGGAACTTGATCTCTTAGCCCTGAGCCAATTAGCTTCATCCAGTTACCTCAGTATGTATACAGATATGTTCATATTTTATGTGTCACAACATGAAAAAGGTCAGAAAGCACTGGCTTAAGTCATTCCCACTTGATGTTTTATAAAGCAATTGAAAGTAAAACCTGATATTTGTTTTATATTTCTAATATATTTTTCATAAATTTAGTGAATAGAAAGAAGAAATAGTTACATGATCCCCAGCATCATCTGAAACCAGCATCTAGTATGAAGAGAGTTTGTTCACTGAGGGATAAGGGAGTGAAGAGGGAAAGAGGGAAATCCAGTAAGAGAAAGTTCTGTCAAGGAGACCACCAGTAAAATGATTAGGTATTGGATTATACATTTGGAGTAGTTTTCAGAATCATTTGCAGAGAAATAAAGGAAAAACATGTACATCCATCCATTGTTCCTCTACCCACATTGGTCACTGGTGACACCATGTGCTTAATTAACCCACACTTCTGTATTGTACATGTGTGAGTAGCCCTGGGGTTGCAAGAGTTTAGGGAAGTCTCAGAGCAAGATGTAAGAGATAGGGTACAACCTTCAAGAATTTCCTTTTATTGCTATTCATCTGTGACAAACAGAAATCTAAGTCTGCACAGAATCATTTGTAGTAAGCATTGCTGGAATAGGAAGCAGGTCAGAGAATGTAAGATATCCACATGAAGCACCCAATCCAGCAGTTATACAGGTACTCAAAAGCACATCACAGGAGGAACGGAGAAGTATATCCTAAGAACACCAGTAGCAAGGGTGCACTAAGCACTCACTATGTGCCATTTTCCCAGGAACTCATCAAATCATCTCAACAGGAAAGAGTCTGGGCTTTCAAAGACTAGAGTAACCAAAGAAATCCCCAAAGTCAATCATATCTCTGTGAGGGAGAAACTTAGGATTGAATAACTTCTTGACTCTCTGGGACTGTTAACCTCTCTGTTATTCTGGAACTGTGTAGAGTGGAGAAGACTCAGGGGGGAAGATACTATTCTCAATATTTGAAGCATTGTCATCCATTTTGACTATATTTTAATGCATACTCCAAGGCTGCTCTTGTCTTTTATCAGTTCAACATTCCAATAATTCAGTTTTAAGACTTAGATAGTCACATGTCTAAGCCAGCTTTCAAGTACCAAATCTAGACTTTAATGCCAGTCAGCAGTTATTCTACATTGAATACCATATCAAAAAAATATAGTTGAAAAGCTTCTTACAAAAACGTGGTCTATGCACACACATTCACTTGAAAACACATCTGCTGTTAATCATTTGTTAAGGTGCCTTGCCCTGTGTAGTAGGTGGCAGGAAATCAGATTGAATTAAATTCAATCTTTTTGAATTTAACCACTGAGCAACATCCCCAGCCCTGTTTTGTATTTTACTTAGAATCAAGGTCTGGCTGAATTGCTTAGGGCCTTGCTAAGTTGCTAAGACTGGTTCAGAAATCACAATCCTCCTGCTTCAGCCTCCTGAGCTACTGGGATTACAGGCATGTGCCACAGTGTCCAGCTCTAAATTCAATCTTTAGAGATATTAAAGAGATGCTGGGATTATACCGTCTCTAAGCTGACAGTAAGATTGAGGTTTCATTAGTTTTAATTCTAGGCATGGTTAGCATGCTTAAATCATGCATGCATATTTTAAAATTTCACAGATATATTTTAACTAACAGTGTTATCAAAGTAAAAGCCTAGTTAAAATTCGTGGATGTGTATAAATATTTTGAAATGGATCACCATTAAAGATAAAAGGAAAAAGACACTTATAAAGTAGAAAACAAATTATTAAATACCACAGACATAAAGTTATATTTCAAAAATCTAGATAAGTAGAGTTTCTGAGCATCCTAGTGGTTGAAGAATTTCCATAGAACCACCACCACAACAAAATCATTTTTGGATGACCACTTAGTTTTACCTCTTCACTTCCCAGACTCCAGACTTCCTTTTACTCCCTTGGACTCACTCTGGCCCTCGACTAGAAGCTATAGGAAAACAAGAAGTTTTTTATATTGTTTTATAACTTTGAAAGGAAAGATTATTGTTGTAAAATGAGGAGCACAAAAGGCCTACATGACCAAATATATCTCTCCTACTAACTGCATGAAATGCTTTCAATTTCCATAATTTGGAAAAACTAACAAGAATACATTTAGGTCCATTTTAACCACATAAATCACTTATTATCATGCACAGTTGTCAAATAAGAGGGCATTTGTGGTGTCCTGCCCCACAGATTTATCTTAAACTGAATTTCCGTAAGTATCCTTATGTCTGAATTGAATAAGGACATTGATTGCATTAGAATCAAATATGCAGATGCTACAAAAAGAAGTGATAAAGATTTTGTATGATCATTTTAGAATCCTAAAAGTATGCAGTATGTTGGAATAATGAAGAAACTTTTAAAAGTCAAAATTTACTTGGGATAAATATAGACTCTATATATAGGGAATTAGCTGATTACTTCAGTAACTTTCAAACCTTTAAATACTACTGTTTGATTCTAAGAGAGAAGGATCTCCTCAGAAACAACTGAGATAGATTCTAGAAGGTACAATTCACCAACACTGAAGATGAAATTGCTCAGCTCTACCATTGTGTAGCCCGTTAACATGCCAAGTTCATCCATTTCTCCTGTCTCCATTATTAATCACCTGGTTCATGCCACCATCATCTCTAGATGGAAACTTTGCAATACTACATGGAAGATATCCTGTCTCCAATATTGCCACCCTCTAAGTTTATCCTCCACATATATAATATAATCTAGATTGAATTTTCAAAATGCAAAAATGTTTGTATTATATTTCTGCCTAAAAATGTTTGTATCAAGTTTCTACTTAAAATCCTCCCAATTGTTCTCCAATACTAGATGTTTTTAAATACTAATAATATCCCTTAAGGCCCTGCAAGATCAGGTCTTTTCTTTACCTCCAGGCCCCCATCAATCACTCTCCCCAGATCCCAACTATCATCACTGAGAACCATGCTACTCCAACCTCAGTAGCCACAAACTTACCAAGCTAGTTTTAGTTCAGAGCTTTTGCTTGGCTGATCTATAAGACACCATTCTCTCAAGTCTTTACATGACCACTTAATGACACTAGTTTTCCCTTATTTTGCTGCAACTGAACTCTCTTTGTATTTCATTTATTTATTTCATTACATATTTATTCTCTTTTGTTAGAATTTAAATTCTATGAGAGTTAGGAATTTATATGCAACTTGGTCTTGAATCCTCAGTCTTTAGATAGAACAATTAATAATTCAGAGTGGAGATTCAATGTGTATTTGGAAGACAGAAGAAAAGAAGGGAAGGAGGGAGGAAATTGCCTGTGTAAAATGTCTTTAGAACAGGCCCCATGCCTGATTCCACAAGAACAATAATCCCATAATGTCAAATTTATAATCATAAAGGTACACCCATCCTTCAAAACAGAGAATAGAGGATTGAGCTATTTATTATCTTTTATAGAATAGAGAACATAAGTTGCCTTCATACAAGGTCTTTTCCTGATGTAATTTGTCATTTAGAGCTAGAGTTTAATTAATCAAGCTCCTTATAATTAGACTTAAATTTTCACTACAACAGTGAAATTAAAGATCATTATTGACAATTACACAATGAAGAAAATCAAAGTTAGTGGACTATCTCTTTGAATTACAATAAGTAAACAAACAAATACATAAGGAGACAATTTTTCATATACCACAAAAAGGAACTGGTATGTCAGAATCAGTAAATTTCAAGTAAAAGTGTTGCAGATGTATCTTTGTTAAGTGATGGCAAATTTAGACTTGAAATGGGAAGCTCCTTCAGAAGGAAGGCTAGGCGTTAATAACAGTTTAAAAAAATACAAGGAGATAGATTTGACATTCTCATAGAGGAAATGTGGGAAGTACTTGTTCTCCTAGTAAAAATGGTATTTTAATGGCTTACTGCTCAGAGGAGAATGTTCTGTTCCTTGTCTGTATCTTCTCAGGTTGAGAGGAAAGCAGTGATTTTAACTTCAGGTATAAATAATTGCATGATACTGTCTATAATCTACATGGTTGGAATGTTCCTAGTCAGCAAATAGTCCTTATTTTAACAAGCCATGGTGACCACACTGAAGGGGAAAAAAGGCTTTGTTCAGTAGATTATAGCTTTTATGGTGGTTCTACAAGGGTTTTTGCCATTAATTATCTAACTTCTGGTCTACCTGTATTCTTATTTGCCCACCACAATTCTTGTTCTTGGAATCATTTCATTTTTGCCAATGCCACACACATTTTGAAATATGGGACTATGCAATGGGTGGAGAATTAAGCCAATTGGTGCCCAGAACTGTGCTCATTTATCGGTTAGTTCGACAAATATATATTAAACCCTAATAAATGCTGAGGATAGAACACAGAGTCTACTGACCACAGTCCATCAGGGAAGATAGATAGCAATCCCATAAGCAAGATGGGAGAAGCACTATAAAAGGGGAAGCGCAGAGTGGTGCATCTAGACTTAGTCCTTTCAGAGGAAGCAATGGCTGGCTCAACTCTGCAGGATAGAGAGGCACCAGCCTGAAGAGAAGAATGAGGGATGTGCGGTAAGTGCAAGGACTGTAATTTCAGGCAAAGGAAAAAATGTTCTAAGGCGTGGCAGGAAAGAAAGCAGGCCCTTCTGAGAAACTGAAATGCAGAAAAGGGAAAAGGAGAAAAAGATGGGAGGCACAGAACATCATGCAGGGCCGTCTAGTTCAGGCACCAGGAAGCCTTTGAAGGGCCTTATGCATTAAATCACTTGATCAGATCTAACTTGTAAGAATTGTTCTATCTGCTTTCTGGAGAACTTTTCAATGCAGACTGAAGGTGGAAGAAGGCAGGCCTCACCAGAGGAGAAGAAGGCAGCGTGGCATGGTGCTCGAGGTAGGTCTAGAGATGTATGGACAGCAGAGGGAGTTATTTAAGGAAGCACTGGAAATTGGAGGGATGATGAGTGTGCTTTGGGGAACTAGGTGATGGGTGATGGAATTCAGATGTCAGACCTAGAAGGCCACTCTGGTATTCTCAAACCTATAGTTATGGATCCATTGTCTGAAGACACAAGTTCAGTCTCCTTGATCTATCTTTCCTAAGGTTTCTCACCATTATTGAAATTGAGGCCAAATAATTCTTTGTTTGGGGGAATATGTCCTGTGCATTATAGAATTATTAGCAACATTACTTGTCTTTGCCCACTATGTGCCAGAAACAGCCCCCTCACCAAGTGGTGACTACTAAAAGTGTCCCAGATGATGCAAATATCTCTAACAGGGAAAAAAATGTCCCCCAGGTGACAACCATCCACCTAAGTCTGTCTCCACCTTACTTTTTCAACCTCCCATCACTCTTTCCCCAAAAGACCCCCCAAATCCAGACCACAATATTCTTCTATTTCTCATATGTGTCAAAATACAACAGAGAGCTTTAACAATGATGGCTTTAGTGTCACAGAAATGTAAGCTTAAATCCTAACACAATATTTTACTAATTGTCCTTACACAAGTTACTTAACTGCTTATAATTATCATGTGTAAAACATGGGCAGTATCAGTTTCTCCCCATGGAATTACTCAGACTATTATCTCTATCAAGTAATAAATACAAAGCTTATTGTGTTTAGGTGTTCATTTAATTTTAGTTATTGTGAAAATATTTACTGTCTATCATTTTCCATAGTCTTACATGATACTAACCTCTTTTAGCCCCCATCTTTCTGTCCAAGGCAAATTTGACTTCTCTTTCAAGACTATTGCTATTTCCTCCCCACTGAAGGCTTCTGCCAATTATTCTAAAGTGCTGATTTGTGCCATTTCCAAACTGGAGTAGCACTTAGAGTTCATATTACATAATTTAGGATTTTATCAAGCATAACGTATTTCTCACTTGCTCTCTCTATGCATGTTTTCTAAACTCCTCACAGCATAGAAGTTTCATGATGGTTTGGGGATGGTATCACATTGTGGTGGGCAACAACAGATGTTGAATGAATGTCAGTGGATGTGTGTGGAAAAAACAACTTTTGATTTAAGCTAAATTGCCACTAGACCCCCCTATGCAAGGGCAGCTGGATGATAAGATCAACTTATCCTTTCTGATCTTTTTTATGCACATGGGTGCCAATCTACATGAAATATAAATGAGCTCCCAGCAAGAGTGAGAAAGCCAGCTCATCTAAGAGACTGACATTTTCTCCAGCGTTTGACGAGAGTAAGAGTTCCAGGAATTTGAGGTGCACAAATAGGGCTGCCACACACCTTCACAGGAGCCGCTTGCTGTGAGCTGGGACCTCGTTGGGCTTTGATCTCAGTGTGAAATCTGCTTTCAGATCCACTGTAGAAATTGAGACTTTAACATTAACCATTTCTTCTTTGACTTTGACTTTGTGAAGCCACAGAAATGGGCACAAAGGAAATGGAAGACCTGACCATTGTAATCATATAAGCCACAAGGCTGAGAGTCTAAGTGTGGCTTCTTCTGTTACTTATGTTAAAAGGCTTGCTATGTCTTGCTATCAGCCAAACTCCCATACAGTAGAGCTTTAATTAGTATTTATTAAAATAGATTCCCAATTGTATATCTGTATGACTTTTATTTTTATTTTTAGTTTCCCTAACAATCATATGAAAAGTTAAAACAATATCAAGGAGTCTCAAGCTAAATGCCTAGCGTTTCACTGAGGTGCCTGCAGGTCCACTCTGGGAAATGACAACTAATGGTGAGATGTGAGTAACCAGGATTCTGGACTTACCATTCTCACTTCTATGGGAACAGCAGCTGTTTAGGGCCATTGTGGTTTTAGTTTTGTATTCTGCTTAAGGTTCTGTTTGAACAAAGGAGACAGCTTCTTGAAATAAAGGAAACTATCAAATCACTGACCTAGACAACCTGCAAGTAATTGGAGGGTCTTCAAGCTGTGATACATGATCTATAATCTTCATTATGGGTAAACATGAGGAAATGTGTCCAAAATAAAAGTGTTTCAAGGGGGATTTAGGTTATATTCAGAAAAGAGTTTAACCGGGGGGAGGGGGGGGGAGAAACAGATCTTTTCATGGAATGCACAAATTAAGCAATCTTGCTCCTTAAATAATTCAAAGGTTGCCAAAAGCTATCTTTGCAAGCAGACATTCTGGGGAACAAGATCAATTTCACTCAACTAACAAACATTAGAACCACCTTGAATATAGCCCTGTATTGGATATTTTTGAGAATAATCTGTGGCTCCAACATGGTTCCTGCCCTTGAGATGCCTGCAATCTAATGTTGAAGGTAAGCTATATCAAACCTTCAACTGGGATAAAATTAGAAAATTACATATTCCATACAAGATAGATGGAGGAAGGCCAGGGGAAAATTGCATAAAATATAATGAAATATAACATTATATAAAATGTAAAAGAGGAAAATTAATTTTGTTTTTAAAAAAAATATTTTTATTGGTGCATTCTACTCTTACATAATAATGGGATTCACTGTTGCACGTTGGTACATGCATGTGACATAATTTGGTTGACTTAATTCCCCAGTAGCTATGCCTTCTTACTTCTCCTATTTCCCCCTGGTCCTCTTCCTCTAGTCTACTGATTTTCCTTCTATTTTCATGGGATTCAAACTTTTTCCCCCCCTTTTTTTCCTCTCTATGTCCCACATATGAGAGAAAATATATGAACCTTCACTGAGTTTGGCTTATTACACTTAATATTATGCTCTCAAGTTCAATCAAGAAAAATATTTTAGATGGAAAATATCAGAAGACACTGAGAAAAGGATTTTTGAGTTTGACCTTGCAGCACAGGAGTAATTTGGAAACAGGGATATAGAGGAAATGTCACTGAGGTTGAGCAAACAGAGTGAGCCCAGGATCTAGTGAGATCAGCTCTATTCAGAAGGCAGGATACATATAGGTTAATTCTCTCCAGAATCATTACCATGGTAAGAAATAAGAAGATATTTCATTGAAGAGGAGTACAGACTTCTTTTGTGTTTTTTAAGTGAAACACCTAGTTCTCCACTGAGGCACCTGATCCCCTGGTGTCCACAGCTTTGTGTAAGCCCCTTTGCTTAACTAGTGACCTGCCGATTCTAACTAATAGAATGCTGTTAGACTGCTAACCAGTAGCCTTATGAGATATGAGAGTCCATACCCTAAAGTAAGAGATTCTTTTGGTAGTTTTGAAGAGAAGAACTGAGAAAGAGTCACACAGAAAGAAATTCTAGGAGCCTTTGGAATAAAAAGTGACCTCAGGCCCAACAGCCATAGAAAAGACATGACTTTCCTCATCTACCCATACAAGGAATATAATTTTATCAACAACAATCAACTAAGCTTGGAAGATAACTCAAAGCTCCAGAAAGGATGGGAGTCTAGTCCACCCCTAGATTATAGGTGGGACACCCCGGGAAGAAGACACAATTAGGCCATCACATTCTTGACCAATAGAAACTATGAGATCATATATATGTATTTCTTTAAGATGCTGTTTATGGTCATTTGTTATACAGCACCAAAAAAGTAAGTTACACAACATAAACTAACCTCTCCAGATTTATACCAAGATAGTGGAAACAAAGTCTGGAAAAGTATTGCAGATGTCCTTTTGAATGGCCTTAAATACTCAGCAATTGAGTCAGAGCCTGTCTGTGGGAAATGGGGGCCTTTGAAGGTATGTAAAGATCAGGCAGTGGGGTTGAAACAGTGCATTTGGAAGGAGTGATTTAGCGGCATAGGATGAAAAGACGTATTGAAAAGAAATGGCCATTTAGAATTTTTAGAGATATTTATAGATCAAGAAAATACAGAATATTATCTTTTCTTATCAAATTACACAGAGAGAGTAACCCATTCAAAGGAATTATACTGGCATCCTTTTTCTGTATCGAATATAGGCTCTTTGGACTTGTAACCCTATTTTAACATGATAAAATCCCTCATGTCTGCCCCCAAGTGTTAAGGTGACAAATGTGCCCAGTGTCATGCTGTCATCAGGGAGCTGACCCATTTGTTCATAGGCATTGCTTTCTGTCAGGAGTTCTGTTTTCAGATGGAAGTCAACTGCCTTTCATCTACACCAAAATTTAAGCATGTATGAGAGTGGTTTATGCTTTATTTACCACTTGTTTCAGCAGGGGGTAGGATTTAAGGAAGCTTGGATTCACTTTCTCAAGTCATATGGGCGGCAATATGAAAATTCATTGCAATTTTTCCATGCAATGCTCATGGGGGCATATTTATGTGGCCAAACTAGCATGTGAGAATGTTCTGTCTGCTGGTAAAATCCCTCTTCACAGAGGTAAAACCTAGCTCCTCTTGAGTATTCTGAACTTCAGAGGTCACTGATTCCTTCAAATCACCATAGCTGATATCTGTTCTTCTGAAGTCCAATGTTCCTTCTTCCTGCCTCTTCAATTACTTCCTGCAAGTAGTTCTCAGCATTACTTCCAGCAGATAGTGTTTGGGTAAGGTACAATCACTAATTCCAAAGTGATTCAAATTTTACCTAGTCAAGGTATTCCCTTCTCTAAGCCAAACAGAGGAAACCTCAGGCCCTTTGAAGAAGGTTAAAAAAAAATGTCTCCTTCTTCTCACCCAACATGAACATGAAAGTATGTGACACCAGTTTCTGCCACCATCCTGCCGTAATACAAATCTGCAAAAAAAAAAAAAAAAGTGTCAACAAAAGGGAAGACAGAGGATATCAAGTCTGATGACAGTATTTGAGCCATCAACTCTACAAAAACCTGAAGGCATTCACAAGAATACTACTATATTCAAGTGTTCTTATTTACCTGAGGCAATACATGTTGTTTTGGTATAATCAACTACTGGTTTAGTTTTCTTATACTTGCCACCATCCTGAAGGCCTCCAGAAATTAATTTTTCTTTTCTACTAGAAATAATTTCAGCCAATCTCAAAACGCACACTGAGCCTTTGTTCCATCTGTTAATGAACTTTGTTTCTCACCATGGGAATGTCAAAATCATGTGTACCAGCGTTGGTCCTCTCAGAATCAAATGTCACCTTTATTTTTTTTCCAGTATCCCCATAACTCTGCTCCAAATGGGCACAAAATCCCATTTATTAGTTCTCTCAAAGAATGATCTATATCATTCTCTGTAACACTGTAACCCCAATAGATCATGTTGTCTTTCAAGATCTACCACAGAAGGCAACTCACTGACCACATGTGGGTAGTGTGTTAGGGTGAGACAGATTTCAGAATAGCATTTTGTATTTTACTTCATTGCATAAAGCTAAAAAATGACTACCAGATAGCTTTGTGCTGCAATACAACTTGAAGATTAAGAAAAAAAAATAATAACTTTATTAACTGGCTCTTTCACTTATAGGGAACCCATTGTTATACACAAAAAGGAGGTAAACTAAGTGATTTATCCACCTGTCCACCTATTGTCTACCTAGTCGTGTGTGTGCACGCGCACGCACGCACACCCATGACTGTGGACCCAGTGAGAAAATACAGGTAAAAATACTTTGCAAACAGTGCTTCTCAAAAAAGTATAAGACTAGATCATAAGAAAGCAGATGAAAATGTGAAAGAGATGGAAGAGATGTCTTCATCATATCCTGCTCCTCATCACTTAATATGGTATGAGCTCTTGTGCTCTACGCAGATCCCCTTGTCCATGCACACATTTCCCCAGCTGCTGAGGATCATAGCTGCAGTCTTCTCTGGAGCATTGTCCTTATCTGATGGGGTTGACCTCAACCCATGCTCCTCCTATGCAGGAAGCCCACAACCCATGATCCCCTGACAGAGGATGACCAAAGGACAACCTTCCCCTGTGGTGCAATTCAAGCTCCAGAGCTCCCTGACAGAGATTCTGTGAAGTTAGACTCCAGTTGAGAACCATAGCCTTGCTTGGTTTCTTCCTTTTCCTGCCATGCTTCTTCATGCCTTCCCAGATCCCCCCTTGGAGGGCACCCACATGCCCAGGAACCCCCATCTCAGGCTCTACTTTTAGGGACCCTATTCTAAGATAACTTCTAAATATAGAGATGACATTCAAAAATTAAGGAGGAAGGGAGTTGGAAGCAAAGTTACAGGGAAAGTTCAGGTAGTATCTAAAATAAGTAGAAAAAAAGGTACACATGAATTGTTTAAAAGTTGCAAATGTAAGCAATGGCAGAACTAGAAATACTAATATAATCATCAAATGTTGGTGGAAAAGAAGGAGATAAGAGGGAAGAATACTGGAACAAATAAGTATTTAATTCTTATAGAATGGAAAAAATATGATCTAAAGTCTATACATCAAGAAGGGGTGTGTAGGCATATTACTTAGATATGTGGGGTACAGGCAGTAAAAACTAAAATAGAGATGGTTAATATTTTCTTAGAGGAACACATAAGGAGTAGAAAAAGGTAAGCAAGACACTGTAGTTTTTCAATGTAACTTGCTGTCTACTGTTTGATTTTTTACCTTATCCACATGCCGGGGGCCGGCCCCGGCGGGGTCCAGGGAGTCCCGAAGGAGGAGTGGCGTCGGCGAAATGATGAGACAGGAGTCGTTCCCTTTGAGCAATCTTCAGAGAGAGAGCTAAAGCAGCTTTTCTCTGGGTCCCCTTTTTATTACAATTTTTCTCATCATTATAGATTCACAATACGTCATTGATTATATAACTTAAAACTTTGCCAAGACATGACATTTCCTTAAGCATGATTGAGAGCACACCGATCTACATTCTTCCAGGATATGACCCCCAGCCATACAATCATCAAAGTACAGATTCATCAATAAAACATGTCACCAATTTACATCCTTCAGATTTTCCCAAGATTTACTATTTTTCCCAAGATGTTATTTTCTTATTAACTAATGTCAAACTTCGTAACCAGACTCTAAGTCTCCTAATTAATCATTAACCTAAAGTACACCTGCACTTTATTTTTAATCTAAAATTCCCATCTAAAAAAGTCCCTTTAAATCTTATATTTAAAATGTCCTAAAGTTTATGAATCATCCTTAAAGCATATCAGAAACCTATATAACTAAAGACTTAATAATTTCTAAACTTAAGAATCTAAATAATATTTTTAACATTATTCTAAAACTGTGTCTTATAAAGCTATTTTAATTAATTCCTAAATTTATTTTCATAAAACTGGTTGAGCTGCTTTCTCAGAGAGTTTCTTTTGTTTCTCAGTCAAGGTACACTAGTTCTCAAAGAATTTGTTTCTCAGTCAAGGTGTACTAGTTCTCAAAGAGTTTGTTTTTCAGAGGATGATTGTTGTCTGTTATTAGGTTTGTCCACAATGTACTAAGATAGAAGAATAGCCTTTTATTTTGTCCTTGATATGCTGAGGGGTGGGTAGCAGAACAGCTTCCAAGGCATGAACTACCTGTTCTGTTCTAGCCATCTGAAATTTAATTGTTTGGCATTTAACATACTCATGCCTCCTGTGAGAAACATAAGCATGAAAATGCAAAGTCCCAATTACATAAAAAAGGGTCTCATGGTTTCGGCTACCCACCAACCAGTGTGGCTTTGCCAGCATTCATCCTCACTGTGACCCTGTCAAGACAGTGGGAGAGCGGCTTTGCCAACACTTTTTCTCACTGTGACCCTGTCAAGACAGTGAGTGGGGGATCGCCTTCACCATCCACATAACCATGTACAAACACATAGACATACACAAAGGCAGCACATTTTGCTTCTGGAATCAATTGCAATATATCTCTATCAGTCTCCATATCAATAATAGCTAGGATTTTAAAGCTGTTAGGTCCTGAGTTAAAAGCATCGCACAGTCTGGTTTAATCCTGACTGACACCCGATGGGTTAAAACTATTATTGTCCTCATAGTAACAGCTAGGAAACTGAGACTAATAGAGGTTGAACAATTCCAAAGATCATGAAACTAATCATTCAAGGGAGATGTGAGATTCAGACGGAAAGTCCATAACCTTGACTATTGGGCAACATGACTGCTCAGATCACATCTTATATTCTGGCCTGCCCTAAGGCGAAGCCTATTGTGAAAAAAACAGTACTTTCATCTCCCCAGATACTGCCCAATGATTTTATCATCAAGGGTGGTGTTTGTTCCTTGAGCTAAAATAATGAAAATAGAATGAGATTTAAAATAGCTCACATACACCGAAATATCAGCACACAAATGCCTTCCTGGGCGTGAACTCTTCAATACAATAAGAATAAGTACTGTAGTTGATGAATTGAACACCTAGCTGTTTTCTATTAATCACCAAATTTTTGGCTTTTCAGATCAGCTACACAGCCTCAGTCAGTTCATACACAGACTGAGTAGATTCATATAAGTATCAAACAGTGCTCTTCAATTTTAATCATCATCTGTAGATAATATTGGTATATATGTTGCAAATTGTCCAATTAGTACCTGTGTGCATACCTATTTTAAAAAGAAATGATGTGCGTAATTAAATCCTTCTGAACATGTTCTCTTTATAGTTTAGGAAAAACTTCAAAGAGTACTCTCTATGCTTGAAAAATAAATAAATCTTATCTTTCATTTTATACATTCATTTTCATTTTTCTTTAGCTGAGATGCCATAAAAACCATCCAGCTCAACACTGGAAATTGAAAATGGATGTTGAAGCGGTGATAATGGCTAAGAATAAAAGGAGAATATCGTGGAATCATAGGCATTTCTTACAAACAAGTCAAAAGAAAAAAAAAGATAATTTACTGCTCTGTGAAGTCCCACGGCTGGCTTGGCTGATGTATTTTTCACTTTGCTCAGGGAAAAAAAACGAGTCACTGATTGTTTCAGTATTTCCCAACTTCTTCTTCTGGAGAACCTGGACACAGGTCCTCTTCACCACCCATGGAGACATGGCTCCACTCATGAGTTTTTGTGGGGTTGCATTTTTGCATGTGCCGTAGTGTAGCCAGAGCACCCAGGCAGGCACCAAGAGCACTCGCAGATCCCAGAGATCAGGCCTGCCTTCCCTCCTCACCTCATCCCCTGCCTCTCTCTCCAGCTCACAGGTCTCCAGCCATGCACACGTTTTCCCCTCAAACTACAAGTTGTCTCTGTTCTGTAATTGCTTTCCTTCAGTTCAGAGAGTTCCTTCCTAAGATCTTTGCATATCTCCACCACACATCAAAGTCACCTCCTTACTCTTTCCAGAACTCCTTTCTGAAATCTCCAGGCTCTTCCTACACACACAGTCTTTATCTCCTCTGATTTTCTCCTGTGAATCTTTAAAAAAAAAAAACTTATTTTAAGTTCAAGGATAGTTTTTATTCTTTGGTTTAAGCAAGACATTCTTGGGTCATGAAATGTTAATGGATCAGGAACATAGGACCAAAATTCTCATTAGTCTTCTTCAGCCAAACAGCCATGTGTCTTAGAACAGGATTTCATTTATAATTTGGGGGACAGCATACTGAGAACCAAAACTACCTGCCCCAGTACAGTTAACTGTCCACCTGAAAGGATTTTGCTAGTCTTTTGTTTTCATCAGCATTGTCTCCTTCTTCCAGAAAACTTTGTCCAGGAAGATAAAAAGTTGCAAATAATGTTATTGCTCATTCCAAGAATGTCCCAAATGAAACATGAAATCTTCAGTAGAAAACATCAACCAACTTTTTATACCCAAGGCCCTTTTAGCATCTGGCCTTCGAAAATCCTGGTTTTGTTGAATCTAATATTTATAAAATGTGATATCATGATCCTTACCCAATCCTAATCAAGACCTCCTTGACCTCTGGAAAGATGCACCTGGAGTCAGATTTCAGAGTCTCAACATATATTCTGGATTTGTTCTTCTTCCTCTGACATTGAGACTGGTCTTGTTCTGTTTTATGACAGTAAAATGCTCAACTCTGACTTATTAACAGGTGGCTCTGATAGTGTTTAGGACAGCCAGCAATGGGCTGTCTGGCTTAGGATTTAATCATTCTTCTTGCCCTTGAGATTTCATTTTAAAATTAAGGAGGTCGGAGTCAGTAATCATTAAGAGACCTCCCAGCTTCAAAATTCTTTAAGATCTTTTCTGGAAGGCAATTCTTTTCCCTCTTGGTGGTCTCTTTCCAAGTTGACAGCTTCTTAAAGAAAAGGACAATTGCCTCTGGAGGTTGTCAGAAAGTGGATTCAGGTCAGGCTCCTGGGGTGGCAAAGAGTTCAATCGCTCAGTTTTCAAAAAGTAAGCTATAATGTCTCCTCTTTCTTATCACCTCCAGGAGAGAAAAGGTGGCCATTGTTTGCTTTTGTCTGGCTACACAAAAGCTGGACCACTCTCAGAGAGAAGAAAGAGGTGCTGCCTCCTTGGCATGAGTCACACTTGATCCCTGAATGGAGCTTCTTCCAGAGGATGCCTCTTCTCTTTCCCCATGGAGGAGACCTTTGGCTGCAGTCACAGCAGTGAGTAGTTAATTGTGTCTAGTGCTCACTTGGCCACTAACAGGGGCACACTGCCTTGTGCAGGTGAAAGTAGAACTGACCCCACATCTCTTTGAACAATGCTAAGATGGATGATGAATGGATATTTTGGAAACATAACAAACACAATGATTCATATTCATGATGGGCTAAAACCCAGAGGGACTTCTGGAATGGGCACATAGCACAGTTCTTTGATCTTTTAGAGTTAAGAACTGAGCAAAAAAAAAAAAAAATGATTTGAAAAGTCCTTTCCTGTGACGTGCAGAGACAGGAAAGTTGATCTCTTTATAATTTACTTTTAAACCTAGCCTCAGATTTGGAAGGTTGAAAGAAAGGCAAAGTTGAGTACTCAAATGTAATGAGATCAGTTAGGAGGGAGTTTAAGTTGGAATTTGAAAACTCAAGTTGTCATTATTATCATTGCTACAATTGCTGGAAGTTTAAATTAAATAATTAAATATATTTTAAAACAAGTATTATGGTGTCCTTCTATCATTAACAATCTAGTTTGACAAGAAAGGTACTTGGATTTTTTGATGCTGATATGACATAGCCCCATCTCCGAACCCCTCTACTTCTTTTCCACACCTCTCAGTGTGTGTCTTTGGTATATTTATAGATTTGACAGCTGTGTATTTCAATTGTTCTCTTAGTTCTTGTCTCAGTTGGAACCAAATCAAGGTCTCCCTTTCCTACAAAATAGTATTGCATGAAACAATACCCAGGAGTTTTCTGGGGATCCCTCTAGGATGCTGAGAGACCTCCCCATCACAATGCCTTACAGAGAACCATATGCATTGAGGACAATTCCTTTATCCCTCACTTTCTTTTTTTAAACCTGAATGAAATTCAGGCATCGTAATTCACTATGGTGCCACCTGAAGAAAATAAGTTTCCTTTGCCACATTTGTAGTCAATCAGTCTTTTAATTTATTTAGGACAAAATGTTTTCTGTGATTATGTTTTTTTTTATATTTTAATTGACACATAGTAATCATTCTTCTTTATAGGGCACAGTGTCATATTTCAATCCTTATATACAATATGAAGTGATCACATCTAAGTGATCAGCATATCTATCACTCCAGATGTTTCTAATTTCTTTATGTTGGGGACATTCAAAATCCTCTCTAGTAACTATTTGGAAATATTCAATTAATCATTTTCAGTCATAGTTATCCTATTGTGCCATAGAACATCAGAAGTCATTCCTCTTATCCAGCTGTGCCCCTATACCATCTCCTCTACATCCCTTCCTACCCCAACAGGGAGGGATCTGCAGGACATTATGCTAAGTGAAAGGGATCAGGCACAGGAGGACAGATGTGCATGCCCCGATGGAGATGTGGATGCTACTGTTTACCTCAAGGAAGCACAGAACAGAGTGGCAGTTCCCAGAGCCTGGGAAGGGTGCGAGGGTAATCCAGCCTTCTGTGCTCAGTAGATGATCATGCACCTTCACCTATTTATAAAGAGTATGGGTGTTTAAAATTAGAGGGAAAAAAAACACAGTGCATCAAAGTCAAATTACCCTCTGTGATTACATTTCTTCCCACTCTGAAAAAAAAATAGTTTTCATTTAGCCTGTTTACATTCAGCAGGCATCTTGAGCATTGTTACAAATTAACACAGTTAACAATAAGAAAGAAGCATATAGCCAAGGCTCCGCATAATCTCATTACATCTCTCTCAACAATTAAGTGCATTAATTAAGTCCTATGTCAGAGGGGATGTTGGTAAAGTGGCTCCAATTCAGTCACATCTTTCTGAGTTTCCAGTTCACATTAGGCTTTGTATAATTCTTCATGGAGCCTCAAAGGGTTTGAGATTAGTACCCAAAACATGGCCCTGGCTCATTCTGCACAAGTGAGCTTCAAAATTCCAGATGTTCTTCTTTCAGTCCCCATCCCCCTGCCCCAGCAAGAGGGACTATAGTATAGTATTTTGTAATTTGATTTCAGGCATCAGAAAAACCTGGCATCACATTTCAAATTACCTAGCTTTCTGACATCTCTATGCCTCAGTTTCTACATATGTCATAAGAGAACAGTAAAAGTACTAGATCCAAGGGGTTGTTGTAAAGATTAACTGATCTAATGAAGGGAAGGCACATAGCTCCCTGCCTGGTTTTCAGCAAAGCCTTCATCAGTGATATATAGCAGTGGTAGTCATTTAAACAACAGAAGTTACATGTCTTATCATAGAGCAAGGATCAAATAAGACCAGGAAATTAGTCCTGTCATCCCAACTCCTATTAGATAATTTGAACTATTTTCCCCTGTGTCCTTTTGCTCTGAAAGACTGTTGTGAGCATTAACTTCAATGATAGATGTACATGGACATTGTAAACTCAGAAATGTACCCAAACTTATTGCTGAAGTTCATTGTTTTTTTCAAATCTATCAATAAGGTAACTGTACATCTACACAGTACAAATTTCCGCCTAATACTATAATTTTACAGTCAAAAGTTCTATGATTGTAAAAGAAAACAAAACCAAATTAAGCTGCATATGAAAAAATGAGAAGATCATGCTAAGCAAAATAAGCCAATCCCAAAAAAACACAAGCTGAATGTTCTCTCTGATAAGTGGGTGATCCATAATGGGGGGTGCAGTGCATGGGAAAAATGGAGGAACTTTGGGCCAAGGGGAGGAAGGGAAGGGGAGAGGGTCTGGGGGTAGAAAAGATGGTGGAATGAGACAGACATCATTACCCTAGGTACATGTATGACTGCACATGTGGTGTGATTCTACATCATGTACAACCAAGAAAATGAAAAGTTGTGCTCCATTTGTGTACAATTAATCAAAAAACTTTCTGCTATCATGTATACCTGATTAGAAATAATAAAAATAAATTAATAAAATAACAAAAAAAGAAAAAATATGTGAGTTGTTTGGAGAGAATAAATGCATCATGGGTATCTATTCATTTATTGAAAATATACTCATTGATTATTTATTCTGTTCTAGAAACTGCTGGATGCTGAGGATATCAATGTGGGTCAAACACTTGATTCAAGAAGTTAGCAGCATAGTTGAGAAAAGAAAATGAAACATCAGGGTGGGGCACAGTTAAATGTGTGGCACACAAATAGGCACACATGTACTAATTTATGCATGGAATGATAGAATAAAATTATAGAAAGCACCTGGGAAATGGTGGCATAACACAGAGGAGAAATGTTCCCCATTACTTAAGGACGGGCCCTGGGAAAGCTTTATCAACAGAGGGTTTTCATATTTCCAAGGCTCTATGGCAGGAAAGAGCTTGCAAATCAGAGAACTTAAAAAGATGGTCAGTCTGTACACGTGGAAAAACAAGAATTCATACCCCATTTGAATCAACTGTATGATGTGTCAAGATCATTGTATTGTCTTGAGTAACTAATAAAAAAAAAAAAAGGTGGTTAGCGTGCCAGGTTTGGGTCAGAGCATGGGAGGTGGCTTAGGTGGCTTTGTGACTCCAGAGTCACAAAGGCAATTTCTTCATTCACCCATGCACTTCACCCATGTTGACTGAGGGCTTACTTTCAATCAGGCACCACTGTGAGCAGGTCATATTAAGTTTTCCCAAGATAACCGATTCTTTCTAATAAGCATTGAAATCATTTCTAAAAGAAATGAATACATAATTAAAATCCTTTGTCAGCATATAACTAGCATTAAACTGGGATCATCTAAGAAGTGCGGTTACAGATCAGAGGCACTCCGAGAAACTGAGTCAATGTGAAGATCGTCCCTTCCTTCACATTCTGATTCTTGTGATCAACCCAGAAAGATTTCAGATGAATTAGAAGGGAGAGAAAAGAGGAAAGGGACACTCTCAAGGTAGAGGGAAGGTCCTCTCAGAGAGGAGAGGAACTGCACACCCCTCTTGCATTCCAGTTTTACTGGAAGTCCCAGGGAAGCTTCCAGAGCCCTGCACAAGTCCCTCTTTTGACTTTTTGTTTGAGGGAGGGGGATGGTACTGGGGATTGAATCCAGAGACACTTTACCACTGAGCTACATCCCCAGTCCTTTCAACTTGATAAAGGTTCTCACTAAGTTGCTTAGGGCCTTGATAATTGCTGAGGCTGGCTGCAAACTTGTGATCCTCCTGCCTTGGCCTCTGGAGCTGCTGGGATTACAGGTGTGCATCACCATGGCAGGCCACCTTCTGATTTCTGACTGACAGCATAGCAGCTGCATGGACCACCACCCAAAGAGGATGATGTGGAGCTCAGAGTCAGAGTTGGTAAGAAAACTCAGTCTCTGTCTTAGCCTCAATTTCCTGTCCCCATTATTTTTTCTTCCCAGGGGTCTTAATGTTTCAACTATCAAGGTGATTGGGAGATGTGACATAGTTCTGGCGATAAGGGAGTATCCTGGGGACTTCACCATAAGAGAAAATGACAAGACGGTTCAAAATATTTAAGAATGGGAGAGGTTTTAAGATACCAAGCCTTCATCTTCCAGGGGCCTCTGTCAGATAAGGCCCTGCTGACTTCCAGTCACCTTTGATTGTCTTTTCTCTGCTCATTCACAGCTGAGTAGGTACCTAACAGCATGATGAGGGAAGGGAAGGAAACCTATTGTGGAGTTTGACATTTTGGAATCAAATGTAGAAGAAATTAAAAAAGGAGGTAAGAGAGATACTCCAGGAAGTAGGAGGAAAATAGAAGAGGATGTCCTAGAAATAAAAAAAGATGGGCAAGCAATAATCAATGGAGGATAGTGAGGCTTGAACAACCAGACTGCCCATTTCTGAGGGCCACGAGGTCTGTCTGTCTTGGAGGTCACACAGTGGTTTCCTCTGCCCATCAGCAAGTCTCGACTACTTCCCTATTTCTTTTGGCAGACTGGTTTCTTCTGGTTCTCCTGGTTACCACATGCTCCTCCAGAACTCACATGGCCTTTGGCTCTGTCCCCTGCCACCTGCTCCCAGCCCACCTGCGCCTAGTTGCACCCTGCCACTGTCATCCCCCTCCTCAGCTTCTTACTATTCCCCCCAGGGCAGAACTATTACACAGAGAATCTGATTGGCTTGCCACGGACCAGGTGTTGACTTCTGGTCTACTCACCTGTGGCCAAGGTGAAGGCACCTTCAAGGCAAACTCATTTCCTTTTAGCATGAAGGTGGGAAAAGCAAATCATTTAAAAAAAAATTAACCATGATCTTGGCAGATGACCCAGGTGGGTTGCTAGAGCCTCTCATATGGCTTCTCTCCAATCATTAGTGAACACTTCTATGTCTGAGACACAATCCTGGTTGTCACTGCCCGTCAAACCACAACACAGTATGGTGTTGTATGTTAGCCGTCACCTCCAGAGATGGAAGCCCCCAGTGCTGACTCAGATACAGACAGTGATGCACATGAAGTAGCAAAGCAACAGTGACATAACAGAGAGTGTTGGAGACTGTGGCAAAGGCTAGAATCATGATTTGTACAAGCCCAGGCAGCTCCTGCTCAGCTGCAACTGATGGTTGTCATACGAAAATGAGGGCTTGCTCTTTGCCCTACCTGATTTTTCAAAACATTTCAAGAAATGTACATTGTGATGCCAAATTGTTAAACATTTCTCCATCTTTGAAATACTGGCAAGTAATAAGACAATTAAAAAAATAAAAACTTTTGTGACTACTGTTATAAAGAACAAACAAAATAAATCTGTATCGAGAATCTAGACCTTAGGGTGTTTGACAGCTGTGCTCTAAATCTTAACACTGGAGGAGTTAGAAAAATGCCAGAAAAAGCCACTCACTCGGGAATATTTAGAATGTTTTTTATTATTTTTGTTATCATTAACATTATTAGTCTAGATAAGATGATGTTTCAGTCAACATAGCAAATATTTTAAGCTTAAGATCTCATTCTATGGGAAAATAAACAAGGAGAGAAATGAATTACAGTAGATGGGGTAGAGAGAGAAGATGTGAGGGAAGGGGAGGGGGGATAGTAGGGGATAGGAAAGGTAGCAGAAAACAACAATTACTAATTGGGCATTATGTAAAATTGTGGATGTGTAACCGACGTGATTCTGCAATCTGCATTTGGGGTAAAATTGGGGGTTCATAACCCATTTCAATCTAATGTATGAAATATGATATGTCAAGAGCTTTGTAATGTTGTGAACAACCAATAAAATAAAAAAAAAAAGATCTCATTCTATTTTTATAAGAACCCTAAGAAAAAGATGATTGCACTCTTTAAATTATAGGGGAAAGAACATTAAAGAGGTTGACAATGAGACCAACCACATGGTCTCCCATTTAATCACTCACCTTTGGTTAATGATAAAGTGGGAATCTGACCCTCTTCAAAAGTCTGCACCTTCTACCAGATCAGCTAAGTCTCCCAAGTGTCATGATGCCTTCTGTCCCAGGAACCCAGGACAAGTTCATCTCTAATTTGGGGTGATCATATCAGTGGTCTGACTCCTTTCAGGTAGAGCTTCACTTTTTAGGGCCAGACCTACAGTTTGGGGATCCTTTGAATCCCTCTCATGGGAAAGTCTCCTTCAGTCATTCTGAGCAGGTGTGGCATCATAGAAGGGCACTTTTAGTATGATAATCATAAAATATCCAGGTCCCTTATGATCGTCAAGTGGTGGCGGGGGCAGGGGTGTGTGTGAGAGAGAACCGGGGGCGGAGTGAAATGGGAAGTGAGTCACACACACGCTTGTATCGGATGCAGACAGAAGCTGACAAATGCTTAGAAAATGGACGACATCATAGAGCCTTAAACCTGTTTGTTTAAAAGCAAAAACTCTGAACATTAGAGACCTAAGAAAATACAACAGCAGGAAAGGTGGCGGGAAGGTTTTGGAGAAGGTGCCACCCAGACCTACCCTGGTGAACCCGCTCTCCGCCCTGATTCTTGGGTGTGCTGGCTCTAATTTTGCCTCTGATGTAGGCCATCAGTAATTAAATCATTGCCCTGGCTCTCTGTTGCTAAAAAGGACTGAGTTTTAAAATAGATCCCCTGCTTAGCAGATTCTTGTAGGTCTGGACTTTTCATCCAATTCTGATAAGCTTTCTGCCACCCACTGCTCCTCACCCCTCACTGTTCATTAAAATGGAGCTGAGTCTTCAGAGCTCATGGGTGCACTCACAGCACTGAGTCATCCAGGGGAGCCAAAATACATCTCTAGGATGTTTGGACCAGGGAGGGACAGGACCAGGCTTTTCATTGGCCCAGCATGTACAGTGAGGCCCAATAAAACAGTGTGCCTTTGCCAGATCTGCACCAGAGATAAGAACTTCCTGCCAGTTGGAGCCCAGTGTTGTTGGTTTTTGTTTGTTTGTTTGTTTGTTTGTTTGTTTGTTTTCCCAATTGTTCACACTGCTTCTAGAAGGAATTCAGTAAACAGTAAATAGACACCCTTGGAAGGAGTCAAGGGCTCATATTACAGCCTAAGCCTTCATAAATGCTCTTTGCTGCTTTTTCTTTATGACAACAACAATTAATATTTATGGATCATTTATTAAGTTCCAGGCCTAGACTCAGAGCCTTCCCATGATACCGTCATCTAATTCCATCTTCTCAATAAGTGCCCACGCTTCTATTTCACAGATAAAGAATCTGACTCTCAGGCTGGTCCCCTGATACATCTGAGGCTGGGCAACAGGTACAGGACTGATCCAAATCAGAACCTGGGGCTTGTATCTCAAGTTTTCCTTTTATCTATATGCGGTGCCAAGGCTGACCAGTCGCTTTTTCTAGTCTCTGCTAATTCAAGTTGGCCAAGAGCTTTCCTGTAAATGCCCCATGCTCCTGACCAGCAGAATCAGAATGTCACAGTGGAGCTTGTTAAGAAATGCAGAAACTTGAGCACCCACCCCAGGTGTACAAAACAAGAGTCTGCATTTTTTTATGAGGTCCAAGAAGAACAAAGCAACATAATGCCTCCCAACTGGAGTCATTGGCCTAGGGAATCTTCCACAGGGAAATAGTCATTAAAGCTAGAAATGCTTTTCAAGAGTGTTGGTCAAATACCCTCATTTCCTAGAAAAGAAATTGAGGCTTATTGAATGGCCCACTGGGCCCAACTTCTAGATCCTCAAAATCTGGTGCTCATTCTTTAGACAATACTTTCATACTCTCTGGTCCTCGCCTCCCCACCCCAACTCCAGACACTTGCAGGGGCAGAGAGCTACAGTCCAAATCACACAGAGACCAACAGAACCATAAGAAGTTCAGGGTGATCACTCTACTTCATTTCTTAGACATTCTACTTAAATTCAGACCTAGCTTAGAATATGGAAAGAAAAAAAAACAATTATATTCAGAGAGTTGATATTTTTCCTCCTGTTAAATTGAGCAGTGGGAGGTATCATATGCTGAACTAGTACATTTCAAAAGACAAAATCCCTAATGTTTCCAGGAGTGTTTCTCCCCATTAACATGTTGCTAAGCAACATTTTTACAATATCAGCAGCTCTATGACTACAAGCTGAATGAATGTCTGGAAACGCAGAAAGAATCAAAGGAGCAAAGAAAGAGAAAGCCTGGCCCCTGTGAGTGCACTTCTTGTCATGAAAGCTGGGGTGACCTGCAACATGTTAAAACAGAGAGCAGAGCACTGCCTCCCGATTCAGCTAACAACAGTCCCGAGATACCTATCAAGGTTGTGCTTTCATTTTACTTATATAATTTTTTATCAATTTTGTATTATGAAAAGTTTCAAATATATACCAAAATAGAATAGTATAATGAACTCCCACATCTCCCTCAGCCAGCTTTAATAATTATCAACTCATGGCCAACCTTGTTTTACTTTTTTCTCTTACTTCTTACTTATTTAAAGCAAATCCTAGACATCATATAATTTCATCTGTAAATATTTTAGTATTTATCTCAGAAAAGGTCTTTTTGTTTTAAGAGAAGTTATCATATCATGATCACCACTAAATCAGAATTTAACAGTCATTCTTCAATGTTGGCACATATCCAGTCTTCCAACTTCCAATTATTCTGTAATTTTTTAATAATTTTTGTGAGAATACAAGTAAGTTCCATCCAAGTTCTTTTCCATTCATTGCACTTTCTTTCTTCCTTCCACTTTTTTAATAAAGAAACCAGATCATTTTTCCTGCAGAGGATCCTGAAATCTGGTTTTGTGGTTTGTATTTCAGGGCTACTTGCAAACTATTTGGATCTAAAAGCTTGATCTGTTGAAGGATTGATGATTTTATTTTGGAAAAAATGTGCATCAGTGATTTTACATTCTTATAACAGGAAGCATATAAGATCTGGTTCTCCATTTTCTTGGGTGGTACTAGAAGACTTTTATGGTACTTAAATCAATCCATTGTAATATATTACAAATTTCAGAATGATGTTCATTTCTTAGCAATTATACTGACAGTAGGAGAAATTTGCCTTCCCCATCTATTTGTGTATCAAGAAATATGCTTCATATATGAAAGTCAGGGTAATTGTTTGATTCTTCCTATCAGTTTCCCAGTTTATAACAATAATGCATTATTATAATGCATAATAATGCATTGGCTTATTAGCATCCTCCAATGATGCCCAGTTAGGATTTGTTTGTTTGATTCTAGTATCATGACAGACTTCAATATTGTTGATATGTCTCAGTCCTCAGTGGTTATTTTATCTGTTGATTTTCAAATGGTTCCATATTTAGCCCAGGAGAGCCTCTTTGATTTGGCATTGAACCTGCGCAGTAAACTAAGCATGATGTTTCTGGGTGAATTCTCTACCAATATTGTCTGTTTCTTCCATGGATGTCTGTTTCTCTTAGACTTTCCATATTTACTAAAGTTAAAATATAAAAGTTACCAATTTCATGGAGATTTTCAAATTTCATTTCATAGAATTGTGCAAAATAGTCTCAGGTAACTAACTTTCCTTTGCTTTAAAGAATATTTCCTCATTGTCATTTCTAATTTTATATATTTGTGTGTTTTCCTTTTGTCTGATTTATGGTAACAAGTAGCTTGATAATGTTTATTTTGCTTTGTAAAAGTCAGCTTCTAGACTCATTTATTAATTCTGTCCCTTCTCCATTTATAAGTAAATTCTGGTTTTATTAATTGCGTCTGTTTTCTTTTGTTCTTTTCTAATATTTGACTAGTTGGGTTTTGGTCTTGTTTTGGCCTCATTCCTTCTTTATGTGACCATACTCCTTCATCTTGGAGTGAAAAATACTTACTTTATATCATTATATATTGGATGTATGGAACTTGCTTTTCAATTTTATGGGACTCACAGCCAAGAGTTTGTTTTGAATCTCAGATGAGATTTTAGATTTGCATTTTCCAATTCTGAAACTGTTGAGACCATCAGGACTCTTGGAGATAAACTAATGCATTTTGCATTGCAAGATGGACATGAGCTTTTGGGGGACAGGGCAGAATGTTATGGTTTGAATATAAGGTATCTCCCAAAAGCTCCTGTCAATGCAGGACTATTCAGAAGTGAAAAGACTATATTATGAGAGCTGTGACCTAACTAGTCCATCCTAGTTTAAATGCACTTTAACTAGGTAGTAGTTATAGGCAGGTGAAGCGTGGCTAGAGGTGGGTCACTGGGGCATGGCTTGAAAGGATCATTTTTCCTCTCATCCCTTCCCCTCTCTCTGCTTCTTGGCTGTCATGAATCGAGCAAAGTTCCTACTCCATGCACTTCTGCCATGTTGTTCTGCCTCCCCTTGGGTCCAGAACTATGCAGTTGGATGGCCATGGACTGACCATGGACTGAGCCAAAATAAACTTTTCCTTCCCTACATTGTTCTTGTTGGGTATTTTGATCATCATGATAAAACCCTAACTAATTTTATATAAAATTATTTTCCTAAAGCTTTATAAGGGAAGGATAGATCAGGATTTCTTTATTAACATTATTAATCTAAAGGTCTCTTTTCTACTGTTCTTGCAATAGTCAGACACACATACAAGGATATCCAGATGCAGAGATACACACACATATATGCACACACAAAATCTTATACTTTCCAAGATCATCCTCTGTTTTCCTCCTGTAATTTCATCTGGGTCTTTTTCTGCCTGTGTTCCTATCACGCATGTTGTGGTTAATTTGGATTCTACTCCCGTCCAATAGTAGAATGCTCAGCTCTAGAAGGAGGCTTCAGTTGGTCATTTAGGGAGTTCTTGGGCTCATGATGTTTTGGTCCCCTCACACCTTATCATCAGTCCCATGTGCTTATTCCTGAAAAAGAATGTACAGGAAATATTTTTTGGTGTCTTCTCTAACTCAATTTATTTGCAGTGCTTTATAGTTTGCTACCTCTTTGGGATTTCATCCAACACCTCATTAATTATTTATGCTCCTTTATACACAGGTTTTTAAAATGATTCAGAAAGCATAGATGTTGAATAGCTTGTATTTATTAGAGATATTATTGATGAATGTGCAGTTTTTCTACTTTGTGCTCTGGCTATAGGATCCTTTGGAGAAGCAATCCATATATTTTTCTAATACATTTAAAACTGTCTAGCAATACATTTTCTGATCATTTTTGTCAATATTGTCAGAAAATCTTGATATAGAATATTAGGGTTGTGAGAGTTTAAGAGCAATGTTATCCCTACACATTTTATTCTCCTATAAATGTTTCTATGTAATGATTTGCCAGCTTTCTGGGAAGCTCATTTTATTGGCAAAAAGTTTATATTGATTAAAAGGGGCTTCTTGAGTTGAAATTAAATTTAAGTCCTTATTGTGTATTCCAGAATAATTCTAGCTATATTTTCCTGGCTGCTTTGCTTGAGGAAAGTAGATAATAAATAACAAAGCAACAATTAAGTGTATAAGACAAATTAAGTAATTTAATTCTCATGTGCATTAATTTGTATTTCAGTTTTCTGCCTGATACCAGTATGTTAACTCTGATCAGATTTATCTTAAGCATAGAATAATAATAATATGAATACAAAATTACTAAACATTTTCAATGTTTTTTTTTTTTTTTTTATTTTTTTTTTTTTTTATTGGTTGTTCAAAACATTACACAGCTCTTGACATAGCATATTTCTTACATAAGCTTTGAGTGAGTTATGAACTCCCATATTTACCCCCAACGCAGATTTCAAAATCATATCATTTAAATATCCCCATTTTTACAAAATGCCATATTAGTAACTGTTGTATTCTGCTACCTTTCCTGTCCTATACTATCCCCCCTCCCCTCCCCTCCCCTCCCATCCTCTCTAACTACCCCATCCACTGTAGTTTATTTCTCTCCTTATTAATTTTCCCATTCCCCTCACAGCCTCTTATATGTATTTTTGTATAACAATGCGGCTCTCCCTCCATTTCCATGTAATTCCCATTTTCTTTCCCTTTCCCTCCCCCTTCATGTCTCTGTTTATTGCTAGTCTTTTCTTCCTGCTCTTCCTCCCTTCTCTAATCTTAATTGCTCTCATTATATCAAGGAAGTCATTTTGTATTTGTTTTTTAAGGATTGGCTAGCTTCACTAAGCATAATCTGCTCTAGTGCCATCCATTTCCCTGAAAATTCTATGATTTTGTCATTTTTTATTGCTGCATAGTACTCCATTGTGTATAGATGCCACATTTTTTTAATCCATTCATCTATTGAAGGGCATCTGGGTTGGTTCCACAGTCTAGCTATTGTGAATTGTGCTGCTATGAACATCGATGTGGCAGTGTCCCTGTAGCATGCTCTTTTAAGGTCTTCAGGGAATAGTCCGAGAAGGGCAATAGCAGGGTCAAATGGTGGTTCCATTCCCAGCTTTCCCAGGAATCTCCATACTGCTTTCCAAAGTGGCCTAACCAATTTGCAGTCCCACCAGCAATGTACAAGAGTACCCTTTTCCCCACATCCTCTCCAGCATTTGTTGTTGTTTGACTTCATAATGGCTGCCAATCTTGCTGGAGTGAGATGGTATCTTAGTGTGGTTTTGATTTGCATTTCTCTGACTGCTAGAGATGGTGAGCATTTTTTCATGTACTTGTTGATTGATTGTATGTCCTCCTCTGAGAAGTGTCTGTTTAGGACCTTGGCCCATTTGTTGATTGGGTGATTTGTTATCTTGCTGTCTAATTTTTTGAGTTCTTTATATACTCTGGATATTAGGGCTCTATCTGAAGTGTGAGGAGTAAAAATTTGTTCCCAGGATGTAGGCTCCCTATTTACCTCTCTTATTGTTTCTCTTGCTGAGAAAAAACTTTTTAGTTTCAGTAAGTCCCAATTGTTGATTCTTGTTATTAACTCTTGTGCTATGGGTGTCCTATTAAGGAATTTGGGGCCTGACCCTACAATATGTAGATCGGAGCCAACTTTTTCTTCTATCAGACGCAGAGTCTCTGTTTTGATATCAAGGTCTTTGATCCATTTTGAGTTAATTTTTGTACATGGTGAGAGGAGAGGGTTTAGTTTCATTTTGTTGCATATGGATTTCCAGTTTTCCCAACACCATTTGTTGAAGATGCTATCCTTCCTCCATTGCTTGCTTTTAGCCCCTTTATCAAATATTAGGTAGTTGTAACTTTGTGGGTTAGTCTCTGTGTCCTCTATTCTGTACCATTGGTCCACCCGCCGGTTTTGGTACCAGTACCATGCTGTTTTTGTTACTATTGCTCTGTAATATAATTTGAAGTCTGGTATTGCAATACCGCCTGATTCACTCTTCCTGCTTAGTATTGCTTTTGCTATTCTGGGTCTTTTATTTTTCCATATGAATTTCATGATTGCTTTATCTATTTCTACAAGAAGTGCCATTGGGATTTTGATTGGCATTGCATTAAACCTATAGAGAACTTTTGGTAATATTGCCATTTTGATGATGTTAGTTCTGCCTATCCATGAACAGGGTATATTTTTCCATCTTCTAAGATCCTCTTCTATTTCTTTCTTTAGGGTTCTGTAGTTTTCATTGTATAGGTCTTTCACCTCTCTTGTTAGGTTGATTCCCAAGTATTTTATTGTTTTTGAGGATATTGTGAATGGGGTGTTTTTCCTCATTTCCGTTTCAGAAGTTTTGTCGCTGATATACAGAAATGCCTTTGATTTATGTGTGTTGATTTTATATCCTGCCACTTTGCTGAATTCATTTATTAGTTCTAGTAGTTTTTTTGTAGACCCTTTTGGGTCTTCTAGGTATAGAATCATGTCATCTGCAAATAGTGATAATTTAAGTTCTTCTTTTCCAATTTTTATGCCTTTAATTTCTTTCGTCTGTCTAATTGCTCTGGCCAGTGTTTCTAGAACTATGTTGAACAGAAGTGGTGAGAGCGGGCATCCTTGTCTTGTTCCAGATTTTAGAGGGAATGCCTTCAATTTTTCTCCATTCAGAATGATGCTAGCCTGAGGCTTAGCATAAATAGCTTTTACAATGTTGAGGTAAGTTCCCGTTATCCCTATTTTTTCTAATGTTTTGAACATAAAGGGATGCTGTACTTTGTCAAATGCCTTTTCTGCATCTATTGAGATGATCATATGGTTCTTATCTTTAAGTCTATTTATATGGTGGATAACATTTATTGATTTCCGTATATTGAACCATCCTTGCATCCCAGGGATGAATCCTACTTGATCATGGTGCACTATTTTTTTAATGTGTCTTTGTATCCGATTTGCCATTATTTTATTGAGGATTTTTGCATCTAGGTTCATCAGAGATATTGGTCTGTAGTTTTCTTTCTTTGAGGTGTCTTTGTCTGGTTTCGGAATCAGGGTGATGTTTGCCTCATAGAATGAGTTTGGAAGAGCTCCCTCTTTTTCTATTTCCTGGAATAACTTGAAAAGTATTGGTATTAATTCTTCTTTAAAGGTTTTGTAAAACTCCGCTGTATACCCATCCGGTCCTGGGCTTTTCTTGGTTGGTAGTCTTTTGATGGCTTCTTCAATTTCATCCATTGATATTGGTCTGTTCAAATTGTGTGTATCTTCCTGACTCAGTTTGGGCAAATCATATGTCTTAAGAAATTTATCGATGTCCTCACTATCCTCAATTTTATAGGAATATAGGTTTTCAAAATAATTTCTAATTATCTTCTGTATTTCTGTAGCATCTGTTGTGATATTGCCTTTTTCATCCCGTATGTTAGTGATTTGAGTTCTCTCTCTTCTTCTCTTCGTTAGCATGGCTAAGGGTCTGTCAATCTTATTTATTTTTTCGAAGAACCAACTTTTAGTTTTGTTAATTTTTTCAATAGTTTCTTTTGTTTCAATTTCATTGATTTCTGCTCTGATTTTAATTATTTCTTGCCTTTTGCTGCATTTGTTGTTGTTTTGTTCTTCCTTTTCTAGGGCTTTGAGATGAAGTGTGAGTTCATTTATTTGTTGGTTTTTTTTTTTTCTGAGGAATGACCTCCAGGAGATGAATTTCCCTCTTAAAACTGCTTTCATTGTGTCCCATAGATTTCGATAAGTTGTATCTGTGTTTTCATTTATCTCTAGGAATTTCTTGATTTCCTCCTTTATGTCTTCTGTAACCCATTGATCATTAAGTAACATATTGTTCATTTTCCATGTGATATAGGATTTTCCCTTCCTTCTTTTATCATTAATTACCAGTTTCATTCCACTATGGTCAGATAAAGTGCATGGTATTATCTCCACACCTTTATATTTACTAAGGGTTGCCCTATGGCATAATATATGGTCTATTTTTGAGAAGGATCCATGTGCTGCTGAGAAAAACGTATATACACTAGAAGATGGTTGATATATTCTATATATGTCAGTTAAGTCTAGGTTATTAATTGTGATATTGAGTTCTATAGTTTCTTTATTCAACTTTTGTTTGGAGGATCTGTCCAATGGTGAGAGAGGTGTGTTGAAGTCACCCATAATTATTGTGTTGTGGTCTATTTGATTCTTGAACTTGAGGAGAATTTGTTTTATGAACGTCGCAGCACCATTATTTGGTGCATAAATATTGATAATTGTTATATCTTGTTGGTGAATGGTTCCTTTTAACAGTATATAATGTCCTTCCTTATCCCTTTGGATTGATTTAGTCTTGAAGTCGATTTTATTCGATATGAGGATGGCCACGCCTGCTTGCTTGCGAGGACTGTGTGCATGATATATTTTTTCCCAACCTTTCACCTTCAGCCTGTGTACGTCTTTTCCAGTCAGATGTGTCTCCTGGAGGCAGCATATTGTTGGATTTGTTTTTTTAATCCATGTTACCAGCCTATGTCGCTTTATTGGAGAGTTTAAACCATTAACATTTAGAGTTACTATTGATGTATATTTTGTACTTCCAGCCATGTTTGATTGTTTATCTCTTTTTTTTTTTTTATAGTTTAGTTTGTTTCTCCATGGTTAGCTTTCCCCCCACCATCTGTCCTTATTGAGGTACTTCCCATTGTTGGCTTTGGTTATTGTTATTCACTTCTTCCTCGTGTAGTGTTTTGTTCAAGATGCTTTGCAATGCTGGTTTTCTGGCTACAAATTCTTTTAGCTTTTGTTTATCATGAAAGATTTTTATTTCGTTGTCGTACCTGAAGCTTAATTTTGCTGGATACAGAATTCTTGGTTGGCATCCATTGTCTTTCAGTGTTTGAAATATGTTGTTCCAGGATCTTCTCGCTTTCAGCGTCTGTGATGAAAAATCCGTTGTTAATCTTATTTGTTTACCCCTGAATGTAATCTGTCTCTTTTCTCTTGCAGCTTTTAATATTTTCTCTTTGTTCTGTATATTTGATATCTTCATAACAATGTGTCTTGGCGTTGGTCTACTGTGATTTTGTGTGCTCGGTGTCCTGTATGCATCTTCAATTTGTATATCTGTTTCCTTTTTTATTTCTGGAAAGTTTTCTGTAATTATTTCTTTTAGCAGGTTACTCATTCCCTTGGTTTGACTCTCTATCCCTTCCTCTATCCCAATCACTCTTAAATTTGGTTTTTTTATGTTGTCCCATACCTCTTGGATGTTTCTCTCGTGGTTTTTAACCGTCCTATCAATGTTGGCTAGACTCTTTTCAAGATGATATATTTTGTCTTCATTATCTGAAGTTCTGGCTTCTACTTGCTCCATTCTATTAGTGATACTCTCATTTGAGTTTTTAATTTGGTTTATAGTTTCCTTCACTTCTAAGATTATCGTTTGATTCTTTTTTATAATCTCTATCTCCTGATACAGATGCTTAACTTCTTCTTTTATCTGTTTATGTAATACATTCTCAATGTGTTCTTTCGCTGCTTGAATTTGCTGTCTCATATCCTCTTTAAGGTTCCATTCCATCTGTCTAAGGTGTTCCTTGAGCTCTTTGTATGACCATTTTTCTGATGACTCTAGGTCCTCCTGAATATTTAGGCTATCCTGCATTGTTTGTACTCCTTTTCTTCCTTGCCTTTTGAAGCTGCTCATATTGCTTCTTGTTCTGTTTGACTGTTGAGCTAGTGTTTACTCCTATAAATTTATTTGATGCTTGGGATGAAAGGTATTAGAAGGGAAGAGAGGAGGTCACTAAAGAGAATGAGAGTAAGCAGGTAGAATTCAAGGAAGGGGGAATAAGAAAATTGAAAAGAAATGTAAAGACAGAGGAAAAGAAGGAAAGAGAGAAAAGGATAGAGAATTAAAGAGAATTTAAGGACAAATAATAGTAATAGAAATGAGAGATGAAGTTTAAAAATGGAATAAAATAAGATAAGATAAAATGGATTAAAAATATCATTTAAAAAAGACAGTAACAATAAAAAAAATAATACTAATAATAAAAAAATTAATAAAAAAAATAAAAAAAATAAAAAAAATAAAATAAGATAAAATAAAATTAAATTAAAAAAAATTAACAAGAAAAAAAAAAAAAAAAAAGAAGAAAAAAAAAATTTATAAATGCAGCCCTAGAGTGCGATTAACTGTTCTTCCAGTAGATGGCGCTGTGGCCACCGGGCCAAGATCCTCCTCTCAGTGGTCGGGATTCAATCTCTGTGCAGCAGATCTTCCACCCGGACTGGGCGGGTCTCCACTCCTGCTGTTCGCCCTGTGGGCGGGGCCTGTTGCCTAGCCCGGCGGGGGTCGTTTGTGGCTCTGGGCTGGCAGTTTGGATGTGGTCGTCTGGAGCCCTGTACCGCCAGAGGGGGTTCAGAGATCTGGGCCTGCTGGAGCCGGATAGGCAGTGCCCTCTCCCCCACTCACTGCAGCATGTGGGCAGCGGCCGCCTGTCTGCGGCTGGTGTCAATTTACAGAGCTGGACGGGCTCGGGCTCAGGCAGGCAGCGCCCGTCCCCACTGTCGCTGCAACGTGTGGGCAGTGGGCGTTTGGCGGCAGCTGACGACCACTCACAGAGCCCTATGGGCGGGGGCCCAGGCAGGCAGTGCCCGCTCTTAAACTGGCTGCAACATGTGAGCAGCTGTTGGCGGAGGTTCACAGAGCCGCCAGCGCGGGTCCAGTCAGGCCGCGCCCGCTCCCACAATCACTGCAACGTATGGGCAGCGGCAGGGGCCGGTTCACCGAGCCGCCGGCGTGTGTCCGGGCGGGTAGCGCTCGCTCCCAAGGTCGCTGCAACCAGCGGCTGGGGCCGGTTCAACGAGCCGCAGCGTGGGACCAGGCAGGTAGCGCCAGCCCCCTAGGTCGCTGCAACCAGCAGCCGTGCCGTTTCCCAGAGCCACCGGCTTGGTTCCAGGCAGGGAGCTCCCGCTCCCAAGGTCGCTGCAACCAGCGGCCAAGGCCAGTTCACCGAGCCACCGGGATGCGTCCAGGCAGGTAGCGCCCGCCCCCAAGGTCGCTGCAGCCAGCGGCTGGGGCCGGTTCCCAGAACCGCCGGCGTGGGACTAGGCAGACAGCGCCCGCTTCTCTGTTTACCGCAACGTGTGGACTGCCGCCATTTGGCGGCAGCCGGCGGGACTGTGTCCCAGCTCTGCGTTGCCGAGGTTCAGGCGTCTGGGACACGCTGCCACCTCCAATTAAACTTACTAGTTCCAGGCAGGTCTCCTTTCAGCTGAATTTTGCTAGAGGTTTCTCAGTAGGACGCCTGTGGGTGTATTCTTTCTGATCCTGTTACAGCAGAGGTACTGACAGTGCTGTTTCCTCGCTGGCCGCCATGTTGTCTCTCACATTTTCAATGTTTTACCACTGTTTTAATTGTTTTCTATTTTTAACTACTTTATTCCACACGATAACCTTTTCAGAGGTTTCATTATTTCTTCTGTTTTACATGTGGAAACTGAGGCACAGAAAACTTAAATAATGTTTCCAAGGTTATGCAATTGATAAGGCTAGAACTAGAACATAAATTCAAGTAATAAGATTCAAAAGTTCATGATTTTAAATATTATGTAAGTATTTTTGTTGGAATAGTATCTCTTTAAAGGTATGATCAATGTCTTCTGTCCTTTACTCCAAAGAGTTAGTTATAAACAAACCACAAAAGCTGCAGTGCTACCTGGTCTTCCCCTCTTGATTATAAAATAAGCACGACTCCTTTAGCTCTGGCAGTCAGGGATCAGAGGAAATGTTTTCTGGAATATTACTTGTCTTCTAATGGTCATTATACTTACTGCAGAAAGCGTTGCTTCTGTAAAGCAAATGGCTTCGGAAGGCCTCTTATCTCTCAGTAGTTCTTGCTTATTACTTCATAGAACCTCTTCAGAACTTAAACCATTTATACTGCTACAATTGTTGCTAACAATTATTATTGGAAAGTGTATTGCATCTCTGAACATATGTCTAAGTTCCTAAGATGAATCATCCCACTTAATAACATATCAAGGCCAGGGAACATTATAGTCTAACAAATAGGAAATGAAATGTGTATAAATTTAAAAACTTGCCTAAGCCAGACACGATGGTGCATGATTGTAATCCCAGTGACTTGGGAGACTGAGGATCCCAAGTTCAAAGCCAGCCTCAGCAACTTAGGGAGGCCCTAAGCAACTTAATAATGAAATGGGCTGAGGATGTAGCTCAGTGGTTAGTGCCCGGAATTAAATACCAATAAATAAATAAATTAACTAAATAAGATAGAATATAAAACAATACCAACTTGCCCAAGATCATCTTCCTGAGTGGTGTTATGAACCCCATTCTGTTTGAGTAGTGGTATGAACCCCACTATGTCTGGTTCCACAATTTTATCTCTTAATGATTACATTATACTAAGCTATTTGCATTGAATGGTAGAGGCATGCTTGTGAGGACTCAGCATTAACCATACTTTCAGATGAAGACACTGGTCTATCCAATAGGTGTCATTTACTCAAAATCAGGGAGCACCAAGAGTACCGTGTGTATTCTGATTTTTAGAGAATTAGTACAAAATTTTCTTCCTTATACTATACTTGCTCAATGAATATTCATTTAAGTAACATGAAAGGAAATTTTAGATTAAAAAAAAAACAGCCCTGGACCTCAAGATTTTACTACATCAATTTTTGATTCTCTTTACCCAAAGTCAGTTTGTTTATTCAACTTAGCCAAAGGGCACAGTCTTTAAGGCAAAAGGTTTCAAAGTCAAATACTTATAAAAGACAGAATGGAAACAAAGGAATGTAAACCTACTTTAGCAAACCATCTAAAAGGAGCAGCTGCTCTTTGATTCTAGCCATTGTCACAAAATGAAACTCTCTGAGCCTCATATTGTCAAATATTCCAGTTATTTTTTTTTCCTTCATGAGAAACCAGATCTGAATTGCTTATAAAATCCTCAAGCTTTTCAATGATTGACATATAAATAAAAAATATTTAATCTCTGTGTTGTCTAATAAAATATCCCTAAATCCCCTGTCCTCAGGATGAGAAGAGAAGGGGTAAAACCAACAGTTTCTTTACTTTATTGCACTTACCAGGCACCTATCTGGTGCTGGCTGATAGAGGTACAAGCAGGGGTGGAGGGAGGCACTATACTTGCTGTAGTGAAGCTCACAGTCTAAGATGGCAAAAAGACAAGGAAACAGACATGACAATGAAACTGGTCTTGAAAATCAGGATGAGGTACCCAGTTCTCCCCTCTCCACCTGTGTGGAAGATTAAACACCTGAGGAACGTGGAGGTAAGAGCAAACAGCTTCACCTGAAGGACAGATCAGGGAGAGAGACAGAGAGACTCCTCCAGAGAGGAGGGGCGTCCAGAACTGGTGCTCCAAGGGAGTGGGGGTGTCTTGCCCTAGATTTCTTTACTTTACATGTCCTCTCCTCCTCTTATCTTGCCTACCTGACCAGTGACCAAATCCAAAAGCCAGGAGAGAAGCTATCCAGAGTGTACCTCTCCCTATTTTCCAAATCTGCCCAGAGAGGCAATCAGGGAGCCACCCAGGGGGTACTCAGTAAAAACTCCTTGTTAGGAGGAACAATTCCCTGGAGGCAGGTGACCTTGGTAACAGGTGAGAAGCAGAGGGTAGTGCTCTGGAACTATTAGTGTTTTATTTCCTTTGAATCAGCCCACCTCTTCCTGATCCCATCATTCCTTATCTACGCTAACTGACCTTCTTCCCAGCCTCAACAATATGGTGAGGAAAGTCAAAGCAAGAGGAAGCCAAGGTCCTGCAGAAGCCCAAACAAGAGGCATACAACATGGATTGAATGAGCAATGGACTCTTTGATTTCAAAATTAGCATCATAGAGTGAGAGAGAACAATGTTCCTCCTAAGGCAGTCCTCCTTCATAGGAAGCAGATACCCCCAACTTTGTTGATAGCTGGATGCCTATGTCTGTGAAACTGAAAAAAAGATAACTTTTCCTTTTCCTAAAGACTTTGTTTGAAATGTGAGACAAGATGGCTGAATAAGGGTCTCATGCCCATGACGCTGCCACAGAGAAGAGCAAGGGAAATAAAGGTGAAAATAAATTTCAAGGGGACTGACAGAACTCTGGGAAGTGACAGAAACCCTACTCAGCTGAGACTCAGAAAAACAACCAAGAGGGAAAAAAAAAAAAGCAATTTGCAACTTCAACTGGTGGAACCAAACACTGCCATGAAAAGTTGTGCAGGAAAGTGCTTGCCTCACAGGGTGGACGAGAGCACTCTGATCATCCTATACCTTCAGAAACAAAGACTGCCACAGCCACAGGCCCAAGACACTCTTGCACTTGCTCCATAGGAAGCAACAAAGGAAGGTCTCCTTAACTACACTCATGTCTGTTCCTTGGGAAAAGGGAAAGATCCCAGCCATTTCACAGAGTTTCGGGAACATGGCTACCAGTAGTTCCAAAGCTTTGAACACCTGTATTTACCCGGCAGGAAATACAGAATGTCTCCATTAAAAGTCTGTGTTCTTGGGTCTGTAGCTCCTTGTAAAAAAACTCATGAGAATCATCAAACCTTGCTCCTGGAAACCACAGGAAAGTCCCAAGATTACTCTGCAGGCTTGGGACTATGGCTACCAATGCCACAAGCCTCATTTCCCACCAGAGATGGGTGTGAGTGACCTGGGGACATTCCCAGGTGTGTCCTACAATTCTAGGACTACAGATACTGTTATGTCAGTTTCGTGGGACCTCAATAGACCTCAAGGAGCCGAATCTGATGCAATCACACAAGAGTCTTTATTGCAAGCTCAAGCCTGGACTCACAACTGTTCCCGATGCAGCGGTCCCAGGGAGTGAGTCCCCGTCCTTTGTTCAGTGAGATTTTATGTTTTGGTGGATACTCTATGCGTCACAACACCACACAGCAAATCATTCCATACTGTGGGAAAATCAAACAACAACTCTTAACATTGATTAGCACATTCAATGGTGGGAACAAGTTGGGTAAGGGTGATTGGTTAGTACAAGATGGAGATTCGTTTGAACTGATTGGTTTAGGCCACGAGGGGTGTACGTGCTAAAGTACATGGTTTCCCAACATGTTATCAACGACCATAAACTACTTGGGGGTCATCTGGCATTCCAAATATTTTCCCTGTCTCATGCTGATTGGAGGTTGCTAGGGGGGTTGCTATGGGTCCTCACCCAGCCTGACTGAGTCAGGGACACCTGGCGCCTAAAACCTCTCCTAATACTTAACAGACAAACAACTCAGCAGGGTGGGTATGTGCTTAGGAGTTGCTCTGTGGGTTTTTCCAAGGACAAGGGTCACACCTCCTCCTTGGACAGGCCTTGAAGTAGAAGCTGCTGTTATTTATTTATTTTCAAAAATGGAGTCACATCAGTTTCTCAATACCAAAGTCAAACTCTAGCAACAATTGTGCTCAATACAAAGAACCCAGGTTTCCCACATGTTTTACAGTTCCAGTAGCATGAATACTATTACCATAAGCCAAAATATTACCTGCAAATGCCCCAGAGACCTAGAGATTTTCTCCTTTATAGACAATATCCCTGGTGGTACTATATCCCTGGTACCACTTATGCTTGTCCCGCTGGACCTGGAGAAAGTACTAACTGGATTCCATAGTTCCCTGAAAACAATTGATATGTCTCAGCATCAACTGCAATTTCCAAACAGGACCTAAAGAAGGTCTACTCTGTGTTCAAAACCCTTAATTTAATGGTTATCAGACCCCTACATCAGTTGTGCTTATCCTGTAGGCCCTTTGGAAGATTCCCTTCCATCTCTTGGCTCCAGAACTGTGCCTACTGGTAGACCACAGGCCAAGCACATCATGTATACAAGCTGAGAGACCTAGACAAGGTCTCTTTCACAACTTGTGGTTGTGGTGCCACATTTGGCATATCTGTGCTTTTCCTGAAGAACCTAGAGACTGTCCTCTTCACAACCTATACTATCATCTCTGAAATGGCCGGATACACTCTAGTGACCTGAGTGCTCAAATCTGTGATGTCTGAGGACTACACTTTTGGAAGCCTACATCCAGCAAATTTCATGCACTACTGTAGGCTAGACTACACATGGGCACTGCTGACATCAATCAAAGAAAAACAAAACACACAGGTATGCTTTGAGCTCACCTACAAAACTTATAGTCGATCTCTCAGCAGTGACCTGAAGGCATGAAGAAAATGGATCTATTCACATTACTGAAAAGAAAAAAAAAACAAGTATACTATACCCAGCAAAAGTATCCTTCAAAATGAAGGAGAATTAAATTAAAATCTTTCTCAAATATGCAGAAACTAAAGTAATTCTTTACCATTAGACTACCCTGAAAGAAATAATTAAGGGAGTCCTACCCTAGAAATGAAAGAATTATAACTAGTATCATTAAAACACATGAGTATACAAAACTAAAAGAATATTTATGCTAAAAGAGAACAAGAATCAAATCTTAGCATGACAGAAAACCACCGAATCACCAAATAGATAATAAGAAAAGGTGGGAAGGAACAAAAAAAAAAACATGCAAAACAAGTAGAATACAATGAACAAAACTACAAAAGGAAATCTATACTTATTAATAATAACCTGAGTATAAATATATTCAATTAACCAACCAAAAGACATTTATTAACTGAATGAATAAAAATAAAAAGACTCAATATATGAAATGCAAGAAACTCACTTGACTGGTAAAGATACATACAGACTAAAAGCAAGCTGGAAAAAGATGTACCATATTAATGGAAACTAAAAGCAAACAGATTGGTTTAATCATATCAAAATAGAAGACTTCAATTAAGAATTGTGAAGAGAGACAGAGTTCATTAAAAGATAAAAGATCAATTCAGCAATAAGATGTAACAATTGTAAATATATATGCATACTCAACATGGCATCACCCAAATATATACAGCAAATATTATTAGATTGAAAGGGAGATATAGACTTTAATGCAATTATAGTTGTGGACTTCAAGATTCCCACATTACTCAAAGAACAAATCATCCTGACAGAAAATCAACAAAGAAACATACAAGTTAAACCACATTACAAAATAAACCAGCCTAACAGACATTAATAGAAGGTTTTGGCCAAAAACAACAGAATATGGATTCTTTTCACATGAAACATGGAACAGACAGTCTCTAAGAGATAAATTAGGTCACAAATCAAATCTCAAAGAATTTTAAAAATTTGAAATCATATCATACGTATATCCTCTCAGACCATAACAGAATAAAACTACAAACCAACAACAAAATAAAGAATAGAAATTACATCAAAACATGGAAATTGAATGGCATGTACATAAATGACCAATAGGTAAAGAAATTAATAAGGAAACAAAAAATTCTAGAAACATATAAACATGCTGAAACAGTATTGAGAGGGACATTTATAGAAATGAATTCATACCTCAAAAAATAGATGTATCTCAAATAAATAAACTAACAATGCACCTCAAGGATTTAGAAAATCAAAGAACAAGCCAAACTCCAAATTAGTAGAAAGAATAAAGTCAAGAACATAAATTAATTAAACTAAAGCTAAAAAAAAAAATCAATGAGTCAAATAGTTGGTTTTTTTGAAAGGCTAAACAAAATTGACAAAATTTTAGCTTGACTAAACTTTAGAAACAAGAAAGAGGCCATACTTTAGAGATAAAAAAGAAGACAGTATAGTCAATATAACAGAAATAATAAATGATATAAAACCACTATGAAGAACTGTACACTGAGGATTATAAAACTTTGTAGACATGGATTTATTTTTTTAAATACCTTTTTTTAAATTTATTTTTATGTAGTGCTGAGGATCAGGACCTCACTCATGTGAGACAAGTGATCTACCCCTGAGCTACAACCCCAGGCCTGTGGGGTTCTTGAACACACACAAATTGAATCAAGAAGAAAGAAAATCTAAAGACAAATAATGAGTAATGAGATTAAAATAATAATTTAAAAATATCCCATCTAAAAAATGTCCAAGACCTGATAGCTTTACTGCTCAATTTTATAAACATTCAGAGAACTAATTCCATTTTTTCTTACACTAGTCTAAAATTTGAAATGGAACAAACTCATTCTGGGGCCAGCATTACTCCAATGCCAAAATCAGACAAAAATATAACCAAAAAAAACAAAGAAAACTGTAAGTCCATATCCCTGGTGAACAGAGATCTAGGTTAATACTTTTTCTGAATTTAAGAATATACCAATAGGGAGAAGGAGGAGGAGGGAAGGGAAAGGGAAAGTACTGGGGAGTGAATTGGAACAAATTATATTCCATGCTTGTATAATTATGTCAAAGTGAACACTAGCATTGCATATGACTGAAATGAACTAATAAAAAAAACAAGTCAATAAAAAAAGAATATGTCAAAAAGATCATATACCATGATCAGGGAGGGGTTCATCCCAGGGATCAAAAATGGCTCAATATATGCAAATAAGTATGTTGCGACACATCAACAGAAGTCAGGATGCAAACCACAGGGACATTTCAGTGGATGCAGAAAAGTTATTCAGTAATGTTCCATATCCCAACATGATAAAAACTTCTCAATAAACTAGGTACAAATGACCATACCTCAAAATTCTAAAGGTTATATATGAAAAACCCAAAAGCACTATTGTATTGAATGTGGGAAAAGCTGAAAGCACTTCCTTTCAGAATTAAAACCAAACAAGGATGCCTAGTTTCATCAATATTATTTAATCTAGTATTGAAAATTTTAACATGAATAATTAGGCATGAGAAAGAAAGAAAAAGAATCCAAGTCATAAAGGAAGAAATTGAATTGTCCATATTTACAAATAAGCAAAACCTAAATACTCCATCATGAAGCTGTTAGAATTGATAAACAGATTCAGTAAAATTTCAGAATGTAAAATGAACATGAAAAGTAGTATTTTTTACACACTGATAGTGAAATACTGAAAAATAAAGATGCAACATTCACAAAATCTACAAAAAAAAAGGAATTTAGGGAAAAATTTAACCAAGGAATAAAAGCTCCCTCCAATAAAAGTCATAAAGTACTAATTAAATAAATTATAGAGGATATACAAGCAGGAAAAAAGAAAGATAACCTGTGTTCATGGATCAGAATTGTTAATATGACCTAATAACCCAAGCAAACCATAGATTTAATACAATTCCCATTAAAATACCAATGACTTTCATACTAAAAGTGGAGATCCTAAACATCCATCTACAAACACAAAAGACCAGAAAAGCAAAGCAATCCTGAATAAAACAGTAATGCAGAAGGTATCCCAATACCTGACTTCAAAATATACTGCAAAGGTACACTAACCAAAACATCTAAAACAGACAGACCAATTAAAGAGAATAGAGAACCCAGAAACTAAACCACATTCATACAGTCAACCAATTTCTCACAAAGCACCAAGAACATACCATGGAGAAAAGACAGTCTCTTCAATAAATGGTTCTGGCAAAATTGAAGGAATATATATATATATATATATATATATATATATATATATATATACACACACACACACACACACACACACACACAAATGAATCAAAGTAGCTTCCTTCCTCTCACCATACACAAAAATCATTTTGAAATGGATCAAAGACCTAAAATTTTAAACTGAACTATGAACTTACCACAAGGAAACATGGGAAACACTTCAAGTCATTGGCATTGAAGTCATTGAAGATTCTTTTTAGATAGGACTCCAAAAATACAGACAACTAAAGTAAATATAGACAAATGGGATTGTATCAAACTAAAAAGCCTCTGCAAAACAAACACAAACAGAAGAACAGAATTAAAAGACAACCTACAGGATGGGAGTAAATATTTACAAAGCGTTCCAATAGTAAAGGATTGCAATCCAGAATGTATAAAGAACTCAAAAAGTTGAACATACACACACACACACACACAAAATCATCCAATTAGAAAATAGGCTGAAGGACTAAATGGACATTTCTCAAAAGAGGATATAAAAATAATCAACTAGTATATGAAAAAATGCTTAGTCTCACTAATCATCAGGGAAATGCTAAACAAAACTACAATGTGATACCATCTCACCCCTGTTAGAATGGCTATCATCAAAAAGACAACAAATAATAATTTAAAAAATGCTTGTGAACAACAATGAGTGCTGGCGAGGATGTGGGGAAAAGGGTACTCTTGTACACTGCTGGTGGGACTGCAAACGGGTGCGGCCAATTTGGAAAGCAGTATGGAGATTCCTGGGAAAGCTGGGAATGGAACCACCATTTGACCCAGCTATTGCCCTTCTCGGACTATTTCCTGAAGACCTTAAAAGAGCACGCTACAGGGATACTGCCACATCGATGTTCATAGCAGCACAATTCACAATTGCTAGACTGTGGAATCAACCCAGATGCCCTTCAATAGATGAATGGATAAAAAAAATGTGGCATTTATACACCATGGAGTATTACGCAGCACTAAAAATGACAAAATCATGGAATTTGCAGGGAAATGGATGGCACTAGAGCAGATTATGCTTAGTGAAGCTAGCCAATCCCTAAAAAACAAATACCAAATGTCTTCTTTGATATAATGAGAGCAACTAAGAACAGAACAGGGAGGAAGAGCAGGAAGAAAAGAGTAACATTAAACAGAGTCATGAGGTGGGAGGGAAAGGGAGAAAAAAAGGGAAATCACATGGAAATGGAGGGAGCCCCTCATTGTTATACAAAATTACATATAAGAGGTTATGGGGGGAATGGGATAACAAACATGGAGGGAAATGAATTACAGTAGATGGGGTAGAGAGAGAAGATGGGAGGGGAGGGGAAGGGGGATAGTAGAGGTTAGGAAAGGTAGCAGAATACAACAGTCACTAATATGGCAGTATGTAAAAATGTGATGTGCAACCGATGTGATTCTGCAATCTGTATTTGGGGTAAAAATGGGAGTTCATAACCCACTTGATTCTAATGTATGAAATATGATATGTCAAGAGCTTTGTAATGTTGTGAACAACCAATTAAAAAAAAAAGAAATTACAAAAAAATAAAAATAAAATAAAAATAAAAAATGCTTGTGAGTATGCAAAGTAAGGGAAATTCATACACTTTTGATGGAATGTAAATTAGTACAGCCATTATAGACAATGATATGAAGACTCCAAAAAATACTGAAAATAGGATTACCATATGATTTGTAATCCCACTGCTGGGAATATATGCAAAAGAAATTCAATTATTATACCAAAAGATACTTGCACCCCCCATGTTTATTGCAACACTTTTCACAATAGCAAAAATATGGAATCAATCCATGAGTGGATGAATGGGTAAAGAAAATGTGATACACACACACACACACACACACACACACACACACAAATGGAATCTTATTCAGCCATAAAAAGAATGAAATGCTGTCATGGATGGGACTAGAGGTCATTATGTTTAGCCATATGAGCCAAACAGTCCAACAAATATCATATGTCCTTAGTCATTTCTGAACTATGTCAATCTGGAGCAGAACAGAATGGAGCAGTGGTTACTAGAGACTGGGGAAGGAAAGATAAGTGGGAAGAGAGAAGTTCAATAAAGATCACCAAACAGAGTTCAGGTACCACTTCTGGTCCTTCTTTAGCATAGCAAGGTAACTGTTGGCTATGACAATCTGTGTCTCAATATGTGCTTTAAAATAACTAGAAAAGGAGTGTATGAAATTCCTAGCACATCAAAAGGATTAATGTTTGTTCAGACGTAAAGAAGAACCAAATTATGTCATTTTTTGGGAAAAAAAGGGTAGAACTTGTGAGAGTTATGTTTAGCAAAGTATCCAGACTCAGAAAGTCAAGAGTCATATATTCTCTCATATGTTGGAGGGTAAAAAGGTAGGGAAAAGTCTGGAGGGTGGCAGAGCTCATGAAAAAATAAGGCAGATCAGTAGAGTAGAGAAAGGGAACAAGGAAAGCAATGGAAGGAAAGGGAAGGTACAGGACAGTGAAATTGACCAAACCATGTTATGTCTATGTACAGATATGTCATATGTACAATTATAATGCACCAATTTTAAAAGGTGGTAAAAAATAATAAATATCCAAAACAGAATTAAAGTTGAGAAGCGATCAATGTTGAGAGACATGAAAATACTTATTATCTTGATTTGATTATTACTCATTGTATACAGGTATTCCATTACCATAATGTAATCCATCAAAAGGAACAAATGTCAATTCAAAATATACTATCACAGGTGAGACTCAAGAATAAGAAACATTAGTAAGTATAGGGTATGCATTATGTTCTAGGCATGCTGCTAACTCATTTACTTCTTATAATATGGATAAGTGATGATGATGATGATGATGATGCTCATTTTACACATGAGGAGGCTTAGCTAACTTGATCAGGATTGCATAGCAGCTAAGTATTCAAATTAGATTTTATTCAAGTGTAACTGACATAAAAATCCAAGGGCTTTTATGGCAATAATAATAATGATAACAAGGTTAATACTGTTTGAGTACTTGCTATGGGCTAGCTACAGCCCTAAGTTTCCACATTGCTTGATTCTTCACATTTCTCAGGATGTTCTTGTGAGGTTTTATTATTATTCCTATTTTCTGGATGAGGAAACAGAGAGAAGCTCAGTAATTTCCCCATCGTGTTCCACAGCTATCATGTGCAAGACCTAGAATTTGAACTAAGGGAAAAATGTACTCTTCTTAAAATTTTTTATCATTATATTTTTTGAAATATTTATTTTTTTAATTGTATTTGGACACAATAACTTTATTTATTTATTTATTTATTTTATGTGGTGCTAAGAATCGAACCCAGGGCCTCACATATGCTAGGTGAGTGTTCTACAGCTGAGCCACAACCCCAGCCCTGTTATTATAATTTAACTAAACATATTTATGGGCTACAGTGTGATAATTTAATACATATATACAGTGTGCAATAATCAAATAAGGGTAGTTAGCATTTCTATTTTCTTAAGCTTTTTTTTTTAAACCAGGGCCTTGCACATGGTAGGCAAGCACTGTTACATCTCCAGCCCTTTTTATTTTATTTTGAGGCAAGTTCTCACTAAATTGCCCAGGATTATCTGAAACTATGATCCTCTTGCCTCGGCCCCCTGAGGTGCTGGGATTACAGGTGCATGCCACCACTTCTGGCTTTAACATGGCATTGATTCGTAAGTAATAACTTCACATATTTACAACATAGTCATGTGAAAATAGTTCACAATCATCTATTCTATGTGTTTTAGTAACTAAAAGGGAAGAAGTCTCCAAGAATGAAGTAATGATAAGGATATGGGAGAGGTGTTCTTAACTAAGGCAAGAAGGAAGAAGGACAGATGAAGAGGGTCAGTGCTGTTGATAGAAGGAGCCTCATATGTGTAGACATGAAGGTAAAAGACAGAATGGCCTACAGGAGAAGAAAGAATAGCATGGTTGGACCCAATAAAAGAAAGTTATGAAACACAGTTTAATATTTAACTCAGGTACATAATTGAGAACTTATAGGTTTGATATGCTTTTCGTAGTAAGAACTTGGAGAGATTTATCGTCAGATGGGAACAGTTCAAGCTTAATTCCATCTGTTGATATGTCTTGGAAAATTATCTTTCTGTTCCTGATGGGCAGGGGAGTGACATACTCAAAAATACTGGAAAGTTGGAGGCTGATTTCTAAGCATCCAGGTTAGCAAAGGCATCAATGCCTAAGAACAGGGCTCTTGAGTTTTGGTTAATTCCATTTGGACAGTGCATCACCCCATCATCTCACTTTCTTCCCCGGGAACATTTAGTAGCCCAGATTGAAAACACCATTGTAAACGGCAGGGTTCTGATCCAAGAAATTTTGAAGCATAATGCTCCAGCTTCATTTGACAGCACTAGGAGCTTGTCAGCATGTGGTCTGTTTGGGGATTATTTATAATTCTGTATGCAGCATTTCACAAATGTAAAAAGGAACAAATCTAAGGCAGAAGGAGGAGGAAGATGAAGCCTATCCTTTCTCCTTACACAATAGAGGCAAGATGCAAGAAGACTTGTTAAAGGAAGATAAAGCAGCTTTTCCCCTCTATGCATGATTTTGATTTTTCAAGGATTGCCTGTGATATTTCCATAAAGTGAGGAAGCAGACTGTTGTTGTCAATCAGCGGTCAGGTAAACAAGTATCCAGTTGGAGCTGTCACAGATCTGCTCGGTAACATCTTGATCAATTTACCTTTGATAGCCTCAGTTTTCTTTTCTTTTTTGAGACAGGGTCTTGCTCTGTTGCCCAGGCTGATCTCAAACTCCTGGGCTCAAAGTTCTGCTTGAGCCTCCAAAGTAGGTGGAATTGCACATGTATACCACCATTCTCAACTTATTTCCTTATTTTGTACCATTCGTGATTTGTCTCTGACTTTGGGGAAACTGGGTTTATTTCTGATTCATCAATATTGCCTTCCACCAAGTGACTAACATTGCTGACGAGGAGCATCTCTGAGGTCAACCTAGAATACTCAGTGATGGATGAGTTTACAAAGGAAGCCAACTTTGGCTGTTTCGAGAAAAATGTCTGGGAAAAAAAAAGAGAAAAAAAAAATCCTATAAAACATTGAATTTCTGGCTATAGTACATACTGAACATTCAATTAATTAACTTCTTATCTGGTGCTTGGCATAGAGCCTTTATTTATAAACCAATTTCTCCTGGAGGTAAAGTGAATCGAAAGTTCAATTTTAATCACGAAAAACCTGAATATTTCTGGTAGTAAATTTTCAACAGAAGTCCAAGGGAAGCAGTGTGTCTCCCTAAGTAAGAAAGAGCCAAATTTAAGGAACAGGAGGCAACAGAGTTGGGCAAGGTCTCTATAAACCATGCTGACTGTCTATGATTAAGCAATTTACCTAACTAGATGCTGTATTTTGTCTGAGAAGACATGAATTGTGCATCTGATTATGCAATTTTTATTATTCCTTGGAGGCAGTATGCACACACTCAAAAAAACTAATATGAATGTGTGACAAGGACTTGCTATGTTCTGGGCAGGGTAACTTTTACTGACACACTTAATCTGCATATAATCCTATGAAGAAATATTGTTATTTTTTATCTTTGCAAGGATATTAAAACTTTGGGGTATGAAATAAATTTCTCTAATTGAATAATTAAACAGCCAGCCCATGCCGTCTTTCATTTGACAAATATTACTGAGTGTAGGGCATGACTTGCTGCCTGCTTTCAGGTCTTGGGGCCACACATGTGGCTGGGATGGCACCTGGCAATCAGCCAGAAGGCGGTGCTGTGGGTGGTGACAGAAAAATCAGACCACCTCCAGGATAGGTCCAGGACTTTTCTGCCCTCGTGGACAGCTCATGCCTTCCCTTACAAACCATGGGATGGGTGTACACGTGAACTCGCTCCACCCCTCTGACCTTTATCCTGATTGGCTCCTGTGCAGTATATTGTCTGTGTGTACTGAAATCCTGCTTTGACTGGTCTTCCTGGAACGTCTGATTGTCCTCCTGCGAGGGAGGGCTGGGTGCTGGCGGTCAATGGACTTTTGCCTTTCTTGGCTCGTCCTGGTCGGGGTGTGCTTTCCCGTTTCTCCCACTGGTCAGAACCCCGACAATTGAGGGTTCATTTTGTGCTCAGGAACTTTTTTTTTGTTGTTACCTAGAATATAACAGCAAATAAAATAAACAAGGAATCCTACCCTCAAATAGTATATATTGGAGTCGGAACAAATAAACCATAAACAACAAATATAATAAATAAGTAAGTCAAATAGCATATTGAATGGGAGTAAACACTATTAAAAAAGAAGAAGGAGAAAGGAAAGAACAGGTTAAAGGGGTTCTGGGAGTCCTGGAAGAAGGCAGACTCTAGGTCAGTTGCTACAACTGTAAAATGATACAAGAGGATTAGGGAAGAGGGGAATAGGAAGGAAGCCCTTTCTGCTGCTGTTTTCTTAGTATTATGGTTTAGATACAAGGTATCCTCCAAAAGCTCATATGTGAGACAATGCAAGAAGGTTCTCTCCAAACTATGTCTCCTGGGAGAGAGCCCTGAAGAACAAAAGCTAAAAAACAATAGCAACCCCTCAAGAAAGACACAGTCAGCATGCAGGTCACTTTTATCTTGCTATATTTATAATGAAGGATAAATCAAAAGCCTGGGAAAGAGGGCAAACAAAGGATCTCTAGACTCATGTTTCACTTCCTCATACTTCATCTGAGAGAATCTCAGAGAAAGTCACTGATCAGGGAGCCTGAGCAATAAAGTGCTCAGAGTCTCAGAACCAGGATCAGTGAGCAACTGTGCAAAGAGTAGATTTGAAACTGAGAGTCATTAAATAAATACCCAGGACAATATCCAAGTGGAGATGCTGAATAAATAGGTTGCTGGATACACAAATCAGGATGAGGTCTCCGGGGAGGGATGTACCAGAATATAGATGATAATGAACCCAAAACGGGGTGATATCACCTTAAGCAGCAGTGTGTAAGTAGATAAAGAGCAGAGTGTATGTAGCCTGAGCATCCCATCCTCACTACTGGAAAAGGAAGAGAGACAAGCACAAGATACCAAGAATAACTAAGAGAGGGCTGTGTCCTGGGGGAGGTGGAAACTTGGACTTAACCAAGTTGCATTTTGCCAAGACATAGAAAGGGAGAAGAAAACGAAGGGATTGATTACAGCAATTAATAAAGAATAAGAACAGTGACCGTACCAAGGGGAAGAATAGAAAGGGTTTAGAAGGACCAATGGATTCAAAGACCTGATAATTATTGGGGTCAGTTTTAGAGGCAGTGAACTAAAAATCAAAAAAAAAGTGGAGGTGATCAAGAAAGGGGCAGACAAAATAAAAATAATGCAGGGTTTTTTGCATTATGAATCGGATGTAGGGATTCTGACTCCAAAATATAGAATTATATTGAATCTAATGATTATACAGCTTGAGTTTTTCTAATAACTGTCAGTGCTGGCCTCTGTCTACTTTGCAAATTTAGACCCAGTAAAAAGCAGGCTACTAACGCAACTATTGGAAACATATTTGATTGTAAGGTTGAAGAGGAAACCTCATTTATTTGGTTGCACATCCAGATTGAGAGTTTCATGCTGATTTTTTTCCCCTATGTCCTTCTTATTACCTCTAATGACCTTGGGAAATTGCCAGGGAAATTCTGTGGTCCCCAGCTGAAGCACGGTTTTATAATGGGCTCAAAATGCTTCCTTTGACGAGGAAGCCAGTTCCAAGGATCTGAAAAAAATGAACATGCTGCGGCTTTGGATAATTCAAGAACTTGTAGTTCTGTTGCAAACTGGTGTTAAGTGAAAGACTGAAAAGCAGATTTTGCTGTTCCCCACCCCCAGCGCCTATTGCAACAGCCCCCTAATTTCTCCTTCTGTAGTTTCGTTCTCATTTCTGGCTATCTAGCTCACAACTTTTGAAAGTAGTTTTATCCTTTTGTTTTCTACTTATAAATATCTGTGGTTTGAGGATAGAATTCAAATTTTTAGTTTGTGTAAGGCCATTCATAACCTAACCTCAGCTTTTTTTTTTTTTTTTTTTTTTTTTTTTTGGTCACTACTAACAATGCTATAGAGTTTTCACTCCAAATAAATTCCTAACATTCTTAACTTATAAGCATCATTGTCCTCGAGTAGTTGATGATTATTTTTAAGTTTTCCATTTGCCAGGGAGCCCCTTTTATCTACCTCCTCAAAATATTTAATTTCAATATAATCTTTGAGAACCAGTAAAAAATCTATCTTCTTTTTATATTTTTGTGATGATCTTGACTGAAGTGACCTCTCCTTCCTCGGATGTCCCTGTTTACATACTTCTGTGACACATGGTTCAGGGAGGAATTCTATTATTTATAGGTCACAGACTTTATATAAAAGACCACTTACATTTATCCTAGACATTGAGAAGTGGGACAGAGGGAAGATGTATGTGGCAAAGTTCTAAGTTTTTGAGTGGAAAAAAAAAGCAATGAATCCAGAGCATAGCGTGAAAGGATGGAGAAAAGCCACGGCCATAGGATGATCCATAGCTCAATACAATTAGGGTCCCCTCCCTAATTGTAGAAGCAAGTTACTTTGTCAACAAATATTTAAATATTTATAGAACACCTACCACACTCTAGAAAGAAAAGAAATATGCTTCCTCACCTGATAGAGATCCAATTATGGGTTAAGTGGTGTACCAGAAATCCTTAAGACCACCCTCAGGTTTAATGATTCACTGGATGGGTTACAGGACTAAGAAAAGTTATCACATTCATGAATACAGTTTATTATCACTAAATAACATAAGTTAGAATTGTCAAACGTAAAATAAATAAGGATAAGGATGGTGCATACCTTTCAGGATTAAAAAAAAACAGTTAAAGGAGTAATGTTCTTAAAAGCATAAAAGAAATAATATATATTTAGAATGATGCTTGGTTGATAATAATGGCTATATAAAAGAAACCAGGTACAAGTTTCCAGGTATATTCCTTCAGTAGAAGCTTACAGACAGCACTTAACTCTCCAAGAAATGTTGTGTGATAACACAGACAAGGTACTGTCAATCAAGGAAACTCCCCTGAATCTTGGTGTCCTGGGTTCTTATTGAAGGTCACAAAAGCATGGGCCCTGCAGTGACTGACCTTAGCTACACATTGTTTAGAATCACTCCTTAAGAGGTCAAAGTAATACAGCATGACCCGAAGTTTCAGATGAATGAAAGCAGGCATTCACCATAAATCACATTGTTTTCATAAATATCTAGCATAGCCCAAGTCCCCAGGGATAGGAAAAGTCTTATCAGGAAGGATATTCCAAGGGGTTAGAGATTCTCTTCCACAAACAAGTCAAGGACAAATCACAAAGAATTTTAGAATTGGTGGGGTTTGGGAAACTCAGGGCTGCTGAGTTAACCCTTTATTACCCAGGTGGGATTCTATTTCTGTAGTCATAAAAAAAATACCGCATGAAGAAGTTTGTTCTTGAGATTGGTGGGTACCTCCACTCAGAGGTAGTGTGGGCGTTTATATATCAGAATTCACAATGGACTCCAAGTCACTAGAGTTACAGTCAATCTTGAGAATTTGTAATTTTAAGAACTCTCTCCCCTGATTCTGATATTTACTCTGATCTAGAACCACTGAAGTGTTTACATGCCCCACTTCTGGAATCAGATTATGTCATTTCTAATTTTTTTTTTTTTGCTACTTACCAGACAATTTAATTTTGAGCAAGATGTACCTGTATTGTATGTCTCAGTTTCTTATCTAAAAAATGAAGATAAGGATGGTACATACCTTTCAGGATTAAAAAAAAAAACAATTAAATGAGTAATATTCTTAAAAGCATGAAAGGGATGATGGTGCTTAGTTAATAGCAATATTCTGATATCCTAAAAATTGAAAATACAGCAAAAATATATTCTGGAGATTTCTTTATCCCATAGAAATAACAATACCACCCTGTTTCCCTGTTTTGCTTTTTTCTGCCAATTATATACCAATTATAGAAATGGTTAGTAGGTGGTGGCCAGAATCCTATGTCTAAACCCTTGCTTAGCAACCATTGGTTATGACTAGTACTTGAGATGGCTTCTCATCTTTTGCCATTGATGCCCCACTATAACTTAACAAGTGTAATAAACTGTTATGAAATTTCTTGTTTCATAGGTTGAAAGCCAGCAAGTAGCTCTGGTTCAAATAAATGTCCTGTCACTAAAAAAAAAAAAAAAAAAAAAAAAAAGTCTAATACTTTAGGATTTGTAGTTATTTAATTACAAATTAACCTGTTGACAACATATAGAAATGTTGTCGCATTAATGGATGAATGCCAGAGCTGGCATTTTGCCTGTTAGGGTTTGAATGGAGTTTCAATCTCAAATAGTACCCCAGGATGTTTCTGCCTCTTAGAAAAGTGTTTTAAAAGGTTTTTGAATACCATATCAGAGAGAAAATCTACTTATCAAAAACTTGTTTTGTGGTTCTATTTTAATATATAATATATCATAAAAATTTTATAAATGTTTTAAAAGAATAAAATACACATTAAAACAAAGATTATAAATAATTAAATTAACATTTAGTTTTGCATTATTTATTACCATAATAAAATGTGATGGAATAATGTTATATTATTACATTAAAATATTATTTTAAGCTGAGTGTGATGGTGCTAGCATGTAATCTCAGAGGCTTGGAAGACTAAGGCAGGAAGATCACCGGTTCAAAGCCAGCCTCAGCAAGAGCCAGGTGCTGAGCAACTCAGTGAGACCCTGTCTCTAATTAAAATACAAAATAGGGATCTGGATGTGGCTCAGGGGTTGAGTGCCCCTGAGTTCATTTCACAATAACCCCATCCACCCCCAAAAAACAAAGTTTTGTTGTTGTTGTTGTTTAACAATTTGTGTTGAATCATTTTGAAATCTTCTATTTTATGTATATGTCAGTTTTGATATATAGGAAATTTAATATCTGAAAAATCCTCACAAAGACATGAGTCTCCCATAGCATAATTGAGAAACCAGCTCCAATCATACCACCACTTATTTTGGGTTATCTGCAGGGACTATCTTAATCAGTATCTTTAAAATAAATGTTTACTTATTTGTTATTTTCAAGAAACAGAGAATTCTAGAGATGCATATAGAAAAATCCTCTTTGAAAATTTCATCAAAACTGCATAGATCAGACGTGTGGAGTGTAGATGAAGGGGACTTAGTGGGAGAAAGGAGAAATGGAAAAGGGGAAGAACAGTGACCCAACTTTCATATGTACATCTGTGATGACAGCACAGTGAATTCCACCATCAAGTAAATCTGCAAGACGTTAATTTTAAAAATACTATAAATAAATTGAAGAAAGATCAGTAGAGGAGAGGAAGGGATGTGGAGGAGGTAGGGGGAAGTACTGGGAACTGAACCAGAGCAAATTATATTCCATACTTTTGTGATTTTGTCAAAATGTATCCTAATGCTTTACATAACTATAAAAAGAATCAATTAAACATGTGTTCAAGGGCCGGGGTTGTGGTTCAGTGATAGAGCGCTTGGCTAGCATGTATGAGGCACTGGGTTCGATCCTCAGCACCACATAAAAATAAATAAGTAATTAAACTTAGGTCTATCTAACACTAAAAAAAAATTTATAAAAATGTGTTCAATTAAAAAATAAAATAAAATCCTCTTAGAGATGCATCCTTGCTTTTCAGTACCAGCCAGCTACTCTTCCTGTGCTGATACCTCCAATCCCCAGTGAACACACATCTGGATTCTTTCTAATGCAACTACTTGACAGTATCACTGTCCTTCACTGTATGGGTGTTGGGGTTCGAGTGTGCAGAGTTTAGCTCCCTCAGGCCTGACAGGTTGCAAGAGCTGTGGTTGTGATTTAGGTCAGCTGAGGCAAACCTCAGTTAGGAGGAGGAAAAGTTCTCTTCCCTTTATCGCAAGTCACAAGTTCTGCAAGGTTTGGCCAAGAGGAAGAAGCTTCCTGCATACTGGACCTGGGAACAATACATTCGGGGATTAGATAATGTCTACAAAGAACTTTGGGAGGTTACTTATCAAATGAACAGGAACAATCTGAATTTAGCTCTGTGTACCCGCTGAGGCATGATTTTTGGGCAATGCGGGTAAAGTGTTACTGAAGAATTGCTTGCTTTGTTAGAAGAAGAATATAAAAGGAACTTGCAAATAAACCTCAGCATGCAGTTGCAACTGCTGCCTTGGCTCTGCATCCCCTGTGTCCCGGTTATTTCGCGACCCTTACCCAGGGACCCGAACGCACTAGACGTTCACATATGGGGCATAAGTTTGGGCAACACAATACCAGTCTAAGATTCCCTGCATTCTTTTGTGTAGGTGTTCATCATATGTGACAAAAAAGTATTTTCTCATTGTAAGCAAATTTACTGTGACATCCTGGGAAGTAGATAGAAATATGTGGGTAACATATATGATTTTATCACAGTGAATCTCACCATGGTGTACATTCACAGAAGTGGGGTCCTAATTAGAATAAGATATATTCCATGCTTGTATAATTATAGCAAAATGGAAGCTACTGTCGTAGAAAGAACCCACAAAATAAAATAGATATATTTTTCTGCTTTATTTCAGTGATTCTCAGAGGTACTGTTGGGACCAATACATCAACATCATCTGGAAACAGGGCACAAGTGCAAATTCTCAGGCTGTACCCTGGGCCTACTGGAACAGAGACTCTGGAGAGAAGATTCAGTCGTCTCTTAACAAGCCCTCTGGTGATTTTGAGGCATGCTGAATTTTCAGAACCATTGCTTTGGAATGTTTTCATGCTCTTTGTGCTTAATTTTAAAATTTCTGCTATTCATACTGGCTTCCCACTGTCACTGGCTATTTCTCAAGGTACCATTTACACATAGTGCCAAGTTCATAGCTCAACATGGAGGACAACAGTTTTTAAAGCTCCCTAGATAATTCCCACTGTACAGCAAGATTGGAAAAAAAAATGAGGCCACATAAAATCATTTACCCACTCTTCATGGACAGGGTCACATGAAAGAATGTGGGGAAATAAATGGTGGAATGACAAAAATATAATTTATCCACCATTTCAAGGTGTTCCATTTTGATCACTATCATTTCAGTTGGTGATTTTAATGCCTAGAGTGATATTAACATATTCACAAATTCCTGTAATGATCAAAATATATTTTAAAGATTATTTTCTAAGATGTGCTCTTTGCAATGATCTTTCTGTGGACATATTATGAAAATTCTGTGGGATGTAAGTTTGATAAATACAATTAGTGAATCTCCTCACTGTTTATTGTAGAATTTCATAGAGTCTTTCCTAATGCAAATTTCCTAGAAAAGGATTATAGTGTCCAGCATTCCCAAACTTTTCTCTCAATAGTACTTTTTCCTAGTAAAATCTATCAGTGGCTTGAGGGATATTAATATTTCCTGTAAAAGACTTTGGGAAATGAAGCTTTGTGAATGTCAAGAATTTATTGTGTTTGGGGTGAAATCCACTGTTGTTGCTTTTGGCTACTCATCTTCTCCTTTCTGATAACACTCTGATTGCCTTTTGAAGAACTGAAGTTCCTCACCTGAGTGCAGTTTTAGCAGGCTAGCAAACCAAGATGCTCATTTACAAGATGGAATCAACTAGGTTGGAGGAAAAACATTAATCCTTCATACCCATAGCATCCAATTGCATGTACAAATTCTCTCCTTTATGTCTAGAATGCTACTAGTTATGCACCATTCTTAGAAAAAAATTAAGAAAATTGTCACATAGATCTTCTTTGATTCAGATGATGAACCTTATAGTTAAGGACTTCCTTGGGTCAAATCCATGCTTATTACAAAATTAAAACTTGGTGGTGTGCACATAGCCAATTGGCAAATGATTTCTTTCTCCCAGGCCTTTGAATCTTGTGATGGGGGGCAGACTATATGTTTTTCTTATATATATGCATTGCTGGTCCTCTAGCCTTCCCTTTGCTTCTCCATGTTTCCATTGTCCATTAAATAAATTTCTTAATGCTAAACTTGTCCAGGTTAGATTTCTCTTGCTTATAATTTATGGTATCATCCTAACAACAGTAGTGTCCCACACAATTCACAATTTGGGGGGCTTTTAGAGAAAGCAGAGCAGAAACATGAGTGACACAGATACAATGGAAATTCAATTCGAGACATGATTAGAATTTGGCAGGACACTTGAATCTGACTTGCTATGCAGAATTTTCAGCTTCATTCTTTCTCCCGACAAACAAATCTCTTAGCTTCTCTGCTCTCTCTTTGTTGGTAAAACACAAAGCATGTGAAATAACTGTATAAATAAAAACAAGAACTGCATGCACTTCAGATATAGATGGCCTTAGGATAGGCGCAAGATCAATTTTCAATAAGTTAAAGAAAGAAAGGAAAATATTCATAAAGGTGAAGGCATCTATAGAAGCTGCTGTCAGCAGATTCATCATGCTAACTGAATGTCTTCACAGTGGCCACTTGATCCAGGAGAGAATGAGTAAGGCCTGCAGCAAAACATGTCTAAAAATACCTAGGACATTTATTTGTGTTTTTTAAGCAGACCACTTGTTGTTTTATAAGTAATTATTTGTGCTTTGGCAATGAAAGGCAGTTAGGTTGTCAGCAGGAAAGGTCTCAATTATACCCCCATCTTGATATTGAAAGTGAGGTTCTCCTTGGAAGCCAGAAAAAAAAAATAAAGAATAAAAAAACATATTTTACAAACCAGATGTTCGCTTTGAAAACTACTGGAGATCTCCCAATTATCCTTCTTTCATTAATGAAGTTGTAAAGTGTTCGCATGTGGTTTTGCAAGCAGGAGGCCATGCAGGAAGTACAGAGTGTCAGGAGCATTTCCAGAGTGAGAATGATGTTGGAGCCCTGAGGAGCAGGATAATAGGAGAGCTGGGCCCCCTAGAATAATCTATGATTTCCTTAGACTTCATCACCATGCCATATAGGAGTTTCTACTCTAGCCCAGCTGAACGAGAAATCAGCCTCCAAATTATACTTCATTTGCTTTGATGTTTTCTACACCCTAAGGAGAAGTATATTGATCATATTCCTTAAACCAAAGTGTGTGCTATCTTTTCAAAGAGCAGTCTAAAATCATGAATATGAAGAAAATCCCCTTGCAGGTCCTGATTATACACATACAAAGCAACACCTCAAACTGCTGGGGGGTGGGGAATGAGACACATATTTCAAATTAACACTCTCATCTCAGAACAGGTTCCTTATCAAGAATTCAAAAGGTGGTTTTCTCAGGTTAAATACCAATTGATTTTAAATAGCATATTAGCTGAGAAGCAACAACCAAGTAATTTATCTAGATCTAGTACATGATACTTAATCTGTGTATTTTTCAGTCATCAATTATGTTTGAAAATAACTTAAATAAAAAGAAAATCACATGCAGATTAAGAAATGATGCAGATTTTAGATCTGACGTAGGAGATTACTACAACTTGCTGGGAAAGAAGTTGGAAAGTTCATCATCACCTAAACTTTTGGTTATATGGGATCTTTGCATACCCAAAACATTGAAAATGCTTGGGAAAAAAATGTTTTTTGTTGTCCAGGCAGTTTTGTTTAATTGTTTGCTTTTGATGTGTATATGTGTTTGATCTTGAGGAAGCTAAAAGAACAACAGCCTTAGAGCTGATTCATATGAAGTGCTTGCTTAGCAAAGTGGATGGCATATGATAGGGCCTGATGGCTATTTTAATTCTTTACAGTTGGAGGAAATAATAATTAACAAAATTATATTTATTTAAGGTATGTAATGTGAAGTTTTTATGTACACATACCTTATGAAATGATTACCATTACAAGCTAATTAACATATCACCTCACATAGTTACTGTGTGTGGGTGTATACTGACAACATTTAAAATGTACACTTTAAGCAAATGTCAAGCATACAATACAGTGCCATTATCTATGGGAGCCATGTTGTACATTATATCTCTAAAACTTATCCAACCTGCAAAATATAATTTTGTTCACATCGAACCAGGGTCTTCCCATTTCCATCTCTTCCATAGCTCCTGAAAACCACCATCTGACTCTCCACATCTATGGGTTCAACATTTTCAGATTCCATATATAATCGAGATCATGAAGTATTTGCCTTTCTGTGTCTGGCTCATTTCATGGAGCATGATGTCATTTGCAGATGTTGCAATTGACAAGCTTTCCTTATATTTTAAGACTAAATCATTTTTTTCATTGTATATATGTGCCACATTTCATTTACTGATTTGGATACTTACGAATATTTTTATTGATTCCATATTTTGGCTATTGTGAATAATTGTGAATAATGCTATGGTGAACATGAGGCTGTTTTTTTTTTTTTAAGACAGTGACTGTTTCCTCTGGATATATACACAGACTAGAGCATGTGGCTGGCCCATTTTTAAGTTTTTCAAGAATCTCTATATCACTTTCCACAACAGCTGTATTAATGTATTAATGTACATTCCCACTAAGGTACAAGAATTTTCTTTTCTCCACATTCTTTCCAACACCTGTGATCACAACACTTGTTACCTTTTGATTTTCACTGATAACCATCCTAACAGGTGTAAGGCAATATCTCATTATGGTTTTGATTTGATTTTTCATAATAATTAGTGATATTGAACATTTTTGATCTACATGTTAGCCATTTTTAAGCTTTACCTTGATGTATCCACGTCCTTTGCCCAATTTTGGATGAGGTTATTTGATTTCATTCTAAGTTCGTTTGAGTTTGTCATGTATTTTATTTTATTTTATTTTTTTAAACATATATATTTTGCTTTTTATTTGTCCTTTTTTACTTATACAAGACAGTAGAGCATATTTTGACATTTTTATACACACAGAGTACATTTTATTCTAATTTTTATCCCAGTCTTATGGTTGTAGATGATGTGAAGATTCACTGTGGTATATTCATAAATGTACATAGAAAATTTATGAGTTCCAAGTTGCACGTCTCTGATTTCACTTTGTATTTTTTTATTGTTGGTCGTTCAAAACATTACATAGTTCTTGATATATCATATTTCACACTTTGATTCAAGTGGGTTATGAACTCCCATTTTTACCCCGTATACAGATTGCAGAATCACATCAGTTACACTTCCATTGATTTACATATTGCCATACTCTCGTGTCTGTTGTATTCTGCTGCCTTTCCTATCCTCTACTATCCCCCCTCCCCTCCCCTCCCCTCTTCTCTCTCTACCCCCTCTACTGTAATTCATTTCTCCCCCTTGTATTATTTTTCCCTTTCCCCTCACTTCCTCTTGTATGTAATTTTGTATAACCCTGAGGGTCTCCTTCCATTTCCATGCAATTTCCCTTCTCTCTCCCTTTCCCTCCCACCTCTCATCCCTGCTTAATGTTAATCTTCTTCTCATGCTCTTCATCCCTACTCTGTTCTTAGTTACTCTCCTTATATCAAAGAAGACATTTGGCATTTGTTTTTTATAGATTGGCTAGCTTCACTTAGCATAATCTGCTCTAATACCATCCATTTCCCTCCAAATTCTATGATTTTGTCATTTTTTAATACAGAGTAATACTCCATTGTGTATAAATGCCACATTTTGTTTATCCATTCGTCTATTGAAGGGCATCTAGGTTGCTTCCACAGTCTTGCTATTGTGAATTGTGCTGCTATGAACATCGATGTAGCAGTGTCCCTGTAACATGCTCTTTTTAGGTCTTTAGGGAATAGACCGAGAAGGGGAATAGCTGGGTCAAATGGTGGATCCATTCCCAGCTTTCCAAGAAATCTCCATACTGCTTTCCAAATTGGCTGCACCAATTTGCAGTCCCACCAACATTGTACAAGTGTACCCTTTTCCCCACATCCTCGCCAGCACTTGTTGTTGTTTGACTTCATAATGGCTGCCAATCTCACTGGAGTGAGATGGTATCTTAGGGTGATTTTGATTTGCATTTCTCTGACTGCTAGAGATGGTGAGCATTTTTTCATGTACTTGTTGATTGATTGTATGTCCTCCTCTGAGAAGTGTCTGTTCAGATCCTTGGCCCATTTGTGGATTGGGTTATTTGTTATCTTATTGTCTAATTTTTTGAGTTCTTTGTATACTCTGGATATTAGGGCTTTATCTGAAGTGTGAGGAGTAAAGATTTGTTCCCAGGATGTAGGCTCCCTATTTACCTCTCTTGTTGTTTCTTTTGCTGAGAAAAAAACTTTTTAGTTTAAGTAAGTCCCATTTGTTGATTCTAGTTATTAACTCTTGTGCTATGGGTGTCCTATTGAGGAATTTGGAGCCCGACCCCACAGTATGTAGATCGTAGCCAAATTTTTCTTCTATCAGATGCCATGTCTCTGATTTGATATCAAGCTCCTTGATCCATTTTGAGTTAACTTTTGTGCATGGCGAGAGAAAGGGATTCAGTTTCATTTTATTGCATATAGATTTCCAGTTTTCCCAGCACCATTTGTTGAAGATGCTATCCTTCCTCCATTGCATGCTCTTAGCCCTTTTATCAAATATAAGATAGTTGTAGTTTTGTGGATTGGTTTCTGTGTCCTCTATTCTGTACCATTTGTCCACCTGCCTGTTTTGGTACCAGTACCATGCTGTTTTTGTTACTATTGCTCTGTAGTATAGTTTGAAGTCTGGTATCGCTATACCACCTGATTCACACTTCCTGCTTAGCATTGTTTTTGCTATTCTGGGTCTTTTATTTTTCCATATGAATTTCATGATTGCTTTCTCTATTTCTACAAGAAATGCCATTGGGATTTTGATTGGCATTGCATTAAACCTATAGAGAACTTTTGGTAATATCACCATTTTGATGATGTTAGTTCTGCCTATCCATGAACAGGGTATATTTTTCCATCTTCTAAGATCTTCTTCTATTTCTCTCTTTAGGGTTCTGTAGTTTTCATTGTATAAGTCTTTCACCTCTTTTGTTAGGTTGATTCCCAAGTTTTTTTTTTTTTTTTTTTTTTTGAGGATATTGTGAATGGAGTGGTTGTCCTCATTTCCATTTCAGAGGATTTGTCGCTGATATACAGTAATGCCTTTGATTTATGTGTGTTGATTTTATATCCTGCCTCTTTGCTGAATTCATTTATTAGCTCTAATAGTTTCTTTGTAGACCCTTTTGGGTCTGCTAGGTATAGAATCATGCCATCTGCAAATAGTGATAATTTAAGTTCTTCTTTTCCTATTTTTATGCCTTTAATTTCTTTCGTCTGTCTAATTGCTCTGGCCAGTGTTTCGAGAACTATGTTAAACAGAAGTGGTGAGAGAGGGCATCCCTGTCTTGTTCCAGATTTTAGAGGGAATGCCTTCAATGTTTCTCCATTCAGAATGATGCTAGCCTGAGGCTTAGCATAAATTGCTTTTACAATGTTGTGTCATGTATTTTAAATACTAACTTCTTAGCAGATGAATGGTTTGCAAGTACCTCCTTCCCCTCAGTTGGTGTCTCCTCATGCTTTACATTTTCATAACATTTACATATTTATCATTCCACACAAATTTTAGGGCTATTTTTCTATTTCTGTGAAAAATGCCATTGGTATTTGGACTAGGATTACATTAATTTGCAGATTGCTTTAGGTAAAATGGACATTTTAACAATATTAATTCTTCCAATCCATGAATGTGGGGTATTTTTTATTTATTTATACCTTTAATTTCTTTCAATTTTTATTCAATTTCTTACAATTTTTTTCATTATGGCATTTGTCAGTAAATGGATGGAGTTGGAGGATATCATGCTAAGTGAAGGAAGCCAATCCCCAAAACCCAAAGGCTGAATGTTCTCTCTGATAAGTGGATGTTAATCCATAATGAGGTGGAAGGGTGTGGGGAAAAAATGGAGGAACTTTGATTAGGCAAAGGGGAGGGAGACTAGAGAGCATACATGCGGGCAGGAAAGATGATAGAATGAGATGGTCATCGCTACACTTGGTACAAGTATGAGTGCACATATGGTGTGACACTACATTGTGTACAACCATAGAAATTTAAAGTTGTGCTGCAATTGTGTACAATGAATCAAAATGAATTCTGCTGTCATATATTCCTAATTAAAATAAATTAATTAATTTAAAAATATTTTACAGAATCTAAATTTTGCAAAATATAAAATATAGATACAAAAATGGAAATATATAAAATATATATTCTATATTATAATAAATATTTCATCACTTTTTTAATCTATAGATACTTCTCTTTAGTCATATTTTTTCCCAAGTATTCTTTTGATGCTCCTGCAAATGGATGGTTTTCTTACTATCTTTTCCAGATAGTTCTAACTATCTAAAGCACAACTAATTTTATGTTCCTTTTATATCCTGCAACTTTATTGAATTTATTTATTAGTTCTAAGAGGTGTGTGTGTGTGTGTGTGTGTGTGTGTGTGTGTGGGGTATGTGTGTGTATGTGTGCAATCTCCAGGTTTTTCTGTATATAAATCGTATCATTTTAAAAAATGTTGACTTTTCTTCTTTCCAGTTTGAATGAATTTTACTTCTTTTTCTTGCCTACAGCCTCTGACTAGGAATTTCTATAGAGATGATGAGAGTGGGCACACTGCTTTTGCTCTGGATCTTAGAGAAGAATTGGACTTTCTCCATTGAATATCTTGTTAGTTTGGGGGGGGGGTTCTGCTTTTGTTTTGTTAAAATATATTCCTCCTATGTCTAATAGGATTTTTATGTTGAATGAATGTTGAATTTGATCAAATGCTTTTCTACATCTATTAGGATCATCCTATGAGTTTCATTCTTCATTAGGTTAATGTGATGCTTCACATTTATGGGTTTGCATATGTGGAACCATCGTTGTATCTCAGGGATAAATCCCACTTGGTCATGGTGAATGATCTCTTTAATGTGCTGTTCAATTTTGTTTTCTAGAATTTTGTTGAGGGTTTTGTATCAATATTCATCAGGATATTGAACTACAATTTTCTTTTCTCATAATGTCCTTATCTAGATTTCTTGTGAAGGTATTTTGTTTTTATAAAATGAGTTAGATGTGTGCCCACCTCTTCAATTCCTTTAGAAGAACTTAAACAAGATTAGTACAAATATCTGGTAGAATTTTCCAGTGAAGCCATCAAATCCCGAGCTCTTCTTCGAGGTTTTTGATGACTGATTCAATCTCTTTACTTGGTATTGATCTGTTCAGATTTTCTTTCCTCACAATTTAGTTTTGAGTGGTCATATGTGTTTTAGAACTTATCCATTTCTTCAAGGACTTTTTTTGTTTGGCACATAGTTGTCCATAGAAACTCCTTCTGATCTTTTATTTTTCTGTGGTCTCAGTTGTGACATTGCCCATTTTACTTTTTTTCCTTTATTTCTTGAATATTCTCTCTGATTACTTATTCTACTTAAAGATTCATTAACTTTATATTAAAAAACAATTACTAGTTTTGTTGATTTTTTTCTATTGTTTTTCTAGACACTATATTATTTATTTCTATTCTGATATGAGTTATTTTATTTCTTCTCCTGTGTAGTTGGTTTGTTCCTTATCTAGTTCACTGAGGTACAGAGTTATTTCTTTAAGATTTTTTTTCTTAATATAGACATTTATTGTCTTATAACTTCTTTGGCTGCATCTGAAAGTTTTGTCTTCCATTTTCATTGGTCATAAGACATTTTTCATTTCCCTTTCACTTTCTTCTTGGATCCTATAGTTGTTCAGGAATGTGTTATCATCTAATTTTCATATATTTGTGATTTTCCCTGTTTTCCTTCTGTTACTGATTTCTAGTTTCATACCACTGTGATCACAAGGTACTTGAATAATTTCAATCTTAAAAACAATGAAGATGTTCTATGGCCGAAGATGCATTCTGGAGCATGCTTTATGCACATTTGAAAAGAGCGTGTATCCCGCTGCTGTTGGTCGGGGTTCTGCACATGTCCGTTAGGTCCATAAGGTCTTGAGTGCAGTTAAAGTTCATTGTGTCCTTTATCGATTTTCTGTCTGGATGATTTATCCAGTGTTGAAAATGAGTTATGGAAGCCCCCTACTAGGATTGTATCACTGCCTGTTTCTCCTGTCAGTTCTGTTGATGTTTGCTTTACACACTCTGGTCTCCAGTGCTGTCTCTGTGTGTGTGTGTGTGTGTGTGTGTGTGTGTGTGTGTGTGTGTTTGTGTGTATAAATTGTTACAAACTCTCTCTTTATTAATCATTCCTTTATTCTTTGTTTCTCATGACTTTTTAAAGTTTGTTTAGTCTGATGTAAGTGTAGCCATTCTTTCTTTCTTTGTGCTATCATTCCCCTGGAATGCACTTTTTTCCATCCCTTCACTCTGTGTGTGTCCTGAAAGCTGCATTAAGAGTCTTGTAGCAGTGTACGATTGAATCTTATTATGTTTATAAAACCATATGTAGCCACTCAATGCCTTCAATTGGAGATAATCCATTGATACTTAAAGTCATTCTTGATATGTATGGACTTAATCTTGCTGTCTTATAATTCTTTTCTGTTTTTTTTTTAATAGATCTATTTCCTCTTCCCTCTTTCCTTGCTCTTCCTTTGTGATCGGATGATCTTTGTAGGAGAAGCAGTAGTGGTAGTGGTGGTATGTTCTGATTCTTTTCTCTTTTTCACTTTTATGTACTAGAGGGTTTTGCTCTGTACAAGAAAGCATTAGTGTAGCAGGCTTACGTGAAACATTTTATAGTTATAATATCCCATTAAGCTGATAACTTCAACTACATTAAAAAACTGTACAGTTTAACATTTCATTTTCTCCCCCTATATTTTATGTTACTGAGGTCACAATTTGCATGAATAAACTATTGAGATTTTAGGGTTTTTTAAAATTCTTCTGTCTTTTATTATCCTAGAGTCAAAAGTGACTTACACACTGCCAATATAGCACTGGACTTTTCTGAGCTTCACTCCATTCTTGCCTGTCCAGAGAGTTCTATGCTTCACAAGCTTTTGTATGGTTAATCAAGGCCAGTGCCTTTCATCTTGGAGAATCTTCTTTAGCATTTCTGGTTAAAAGCTGAGGAGGCTCATCCCACTAAGGGTGAACCTCAGCTTTGGTTTCTCTGAGAACATCTTTCTTTCTCCCTCCATTGTGAAGGACAGCTTTACCAAGCATGGTATTCTTAGTTGCAGGTTTGTTATTGTTATTTTTCTTGCAGCACTTTGAATATGTCACCCTATTCTCTTCTAGCCTGTAAACTTTGGCAAACTACTTTAATCTTGCTGCCTTCAAAATTCTCTTTTTCTTTGACTTTTAGAAATTTGATTGTAATATGTCTCATGAAAGATCTCTTTGTTTCAACTCTCCCAGTTTTTTTGGGCTCTGGATATGCATTTCTCTCTAGATGGAGGAAATTTTCTATCAGTATCTCCTTAAATAAACTTTCCCTTTCCTTCTTCCAAGATACTTATAGTGTATATGGGTTCTGTTTGTTGGTGTCCCAAAAGTGCTTTGAGATTTCTTCACTTTTTTTTCATTCTTTTATCTTTTTCATTCCTCTGACTGAGTACTTTTAAATGACCTATATTCGAGCTTTCTGATTCTTCCTTCTGCTTGGTCAAATTTGCTCCTGAAGACTTCTTTGGAACTTTTCAGTTCAGTCATTCTCTTTTTCTAATCCAGAATTTCTGTTTTGTTCTTTTCTATGATTTGTACATCTTTGTAGATCTTCTCATTTTTTTCTCATATAGTTGAGTTGCCTTTCTATCCCCTTATAGCTCACTGAGCCTCTTCAAGACTGTTATCTTGGGGCTGAGGTTGTGGCTCAGCGGTAGAGTGCTTGCTTAGTGTGTGTGTGTGTGTGAGGCCCTGGGTTTGATCCTCAGCACTACATAAAAATAAATAAATAAATAGTATTGTGTCCAACTACAACTAAAAAAATAAATATATTTTTTTAAAAAAGACTCTTATCTTGAATCCTCCATCAGGTGGGTCCTGATTGTCAGGCCTTTCAGGTTGGTTATCAATGCTTTGTTTTTTGTTTGTTGGTTTTTTTTTGTTTTTTTTTTTTTTTGGTAATCTAATGTTTTCCTGATTATTCGTGTTCCTTGTGGACCTGCATTTGTAAGCAGAGACACTTTATTTGGTTATTACAGATTGGCTTCTGCAGGTAGAGGTTTGAGTGGGCCAGCTAGTGGAGTTCACAGGCTGGCTTGTGACTGGAGTCCTTGGGTAGGTGGAGCCTGATGCTTTGATGCACGACTAGAACTTGAGTGTGTATAAGAGGCCTGATACTTGGTCCAAGGGGCTATGCTGGGCCCTAGTCCATAGGATCATCCCTCAAGTCTCTGTCTGCAGGGACTGACCTAAAGCCTGGGTCCATGCAGGCCAACATGGCATTAGATGCACCTGAATCAATGGGAGCAGATTTCCAGAGGCCAGTGCACAGCCAGGCACCATGGAGGCCAAGATGCTGTCAGAGTTCACTGGAACAGACCTCATGCTGAGAGGTCTATGGGGAAGCCATGTTCCTCCAGCATGCTCTCCTCCCTTTGTGACAATCTCTCTCCACTGAGGGGAGGGGTGACATGGGTAATGTGACATTATTCTTCCCACTGTGTTCAATTTCTCTATTCCTATTCCTTTGCTCCACCAGGGGCCAGCATCTCACATTGGCATTCCTTAGCTTTTGCAGAGGAATTTCCAGGCATGAATGGTTATTCAAATTGATGCTTCTGTGAGGAAATGAGCCCTGGAAACTTGTCTGCCATCTTGCTGACACCACACCTTTCAATAAGAGCTCTTTAATGGTAGCTGTTAGGGTAATTACCATTTCCTTCATTGGAGGATGAGGCTTTTACAAAGAATTGACAAGAGACAAATCCAATGGCCCTGTAAGATTTGTTTCCTTCTTCCTTTTGGTAGCTTTGTAGGATTCAGCTCAAAAGTTCTGAGTTAGCTCCCACATCTTTCCCTTTCTAACAGAGATACTTCACCAGAAAAGTCCACCATTACACAGTTGCAGTTCTGTGTTAATAAACCAGTTCTCAAAATAAATCCCTGTTTTGCAGTGTTCTCCAATTTCTGAGGTGTAAATTTTCACCATGTCCGATATCAGGTTGATGATGTAAAGTCACTGAAGAAGTAGCTAGGAGACGACTGCATACATTTGTATGATACAGTATAAGCTTGCTTTGGCATTCTGTTAAAATAGTATGTCCCGATGGGTGTGATAGCACACTCCTGTAAATCCAGCAGCTCTGGAGGCTGAGAAAGGAGAATTGCAGGTTTGAGGCCAGAGTCAGCAAATTAGCAAGGCCCTAAAGCAACTTAGTAAAACCCTGTCCCCCCAAAAAAAAAATAAATAAAAAGGACTGGGGATGTAGCTCATCAGTAGAGCACTCCTGAGTTAAATTCTCAATACCCCCCATATATATATATATATATATATATATATATATATATATATATATATATATATAACATGAGATATATGTATCTCATGTTATTTGTCTCTATCTTGGACAATGAGAGTTTAAGAGATGGTACTCACTCTATTACTTCTAAGTCTGCTGCCGATAATGTTAGTTGCTAATGATCACAATGGACTGTGCGTGACAAAGTAAAGCCTGACAGAAAGATCGTTAGAGCTTCACACATTAACGTCATATATTGCAGGGCAATAGAGATAAAATCCTTCAATCATAATAAGTAGATGAACATCTAATTTACTTCCCCAAACATAATACTGTATAAACTTGAAGCATATGCAGCACTTCTGGGGGAGAACCTAATATCCAGCTACAAATCACCTTAAAGTCCTGGTTTACCATGTTGGAAATGACCTCTACTATGATCCCTAAGGATACTTGCAGGTCTAACATTCCCTAATACTGACTCATATTTAAAGCATTTTTTTCAGGTCTGTTAAGCCCTTTCTTCCAAATGAAATTTATTTTAAACATAGAAGCAAAGCAAACCAAAGAACCCTAAAGCTAAGCCACCAAATGAGGACTTTTTGTTGTTCTTACATCTGATTAAATGCATTTGGAAAGAATAGCCTATCGAGAAAAAATATTAGCTTTTTGTACAAGCCTAAAATGCAGAGTAGTAAAAATCTGTCAAATGGAGAATTTTATTGTGCATAAATCCATACCTTAGCCAGTATATTCATTAAGTGGGTGTCTCACTGTCAGCAGTATGCCTCCTCCACCTTGGCACACAACTTTTAATTCATTTAATTCAACATTTCCTTGAGCAGCAAGTGATTGCCTTTGGCTATAGGCTTATTTGAAAAGGGCTTAGGGGCATATTTTTCTCTGATTTAAGTCCAAACTTACTCCAAGTTTCCTTCCTGACTTGTGAAATTTTCTCTCATACACTTTTAAATTCTCCATGTCTTTAGGTCCATTTCTGTCCATCATGTTCAAAGCCATACCTCTGGGAAATGGAAGAGTTTGGTTAATTGTGAGAAGTGACTCCAGATAGAACATCTAGATTAGATGCTAGAGCATCAGGAGCCCTTTTCAGATGATACTATATTTTGAGTGTGTTCCCCAAAAGTTCGTATATTGAAACATTAATTCTTCAATGTGGCAGTGTTGAAAGGGAGAGCCCAGTGAAAGGTGTTTGGGTCATGGGGGCACAGCCCCCCTCCCCAATGGATTAACGCCATTCTCATAAGAAGGGGTTAGCTAGCACTGAAATCTGATGCATTTTTTTTTTCTCATTTGAATGCCTCTTATTTTCTTCTGACTTCCACCAAGTGAAGAAGCAGCCTGGTGCCCACACCAGATATGTCTGCCTAATCTTAGGTTTCCCAGGCTCCAGATTGTGAGCCGAACAAACCCCTTTTCTTTATCATTTATCCATGCTCAGGTATTGTATATCAACAGAAAAAAAAATGTTCTAAGACAGATAGTTTGGAACCAGATGATGTATAATCTCCTGGACAGATCTCATGTTCTATAAATCTTTAGAGTTCAAGCAGATTTAATGGATGTAGAAAGGATTCTATATATCTACCTCCCCAGGTTATCATGCAGTGAAATAAAACAATATTCTAGGTTTAACAGTAAAGAAAAAGAATTAATGAAAATAGTTTGGATGTTTTAGTCCTGGTCATTATCTACACATATTGCTAGGACTTGGATATAGTCTAAGAGTGTCCCTCAATGGTTTCTGTTTTGGAAGCTCAGTCTTCAATATGGTCATATAAGGAAGTGATACCTTTAAAGGTATAAAGGTCTGTGTTCTTGACCACTCCACACATAGCCTACATTGAGTACCCTACAGTTAAGAAAGCTGATTAACACTGGAAAATTAAGCAATCTTTTCCAAGGCATGGTCAGAACTATATTGTTATTTCACATTATTTATGACTGACCCTCAATAAACAACAATTAAGTCCAGTCTTAGGTTTCTTCCATACTGTTTGTTATCATACTGCATAAGAAAATTTTTCACATACTGCTATGGCTTGAATATGGCTTGAGTGTGCCCCCAGGCTTCATGAACTACAAATTAATCCCCATTATGAGGTATTAATTGGGTGGAAGTATAATCCAACTGTGATGCAGAGGTTAGGGCCTTGTGGAGGTGATTAGGATGAAATAAAGTCATTAGGATGAAACTACCATGATTGAATCCTGGTGGCCTTAAGAAGATCAAGAGGAACCAGAAGAGCCATACATATCTACACATGCTCCCTGGTTTTTTGCCATGTGATGTGCTGCATACCTCTGGGCTCTGCCAGCATGAAGGCCATCAGCTGATGCAGCCCCTGAACCTCAAACCTTCACAACCATCACTCAAAATAAACCTCTTTTCTTTATTTTTTTTTTAAAGAGAGAGTGAGAGAGGAGAGAGAGTGAGAGAGAGAGAGAGAATTTTTAATATTTATTTTTTAGTTCCCGGCGGACACAACATCTTTGTTGGTATGTGGTGCTGAGGATCGAACCCAGGCCGCACGCATGCGAGGCGAGCGTGCTACCGCTTGAGCCACACCCCCAGCCCCAACCTCTTTTCTTTATAACTGACCCATTCTGCTATATTGTGTTCTTAGCAACAGAAGAAGGACTAAGATACCTGCTATGGAAACTTTAGTTATTTTCAAGGGAAACATAAAATTAAAAGAGCAACAACAAACAAGGCCTGGAGGCATGCCGCAGTGCAAGCAATTGATGCTAATATTTTTTTTTTTGTGCCATTAAGTTATGGTTTTGTAAACTGAGCATGTTGCTTTATCTTCCACCCGAACACTGGGCTGGAACAATGCTGAGAGGGGTACATTTTCTGTGTGGTTACATGACTGTAACCCTGGTCCTCCATTCCTCAGGACGATAGTGAGTATTTATTGGGAGCGTTCCCACACAGTATTTCATTTTATCATCATCACCATCCTTTGGAGGTAGATGCTCTGATTGTACCTATTTTCAGATGAGAAAACAAATTCACACTGTCACACCCGACAGCAGCCAAAGCTGGAATCTTGGTTCTTTGATTCCATATCCTATTCTTGTTCACATTATCGCTCACCATTCCAAATCCAAAATATTCAAATATTGTAATAGTGACTCTTGGGTCAATTTGATATTTTCCCTGTTATCCTCTTTCAAGGATCTGTTTGATTCATTTGTTTATTTATTCATTATTTTTATCGTCCAAAATAGCATAGCTGAGACACGCTAAAATCCACCGGGTTCTCCCTCACCCACTCCATAGTACTAAATTAGAAATCTCTCTTTCTGGAGGGAGGTCCAAAAAGCAGGAATAGAGCTTTCCAGGCTAGAACACAGTGAGCCTAGGGTTGAATCTCATTATAGCCCAATACCTTGAAATAGAATGTTTCCCACAGTCGTGCTGTTCCATATCTTTGTGGTTGGTTGAGATATTTGGAAGTCACCAATTGAAAAAGAAATAGTTTCTATTGTTGATAAACTTGGGGCAAAAGTACAATTGCCGGACTTTAGACAACTTACTGACAGACTTCAGTTGTGATAGTTAATTACTTGAAAGTCACAACTTATTGTATTTTTTGGTATTAATCAATGCATAATAATTTACATAATCTTTACTGAGTATTTACTCTGTTAGGTACTTTTCTAAGGAATTCACAGGAATTAACTCGATTTAATCAATTTTAACTCAATTTTACCCGTTTTATAGGCAGGAAAATTGACACAATGCTGTATAAGCAAAGAATCCTCAGGCAAAAGAGTACGAACTCTAAGAAACTCACCGCATTTTCTACCCTCAATTTACACATCTGAAACATGGAATTAATAACCTAAGCTCAGTCCTATATTTGGTGTTATACACTCTGGAAAAGCAATCTATTATATCCCCATTATCAAGAAGTTTAAAGTCTAATTTGAGAGAGAATATTTTTACATATAAAAAAAATAAAGAAAGGTAAATTTCAACATAACATACAAAGTAAAGTGTACAGAAAAGACAAGAGGCACTGAATAGTGTATTACCCTCCTGGGGACACAAAGGTCCTGAGTCCTGCTTTAAACGACTCTTGATCTTTGCCCAATTTAGAGTTTTTCCCCAAGTATGTGTAAGTATTTGAATGGAGCTGGTAAAAGGAGCTCAAACCCCCTTCTTGGGTACCAGCACCCTAGAAAAGAGACAGGAGGGAACCTACAAGTAATTAAGCTGCATTTCTCTGCAAAGATCAATTCTGAAGTTCAACAGCTGAACTAAATAAACTTAAATGTGAATTCTAATAAAGGAACATAAAATTGCTTCTGATAAAAACTTCCAATTGAAAGTTAGATATCCAGAAAAGAGAACATTGGATAGAGATGGGATTGGATCTCCATTCTGAAGGACCTGTAGTATGGGATCTATAATGCAGAAAGGGGTAAAGTGGAGCTCTCCCATTGTGGGAAAACACAGACTTCCATTTCTATTTCTTTCCTTGGAACATGATCTGTTCCAACTTGATGGTGCCTTCCTGGAGATGCTGAACTGCACATGTTAATTAACAAGCATGCAGAAAAATTCTGTGCCTGCCTCCTGATGAGAGTCCAGAAAACATGCCAAGGAGAGCCAAGATAGTACAAGATATAAATTGCCAGCTTCTAAACTGATGTTATCAGTGTGTGGCTGAGGTTGACCAAAAAAAAAAATCATTATTCTCCTATCATTGACATTCTGGGATCAATTAATTCAATATTTCACAGGCATCCTAGAGAAGAGATAGAAGGGAATCTGCAATTAATTAAGCATCTATTCTTTCAAAGATCACTTTTGAAGCTCAGTATCTGAACAAAATAAACTAAAGTGGAATTGTAATGGAAGAAAGGAAGATGTGCTTATGATAAAGCTTATGAGTGTGAGTTAATTGAAAACTGGATCCACACTAGAAAATTGGGGTAGAGGGCAAAACCTGCTCACGAAAATCAGCCCCTAGTTTCTTGAAATGGTAAATAGTTGTCTAAGGTCAAGTTTTCAAGGTTGGTACTAACACTAATTTGCTCTGGAAATAATGAAACTATCACAGACTGTGAGTTTAGTTATCCTTAGTGTGAATTTACTTCCAAACACTCAGGGCTTGTTATGAGGATAAGCAAGATCATTTGTATGGACTTTGCAAGCTGTGAAAGGTGATACTGATGGCAGGGTTGAAAGAATAGCCTGGGAATTTCAGGGTGTAGACAGGAAACATACTTTATGATTGATGATTATTCTTTCAAATTTCTCATATCATTTGGTTAGTGATTGTCTAGTTTCTTTCCTTAATTTGGTTATGTCTGCATAAGTAAAATCAAGTGGAACCAGAGATACTTGCTCACAAAAGACTGTAAATAGTTTCATAATTGATTAAGAATCCCTGTCTGAAACAATCTAATCAGAATTTGGGAGCCACACCTGGCTGTGGAATCACTTAGTGCTGTGTGATGGAGGCCCAACATTGATGGAGTGAAGACTACATGTGGATACATGTGCCCTTTGCCCTACTTGTATTAATTAAGTCCTGTTGTGCAGATGCTTATATATTTCAGTGTTCAGACTATGTAGAAGGGCATCTGGAGTCTTCTGTGAAATAAACCTCCCTTCACTTTGCAACCTAAATTTTCAGTTCCCTACATGTCATTTTTGACCACATTGACCTATTATCTTCTAGATACACCATGTACCCTTCTGTGCCAGTGTTCTAGTTCTTTTTTCATTAAGAACTATATTAGTCAGCTTTCCAATGCTCTAACAAAGTACCTGATGTAACTACCTTATATAGAGAGAAGGTTTATTTTAACTCATGAATTTGAAAGTTCCAATTCAAAAATCTCCAACATCAGGGAAGCCCACTGCTTTGGGCCTCTGATGAGGCAGCATATCATGGTGGGAGCCAGTGACAGAGCAAACTGCTTGCCTCACAACCAAAAAGCAAAGAAAGGAAGAGGAAAGGGTCATGGTTCTGCAACTCCTTCCAGGGGATTCTCCCAATGACCTAAGAATCTCCCACTAGTCCCCACCCCCATGGGTTCCACAATCTCCCAATAGTGCAAACATGGAGTCCAAGACTTTAACACACGGATTTTTAAAAACACTATGCAAACCATAGCAACAACTTAGCCTTCACTGGGTGGTTATTGTGTGCCAGGCACTTTTCTAAGAGCCTTACTTGGGCACTTCACTTAAGTTTTCAAAGTTGTCATAAAAAACTATAAAGATCTACACTTTACCTAGGAGAACACTGAGATTTATGCATGGTGCACAGTTTTTCTCAAGAAATACCAACAATAAGGAGTAGACTAGAGTTCCTTCCATGACATGTTCACTTGTCCAATGCTGCCTGCCATTAGCTCAGCAAAAACTTTCTTGGTGTCCTCAGCCCCGGGAATCCTTTCTTTCTTATGATCAGTGCAGCCATTCATCAATCTACTTCCATGATACATCCCATTTAACTTTGTAATCTGCAGATATGTTTTAAAATATATTTACAAGTTGTGAGTCAGGCTAGACACTGGGGGATCAGAGGTAAATAAAACACAATGTCTGCCATTGAGTAACTCAGTCAGCTTAGAGGGGTAGATGTGCAAAAATAAATGATAATATGGTATGATATGGACTATATTTCATATCAGCTAAAGCCCCATGGATAGACAGTTGGGAGAATATGACATCTGAGTGGAATAATGCCAGGAAGGAATGTACAGAACTTCTTGAATTCTGGCTTGGACAGTTGGGTTAAAGATGGTACCATTCCCAAAGATACAACATGCAAGGAGATAGAATAGGGCTAGATTACAGACTTATTTGGGGACATCTTGAGTAGTGTTTACAGGACATTGAGATGTGATCATCCATTTAATATTGAGATGTGCTATTCTGAAGCTCAGGTGAAAGGTCTGAGAGGATGTAAAGATTTAAGAGTTAGAATTTGAATTATTTGAGGTACAGGAAGGGATAATTTTACCTAGTCACCAGTAAAAGGTAGAAAGTAGTGCTACTGACTTTAACACACTCCTCCTCTTAATGAAGACATAAGCTCCATGGCCTATATCCTCTTTCACCAGGATTTTTCCTCTACTTTCCCTGAGGGACTTGTCTGCTCCTCTGCCTGACCTGTATACTGCATAGTAAAGGAAAAGAGAAGAGAATCCCATGAAACATCACATATAAGGGTCAGGCAGAGGAACATGAGCCCACCAAGGACAGAGAAAATGGGGGCAGTGTGGACTGAGGGAAATCAGAAGAGGCGAGTCATAGAAACAAAGGAGAGAGCAATTCAAGAAGAAAGTGGTCAATGAATGGGGACAAATGTCAGTGTTCAAGATTGATAAGAATATGGATGTACAGGCAGGTGCAATGGTGCACACCTGTAATTACCCCTGTGACTCAGGAGGCTGAGGCAGGAGGATTGCAAGTTTGAGGCCAGCTTGGGCAAGTTAGCAGGACTGTGTCTCAAAATCAAAAAGGAAAGGGACTAGGAATGTGGCTCAGTGGTTCAATCCCCAGTACCAAAGAGGTAAAAAAAAGTTTACATATATACATATGAATGGAGAAAGATAGACATAGATACATAAACATCTAAATTCATCGGGGAGAAAATATATGATACCAGATATAAGCATAGGAAAGCAATGATCCAGAAAACAGATTATCAACAATAAATAATATTACTAATACAAAAATAAATGAAATAATAAAATTTTAATAATACACAGTAAAATTCAAAGTATATGCATGATTAAAATGTTTGTATTTTTCCTTTTTTCTAGTAGCCTTATGACTTACATTTATTAATTTTCAAATTGTTTATCCACTTTGCTGATGGTTTGTATGTATGTATGTGAGAGAGAGAGAAGTGGCTCTAAAACAATGTGGAAATTCAAAAAGACAAGAACAACCAGGACAACACTTTTTAAAAAAGAAGTTGGAAGATTCACTCTGTAAGTATCATAACTTATTATAAAGTAACATTAACCATGAGGATGCCATATTAGCAAAAGGAAAGAAAGAGAATCTGTACACTGTTCGGCATGCATATTTTCATTTTTTTTTAAAGAAAACAATTGAGCTTGATGAACGTACCTATTTAGAGGATATAAGAGCTTTGTAATGTTTTGAACAACCAATAAAAAAAAATTTAAAAAGAGGTTATAGAGTGAGTGAAAATCTGGAAAAACATGCTTGTCCTTAGCAGAAGAAGAGATACTCAGTGCAGGGAATAGGGGGAGAGCAGAAACCAGGTCTCTGCCTGAACCAGTCTCTGCCTGGTTCATCTGGCTGTCAACTAGAGACTGCAGAGCAATGCTGTGGTTTGTTTATTCATTCACTAATTTAACAAATAATTTTGAGCACTGACTCTGAGCCAACTATTGTGCCAAACTCTAGGATTCAATACTGAAAAAAGGAAGTGAATATTGCTTTTAAAGAGCTATGCTTTCTGCACTGCATATTAAACTACTGTGGCGAAAGAACGAATGCGAAGGAATACTTGGCACATGGGTATCTGTGAAGTGGGTAAACTTGTCTATTTCATTTTTCATCCATGCACAGAGCAATAGTTTCCATTAAACCAGATGCACATGTCCAATTTTTTGCTCTAGTATTGGACTTTGTAATTCTTGATTCCTTTATGCAACTAAAAGGCACATGTTTGCCCAATTCTTCAGATTATGTCTGGTTGGTTATTTATTTTTTGGGGGGTGGTGAATCTTCAAAATATGAAACATTAAAATTTCTCTCTGGAAGAAAATGAAAATGAAAAAACACCACACAGTTCAAACTAAACATTACACAGTGACTCTCTGTATTCCTCTCTCTTTCCATAGAAATTTCAATTTTGAGATGAAAGAGTATGAAGTTGTGCTTCTTGAATACAAATATAGATAATTACAATAAAGGCCCAGCCATCTATATTTTTTACCAGTTATATTTTGTTTCTATTCATTTTGGAAATAAACACATATTTCTGTATTTTCCAAGCTCAATGATTATTTCAGAGCTCCTTCCCAATGTTTTTCCAGAGTATTGAAGAGAATTGTGCTAGCATTTGTGTGTAAGCCTTCATAATATATAGAAATCTTGCTCAGAGATTAAAGAAACACACAATTAGGGTTCAATAATTTATAAAAATCATCATCATGCTTTGAGGTTCATAAATAATTGAACTATCTTTATAATATAATATGATTTGATAGTATGAACCAAGCAATTTTATTCATACTTTGATAAAAATATATAGATATAAAGTATATACATATATATAAAGCATATATCCATACTTTATATATATCCATGTATATATATCCATGTGGATATATATATAAATATTATGTAGGCATATATACCCACGTGGATTTATATATATATATATATATATATATATATATATATATATATATATATATAAAGTATAGATGTATACATATATATATATAAAGTATAGATAAAATTTCCTGGCTCATAGTTATATTATGTTATATTATAAAAAAGCTGCAATAATATATATAAATATAATAAATTAAGGATAGATGTATAATTATATATATTTATATATCAAATATGTAGATATATATATGGATATATATATATATATATATATATATAAAAATATATAAATAGGGAGATATATATAAAGAGGGCGATATATAAATATGGATATATATAAATAGATATGGATATATATATATATATATATATATATATATATATATATATAAATACACACACACACACAAATATATAAAGGCAAGGGCCTGTCACTGGAAATGTGAAACAACAGCCCGCAGTTGCATAAGTAAGTAACACAGACAGTACTAGAATTTTGAAATCTCAAGTCTTCACATCCAAGGTTTTTCTACTACTCAATACAGCAGAAATACATCACAGGTTTTAGGGAAGCAGACTGAAGAGTTCATTGTGCAGGATATTTGTTAGTGAGTACCCTTGGAATTAACATACCTATAAAGGAGAAGAGAAGAGAACAAGTTTGAAAGAGGGAGGCAAACTCAGCAAGTACAGGGATACTATTGCCCATCGCATCGGACGCAGAAACTAAAGTGGACCATCAGGATTGGGCTGTGTTATCCCAACATGAGCAGGTTTTACTTTATCCCAAGACAGTCATTGGATTCAAACCGCAGGGAAGAATGTGACTCTGGGAGAGCTGATTGTAACTGATGTGATCCCTACAGGTGCTGCCAGCGGGAGTCTCTTTGCTGAGATCATTCTCAGTCCCCCTTGAAAGAGGAACTAGATCACCCTCTCCTTCCATTTTCAAACTTATCGTTGATCACCTAGTTCCGTCTACATTTTTCTGGCCTTTAAAACTTTCTTACAAAGATGGCCTGTAGTTTTCCAAACTCCATGGAACTCATCTCTAGGAACGTGTGTCCCTGGAGCACAAATTAATGAGAAAAACCAAAGAAATGTGGACTGACATTATTCTGGCTCTTCTGTTACCCTACACTATGCCCCTGATGTTGCCAGAGTTAAAGAAAATCTTCCACTTAGAAACACAGAAAAGGACCCTCTTTCAGCCATCACCAGGGACATGCTTTCTGCCTTGTTTATAATCTGTAGGAAAATTAGCGTTTTATGTTTTGTTTTGATCTGTTCATTTTATGTTTTTGTTTTTGTCCCAAAGAGTACGGACAGTCAATTATGTAGGCATTCTGGAGGACTTATCTCCAAGATCACAGTCAGAGCATTCTCTTCCCCTAACTCATCTATGGCAGTCAGCCATGAATTAGTCTTCTCTTCCCACAGCCTTGTAATAATTTCAGTCTCCAGTGCCTCTTAATCTACTATGTTTTATACATGTCCTCATAGAAAGAAATTACTTCCTTCATTTATATTACTCTGCAACTTCTGCAGGAAACATGTAACCACCATTACCATCAGCCTCACTATTATAATAACCAGTAGTTACTAAAAATATCTATATTCTAAGGTTTCACATGTATTACCTAATCTAGTCCCCAGAAAAATATTGACATATAATAAATATAGTAAAAATAAAACCTATATTAGAATGATTTGGGGCCTTTACAAATATGGTTTGAGCAATGGGATGACCTCAATTTACCCTATTCCTAACCCAGGATAGACATTAGCAAACTTCTACCCCACTCACATTTTACTTTTGCTATGCTTTGATAAAAACCACTTAGTACATGTTATTTAATATATGTAGGGAAGATTGATAGTATAGAATTATGAATGTCCCTGTTGGGTTGGTCAAAGATGTCATTGAATCTGCTCTACAGCTCAAATTCTCTGTCTAATCCTGTTTCTTCCCCTCTCTTCCAAAGGGATTAATTTTGAGATTATGCTACTAGTGAGAAACCAGAACATAACACAATCAGATGTTTTTAGGTAAAGAAAAAGAAATCTAGTGATGAAACAGAAGGAAACCATAAGTCACTGATGGAATAAACACCTCATCAGAAGTAGGCATACATGAGGGTTCCCCAAAATATTCCTTTTAATACTGGTTAAAAGATGGAGATTTCTATATTACCCTGTTTCTTTCCTGTTGATTGGAATACAAGTTTTTCAAGAAGCAACTGCAAATTCTGACTGTCTATTCTCTTTTCTCCAGTCATATTGGTCACTGAATTATCTGAAGTATTTTTAGGCACTAGAACAGAGACCCTGTACTTAATAGAAGAAAAAATAGGCCCAAATCTTCACCACGTTGGCCTAGGATCTGAGTTCCTTAACAAGACCCCTAAGCACAAAAAAGTAAAATCAAGAGTCAATAAATGGTATGGATTCAAATTAAAAAGCTTCTTCTCAGCAAAGGAAACAATAATGTGAGGACAAAGCCTACAGAATGGGAGAAATTTTTTATCACATGCGCCTCTGATAAAGCATTAATCTCTAGGATATATAAAAAACCCACCAAAATAACAAATAACCCAATTAATAAATGAGCTAAGAAACTGAATAGTCACTTCACAGAAGAAGAAATACAATCAATTAACAGATATATGAAAAAGTGTTCAACATCTCTAGCAATTAGAGAAATGCAAATCTCATTCCTGTCAGAATGGCAATCATCAAGAATACAGACAACAATAAATGTTGGCAAGGATGTGGGGGAAAAGGTTCATTCATACATTGCTGGTGGGACTGTAAATTGATGCAGCCACTATGGAAAGCATTCACAATAAGGCAGGGGGCACTAGGGAAGAATAGCGTTACCTTAGATTATGTAGAGGGAAGTGATGGGAGGGGAGAGGAGGGGATGTGAGAATAGAAAAGACAGTAGAATTAAAGACATTATTACTCTATAATATGTGACTACATGAGCGATATGATTCTGCAACATGTAAACTCAGAAAAATGAGAAATTATATCACATCTATGTATTATAAAAGAAAATAATAAGTTTAGTGTAAAAAAAAAAAAAAGAACTGTTCCTGCACCCTTTGTAATTCCTGTCTTCTGGATCTGCTTAACAGAAAACAATTGCTACTGTGTCAGGGACACAAGAAACCACACATTCAGGTTGGAAACAAATTTCATATTTAATATGGGAAGGAGAGAGTGGGAGACTAACTTAAATGGAGCATCCCAAATGTGCCAGAAACTAGGCTAGTTTTCTGCATGCATTATCATTGTAAAAACTGTAAGTTTTCCACCATTAAAACTCCAGGAAGAAGGGTTATCATTCTTATTTCCAGTTGCAGAAACTGAAACTAAAGAAGCTGAATAATACAGTAATGAAGAGAGCTGGCCTGAGGTCTAAACCCACATACTTTTGATCTTAAACCATGACCTTCCTGTTGCTCCATGTATGTGGAGGAGTGTTGAGAGCCACAGCCAAAGGGGCCCCAGCAAACTTCCAGCTGCCAGCAAACTTCAGACTGCCAGCTGATGATTGGCTCACAGTGGCCCCAGCAACATCTAGCTGATTGGCTTCTCTGCGGTGATGTTCTTTGGGCTGTTTCCCTGCCCTTCAGACTGCCAGCTGATGATTGGCTCACAGCGGCCCCAGCAACATCTAGCTGATTGGCTCCTCCACGGAGCTGCTCATTGGGGGACTTCTTTGGCTCCGCCCATGTGACCCAGCCAATCAGCCTCAAGAGCAGGAGGATTGTGGGAGGTGGTGAGGTTTGTGTGGGGGTGAGAGGCTTGTGGGAAGCCGGTGGTGGCAGTTGGGCTCTGAGGGTTTTTTCCTGAGGAGCTGTTTTGTTTGGCATTTGTAGTTCTAAAAATAAAGTTAGTTTCTTTTGACAAGTGGCTCCTGAATTGTGCCCAGCCAGACTGCGGCAGAGGAGAAAGGATTCTCAACCCCCAAATGTCTCCACATTTCCAATACTCTTGTTGCTATGTCTATTGTTCATGTCCACAAAGCCCTCACCATCAAGCATCCCTTCTGTTCTCAAAGTACCATGTGCCTGAATGTTCATCTTTCTCCAACTGTGAATTCAGGATGGCTTGAAAAGTCCATTACCCTAAAGGTCTCTCCTAGCAAAAGAGAAGACTTTATATACAAACAGAGATTTGAAAAATTGTGGAATGTATGTATATGAAGAATTGTAATGCAAAAAAAAAAACAACAAAGTACATGTATAAAGGCATAAATTGGCGTGAACATACTTTATATACAGAGATATGAAAAAATGTGCCCTATATATGTAATAAGAATTGTAATGCTTTCCACTGCTATTGTGTATTTTAAAAATAATTTAAAAAGAGTAGAGAACACTATCTCCAAACTCCAAGCCTTTATTAGTAACTCAATGTCAAAATACAAAAAAATTCACACGGAATTCTTTATTTTGCCAATTTGAAGTTGTCATATCTTACACAAGTATTTCTGGGCCATTATTTTCCTCTTTTCCTTCTGAGATTTCACTCATGCCTTTTCTTGGTGTCCTACATCCCTTGTATTTTCTCTGCATTTTCTTACATTTGTTTAGGTTTCAAGACGGGTTTTTTTCTTCTGACTCTTCTTCCACTTCTCTGCCAAATATGATGTTAAACTTAATTTCAGATTATTTCAGTTTTTACTTCTAGTATTTCCATTTTATTCTTTTTAATAGATATGCATTTTTGATGGAAATTATTCATCTTATCATTTGACATCTTGAACATATTTGTAACAGTTACTTTAAATCTCCCTTGTAATTCTGTTACTTTTGCAAGGTCATTGATCAGTTCTTTATATCCAGTGTAAATGAAATATTACATGGGAAGATACCTTTTTTAAAAAAAAATTCTTTGTTCATGATTTTTTAAAAAAAATTTCATTGTATATGAAAAATCACAGAGGCTCTTCAAGGCTCTGGGTGATATCATCTGCCTTCAGAGATATTATTATTATTATTATTATTATTATTATTATTATTATTATTATTATTTTCCTGGCAGGTAGTTTAAGTGGGGCCAGTTCATATTTTTTAAATAACCGCTTTTTTAATATTTATTTTTTTAGCTGTAGGTGGACACACACACAATCTTTATTTCATTTTTATGTGGTGCTGAGATTCAAACCCAGTGCCTCATGTGTGCTAGGCAAGCATGCTACCACTGAGCCACAACCCCAACCCCATGGAGCCAGTTCATCTTAATACAATCAGATATTGAGTTGGTTTGTTGGGGCTTTTGGTCTTTCCTGAGTGCTAATCTATTTCCAGTACACCTTTACTGTGAAAATAAGGTCACGATTGAAAACCTGAAACATTCACTAGGGACCCTATTCCTTGTGGATTTTGAACTACAGATTGTGTCCTCTAGCTTCATGAAACTACCAAAAGTTCTGCTCAGCATTTTAGCTGTTCATCTGCTGTTTTAATCTTCGCATCTCTGTGTTTCTCTTTTCTCTGGGATCTCAGACCCTTGAATGATCACTGCCTAAGCAACATTCCAATGTCTTCAAACAAATTTCTCAGATGTCTTGTTTCCAACAAGATCATTGCAGGAAGTAGAAACCTTCATGTATGAATCTGAATCTATGGTATACTTCAGATCTAAATCAGTGTAACAGTGAGAAAAAGTCCGTGCTCTGGAGTTAGATTGCCAGAGGTTTGAATCTGAGTGCCACTTTTATTAATGATGTTGTTGAACAAGTAGTTTGACCTTTTTGTGCCTGTTATTTTTGATGGTAAATGAAGAAATTAAGGTATGTTTCTCAAAGGACTGTGAAATGGGTCAGTGGATGTGGAAGGCCCAAAGAACTCTGTGAGTGTTTGATAAGCATTAGTTGGTGTCACAATGACTTGAATACTGCTAGTTATTGTTGTAATTTGACCCGTTTTTCTGTCATGAAAAACATCAAAGTTTAAATGTCTCTTCAATATGGAGTTCTTTCATACCAACAGATGCTCACTTTCAGTTGGAGAGAAACAGCCTTAGATCATCCAAGTGACATTATCAAACACAAAAGGTGACAGATCTGACTGGTTCCTATGAACTCAAATTGTGAATTATTTTTATAAAGTCATTCATAGAGCAGTCCGGACATTCAGGATGTATTCCATCAAATGCAGCCACACATCATATTTAGATTCAAGACTTAAAATCTATTTAATCATATACATTAATTTTATAAATGGGGAAACCAAGACTCAGAGAAGGCAAGGTTGAAGCTTAGTTCACACAGCTGGGGATGGGCAAAGTTGCAAGCCAAAGAAGGTCCCAGGCTTTTCCGTACTTCAGAGAACCCTCCTATGTCAATAATATTTGCCTGAGAATGGCTGAAATATGGACCCTGAAAAACCTTTAATAAGAGCAACATGCTCTACCCCTTCAGAAAGTAGCAATCAGCAAAGAAGTGATGTGATTCCTGACATTAATACACTATTATTATCTTAAACCAGTTTGAGCATTTCATCATGATATTTAAAAATTTTAAGGCAACATCATCTGCCCAGCCAGGAGGTAAAATGAAAATGGATATTTCTGATGTGTTAGATTCAATTACTAGTCTATCATGTGTGGTTTGATCTATTATAAATCAATTCAAGTAATGCTAACTTCTCAATAGCCTCAGAGTTACTTTTGTTTTTGTTGTCATTTTTTTTTAATTGCGTGGAGTATGCAGAAATAATCTATGGAGAAAATAACATCTGCTTTTATTAGAAATACCAACATAAAATTATCTTGTTCCAAGCTCTCTTTGGGTACTTAGATGTTAAAATAATATTTTGGCCTATACCAAACTTCATTTAATCATTTGCTAAGAAAATAGTCATTGTATGCCCAAAAATTCTAAGGAAAGAACTTCTCTATATAGACTGAGCACAGGCTTACTCCTGGGTAACAGGTCTGGCCAGCCAGGATCCTGTGAAAACATGGAAAATTCTACAGGAACCTCACAAATGATTTGAATTTGTGATGTGGCTATTTCCCCAGAGTGAGTCAGACACAAGGGGCTGTCAGGCGGGTCACAGTAATCCTCCTGTACAATCATTCCCTGTACTTCATCTCACACTTAGTCATCTATAAAGCTGAGCGGGGAGAACTACATAACTTAAGGTCAGTGGAATCCTGGAAAAAGGGCCATTTTTGGTCTTCAAAAGTTCTGTTTTTCACTCTGTTACCACCATCTCCTGTTTTAAATCCTTTCTTTCCCCTTTTTCTCCTCACCTAATCAAATGCATTTTTCTAAGCACACTTAGCTAAAAGTAAATCATTTCTAAGAACTCTAGCCAAATAACCTCTTTCCTTCTGAAGAGCCTTCAGCTAGTTTATGAACAAGATAAAGCCAACCCTCCACCTTTGATTTCGACCTCTCATCATGATTTGCTGAAGCCTTAATTCAGAGACTAGATTTGCTAAAGCTTCCATTGGATGCCCTCAAATTTATCAAATGTTTCTTCCATTTCTAGTCTCTACCTTATTTTTTAAGACTCTCTTCATGTGCAAGAATTGAGGGACGCATCCCATTCCCCATCATGCAGGGATCTGGTGGAGTCAATTAGTTCACCCTAGCTAAGGTGTTCGTTCAAAGTAAGATTAGTATTTGCAAAGAAAATTAGAGTCAGCAACGCTTAACCCCAAAGATGGAATCATTTTTCTTTAGTAGATTTAGCTATTTGGGGTAGATATGTCTTCTTAGCCTCTCTTATTCAGTTTTTTAATTTGCATCCAGGAAAGTGTGAATAATGACATGTTAAAGAGGCAATGATAATTTTCTAAATTGTTATTTTCATAAAGAGTAAATCCATGGTATAGCTACCCTAGCCCTAAATATCTTTTGGGAAAGATACACTATCCTTCATTTTGGAAAAAGCATTTCTGGGCCCCAAAGACACAAATTTATCAAGGTGAAGGCTGACAAGAGGATAGAATAAGATTCGGAAGCAAGGCTAGGTTAAAATCTCTAAGGATTTTTTTTTCCTAAAAACAAATAACAGCTTTATTGGTATATAATTCATATATCATTTACTTCACCAATTTAGAGTCTACAATTCGATGGCTTTTAGGATATCTGAAAGGCTTTACAATCATTCCACAATCAATATTAGAACATTTTCATCACACCATAAAGAAACCTTGCACCCATTAGCAGTTACTCTTCATTTCACAATCCATGAAGATTAGTCCCTGGTGTATCCTTGTAAATTTGACAGCGTCAAATTCGTCTACTCATTTTAAAAGGCCAAGGGCCTGGGAAGACCTGCCAACATGAATCTTTTCCTTCTGCAAAGCTGAAGTGAGCACTGGTGTTTAGAACCACGAGCACACTGAAATGCTAGATGAAAAGTGAAGTCACTCCATCTGGTCATTCATAACCACAGAGCAGCCCAGTGTTAGTACTCACCTCAGACCTCAGGTGCTCCTGATTTCCAGTTCAGGGTTCTTCCCATTATGGCACTGCCTTCTCTGGGATAAGATTTCGAAGGTGCAGAAAATGTCTTCTACTTTATATGCCACCCCAAATTCTTCCCCAAGATACTGAGCAATGCCTGAAGTTCATTTCCCAAAAATCTCAGTTTTGTTTGCATGGGCAATATAGGCTAAAAAAAAATGATCTGCCAAGTATGATGAGTTATATATCTTGAATCACCAAGGAAAAGTGAGAAACTTGTGTCCAAGAAGGTCAAAGGGGAGAAATGGAGATGCCATGGAGTCCAAAAACTCACTTCTGACTTCCCACACTGACCAAGGCCTGCCCTGAGGAAGGTATGGGCTGTCATTGCTATCATTTCTAATGGCTTTTGGCTTCAATGACAGCATTTAGTGCTTGGTGTCCTCAACTTGGTGGAAAAATAATCCTTCTTAATCTTTCTGGCTGAGTAGGCTTTCAGATTCTGCAGGTCTGAAGTCATCACAGCACAGTTGAAAAACAGTATGTGTAAGTGAAGGTCTAGTTCCTAGAATTCTGTTGTGAATCCAGGGAAGGACCTACAAAGAGAAATAGGCAAATATATTTTTTGCTAATATTTTGCATGAAGCAAAAGAGTATAGTAGTAAAGCATGATCTTGGGCATTTCAGAACAAACAAGCAATGATCTGTTTCAACTACCAGGATCTTGAAAAAATTATTCCATCGCTATAAGTTATTTTCCTCCTTTGATTGCATTATGCATCATGGAGCATCTATTCTTTTTTGAAAGAATAGATGGTAAAATGTAATGTAAAACTGTGTAACAGCATCTGGAACATCTCAAGTGGCTAATATTGTGACCACCATTGTGTCCTTCTCCACACACACACACACACACACACACACACACACACACAAGCATAATGTAACCACTTTTCCCTCCTATAGCAAAAATGACTAAAATTGAGTTTATGTCAATAGGATGTTGATTTAAAAGGTACAATATGTCACACTTCCTTATGCCATTACCTGGAAACAATGAAATAGATGAACAGAATGTTTACCTATGGTGGAATTCAACCACTTCAGCAGCTATTTAAGGAAATGTGACAAACCCTGAAATCACTCTAACAAAGAGAATGCGTCTTTAGTGGATATGTAAAAAATAAACCAATGATGTATGATTAATACACTTCATCAGAGGGCAACTCTAGTGTCTGAGACTGTAGACAAACCTCCTGTTTTAGTTAGCTTTTTTTTTTTTTTTTTGCCACTGTAACAACAACAACAACAACAAAAAAAAAACCTGACAAGAACAACCGAGAGGAGGAAAAGCAAATGTGGGACTCTATTTCAGAAGTCTCAGTCCATAGTTGGCCAACACCATTGCTCTGGGCCTGTGAGGAGGCAGAACATCATGACAGAAAAGTGTATGGAGGAAAACCATTTAATATATGGCAACAAGGAAGCAGGGAGAGAGAAAGAGAGCTCTCCTCACCAAGACAAAATGCAAACCTTAAAGGCACATGCCCAGTGAAGTATTTCCTCCAGCCACAGCCTAGCTACCTGCCTAGAGCTAAGACCCAGTTAATCCATTCAAGTGGATTTATGCACTGATTACATAAAGGCTCTCATAACTCAATCATTTCACCTCTAAACTTCCTTGCACTCACACATGAGCTTTTGGGGGACACCTAACCATAACACCTCTACAGTGGCAAATTCAACACCTATATTGTTCAAGAGTTATTGGCAGCCTCTGAGTAAGTTGTGGGCCTCAGCATCTCTGCCTGACAATCAGATTTAACTGTCTCTTTACCCAAATAAAAAGAAGAATGGGTAATTCTCTGTCAGGTTTAGAGCACTGGATGCTAAGGTCTGCCAGTCAGGATAGGATTTACAGGAAATATGGAGAAATATGGAGAAAAAGGAGAACAGAACAATACCTAGGGAGAAAGTCAGGAGAAAGGAAAATAAACATTACTTCCAAAGAAAATCTGAAGAAATTCTCAGAGGCTGCAAGTGCATTTGATGAGCTAATGATTCTCTTCTTTCTTATATGTAAGAAATGAACTGCTGTGGACACTAAACTAACTGTCACAGAACTCTATCATGCCTATTCATCTCAAAGAGTTATTCTGCAATTCAAATGAGATCATCTGTGTGATGACAATTTGAATGTCAGCAGTATTATTATCACAACTTTATAAGAACATTTTCTTTTTACTCCAGAAAAAAAAAGATAAACCAGATTTCACAGCTATTTGGTGCATTCGGAATTTAAGATGATCAAAGTTGAAGAATTTAAACATGAAGGCAAACAGATTGTTACTATATAGTCATTGGCAAATCTAGGAACAGGGGAAAAACACTCACAGGTAAGAGTCCTGTGGTGGAGTAGTGGTTGTACCACTATGTGACCTTAGGGAAGGAGTGTGACCTCATTCAACCTTGGTTGCATCTTCTTCTAAGACACAGGGGTAATTATTCCTATTTTAGTAATTTGATCTTGTTAAGGTCCAATTACAAACTGTAATATGAAAGCACTTTGTAAATGAAAATGTGTTTCACAAATGTAATAATAGATAGAACTTGAAACGTAACCTTTCCTAAATTTTACCAGTCGTAAAATGCTCAGATAATTTTTTTTGTCCCAGCATTGAAAATTCTTCTGAGAAATCTGCTCCATGTTTATCACCAAACACACACACACACACACACACACACACACACACACACACACACACCACTTGCATCTTGATCTGTCTATACAGCCAAACAAATCCTCAATGAACAAGCAAATGAAGTACTTTGGACAGACCCATTTGGCCATTGCTATGGAGGACTCAGGAATTTTCTCATTCTCCTAAAATGAATAATCTCCTGTAAGCAGACCTAGGAAGGAATACTGTGCACTGAACAGGCAGCATCCTGACTAGGTGACTTCAGCCCTGAGGCTCTGACTACACGGAGAGCAACTCAAGTTGTATCAAGGCAATTTCAGAACGATTGCTTCCTTCTCTATTATCTCCTTTTTCTCCTTATTAAGAACAGGCTCTCCTCAGATGACATTCTGCAGTAGGAGGAAGACAAGTGACATCCAAAGGCTCACAGCCAAGTGTTTGATTGGAACATTGATACTGAATATGTCTCCCCAGAGCTGCCATGCCAAATTACCTACTCCCCCACCCTTTGGGCGTATGGATATTTTGCAGCAAAAACTAACTCGCTATCTTCACTCAGTCTTCATGATCTGTCTTATGACAACATTTAAGGGTATAATTGCCCCAATAAATGCCCCAAGTATATCAATAACTAAAACTCAGAGTCAGAATTTTCCTAACTTTTATTCACATTAATTGGATCCATTGAATTGGATAAATTTTGTGCCAGGCAAAATGTACAAGAACATCTTTTTATGATATTAGATCTTAATTTGATTTTTATTTTTACCAAGCATTTTTTAAGTTGCAAAATTAATGCATGCAAATGTGTAAACTCATAAAATATTTCAAAAAGTAGAGGAAAAAATAGGAAGCTTTCCATACTTCACTACAAGATACAATAAGTGCTCGTTTTCTTGCAAGAAGCAAGACAGATTTACATAAGAAATGACAAATGAAGTAAGAAGAAAAAGTAAGGCATAATTGAAATTAGACAGGAAAAGAAAAGTCCTTAATAGATCAGCTCAACTTTAGTAAAAGTGTACACTCTGAAAAAATTAGTGTAAAAATAGTTTTCAACTAAGTTAATAATTAGTTTTTTTCTAAATAACTAATAATAAAAAGTAGAAAGCTGCAAAAAGTATAACAGAATAGTTATAGAGAGGTCTGTTATTCCTTATAATGTTTCTACAGAAAATGCTTAGTCAAAGAAAATGATATTTCTTATTATTTTTCTTATATTTTATTATAAATATAATTTTTATTGAGTCATTTCAAAGTTTATTTAGGTGTCTATGTATTCATCTTTCCTCTTTGACTTAAATATTAGAAATATACCCCTACTTTGTAATATCATGTGTTCAATGACATGTAGCAAGTGTCTTTTCTTATCCTTTTTACTATTTTTGAGGGTGCAGAGTAAATATCAATCACCTTCTCAAACCTAGTTTTAGAATCTCTATTCAAGGTGAAAGCTTTGTGTATCTATCTTCATGAAGTGATTGATCTGTTATAAATCAATTCCTTTCCCTACATGCAACTGATCAAACAACCTATATTTACTTGGTTTACTTATCAAGCCCAGATGTCCTTTCTCTGTCTCCCTTTACATTATGAAACGAGTATGATTGGTTTTTTGTTTGTTTGTTTGTTTTTTAAGAGAGAAAAGAGCTCACATTTATTGAGCACTTTTATAAAGCACAGGCACACAGAGTCATAGACTAAAAACTCCATATAGTTTAACACACACACAATTTTATCTTTTGCTCACAACCATTACCAAATATGAAAAAATAAGTTTAGGTAGTGCTAAGTGACTTTCCCAACTTTCAAAACTGGTCAGTACTACAGGCAGACATCAGACTCAATGCAATCCCACTCCCAAGTGCATGTTTCCTTCCCTGTGCTCCCAGATACCCTTCAGTCCCTAACACCTTCTATCATTTCTGCCTTTTATAGTAATGATATACAAATATTTTAATTTCAGAGATAAATTGTGTATGTTGGATGGGTAAATAACCAATACAATTTATTTGTAGAAATTTTTGCTTTTACCTAGAGCCTCTTAGTGTACTCGCCATAGTAGAAGTTCAGCACCAAGGACAGCATCCCAAATAACTTACAATACTGAGCCTACAGATCAAGAGGCATGATCTATTTTCTCAAAGAGCTGACAGTATTGTTTCAGAATGCATAATCGTCCACAAAAACACAATAAATAAACAATCAATTTGCCTGAAATTACAATTGTATAAAATAAAAGAGAACATAGGGGAATAGATAATACTTGAGTCACTTGGATTTTAGGCAAGTAATTTCCTTTTCTCAGGAAGAAATTCCCAATTATAAGATAAAATATTATATTACCACAGTGATTTACTTCTTGTCATATTCTCAATCAAGTAAAATTTTAGGAAGAAAGTTTACAAACATAGGATCTGTAGTCTTTTATTTTGCCAAGCAAGTACATTAAGAATGATTTCTATTTGTTGTCATTTTTTTGTTAAATTCTTTTTTAGTTGTTAATAGACCTTTATTTTGCTTTTTATTTATATGCTTAGAATCAAACCCAGTGCCTCACACATGCCAGGCAAGTGCTCTATCACTGAGCTACAACCCCAGCCCTATTTTATTTTTTTAAAATATAATATTGGGGAAAAAAACCTAAAGGATATAATCAAAGAATAAAACAGCTTATTTTAAAATAGGATACTGCATTATTTTGTTTATTTATGAAACACTCTGAGTGCTTGCTCTGTGCTATGCTGTACCTGGCGATGATAATGTTCTTATGAGGAAGCACAAAAATCTCAATGAAGATTCTGACAAGAAGATTAGGGAGTGATAACTTTGGCAATTTACATATTGCTCAGATATATTAATTTCATCTCATTATGGACTAATAAAAATATTAAGATTTTTATTCTTGGATAAATATTTGGAAGCCACCACTCCAAAGCATTGCTAGTTCTCAGATTCTATGTTTAATAAGGTCCAGAAATTCTATCAAAAATAATAAATGTGAACAAAAAAAAATCCATATTGGCTAGAATAGCTTAAACCAACCAAAGTTTAGATTAAAAAAATCTAAAAACAGATGGAAGTCATTTTATTTTGATCTGAGTTTGTAAGAAGTGAAGTGAATATGAAGGCATCCCTCTTGCTTGACATTCATTTTTTTTTCTTTTTAAATAAATTTATTCGAGTTAGTTTGAGTTAACCAAAGCAATTGATCAAAAAACAAGATTAAGTTGTCAATGAAGCACTGGAACGTCCTGAATATGGTAATGATTTGGAAGTCACTTTTCTTCACTTGAGTTCAGCAGTTGAGCTCATCTATCGCAGGGAAAAAAAAAAAAAAAGATAACTAGCTGGCTTCATAAAACTTCCATGGAATGGCTACACTGTAAAATGCTTTTATAGTATTAAATAGCTGAAACTATAAATAGATGGAACTTTTACCAAAGAAACAAAACTCAGCTTCAGAAAAGCTGCTAAACTCTAGACTGCTTTTTAGTAATTATCCTGTTGAAGACCTCCTTTTATTAATGTATATTTCTTTTCTTTACTGCAGCCTATATTCTTTTTTTTTTTATTGTTGGTTGTTCAAAACATTACATAGTTCTTAATATACCATATTTCACAGATTGATTCAAGTGGGTTATGAACTCCCATTTTTACCCCGTATACAGATTGCTGTGTCACATCAGTTACATTTCCATTGATTTACAAATTGCCTTTCAAGTGACTGATGTATTCTGCTGTCTATCCCATTCTCCACTGTCCCCTCACCCCTCCCCTCCCCTCCCCTCCCCTTCTCTCTCTCCATCCCCTCTACTATAAATAGTTTCTTCCACTTATATAATTTTTCTCCTACTCCTCCTTTCCTCTTATATGTAATTGTGTATAACCCTGAGGCTCACCTTCCAATTCCATGCAATTTCCCTTAACTCTCACTTTCCCTCACGCCTATCATCCCTGTAGAGCCCTAATTTCCAGAGTATACAAAGAACTCAAAAAATTAGACAATAAGATAACAAAAAACCCAATCAACAAATGGGCCAAGGACCTCAACAGACACTTCTCAGAGGAGGACATACAATCAATCAACAAGTACATGAAAAAATGCTCACCATCGCTAGCAGTCAGAGAAATGCAAATCAAAACCACCCTAAGATACCATCTCACTCCAGTAAGATTGGCAGCCATTAAGAAGTCCAACAACAACAAGTGCTGGCGAGGATGCGGGGAAATGGGTACACTTGTTCATTGTTGGTGGGACTGCAAAATGGTGCAGCCAATTTGGAAAGCAGTATGGAGATTTCTTGGAAAGCTGGGAATGGAACCACCATTTGACCCAGCTATTCCCCTTCTCGGTCTATTCCCTAAAGACCTAACAAGAGCATGCTACAGGGACACTGCTATATCGATGTTCATAGCAGCACAATTCACGATAGCAAGATTGTGGAACCAACCTAGAAGCCCTTCAATAGATGAATGGATTAAAAAATGTGGCATTTATACACAATGGAGTATTACTCTGCAATAAGAAATGACAAAATCATAGAATTTGGAGGGAAATGGATGGCATTAGAGCAGATTATGCTAAGTGAAGCTAGCCAATCCTTAAAAAACAAATGTCAAATGTCTTCTTTGATATAAGGGGAGTAACCAAGGACAGGGTAGAGACGAAGAGCTGGAGAAGAAGAATAACATTGACATTCATTTTTTAAAAAAATATTTACTGACTAAAACATTCAAAGTATTATTATTTGTCAACATCATACTGAATGTACTCTGTCATCTCAGTACCCAAAATGTATGATGGCATCCTCACTTTTATAGGACGTCTGTGGAAAAGAATGATATCATATTTCCAAGAGGTAATATGAAAGGAATTTTACAAAATTTTCATACTGACTTTGCCTTGGAAGGTCTGATAATAAAGTCACTGGAGCTAATTTGTCCAGGTTTGTTCCAGATATGAGCAAGACTAGTGAGAGTTCTGATTGAAATCATTGTCTGATGAAAGTTGTCATTTGTTTGGCCACGTGATAAACACCCTGGTGAGTTTGTTTTTGGGTTCCTTGACAGTGATTTACAATGAAGGGGAATGAGCAAATAATAATCCATGGTGTTCATAGTAATGAGATAGAGAAGATGAAGTTGTTGGCCTTTGCTGTAATATTTCTGCAAAAGCTGACCTAATGTCCAGGATGAATGGCTTGGAGAGAAATCACAATGAAAATGACTGGTGAATATTCTCAGGCTTGCCAGGCTGATGGGGATGGGGTAATGTAAGTGGACTTGTAGAATAAGGAAGTATAGAGGAGGAACAAATCATGGCAGCATTGAGTCCTGAGAGATGACTAAAACACGCCCAGTTGTCACGGAAAAGAACAAAGAGGGAGTGCGATGATAATGCTTAAGTACAAGAACATGGTAACTAAGAGAACCATTGACATTGATCTAGGGAACATGAAGACCTTCATTGCAGTTCTAGTTATACTGCTAATTTATTACATAACGTTGGGAAAAATCACCTACCTTCTTTCTTAGGTTACCTTTTGTTGTTTGCACCAGGTGGATTAAGCAATCATATGCCATGGGATACACTTAAATGCACTCTATGCAACAGAATTTGTTTTATTTTGTTTTTAAGTAAAGACACTGTGGTCAAACAGATCGGTGTTCAAATCTTGATCCCAATGCTCACCACCTAAATAGATCAGCTGCGTGACGTATCCTCTCCTCCTAATTCTTTTGATTGGTGGAATGCAAATAAGAATATATCAACATTATTATGGTTCTTGTGAAGATAAAATAAAACATACATCAAAAGCTCTTAGTTCAATGCCAGGCAGATAATGCTCTTATTATTACTCATGGCCACTGCCGACTGGGCTTTCAGGTTGTGTCCCCAGCATACAGCAGCTACAAAAAAGATTAAGTCTCTTCAGGTCCCTTTGCTCATCATTCAACTACACAGAATAACAGATGCCACAGCCTGATTCAAGGGGTGAATTCTTAGGGTTATCATCAGATGTGAAAATTAGCAGCTGGCGCATGCTCCCTTGTGCTTGTTGTGGCATGCATCAAAAATAAAAACAAATATATAATAAAAGAACCTACCAACTAGGAAAAAACACTGAATCCCACATCTAATTGCCACCCCCTTGCATTCCCTGGCTTCAATAATGTGGTTGAAACAGAAGAGATGGTAAATGTCACAGGACTGGAGAAGACAAAGGCAACTTCTGTTTCTCCTAAGGAAAAAATCCTTTTTTTGTCAGAAATATGAGTCAGTACCAATGTTTCTCCTTTGAAAAAGAAAGGCCTGTTTTCAGTAGATGGAATATTTCATAAAATTTTTCCAAAGTAAGAAAAAATTGAATTTAAAAACTACTACTTTGTACCTATCACAATTCAGGCATAATGTTTTGGAAGTATGCAAGGGAGAGGGAGTTTATCAGATAAATAAGAAATTTTCTCCTGCTCTCTCTCCCCTTCACCCCCTAATTATACACACACATGCACACACACAATGGGATTAGGAAGTTGAAAAGCAATAAAAGAACAAACAGCAGATCTTGAAGTTTGGTCCCCAAACAGCAATATCAGCATCTCATGGAATCTATTACAAATGTAAATTCTCAGGCCTTACTGCTGATCTCTAGAATCAGAAACTCTGGGGATGGTACCCAGCAAACATTGTCTTAGCAAGCCATCCAGGATATCTCAAGGTACGCTCAAGTTTGAGAAAACTTCTCTAGCAGAAATGTGAGTGTATTCTGATAGGCAATTCACAAAGGTAACCTTCCTCTCTATCACAGAATTAGCATGTGACCTTTGTCTCAGTTTCTCAACTCTAAATTACCTTTGGGAGCATAATCAGTATATTTTGGTTGTGTACTTGTGATCGCCATAGTGAAATTGTACCTAGCCCACCTACCGGTAGAGGAAGTGTGATCTCATTCATTCATGAGTGTCCCAGCTAGTATACCTTGCAATCTATCCACATATTAGCCCTAAGACTATGCCTTTATCCAGCTGCCAACCAATAACTGGGTTCATAGACAGATCCATCCTGGGAGATATGGGCAACACTTATACTCTTAAGACTATCTGATGGCTTTGCTGAACCATCTCTAGAGAGCAATTAGAAAGGATTCTATCCAACTCTTCTTCTCCTTTATTTAGGATTCATTGTATCACAACTTCTGAAGTCTTTGTGATTGCTCTCTTATTTTCCCTGACACAGGCTTTTTTCCTAATAAAATCCTTACACATTTTATTCTATCTTGGTGTCTGCCTCATTGAGGATGCAGATTAGCATACTTGTCTCAGTCAATTATCCATTTAAGAAAATGTATTTCAAAAGACACACCTTCTGCTTTGGAAAAGTGGACTGATGACGCCATTTCAGAGTTGCCAATCATAAAAGTATTAATTTTAATACATTCAAAAGAACAGGATATAGATATAAGAGAAGTATTGCACTTTTTTTTTTTCATCTTGGACCTCTATTTTAAACTAGTCTGGCCATTATGGAAAACAGTATGGAGGGTCTCAAGAAACAAAAATAGAACTATCATATAACACAGCTATCAACTCCTGGGTAGGTATCCAAAGGAAATGAAGTCAGCATACAAAAGAGATGCCTGTATGTTCATGTTTAGTGCAACATTATCCATAATAGCAAAGATATGGAACCCACAAGTATCCATCAACAGATGAATGGATGCAGAAAATATGGTAGACATACACAGTGGAGTATTATTCAGACCTAAGGAAATGCTGTCATTTGCAGCCAAGTGAATAGACCAACGCTAAGTATGATGCTCTCCCTCATGTGTGCAAACTTAAAAACAAACAAAAAACCAACAATTAATCAGAAATTAAATAAAATAGTGATAGCTAGGAACTAGAAAGGATTTTGGGAGCTGGGGAGGGGGCAATGGTGGAATAAGAGTGGATAGAGAGGGTCAAACTGTTATGGATATGCATATCAAAGTAAATCCCATTAATATGTGCAATTAAAATGTTAATTTAAAAATAAAAACAAATTTATAATAATAAATTGCTAAAAATAATCTAATCTCTGTTTCACTTGGAGTATTCATTATAGTCACTTTTCCTGAGAATTCTGCCCTCTTAGGGTTGTGACCTATGTTATTGGTATTTGACCTGAACCATGGAACCTGCTAAGATATTTCCTGGATGCTCACTTACCATCTGCCTGAATCTATGAACTGTCTCTTTTCCCCAACTTTCCTATGACTGTGCTCTACTTAACTGTAGAATTACTTTCTCCTTTATTCTATTTTGAAATGTGATACATTATTTAAAAGTTCAAGCTCTGAAGTTAGATATACTGCAATTTGAATGTCATTTCATCTACTTAGTAGCTGGACATTCTTGGACTTTACTAACATCCTCTCTGAGTCTCAGTGTTATCACCTGACTCCTAAAGTCATAGAGAGTGTTCTAGGAGAGATCCTCATGAAAAGCTTAGCAGAGATACTGACACACAGTAAATGTTCAACACTAATAACTGTGATTATTATCATTATCATTACTACTTGGACAGATCAAGTAATAATCTGAATAACACACTTGGCCTTGAAGTAAGATCAGTTTCTCACGTTTCCATCCTGCTTTGAGGGAACAGGTGATCAATACAGTTCCAGATGCTGCTTCTCTGCTGCCCACTTTGCTGCAAGCCTAGCCCTGAGCCAGAATGTTCTCATAGTTCACAGGGAACTGTAGAGAATAAGCCCATCAAATTAAGGATGCGAAAGATACTTGAGAAATACTACCTGAATTCACCTGAGAGCAGAGATTGGGTCTTAATTCATTTAATTCCCTTTGTGTTTAGCACAGTACCTGACATGTAGCACAGCTGAAAAGTGATGCAGGAACAAGCAATTTGGTAAATATTGGAGGAAGGAGAGGTTCCTTCCACTCTTCATGTGTTCTTCCACTTGGAAAAATTTCAGTATGCATGGGAGTCCCACCTAAATGTGTTCTGTTCATTTATTGGCTGCACCAAGAGGAAGTGGAGTGATTTACCAGATTCATTATTTGGGGAAAGAGAAATTATGCATGCTCTCCCCATCTACCCCCTTTAATTTTAGAGGAAGCGGCCACTTCTCTCTGCTTCTCTATATTGTAAATATTGCTGTGGTTTCAGCAAAGAAGCTCATTGAGCCCATTGAGCCCCAGAGCTTGGACACACCCCCAGACTCTAATCTTAGCAATTGTCACATTTTGGCCTCAATCTGCCTCATTCTTTGTTTTAATTCTCTGTTAAAAATCCAGGCAGAGAAGAGGCATCTCATTTATTAGCTTCCTTTGAGGATCCCAGAGGTTAGATAGTCCAAAGCCTAAAAATTGTGACAGATTTTATACAAAGAAAACAATTAGTAATGCAGTCAAAGATGTCTATAAACAGATGTCCCTATTGAAAATGTTTGAAATATTATTAGAAATTAAGTATTTGGTAAATGGAGGCACTCTTCATGTGATAAAGTAGGATACAATCCTGCCAATTTTTTTTCTTTTTTTCAAATCACGTGTAATTGTGTTGACAAATTCTTTTTTTGATTCTTTTTTTTATTATTAGTTGTTCAAAACATTACAAAGTTCTTGACATATCATATTTCATACATTTGATTAAAGCAGATTATGAACTCCCCGTATACAGATTGCAGATTCACATCGGTTCCACATCCACTTTTTTACATACAGCCATACTAGTGTCTGTTGTAATCTGCTGCCCTTCCTATCCTCTACTATCCCCCCTCCCTTCCCCTCCCCTCCCCTCCCCACCCCTCCCATCTTCTCTCTCTACCCCATCTAGTATAATTTATTTCTCTCTCTTGTTTTTTTCCCCTTTCCCCTCAATTCCTCTTATATGTAATTTTGTATAACAATGAGGGTCTCCTCAGTGGTAGAACGCTTGCCTAGCATGTTGACAAATTCTTATAGGAGTGCAGTGACAATGTAAACACACCTGCATACGTACACAAATTCTATCAGGTCAAAAAGCCATCTTCACTCTGTTGATAGCAATCCGGTGGGAACAAATTAGCTCTGTTTCTTTTTCCTGAGGAATCCTGGAGGGTTGAGAACTGAGGCCCTTTAGACTGTAACTTGTTCCTCAAGTGGAGGGAAAGCCACCCTAGCCTGGGGCAGGGAGGTAGGAAAGGGCTGAGTTGACCTCCTGGTTCTGCCTCTTACCTACTGTTTTTGCAGTGTCCCTTTCTTTGCCCCAACTTCTGCATCTGTCAAAAAAAGCTGTTTGGAATCAAGGGATCTCCAAGATCACATCCCACTCTGACAGGTTAGGATTGTGTGATGTCATCACCACCAGCTTCAGGATGGTTAGCTGTTGAGAGCCACAGCCAAAAGGGGCCCCAGCAAACTTCCAGCTGCCAGCAAACTTCCAGCTGCCAGTTGATGATTGGCTCACAGCGGCCCCAGCAAACTTCTAGCTGCCAACTGATTGGCTCCTCTGCAGTGATGCTCATTGGGCTGTTTCCCCACCCTTTCAGACCACTGAGCTGCACATTGGGGGACTTTTTTTGGCTCTGCCCACGTGACCCAGCCAATCTGCCTCAAGAGCAGGAGGAGTGGGGGAGGTTGAGAGGTTTGTGGGAAGCTGGTGGTGGCAGTTGGGCTCTGAAGGTTTTTCCTGAGGAGCTGTGTTGTTTGGTGTATGTGTTATAAAAATAAAGTTAGTTTCTTTTGACAAGTGGCTCCTGAATTGTGCCCAGCCAGACTGCGGCAGTTAGCTACAAGAGCTAGAAGGCAGATGATTTAGCCTGTCAGAGCTTCATGAAGTTATCTAGTTATTAAAGACCCCATAGAGGACATCATGTACTAATCATGTACTTCTAGACCCTTTCCAAATTACCAGGAGGACCTAAAGGGACCATCCTGACTTCCATATTTTCAATTTCTTTCTTCTATTGCCTTCATATTTTTTTTTAATTTTTACATACCTCTTTCTAAGACTAGAAAAAAGAAAAGATGTTGATCTTTTTTTTTAATACATTACCACTGAAAACCTCTCAATGACTTTGTCAAGAAAAATTCTTCCTCAAATATTTCTCCCCACAGATGCAGAGACACTTGAAAAGCTATGAAAAAAAAGCGCATAAAGAAAGAAAATTGGTATCATTTTGTATTTGTTTTTAAATGGGAAAAATAATTATTCCTATTCAGTTCCTCACTAAAATGCCATCATTCTTAATTTTTTATTGTTTCTCCTTTTGACATAACTCAGCAAAATGACTTAGTTCTATTTTTCTCCCTCTGCCAGATAATTTCATAAGCTCTAGTTGTTTCAGAAGGATAATGACTCACTTCAGGTCTGGTGCCTGCTGGAACCTTCCTCCCTGAGATGAGCTATTATTCTATGACAATCTCAGCCCATACCTTCCAGATAAAAGAGGGACTTTAATAAAATAGAAATCACCATGACTACTTTTCCAAAAGTGAGGTCTCTTATCTCATCCTGTTTTAATTAAGCAATAAGTTAGATGTCAAGAGCAATTAAAGTCTTGAAGGTCAAAGCTTGCTTAATTAAAAAATTGGAAGGGGTTCTCCTTGTTCAACTATTCTGAAAGCACCAAGAGACCTTTAACACCTACATGAGGAACTCAAAGGAAATGAAATCATGGCCAAACAGGTGAACATTTTACACTGAAATTCAGCCTCTTGCTCCCTCCTACTGGGCTTTATTGGCCTCCTCAAAAGCCCATGGTGGTTTGATATAAAGATTGAATGCATGGCATTATGACCCCTGGCTGCAAACAGGTAATGCTCTGAAAATGCTCTTAAATGACAAAGAATTTCAGCATCTGATAGGCTTAAGCAGGTGGGAAGCAAAAACTACAAAATATTTGAGATTCAGTGGGTTTTTCCCCAGTGTAATTTTTTTCTTTTCTTTTCTTTTTTTCCCCGAGTTATAGTACTTGAAGCATTCCCACTAGAATTTTCTTTAGAGTTTAATATAATGCAGATTCAAGGGCTGTACCTCAAATCAATGAATCAGAACCTCTGGGGATGGTCCTGTGGAATCTGCATTTTATGAAGATTCCTAAATGATTCTTTACTAGGGTTTGACAAACTACAGATCTAGCCATTGCTTTTCATTTTATCAATGGGAATCTAAGATTCAGAAGATGAAAAACTTCTACTAACGACCTACTTTTGGAGTCAAGACTACAACCTGTGCCTTCTCATTTCATGCCTAGAAGTTTTTGTTTGTTTGTTTGTTTTTGATTTTGTTTGTTTTTCACCAACTGATCAGACTACAAAGGTGAACGTCTACACACAGTGTTTTTCTCTTCTAGGTTAGTAGGTATGCTTTGAGGATCATTCTTGCTCCTACCCCTCCCCCAAAATTTTTTTATACAGTTTGTTCTAATTAATAAAACTCTGATATTCAATGTGTGGGTTTAAAACATGAGCCATATTACCCATACCCTTGTTACAGGGCTGGGGCCTTCTGAGAAACTAAGGTAACCTGAGGACCTGCCTTCAAACCCTGATTCTTGGGACCAAGTCAGAAACATTTCAGACATGTCTCTCAGAGTTAACAGGAAATGAGTTTCTTGAAAGGATAGGAAAAGGGAAAGGGGACATTCTGAAGGGAAAGTATGGGTCCTCTCACAGAGGAAAGGGATAATGTGCTTCTCCTCCACTCAGTTTTATGGGCAATCCCAGAGAAGCTTCTAGAGAGTCTCACCCAGGCCCACCTCCTAACTTCTGACTGACATCAGACTTTCAAGTTCCCATTGCCATGGCAACTCTAAGTCACATTGGCCATGTTGACTGGTTCTAACTGGATTCTTTTTTTTAATTAACTAATTTATTTTAATTATGTATACATGAGAGCAGAATGCATTTTGATTCATTGTACATGATTGCAGCACAACTTTTCATTTCTCTGATTGTACATGATAGAGCATCACACCATATGTGCATTCAGTCATACATGTATCTAGGGTAAAAATGTCCATCACATTCCACCATCTTTCCTGTCCCCATACCCCCTTATCACTCCTCCCTCCCCTTTGTGCCATCAAAGCTCCTCCATTTTCTCCATGTCCCCTGTCCCATTATGGATCAGCATCCTCTTATAAGAGAGAACATTTGGTCTTTGGTTTTGGGGGATTGGTTTACTTTGCTTAGCATAATATTTTCCAACTCCATCCATTTACCTGCAAATGCCACAATTTTATTCTCTTTTAATTCTGAGTAATATTCATTCTGTATAAATACCACAGTTTCTTTATCCATTCATCTATTGATGGGCATCTAGGTTGGTTCCACAGTTTAGCAATTGTGAATTGAGCTGCTATAAATATTGATATGGCTGCATTACTACAGTATGCTGACATTAGTCCTTTGGGTATAGACCAAGGAATGGGATAGCTGGGTCAAATGGTTTTGACCCAAGTTTTCCAAGGAATCTCCATACTGCTTTCCAGAGTGATTGCACCAATATGCAGTCCCACCAGCAATGTATGAGTGTGCCTTTCCCCCCACATCCTTGCCATCACTTATTGTTGTTTGTATTCTTGATAGCTGCCATGCTGACTGGTGTGAGATGAAATCTTAGAGTGGTTTCTCTAATTACTAGAGATGTTGATATATATATATATATATATATATATATATATATATATTCTTCTGAGAAGTGTCTGTTCAGCTACTAAGCCCATTTATTGATTGGGTTGTTTTTTGGTGTTAAGTTTATTGCTTTCTCTCTATATATACTGAAGATTAGTGCTCTCTTTGATATACGAGTGCAAAATATTATGAGATAACTGAGATAACTGTATGAGATAACAGTATTTATGTGGGTTTGTCTCTGTGTCTATTCTATACCTTTATTCTATATGTCTATTTTGGTGCCAATACCATGCCATTTTTGTTAATATAGTTTTGTACTATAGTTTAAGGTCTGGTATCGTGATGCCTCCTGCTTCCTCTTCTTGCTAAGGATTGCTTTGGCTATTCTGGGTCTCTTATTTTTCTAAATGAGTTTCATGATTGCTTTTTATATTTCTATATTTTAATTGAAATTGCATTGAATGTGTATAGCACTTTGGGTAGTATAGCTATTTTGACAATATTAATTTTGCCTATCCAAGAGCATGGGAGATCATGCCATCTTCTAAGGTCTTCTTTAATTTCTTTCTTTAGTGTTCTTTAGTTTTCATTGTAGAGGTCTTTCACCTCTTTTGTTAAGTTGATTCCCAAGTATTTCATGTTCAAAACACTAGAAAAACTAGGGATAGTAGGAACATACCTCAACATTGTAAAAGCTCTCTATGCTAAACCCGAGGCTAACATCATTTTAAATGGGGTAAAAATGGGAGTTCATAACCCACTTGAATCTAATGTATGAAATATGATATGTCAAGAGCTTTGTAATGTTTTGAACAACCAATAAAAAAAAGTCAAAAAAATTGGAAGCATTCCTTCTAAAACCTGGAACAAGACAGGATTGCCCTCTTTCACCACTTCTATTCAACATAGTCCTTGAAAATCTAGCCAGAGCAATTAAACAGATGAAAGAAATTAAAGGGATACAAATAGGCAAAGAAGAACTCAAATTATCATCATTTGCTGATGACATGATTCTATACTTATAGGATATTAAAAACTCCACCAGAAAACGTTTAGAATTAATAAATGAATTCAGCAAAGTAGCAGCATATAAAATCAATAGCCATAAATCAAATGCATTTCTATACATCAGTGATGAATCCTCTGAAAGAGAAATTAGGATAATTACCCCATTCACAATAGTCTCAATAAATAAATAAATAAATAAATACCTTGGGAATCTTAACCACAGGTTCTTACAGATTTTACAGCTAGGAGAAACTACCCTTATCTTCCAGAATCTGGTGTGTGAAAAGGGTAAAAAAGTCGGTACCTCCAAATAACTTGAGTTCTTCTTATCATGTTTTTTTCCTGCATTTTCTTGCAGATAATAGGTAGTTTGCTGAGGAATGTGACACATCCTATCCACTTAGGCCAGGCAGTCAAATTGCTTTTTGGCAAAGTAGGGGTCAGCACAGAGGGTCCATTTTATACACTCATTCTCTTAACTTCATGTTCCCACCATTTCATTTATCTGTCCCTTATGATTCTCTCATGTCATAATGCTGAATGTCCACTCCCCTCCCAACACATGCTTGTTTCTTTGCTGTCCTCTTGGAAGGGTATTTCTGGCATTCACATTGGCTGCTGCTTTGAATTTCTCAAAGTTTCTCGGGTTACTAATCTGAGATATTTCTTAGTTGAGAGGCTCATTCTGCAGATCTCTCTACAGCTGTGCTCTTTTGGAAACTGCAACCCCTATTGCCAAAGATAACACAGGCACCAACTTGTGGTTGATCTTATAATAAGATAATCTCATCCAAGATAGACATGAAGAATGAGCACAGACCTAACAGTCCTAAGAATTGATGTCTGGTCCTTTGGTTAGCTCTTAGCTCACTCCAGGCAGGTCGTTTGCCTTTGAGCCTTTATTTCCTCAAGTGTAGACTTAGGGAAGAGATCTTAAAAGTTAAGTTCACAAGAATGGGATCCTAATTAGAATAATTAGCATGTATGTGTAAAATGTCAAAATGCATTCTACTCTCATGTATATTAAAAAAACAAATAAAAAATATGTAACATATTTAAAGGTTAAAATGTCCTTTTTCAGTTCTGACAGTCTTTGAAGAGAAGCAGGAAAACCAAGACCCTCTGCTGTTATAAACCTAAGTTGTTCTTGAGAAGTGTGAGCAATCAGAGATGCAAATATCTCTAATTATATCAGCTGCCAAAGAAACAACTGCCAATGTATTCTATTATTTGGTGGTAAGAAATTCTAAGAGCTGGAGTCCCCTGTGGTGAGAGAGGAAGAAGTGAATGAGCTTCTGCAGGAGTGTTAATGGGGGCCCAGCACTTGTGTGGGAGGGCAGGGGAGACTTAAGGGAAAAAAATATCTCCAAAGGATTTAGACCACCTTGGGCTCTTTCTGAGCACGCTGAAGAAGCTAGGGAGAAGCAGGCTCCTCAAAAAAGCAGAGTAGCATTTTAGTTTGCAGCTCAAGAGATTTAGTTTAAAATAAGATGTGGCTGAACAATTCAAGCTAATTAAAGCATTCTCAAGTGAGTGAAGAAGAAATTTATGTGTGAGTTTGGTTTCTCTTCAATAATCCCATGGTAAAAACAACAACAACAACAACAACAATCAAAGAAACAACAAACAAAAAACTAAAAGAGTGATTGAAATGTGACCTGGACCCCTAATTACCAATAGGCATTCTGAGATGTCAAGGCAAAGTGTAAATTCTTAGGCAAGAGAGAGATATTTGAATTTGCCTATCAGGTCCTAGCACTAAGCTGCTTAGTGCACCTTCTCTCTTTCATTCTCTTAACCTGAAATAAATAAAGTATTTCCTACCCCTCTCAAATGATACACAAGGATGAAAGTTCAGTAGGAGATGAAGTCACATTAAACTTTAAATCTACTGCTCTGCCATTTCCTTATGGGACTCATTTGAAATTTCAGACCCACTGAATCCTAAGCTGAAAAATTGAGGGAAAGCTTGCTAACTACCAAATATGGGTTTAAAAAAAACTGATTTTATTGAGAACCGTTGTAATAGAGGAAACAAGACCAATGTGTAGAACAGAATAGAACTCAGGACAAATGGGAATGTACAGGAGCAAAGTGGGGGTGGTGGACAGAAAACCAAGAAGGCGAAGAACATCGGATTTTAGCTTCCAGGAAGAACAGGGGATTTTTAGCTAAACTGACCCACCAGTATTCTTGCTAAAGACAAGTCAAGTGCTCAGAGAGCACCTGGGGGATAGTAGAGATTGAGAAACCCATTGCAGATCCAGAGTGATCAGATAATGACCTATGGGGGATTCTGGTGAAATCAAATTGGAAGGTAACCCAGACTCTACAAGAAAGTAAAAAAACAGGCCTAGAAGGTGGCTCAGGAGGCTGACTGAAATATAACCAAGCAGAGGATCTTTGATTTTTTTGGGGTGTTGTTATTATTTGTTTGTTTGTTTGTTTTTCTATTGTTGTTTTGAGGACTAAATTAGATGAGTTCAAGTAGAGTATCTGTCTCATAGTATATGAAAATAAATGCTGTATGTTATCCCCATCATCACCATCCCTATCATCCTTATTAATTTAGATCTTGCTGGACATAAGAAAATTTATAAAATCATTCATAAGAAGAAGCATGCAAGATGCAGGGCACAGTGGTATATGCCTGTAATCCCAGCAGCTTTGAAGACTGAGGCAGGAGGATTACAAGTTCAAAGCCAGCCTCAGCAAAAGTGAGGCACTAAGCAACTCAGGGAGACCCTGTCTCTAAATAAAATACAAAATAGGGCTGGGGATGTGGCTCAGTGGTGGAGTGTCCATGAATTCAATCCCTGTTACAAAAAAAAAAATAAAGGAAGAAAGGAAGGAAGGAAGGAAGGAAGGAAGGAAGGAAGGAAGGAAGGAAGGAAGGAAAGAAGGAAATGTATACTTTCTGCTTTGTCTCAGATAATGTTCTCTCACTCTTCAGGAGACAGAGAATTTAACCCCAAACAAACCAGGAACCAAAGTGTTATTCCACAGTCTGCAGGGCAGATGATGGTATAAAAACTCAGCCCTGCTTTCCTGGTGGCACTTCTGCAGCTCTGGTCTGCATTTCTGATTGTTAAATTGATTCTCTTTCTTTTCAAGGAGTTTTATATTTTTGGTTAATTTTGGTATATGCTCTGAAGAAAAGGTCAAACTCATTATGCCATTGGTTTAAAAGACCATTCTTTAAAAGAAAAAAAAATGCTATTGTTTCCTCACTGAATGATATTGACACCCTTGTTGATTGACTATAGATGTGAGAGTTTATTTCTAGAATTTGATCTATGTGTCTGTTCTTGTGCCAGCTAGACACTTTGTTGATTGCTGTACTTTGTACCAATAAATTCTCTCAGTTTTTGCTTAATCTGCAATGTATTTTTTGCTTATATTTCTAAAAGATAATTTTGTAGGATACATGAACCTATTTCCCTCTCTATCTTAAATTCTTTTAAATTGAGATAAGCAATGCATTGGAAATTGACGTTTTGCACGGTTAAAAATAAAGATCAAGTTTTGTTTTTCATTTTTAATCAAGTGACTAAAATTGTCCTAGCAACATTTATTGCAAATATTCTCCCTTGTTTTGTAAAATAAATCAAGTAGCCGTGTGTGCATACATCTCAGGTCTACACTGCATTATTTGTCCATTGCTATTTCAAAGCAATATTGTCTTAGTTACTGTGGCATTTTAGAAAGTTTGATGACTGATCTACCACGTTTCCTGACTTAATATTCTCTAATATTACCTTGGATAACCTTGGTCATTTGCAGTTCCATATATATTTTATGTTAAACTGGCCTATTGACACATTTATTCATGAACATATAATATTATTAGGATTTTGATGAGGATTTCCCTGAAACTGTAAAACACTTTGTAGATAATTTATAGTCTTAACATAGTAAGTTAATTTCTCAATCCATCTTTATGGTATATCCCTTTATTTATTTTAATTCTTCATTAATTTTCTCATTATATTCCACAATTAACTAGAGATTGTCTACATCTCTGGATAAATTTGACTCTAAGTTGTTCTAGATGATGTCTGATTAAAACTGTACCTTCATAATGCTTAGTTGGGCTCAATATAGTGACAGTGCTTATGCCATTTAACTAATTTTTGTATTTAGAAATGTTAAATTCTGAATTTTTATCATTTTTGATCATTTATTTTCATATGGATTGTCAACGTATGTGATCAAGTGATCCATAAATATTGATAGTTGGTTTATTTCTCATCCTATGTCTTCTACTGTTCTTTCCTGCCTTAACACTCAGGCTGGAGTGTCAGGTGCAGTGTTAAGTAGAAGAAGTTACCCTGAGAATGCTGGTACTGCTCCAAACCAAAGGAAAGTTTTCACATTGCACCCGTAAGAGGGACATTAATTGTGTCTTTTTGTAGATCTCTTTTATTAGATAAAAAATAGTGTCTAGTTTACTGTGAGATTTTTATCATGATCAATTATTAAAGTCTATCAAGTATCCATCCTACCTGTTGAAATTATCACATACTTTTCTTCTCTAATATATTAACATGGTAAAAAAACATTTAAAAATTTTTTAAGGATAAATAATCTGTCATCACTAAAATAAAAGCAACTTGGTGATGATCAGATTACTGAATCTCATTTGCTAACAACATCTCAAATTACTCTGTGCTGTTAAATGAGATCGATCTATAATTTTTATTCTTCATAAAGTCCTTGCCAATGTAATGCAATGTATTGGTGAGTGTACTCTTTGTAAGATTAAAGTCATATTTTACCTGAAATGTCAGGAAGAATTCTCCGGCAAAATCATTTAGGTTTGAAATTTACTCTGTGAAAAAAGTTTTTCACTATTCACTTAATTACTAAGAACAGAAATTCTCAATGTTAGTTTTTTTTCTTCTGTGTCAATTTTTAAAATTTTATTTCTTTCCTGAAGTTTATTAAAATTATATCATTCATAGTCACTCATTGTTCTTTTAATATTTTCTGGATTGAGAATGACATTTTCTTGATTCTTAAAATTTGTGTCTAATCTAGTTATCTGGATCAGTCCCACCAGTGAGTTTGTCAGCCAAATAGCATTTCCAAGAATTAGTGATGGTCTCTGTTATTTCTCTCTGTTGAATATTTGAAATCTCTTTTATTAAACTCAGCTGCTTTTCTTTTTCTGCATTCTTTGTGTTTACTTTGCTATTTTTTTCTTTTATTTGTTCTTTTTAGTTATGCATGTCAGTAGAGTGTATTTTGATATATTTTGTATACATAAAGTGTAACTTCCCATTCTTCTGGTTGTACATGATGTGGAGTTACACTGGTCATGTATTCATATATGCACATAAGAAATTTATGTCTGATTTATTCTAATGTCTTTCCTAGTGCCGTCTCTCCTCCCTTTTCTTCATTCCCTCAGTGGAATTCTATTCTTCCCTCTCTAGTCCCTTATTGTGTGCTAGTGCCCACATATCAGAGAATATTCAGCCTTTGGTTTTGGGGGATTGGCTTATTTCACTTAGCATGATAGTCTCCAGTTCTATTCACTTACTGGCAAATGCCATGATTTCATTCTTCTTTGTGGATGAGTAATATTCTATTGTTTGTGTGTATATACATATCACATTTTCTTTATACATTCATCTGTTGAAGGGCACCTAGCTTCGTTTCATAGCCAAGCTATTGTGAATTGAGCTGCTATAAACACTGATGTAACTGCATCACTATAATATGCTGATTTTAAAACCTTTGGGTGTATGTCCAGGAGTGGAATGTAACTGGACCAAATGATGGTTTTATTCCAAGTTTCCTGAGGAATCTCCATACTGCTTTCTAGAGTGGTTGCACCAATTAGGAGTTCCACCATCAAAGTATAAGTGTGCCTTTCTCCCCACATCCTTGCCAACATTTCTTGTTATTTATATTATTGATCATTGCCATTTTGACTGGAGTGAGATGAGATCTTAGTGTTATTTTAATTTCCATTTCTCTAATTGTTAGAGATGTTGAAAATTTTTTCACATATTTGTTGACCAAAAATGTGTATTTTTTTCTGTAGAGTGCCTGTTCAATTCCTTTGCCAACTTATGGATTGAGTTATTGGTTTTGTTGTTGTTGTTGTTTTGAGTTCCTTATATAGCCTGGAGATTAATGCTCTGAGATGCAGTTGGAAAAAAGTTTCTCCCATTCTGTAGGCTCTCTCTTCATGTCCTTAGTTGTTTCCTTTGCTGTGAAGAAGCTTTTTCATTTTATACCATCTTATTTATTGATTCTTGCTTTTACTTCTTGTGCTTTAGGAGTCTTGTTGAGGAATTTGGTTCCTAAGCTGACACGATGGAGATTTTGGCCAATTTTTCTTCTAGTAAGCTCATGGTCTGTGGTCTAATGCCTAGGGCCTTGATCTGCTTTGAGTTGAGTTTTGTGCAGATTGGACATAGGGGTTCAAATTCATTCTGTTACATATGGATTTCCAGTTTTACGAGCACCATTTGTTAAAGAGGCCACCTTTTCTCTGATATATGTTTATGGAGGCTTTGTCTAGTATGAGATAACTGTATTTATGTGGGCATGTGTCTGTGTCTTCTATTCTGTCCCATTGGTCTTCATGTCTGTTTTTTTTTTTTTTTTTTTGCCAATAAATGTGCTGTTTTTATTACTATAGCTCTGTAGTATAAATTAAGGTCTGGTATTGTGATGCCCCCTGCCTCACTTTTCTCACTGAGGATTACTTTGGCTATTCTGGGTCTCTTACTTTTCCAAGTGAATTTTATGACTACTCTTTTTTTTCCCCTCAATCACCTAGCTGCACTTCATAATTCCTGATGTCTAGTATTGTTATTTGGTTAAATGTCTTCCAATATTCATTAAAATACTTTCTTAAATCTGGAGGCCATTTAGAAATGTATTTCTTAATGTTTGAATATATATGTTAATGGTTATTAGAATAATTTTATTAGGGGTCATGAAAATATAATTTTAAATATTGGAAATTTGTTCAATTTTGCTTTATAACCCAATAAATGGCCAATTTTTATAACAATTCTACATATGCTTGAAAACAATATGTGTTCTGCAGTTTTTGAACCCAGTCTTCTGTTTATGTTCACTAGGTCAACTTGATTTGTGATATTGTTTAAATTTTCTAGAAAATTATAACTTTTACAAAATTAGAAATTTAGAATTGCTATTCCTTAAATCATGAATTAAAACTTTAGGATCCTCAAATGTTCTTCTTTGTCTCTAGTAAAATATTTTGCCTTCAGTTCAATTATTTCTGTCATTTATTTAGTCACATCAACATTCTTTGGTTGAGTACTTTTATAAATATTTTTTCTTATCCTTTTAAAAATTTGTGTATTATAAATATTAATGCGTATTTACTTTACAAATTGATGGATTTCAATGTAAAATTTTCATATATGTGTACATGTAAGTAAATATTTTTATTATATATATATATATATATATATATATATATATATATATATATTATATGAATATATCATGCTCTGATCACATTCATCCTCCCATCTAACCTTTGCTTCCCTTCCCCCATCATCACTTTCCCCTTCTACACTAATCTCTCTTCTGCTTCCACATTATCTTCTTTTAGTCTGCCTTCCTTTCTTCCTTCCTTCATTTCTTCCTTTTCCTTTTTTTCCCTCTTATAGTTTCTACATGTGAGAGAAATCTTAATGTTTTTCTTTCTTTTTCTAGCTTATTTTTTTACCATGATGTCTTCTAGTTTTATCCATTTTCCTGTAAGTAATTTGATTGCATTCTTCTTTAATACTCCACTGTGTGTATGTGTGTGTGTGAATATATATATATAATATTTTATTTATCCATTCATCTACTGAATGTCACCTAGGCTGATTCTACATTCTGCTCCTCCAAGAGAGATGCAATGAACGTGGTATGCAGATTTTACTTTTGTATGCTCATTTCATATCCTTTGGAGATGTAATCAACTAGTATAGCTGAATCACATGGAAGTTCTAGTTTTAGTTTTTTGCAGAATCTTCACACTGTCTTCTGTAATGGTTGTACTAAATTACATTCTCTCCAAAGCATGTAAGGGTTCCTTTTTCTATGTATCCTTGCTAGCATTTGTTATTTTTTGATTTTACTTATAACCATTCTAACTGGGGTGAGATGGAATCTCATAGTAGTTTTGATTTGCATTACCTTGATGGCTGAAGAAACTGAGCATGTTTTCATATATTTATTGGCTTACACTTTTATTTTCAACCTTTCTATGTCTATGAGTATATAATGTGTCTCTGGAATTGTTGCAGAAATCCCTAGTGGGTTTGTGTTATTTTTTTACTTATTCTAATAAATTTTCTTCTACCTGGAATGTTTACTTTGGTTAAATTTAATATGATCATATACTTGTTATATTTTATATTTTCCTTGCTTGTTCTACATTCATTTTATTCTTTTTTCCTTTTTCCTTGTTTTTGATTTGTTAGGAATTTCTGTTTAATTTTTCCCTTGGTGTAAGACTTTCATTTTCTTTTCTGTTTGTTTATTTTCTTGCTTTGTTTTTGAGTCAGGGGTCTCTCTATCTTATCTAGGGTGGCCTCAAACTCATACCTTCAGTGCCTCAGCCTTCCTCCTGGGATTGCAGGTATGACCTTTATGTTCAGTTATACGGACACTCATTTTCTATTCATTTGTCATCATCCTAAAAACTACCCTTGGTTTTATTCTCCTGATATAGGACAGATGAGGCTGGACACTTGAGGAATTGTCAGGAAGCAGATTTATTTTTAGCTGAAGTAGTCCAGAGGGTCTATTGCCTAAACATTTCTGGACCCCAAGTCTGGGAATTCTTTAAACTTTATACTCAACTGGGGTGGTGACACATCAGTGGGTGGGTATGTAACAGTTACTCTTTGCCCCATGTTCTTTGGGTAAACAGAGGCTTTCCAAGTTTTAAACCAAGAAAGCAGAGATAGTATCTTTTGTGTAGCAATAAGCTCTCTTTGAGAGATTCAATCACGTTTGTCTGCAAACCTGGCACTTACAAAAATACGAAGCTTCAAACCATAATGTCCCCTGCAGAAACCCTGCTGACATTCTCTTGATGCTCTTTGTAAAATCTTGGTGATAAGAAGCATAATTATGGTGACAGTCTTTGGAAAAGCTAATTATGGCAAGGGTCTTTTGAGTGGAGGTGCCTGGTTTGTTTCACTCCTAGTCAATGCAAGGACTTTACTTAGTCCACTTTATTGCCATTCATTTCCACTGATATGACACTGATGTTACAGATCCCATCTCTATTTTCAAACCCATGAGATATTATCGTTGCTTATGCAGGTGTTTTTTTTTTTTTTTTAACTTAGTGAGACCCTGTCTCAAAATTTATTTTTTATTTTTTTTTTATTGTTGGTCGTTCAAAACATTACATAGTTCTTAATATATCATATTTGCCAGGTGGTTTTTCATATGCATCTACTCACAGGTCTGCAAACCCTACCTCTCACCCCTAGGTTTCAATTTCCAATTATTTTTGAATTTGGAAGTTAATGTGTTATATAAACCTTGTATTATTTGTCACCTCTGGTGAGGTCTGGGCACCCCTCATAATCATGGACATCAATATCTCTGCAGAGAACAGTCTGCCTCTTCATTTTAAATGGAATAAATAAGGACTCCAATAGTTCAAGCCAGCTCAGGTCAGGTTTACCACCAGTAAGTTCAGATCAGGTCTTGCTGGTTCAGGAGGTTTTAAAAATTTGGAATTGTGAATGAGATATTGAGGACAGACCTTCCACAGTGAGTCTTTTCAGAAGATATTCCACACATGCTGGCCTGGTTGGTAAGCAAGGAGAATTTGGCATAACATTTTTATTCCTTCCAGATAGTTGGATTTTTGAAAGGTGGGACTTCAATACTACAAGCCCACCCACCGAGCTGACAGACATTTCTGCAGCCACTCTGTTTAGGGGGGCAGAGGGAGGAGAACAGTGAGACTGTAGAACTTAGTTAACATTACACAAGTTCAAAGACAGGCATCTGAACTTGGAAGGTTAGACCCCAGGTGGTTTTTACTTTCAACACATCCTGTAGAGTGGGAAGAAAATGCCAGGGCTGGATGGAAAGAAGAGATTCAAATAAAACAATAAAGGAGCCCAAGGCAGTCAAGGAATGGGAAAAATGTGGGTGAATGTCTTAAAAAGAATATTAGACTAATAAAAAATAAAATAAAATAAAAAAGAATATTAGAGAGGCTGGGTTTGTGGCTCAATGGTAGAGCGCTTGCCTAGCATGCATGAGGCACTGGGTTCAATCCCTGGCACCACATAAAAAATAAACAAATAAAATAAAGGTATTATGTCCATCTACAACTGAAAAAAATGTTTAAGAAAAGAACATTAGAAGTGAAAAATCAGTGTCTACCTCTTCTGAATGGAGATGAAAATAATGTTTCAGCAGGAAGCTGCATGGCCTCATAGATTTTATTCAGAAGTAAATTATTTTCCACATGGATCCAACATTTATTACACTAATTATACCATTCTTCACATCCCTCTCCTAGAATTATCCAACATGCATGCATTTTAAAATATGGGTTTACAGAATTTCATCTCATAAATCTCTCCGAAAAAAATGCAGCAGGTGTTTTAATGGGAAAAGCATTATGCTCTTAGTGGTTTCAAGTTTCCAGGCGCTAAAGGGAAAAGGGCGGAAGAGTTACATCTATCCTTGATAAACTACTTATGCTCCCGACATCAAAGGATCCTAGAAGCTGAAAGTGAATACAGTTTTTAAGACAGCCTCAAAGAGAGCTAAACAAATTGTTTGCTGCCTTACTTATGAGTTCATTTTTTAACTCTATGTGAATTACTTAAGCTATCTGGAGCTGTTAGAAGCAGACGAAAAAAAAAATTAAAGTAGTTTTGAAGTAAAAACATCAAAGGATAAAATCACCCATACTTCAACTGATACAGGGAAATGACTTGCTTTTATACATTGATGAAGGGAGAATGGATTGCTTTACTCTTTTAGGAAATTAATTTGGTAGTATCAGTACAATTAAAAATTCAATTTGGCTGGGCATGGGGGCACACACCTGTAATCCCAGGGACTTAGGAGGCTGAGGCAGGAAGGTCAGGAGTTCAAAGCCAGTTTCAGCAACTTAGTGAGGCCCTGAGCTATTCAGTGAGATCCTGTCTCTAAATAAAATATTTTTAAAATGTGTAGGAATGTGGCTCAGTGGTTAAGTGCCCCTGGGTTTAATCTACAGTACAAAAAAAAAAATCAACTTGACACAGCAATACTACTTTAGGGATATCTGGAAAATCTTTCCTATAAATCAGAAGCACTGACCATAAGGATCTGTATGAGGGGCTGTAGCTCAGCAGGGGAACTCTTGCCTAGCACATGAGAGGCAATGGGTTCAAGACTTAGCACCACATATAAATAAATAAAAGGATATGTGTCCACCTACAACTAAAAAGAAAATTTTGAAAAAAGGTCTATGTGCAAGGTTTTAAAAGTTTCAATAGGTATTGAGCACCTGATCTGTAGTAGCCTTGAAAAGCAGATAAGGACCTTGTTCTTGCAATATTTACATTCTAAAGGAGAAAGATAAGAATAAATATTTAAATAAAATTATCAAACAGAGATAAATGCTGTCTAGAGACTCCAGAGCAATGTGGTAACTTGTGACATTTGATTGAGTGACCAAGAAAGTGACCCCTCTGAGCAGCAGGTAACTTTTAACCTGAGAGATGACCAATAAGAATCCAGCCTTAGTAGTGGGACTGCAAATTGGTGTGATCACTCTGGAAAGCAGTATGGAGATTCCTTAGAAAACTTGGAATGGAACCACCATTTGACCCAGCTGTCCCACTCCTCAGTCTATACCCAAAGGATTTAAAATCAGCATACTACAGGCACACAGCCACATCAATGTTTATAGAAGCTTGATTCAAAATAGCTGAACTGTTGAACAAAACTAGATGCCCTTCAATAGATGAATGGATAAAGAAACTGTGGTACATACACACAATGGACTATTACTCAGCATTAAAAGAGAATAAAATTATGTCATTTTCAGGTAAATGGATGGAATTGCAGAATATCACACTAAGTGAAATAAGGCAATCCCAACACCAAAGGCCAGATGTTCTCTGTGATAAGTAGATACTGATCCATAATGGCGTGGTGGGGAGTGGGGGGATGAAGGAACTTCATTGGGTGAAGGGGAGGGAGTGAAAGGGAGGGGACATAGGGATAGGACAGATGGTGGAATGAGATGAACATCATTACCCTAGGTACATGTATGAAGACACGAATGGTGCGAATCTACATGGTGTACAACCAGAGAAATGAAAAGTTGTGCTCCATTTGTGTACAATGAATTGAAAAGCTTAAAAAAAAGAATACAGCCTTGGAAATATTACAAGGATTCTTATTCTTGCAATACTCAAGTGACAATCTGAATTTCAGCATCAATGAAATAGTTAAATCCATTTTGTTTACACTATGAAATACGGCACAGCCATTAAGAGTAACCAATTGGCATCTCACACTTAAGTAGAAATTTAACTTTGATCTCTCCTTGTTAGTTGCTAAGCAAGGCAGGAACTTTTAGGGGCTACTCCTATGTTTATGGGAGAGAGATCTGCTCCATCCCTTTAAAAGACTGTTAGTGAGCTCTCAAAATTGTTTTCGATTTTCATTTCAGCTAAGACACTTTGGAGAAACTTACAAGGAAACAGTTGAACACACTCTGTTACTCTCAGTCTTTCAGGTGGCTTGGAGTATACTTCGCTCGTGAGTCTCTGCCCAGAAGAGTTCACGTCTATCGTCATCCCTTTTGAATATGTGCGTTATGGCCATCAGCTGAACATGCTCAGTAATGATTCACCTCTACACATGAGGATGAGTCTTTTCTATGTAAATATAATAGGTTTCTGGAATAGAAGGCTCTGCTTCCTTTGCTTTGGAAAGAACAACTGCTTTGCAAACTAACTCCAGAGCTCTCCTTACTTGCTGCAGATAATAAACCTTTCTCCACCCCTTTGCTTCTGATTATCCTTATTGGCTTTGCACTAAATGAGAGGAAAAATCACTGCATTTGGTCACATCCTGAAACCATGGCTCACTTATCAGTCTACCTCATCTGAAGTTATGGCAACTCTATTCTTCTGAGTTTCTGTCTAAGGTCCTTATATCATCCATGGCTCCCCATTTTGTCCTATACCCACACATGGTCCCTCAGGAAATCCAGAACCCCAGCCTTGAAAATATATTCATAATTTTATCCTTTTTCTGACACCCATTTCTACCTCCCTGATCCATCACCTTCCACCTGGATTAGCACAATGGTCTTCTAACTGGACTCCCTGTTTAGTTATCACCCTTGAGTCCATTCTCAGCAAGGCAGCCAGAATGATCCTGTTGAATATAAGTTAGGTTATATTATCCCTTGGAACAATAATACCATTCAGCTCTTTTAAAGCAAAATCCAAAGACATGTAGGACCCTGTAGGAATGGATTCCTGTAAACACACCAAATTTACCTGCTCCCACTCTCTCCCTCAGTCAACATGCTCTTCCTGGAACACACAAGGACACCCCTGCTCTAGGGACCTGGTACTTTCCTGTTATCCAAATATATTTAACTTTTTACACTAAAATCCCCACTGGTTATATTAATTAAAATGCAACCTCTTAATACTTCTAATCCCCCTTCCCACTTCACTTTTCTCCTCAATATGTCATTATCTAATACTGTGCATTTTGCTCAATTATATCACCTATTGCCTCTCTTCTGATGGTTGGGACTCAGAAAAATAACATTCTAAAATATAGCACTTTGGTGTACTGAGTGCTTTGGACTAGAGTTTGGAAGGCTTCAGAAGCCACCTCAGAAGCAAAGTCTCTCTCTGACCTTCTCCTGCTCTCTTGTCTTCCCACTATCTTCTCGGCCCCTCCAGAGCAATTCACAGAAACCAAAATTCCTCCTTTCCAAAGCAGGTCATAGAAACTAGAAATATTACTTTAACCTTCCTCGGCCTTCCTGTGTAGAAGCTGTCCATAAAGCAATTCTCTACGTCATCTGACAGTAGGTCATAGATTTTCATTCCAGAAAGATCCCTGCCCATATTCAAGAGGAAGGAATGGTGCACAGAGATGTCAAAAAGGATCTGAGCACACAGACCTGGCTGGGTTTCCTTCTTAGTCTGTTACTATGAGGTCAGACCCCTGGGTGCAATTACATTTCTACTCAGTTGTCCATTCCTTGTCAAACCTAAGAGAAAAATAGTTTCCTCTGGTTCTTTATTTCTGAAGGCCCCCATGTCATGCACAAGCTGAGTAAATTTGTTATGTTTTTCTCTTTTTAATCTGCTTCTTTCTGCTTCTTGCTATAGAAGTGTCAGCCATAGTTCTTATGATGGGTGACAAAAGGGACTATGTCTTTCTGCCTCTGTGCCATCATTAGAATACAAGCTCCATGTTCACTCTATATTCCCACAAAGTGCCTGGGTCATGAAAAACACTCATAAGCACACATCAAATCTATGAATCAACTTTTTATTTTAAAGACTCAAAAGTCAGTTGATACATGGGTAAGTGCATACATGAAAACGTGGATTAGCGTGACAGAATATAAATGAGACTTTTCACATTGGTTCCCTCAAGGAAGTAGAATTAGAGGCACTGAGGGAACTATTAAGGTTTTTCCTTAAGCATCTCTGAACCGATTGAATTCTTCTTAAAGGGCTTACATTTGTGATTCTCTCTCTCCTTTTTTTTTTTTTTGGAAAAACATTATAATTCAATTTTATATAAAGCATATTAACATTGGCAAGAAAATGTACTTTAAAACCTAAAATCCAAAGATTAATTCATTTCTTCCTTTTTATCATTATTATGGGTAGCTTAATGGGAAGCATAAATATTCAGGTTTGGGAGCTGTTTATGCCATAAAAGATCTAGAAATTTCAGTGGGTATAAAGCTTCCCAGAGCCAGAAGCTGTTTCAGAGTTGCTCAGGCCACAGAGATGGGCTCTATGTTGTGACCACAGATACTATATATGAACTTTGAGTACATCATCCCTCATCCAGAGAGGTTTTTTTCAAGCTCCAGTTATTTGTGCCATTAGGGAATAGTTTAAGAAGACCAAAAGCTAATAACTATTCAATCATGATCATCCCCATCCTCCTCCTCCTCCTCCCCCTCCTTCTCCTCCTCCTCTTCCCCCTACTTCTCCTCCTCCTTCTCTCCCCCTTCAAAATAAAGCAGTATGTAGATGCATAAATAAACAGAAACAGCTGAAGGTGGTGGGTCTGAGCAACATCCACCTTGATCTCCCCCATCCCCCACTCCAGGCAGTTCCTGAGAGATCTGAGTGGACCTTGCAGGGGATCCATGGAAACTAGAGTATTTGCAAACCACCAGTGAATGATGAGGGCTGCAGGATGGAGAGCAGAGCAGTCTATTAACTTTTGAATAAAGTTGAAACAATGTTTGAAAGAAATGAGACAAGATAACTGTCTTCAATTATTTTAAAGAAGCAAGTTGATTTTCTGTGAAGCTCTAGAGACAATCAGAAAAATTAGTGGAGGAAAGGTTTAAGCAGACAACTTTATACTGGGAAAAAAATAGTTTGGAAACCATGCTTGGCCACTGGTGAAATGCATTGCCAAGTGTAAAAACAGACCTCCTGTCAATGGAGGAATATAAAGCACAGGTAAGCAACCACAAACTCTCTATTCATACGAATATACCTACATTAACTGACCTTAGTGATATACAGCATTGCTTATCAGGGAAGAGAATACGTCGTTAAGATCTGTTCCGATTTTCACATTCTAAGAGTTCATGTATTGGAAAGCTTTGCATTGTAAGTGACAGAAACAAGCTTGTGTTTAAAACTGCACAATTGAAAACCCCAGATTAGGTCCTAACTTTAGATGGATGTGGCCCAATTCAAGAGTTTAAGGTTTACTTTCTCTTCTTTCTTGAACCTTCATCATTTCTTTATTCCTTTTATTGTTTATATATATATATATATATATATATATATATATATATATATGAATTTTAATTTATACATATAAATTTATATACATATATATTTTAAATTTAAATCTTAGGCAGACTTATTTCATATGCTAGTAAAGGCTTTCTGAAGTCCCAAGCCTACATTATCCTCCTACCTAAAAATACTCAAGAGAGCACAAATCCTCTCACTCAATGGCTCATGTGAAAGTCCAGGGGAATGCTGTCTGATCATACATCCATCCTGAAATGTTCTCAACATCCAAACTGCTGGGACCCACTAATGGGACACCCCAAGTCAGGGGTCTATCCCTGTTACTGACAAGACAGGACCATATGAATAACAACAACTCTAGCAGGTGAGGGTAGAACACTTCCCCAAAGGAAAAATATGCTAACCACAGAGAAAGTAACAGTGCTCATTATATTCTGCTAAGAGCACATACAAGAAAAATGCTTGATTGTTCCCTACTTCTGATTATTCAGGTGGATTCAGGAGTGACATAGTTATACTCACTTCATTGCAGATTACAACCAACAAGGCACTGAGTCCCCTCACACATTCTGGCTTAGAGAGGGCTTTCCAGAATTAAAAAGAAAATCTTGCTGCTTTCACCGGCGCATCACAAAGGGAGGGTACTAGGATAAGGAGATGCGTGCTGGCACTGAGTATGTTTCCATAACAGATGCGAATTGCTTCTTCTTGAAATAGCTGCTGATGTAGGGATGTTAAGATTAGCGAGGGCAATGGCTTTCCATTTGTAGGAATGTGTATTATGGTAATCAACCAAGCAGAAGGAACTGTTAGTCATCCTTTCCCTGTTTAGAGGTGGAGATTTGCAAATCAAAGAGAACAATATCCATGTAGGATATATGTCTCTGTGTATATTCCTCCCCTTCCTTGCATATGCAGACATTTATAGACAATGAAACAAATGTGTCTATTTCTGACCAAAAAAGCAACATAATGTGTAAGAGCAAAGTTTGGGAACCATCCTGCCTGAGTTCAAATCTTGGCTCCATTGCTTAAGAGCTTTGTTGTCTCATGCAAAATATTGAACTTTCCTGTGTCTTATTTCTTTTCACCTGTTATTAATAATGACAACAATCATATTACAAGGCTGACTCAATTATATGAGTAGACCACTCAGCATGCTTAGAAAATCTTAGTTACACAATAAAGTTTGCAATCATTGTTGTTGTTACTGAATTCCAGCCTCCTTTGTGATTTTATTCAAGTCATTTATCCTCTATGGACCATGGTTTCCACTCCTCAAGAACTCTCCTGAGTTCCCAGGGGTGGAATATCCAACAGAATTTTCACATGCTCTGACAGACTATTCAGGGAATTATTAGCATTTTGACTTTCTTCTATATTCATGTTAAACAGGAGCCAAAACAACATTCTGAGTTTTTGGAACAACAGCCTCAATAAAACATAATACAAGTGTTAATCTTACTGTACTTTTTGGTACCTTTTGGGAATCTAATGTATTGTAAGATATTTTGCATGTGTCCTGATTTTGCCACCACCTGGATATTGAAGCTATCCAAGCTTTTGAAATAAAAATTTTAAACCCCCAAACAACAACAACAACAAAACATATTATTAACAAACAAGGAAGTTAAACTTATAGCAAATTATTTAGGTTAAAAAATTCCATGTATGCAATGATTTGGAAACAATGTCATTCTGTAGAGGTGATTTTTTTTTAAAAGAAAAGGGGAAAAAATCTGAACTTGGCCATTTTAACTACTTGAAATGAATTGCATCCGTATCAAGTAATGTTTAGGAAATGAATGGAAAAATCATTTAAAGAAGGAGATAGAAAACACACACCTAAATCGTAATATTTCTTAGTGAGTTAAATGTATCATCATACATTAATGGTTACTTTGAATTTCTGAAAAGAATGACACAAACTTACTCTGGTAAACTACTTACTCAGGGTCCAATAATTTAAAACATGGGAGATGAGAGTTTCCAGAAGTTAAATTTCTGTGTACGTCACTGAGTTTGCTTCTATCGCTCTTCTCATAAAGATCATTTGGTGGATATGCATGGAAAGGCTCCCTTTTGAAATTCCCCATCTGTTACTGGATAAATTGGGTTCAGAGACAGCAATTTGGATGCTGCAAATGGAATTTTAGTAGTACAGGTAGGTTAGGCAATAGAAGAAGGCAGTTCTCAGAAACTAAGGCCTATGTTTCAGGAAACCAGCTTCTTAGGAGAAGAACTGGGACAGAGACCTAGCAAAAGTGTGAGCTCAAAGCCTAATTATCCTCCAATGAAACATTTGCACTTCATAGATTTTCAAGAGGTATCGGTTTCTCTTCGGTGACTGCTAATGCTTTTTAACTCAGGATGACAATACAGCTTAACAATTGTAGTCAAAAGAGGAGGACTAAGTAGGAAAAAGAAAAATAGCTAATGAGTATGTGTGTGACATAGACACAGTCTAGATTGTTCATAGCCTAAGCAAAAAAAAAAAAAAAGAAAGAAAGAAAAAAGAAAGAAAGAAAATCCAGGGAGATTTCTTGCCTCCAATTGAACTTAGAGATTCCAGGAAGATAAAGCAGGAAGAATTTTAGAGGATATCTAATTCTATCCTTCATCTGTTGCATGAATCCCATTATGATATTCCCCCCAAAACAGTCTTTCATTTAGATTAGAATGTACTCAGTGGTATTTTCCAAGACAGTTTATTACAATATTATGCAATATGAACTGAGAAAGTTAATTTTTAGACACAGTATCAATTGATTTCCTTGTAGCTCCCATTCATTAATCCTAGATTGATCTTTTCAGACCTTTTCTGTAATTACTAATGTACATATACTCATTATTCAACAACTACTTATTGAGTTTCTTTCACATATAAGATACTCTTTGAAAACCTGTATAGGAGACATTACAAATAAAGCAAACAAGTTCCTGCCCTCAAGCTTCTTACTGAGACCAAAGAGAAAGATACAATTAATTTCCACATGGATCAGTTTTATGATATAAGCTACAAAGGTCTCAGATGTAGCAAGATTTCATTATTTCAGTGGCTAGAAGAATCCCTTCTTTTTAGGATATGCAGGGAAGGTTTGTTGCAGATAAGGGAGTAAGAAGTAATACCACGGGGGATTTGACAGCATGGGTAAAAGCAAAAACAAAATTAAGAGCCTACAGGCTTTGATGCCCTTGAACTTTCAGCTTATGCACTAAAATGGAGAGCTCTGAAAGTATTTCACCTCTGCATATTTGCAGTTTTTGATGTATGGGCACGCCATGAACTTTCATATTATGATCCAGTAATGGATGGACCTCAAATTGGCCACTTCTATGCAAACGAAGGGCAAGAGGTACTCACCCCCCAAAAATGAATTATTTTATTTTCTACATGTGAACACACCACACATACACACAACATGTATGTATGTACACATGTGTACATACATACATGGATGAATACAGAAAAGACACTTCTAAATTAGCAAAGGGTGGGGGTTTCATCTTGTCTGCCAACTCTGGATGAACTATAACCAAGTAGAAAAGCTTCAGATGGATAGAATTTGGGCAAGTGATATTTTGACCTTAACTAAGAGATGTCCAATTAGCCTAAGGGCCAATTCCAGGTGACAGAAATGCAGTGGTATCCACTTAAGGGGAACTGGGCAAGGCTCCAGGAGGGGGTCACATGTGTTCCTGATTCCAGGAAGAATCAGCCAGCCCTTTGGAGGAGGAGGAACTTGTATTTTAAAAAATGACAATTGTTATGCCTTTTGTATTTTCTGTAATTATTGCCTTTTTGTTCTCCCAGTATTAAAGTGCGTTTGAAAATGTCAGCCTGTCTCTGCTGAGCAAAGGGAAACAAGTTGTTTCAATTCATGCATTTTCGGTTTTTAAGGGGGAATAGAGTTCTCCATCTTAAGAGTTCAGTGTAGTGTCAGCCACAATGATCTCATGGACAGAAACCTTCAACAAATGAATAAATTGGGGGAAAAAAACCTAAACACTTTAGACTAGCCACCACTATTCACATAGATCATTCTCTTCAGTATATTTTCACATTATGAAAAAGTATTTGTGTGTATGTATGTGTGTGTGTGTGTGTGTGTGTGTGTGTGTGTGTATATATATATATATATATATATATATATATATATATATATACATATTTTTTTTCTTTTTCTTTTTGATACCGGGGATTGAACTCAGGGGCACTTAACCACTGAACCACATCCCCAGCCCTTTAATTTTTTATTTTGAGACAGGATCTGTCTAGGTTGCTGAGGATGGCTTTAAACTTATGATCCTCCTGCCTCACTCTCCTGAGTAGCTAGGATTATAGGCATGTACTAGCATAACCCACAAGAGTCTACACTTTTAAAAAATACATTCTTAAATAAAACTTTTTATTAAAGAAAAGCTCTTGTGCCTTGCAGAAAAATAGAAAATGCAGGCAAGCATTAAGCAGAAAATCAAAATGAGCTATTATTTTATTACCTGACCATTGGTAATGTTCAAGTGTTTTCTTCTACATTTCTAAGTTTTATAAATGTATATATAATTTTGGCACAACAGTTGAGTTAAACTGAATTTAGTAGTTTAATTCTTCCCTATTATTTATAAATTTTATATCTGTGGCAGAAATTTTTAGTGGCAGTACAGCTTTCTGCAATGCATTTAATCACCTCTCATTTGTTAGCATTTAACTTGGTTCCATTTTTATACATTTCATATGACATTGTGATAACTATGTTTTATTATCATTGGAGAGAAGGGAGGAGTGGGAAGAGGGTAATTTTATAACCTGAATTTTTTTTTTCTGTTCCTTTAAACTTTTTATTATAGCTTCTGGGTCTTCTCTAAGCATACATTAGGAGTGGACGTGGTTTTTCTGTAAAGGGTCATTATATGGAATGGAGCTCAGTGGTAAGGAGCTTGTCCAGCATGTTCAAGGCCCTGGGTTCAATCCTCAGTGCTGCAAATACACACACACACACACACACACACACACGTTTATATATGTTGCTACCCTTTGAGGCTTGGAGAATACCAAGGTGAAAAAGACACAAATTCTTAGAGCAAAACTCTCACAGGAATCTATGCAATCAGTCATTTGTGATGGAGAACTTAGGATCATCTCCATTGTCGGGATCATAGAAGCACGATGGTAATGCCTAATAACACCTCCTGCTACCTCAGTTGTACAAACCAGAAAACCTAAAATCCTAAAGGAAAGCAGAGTAATTGAGCAAAACATGGAAGGCAGAGAACTCAAGTACATTCCTTGCATCCAAAAAGTTGTGTTACTTTAACCAATATCTTTAACTTCTCTTAGCCTCTAATACATAGGACTATGTGAGAATTAGGTAGTCATCCATGAGAAGGATTTGGTCCACTACATGGAATCAGTGTGTAATATATGTGATCTGATTTATTTAGAGGAAAAGAGGCACCTTTATGCCCTTAAATGGATAGATGCCTGCTTAATTAGGCAAGATTCATTCATGGAACATTTTCTAATTATGGCATATAGAAAGAGCATGTGTGTTAGCACAATAAAGGAAAGAAAGAAGAACATAAATTAGGCAGGAGAAATGGAGTCCAGAGCTCTGAAGTCCTACATAATGATGTCCTGCCTTAGTCTTCACACATTCACAGGTATTTTTCACACACTGTACCTGACCATGGACCTCTCCACACCTTAGTCTTGCCAGCATACCAGATCTCAGATCTTTCCGGGAGCTGGTAGTGGTAGCAGGTACCATGGTCCTGGTCTTAAATACCTGGTGACATCCTGATACCACCAGACCTCATAACTACAAGGCTCCTGTGATACTGTCTACTGTGTAACCCCAACATGATAGTTGTGCTTCCTCAGGAGCTGCTAGAAAGGGCAGGTGACACAGCCCAAAATATGGGGGAGTTAATGTCTGTTATGATAAGGACATGAGGTATCCCCCAAAAGCTCAGGTGTGAGTCAGTGCAGGAATGTTCAGAGATAAAATTACTAGATTATGTTGGGGCTGGGGATGTGGCTCAAGCGGTAGCGCGCTCGCCTGGCATGTGTGTGGCCCGGGTTCAATCCTCAGCACCACATACAAACAAAATTACTAGATTATGCAAACTTTAACCTAATTAGTAGATCCAGCCATTTGATGGAGTAATAATTTGAACAAACTAATGGATGCTAACCATAGGCAGGTAGGGTGTGGCTGGAGGAAGAGGTCACTGTGGGTATGACCTTGGAGATGATATTTTCCCTGGCTCCTTGTACTCTGCTTTCTGGTTGCCATGTTCTGAGCTGATTGTCACTGCTCTGCCCTCTTGCCATGATGTTCTGCCTCACCTTGGGCCCTGAGCTGTGGAGTCAGCCAGCTGTGGACTGAGCCTCTGAAATGCTGAGCCAAAATAAATTTTTCCTTCTCTTTTTCTTGTTGGGTGTATTGGTTACAATGATGCAAAGCTGACTAACACAATGTCCTAAGGTGCTACTGTGCTACTTCCTACCACTGAGAAATAGGAGGCCAATGGGAAGCCGGGAGATGCATTGCTCATTCTTCTTCCACCTCTCAGACTATTCTGAGGCCCCAAGCCATGTTTTTCCCCACCCTCAGTAAGAAACTGACACGTAAGTACAGGTTATCACATAAACTGGTCCTTGGACTGTACTGTTGAGAAAACCCAGGATAAAATACCCATAGTATCTCATTTAACCAATATTAACAGAATCCTGTGAGATAGGTGCGCTCTCATTTTTGTATACAAGAAATGAAGTCTTGCTCTTGAAGTGAAGTGATCTGCACAAACAAGTCAAAGATAGCCCTGGCCTCTGGATTCTTAATGAGAGAATGGAGACTTAGAAATAATTTAACATCTTAACATCTTTAACATTTGCTTCATAGCCTCCAGACTGAAAGTTCTCTGGTTCCCTTCTCTCAACCTCACTCAGAGCCCAAGCCTACTCACTCAGAATTCATGGAAAAAGATCTAGATCTGAAGTTCTGTGTTATCTCTCCTGAGGTCTGTCTGCTTTCTAGCCCAAGTATCCAATCTATCCTAAGTTATCTAAGTTACCTTCTAGAGATACTAAGTTATCTTCTAGAGAGATTCTCCCACTGTCATTTGGAGCCTTTCCATGTGGAACTGGAGGAGGGGGAGTATGTTTCAGAGGTCATAGCCTGATTTAGGACCAAGATACAATGAGTAGGGGTTTGCATAACACCTAAACCAACCGAGTGACTTCTCAAACTTCAGTTTTCTTTCCTATAAAGTGGACATGATCATTGTTGGGGACTCTGTTGGTGCCCTGCCCATGAGTTCTCAGCTCTGGCCAGAGGTTCCTGGGCATCCCTACTCTTTCCTGTATCTCCCCATAAGACACTGTTCTCTGGTGAGGGCAGCACACCTGGCCTAAGGGCAAAACACACTGAAAGGGCAGAGAGGGAATGACTCAGACAGAGCCTCAGCCAGTGGGGTGAGGAGCTGGAAGGTGAATAACTCTTATCTTAACAAAGAAAGCCAGGAACTCCACCACCAGATGCCAGGGGAGCTAGGATGGCTTTGCTCACTACTGGCACACAGCAGGTTTTAAGGTGAGTATTTGGTGAAGAGTGAACGAATGAATTTGACCTTAGTTACTGATGCTCATGAAGAATTTACACCACGATATTTGACAAATTAAAGTGCTCTATCGATGTCAGGGGCCCATCCCCTCTTTTTTGTCTATTCCCTCTCTTCTGGGTGATTTCCTGCTAGATTTAGAACACCTGAACATGTCCAGGGCCCTGGGGACATTTCTTGCTCTGTGTCCAGCCTCCATCTCTCCCTAACAAACCCAACCTCTAAGTTTTTTAAATACTCATCACTGTCACTTTTCTGCTTTGAATTGCATTGCTGTCTGCACTCACCTTTTAAAGTAATAGCATCAATTAACAGCTACAGAAAAAAGCAGTTACATTGGTGCCAATCAATGCCTTATGGAGTTTCCGTGGTGTTTTAAAAAAAATCCATTAGATTCCTGACTTGTTTTCTCCTCTCTTCCTCCAAGAGCTGTAGCCAAGTGGGTGGCTCATTATATATGGGGTGGCAGGGCGGGGGAAGAAGGGAAAGGACTTTCCTTTAGTAGAAGTTAAAGAATTTTTATCAAGTATTTGGAAGAAATGGAGAATTCAGTTTCATGCCGTGGCTACCCAGTGATGTCTATAAGAGGTCAAAATGACAGCCATTGTAAGAGGACCATGGTCTGCTGAAAAATAATTCTACCCTTCAGAGCTTGCACCTGCCATTACTCAGCCTTGAAAGCAGCGTTTCCAATAATTAAACAAATCCCTCCCCAGAATGCTGTAGATCTTACAGGTTGTTGTGTGTTTTCCACCTAAGAAATTCAGAGATCTTGCACCTGGTCCTTTCAGCTTACATGAGTCACCTGAGACAGAGAGATTGCTGCTTGCTCAAGATCACCCAGCATGTCAGGAGGAGAGCTGAAACCAGATTCCTGATCTAATTCTTCCCAATGTTTCTTTGCATTCTTCTTCCTTAGCTCTTATCAGCAGGACAAAATAATTACAAAAGAAATATATGCATGTATGCGAATATTCATGTTTTCTTAGGCAGGGTCTATGTTCAGGTATGTCAGGTTTCTTAGGAAGCTGGGTTCATAAAGGATCCACTGCACCTTTTCCCTAACCTTGAACATGCATTTCCTTATATTTCAGTTCCCATAAATCTATTGAATGTGGATCTTCTACTAGTTATGCATCTTTCTATGTTCATTTTTTTTTAATCAAGAGAGAAGTTGAACAAATTTAATTACTAGTGTGTCTTAAATGTGGTCCTAGTAATTTGGGTAGTAATGATTTGGTGTCTTAAGCTTTTATTGTCCACTGTAGTTTTTTGATAGTTTATGTAATTTATCACGATGCATTCCCTTCATCTAAGATGTATAGGATAGTCAGTAAATGTTTATAGGATAGATGAATGGGTAGATGGGAAAATGAGGAAGGAATGAATCAATTACAGGGTTGACTTCTCATACTGAAATAATGATATGGGCATAGTCAAGCAGAAAAATCTCAGTAATTTGGGGCTGTGGTTGTAGCTCAGTGCTAGAATGCTTGCCTAGTATGTGTGAGGCAATGGATTTGATCTGGAGTACCACATAAAAATAAGTAAATGAAATAAAGGTATTAAAATATACAATAACATTTAAAAAAAGAAAAATCTTAGTAATTTATTTATTCAAATACCAGGATCTTAGGCCTACATGGTAGTATTCTATGTATATAATTCATTTATTAATTCTTTTTTATTCCACAATATTTTTTTATTTCACAAATTTCAGTCATCTTCTTTTAGGAGATATCCTCCAAAAGATCACGTGTAAGCAGTATAAAAAAGCTTAGAGGTGAAATTATTGGGTGATGAAGACTTAATTTAATCAGTGCATTGGTCTCCATAGAGATTAACTGGTGACTGCAGGCAGGCAGGAGGGTGTGGCTAGAGAAGTTGAGTTAATGGGGGTATCCCTTAAATATATATATTATAAATATTATTTATAAATATTAAATACAATAGAATAAATTGATAGACACGGTCCTATACACACACACACACACACACACACACAGGGTTTTATATATATATATATATATATATATATATATATAGTACCCTGTGTGTGTGTGTGTGTGTGTGTGTATATATATACAGGACCGTGTCTATCTATCTATCTATCTCTCTTCCTCTGTTTCTTGGTACCCATGTGCTGAGCTGCTTTCTTCCATCATACTCTTCCACCGTGATGTTCTGCCTCACTTGGGCCCAGTGTGATGGAGTTGTTCATCTATAGACTGAGACCTCTGAAACCATGAGCCCCCAAATAAGCTTTTCCTCCTATAATTGTTCTTGTCACAAAAACAGAAATTGGTACCAAGAAGTAGGGTCCTTCTTGTGCCTAACCTGACCATGTAGTTCAGAAGATTTTGGAGTTTTTTGAAATTTGTGGAAGAAATTTCAAAAAGTTTAAAGATATAAGCTAAAAAAAAGCCTTTTGAATATTAAGTAGAGCTTAATGGGTTACTCTGGGAGAAGCTCAAATGACCAGAATACCTAAAGGAATATGAACAGTAAAAACTGGGCTCATGAGGGTTCACAGGAGAAGGACTCTATTGAAAACTGCCTCAAAAGTCACTCATGTTTTTGTTTTTTTTCTGGCTAAGAAGTTGTCTACATTTTTCTTTTCTTTTTTTTACCATGTCCTGAGATTTTATGTGAGGCTGTATTTAAAGGTGATGGACTTCTTAATCTGATGAATGAAATTTCTGGGCAGCATAGTATTCAGGTGGAGGCATGGATATTGTGGGCAGCTCTTAGCCAAGTTTATTATGATAATCAGGAGCAAAGGCAAAGCAGAAAGTCTTGAAAAACTTGAAGTTTGGCCAGAAAACTGAAAGTAAAACTGGGGCTAAGGAATTTTTGGTTGTTAAAGACATTACAGTCACTAAAGAAATGCTCAATACTTTAATCAGAATCAATAGAAAAGATGACTTGAGGGCATCTCTGGAATTGGCAAGACCACACCCATCTCAGGCTCAAAAGTGCAAAAGTAGAAATTTCTTTGAGAAGATATCATGGAGCACCCTTCTTGCCCGAGGGGCCCAGGGAATCATTTAACCATACTCAGCCACCCAGCACTCAGTGGCTGCGATAGGCAGGGTCCCAACTTGACTACTACTCAAGATGGCTGCAGACTTGGGAGCAACCACACAGTGCTAGTTCTGCAGCATGCAGAATTCTGGAGTTAGAGGGTCATAAGGCTTCCACCAAGAATTTAAAGGAAGGCCAAGCAAAGTGCACCAGGGTGAGAGTCCCTGCAGGCAGCTACTGAGGGGGTGATGCACAGAGATATGAAAAAGAAGAATCAAAGCTGCATTGGAGACATCTGAGATTAAGAGGTGCCCCAGTAATGTGGGATGTCTGTTGAGGAAAGCTGCAGAAATCAATCAGGGACAGCCAAGAGAGAGGCCATGTGAACTGCAACCAACAAGGTCACAGGGGCAGAGCTGTACAAACCTTTGGAGGGAACATCATGATGCCATGTGGCATAGACGCTGGACATGGAGCTACAGAATTTGTTTTCTTAGCTGCGCGTTGATCTTGCTTTAGTCCCACCCCTTCTTCCTATGCCTCTATTTCTTCCTTTCAAACTAAATGCATACTCTGTATCTTCACATATTGAATACATGTAACTTGCTTTTGATTTTTTTTACAGGCTTCTCACATTAAGAGTTTGCCTTGAGACTCAGAGGAAACTTTGGATTTGGACTTTTAGGAACTCTTGGAACTTTAAGGACTATGGGGACTCATGGAAATAGAAGAAATGTACTTTGTATTGTTAGAAGAGCATGATCTCTGGGGGCCCAGGGGCAGAATATTATTGTTTAGATATTAGATGTGCCCCAAAAGATAATGTGTGAGACAGTGTAGGAATATGATAGCCTTAACCTAATCAGTGTGTATTAATTGGCCTATAGGGATTAACCAGATGGTTACTGAAGGCACCTAGTATGTACTGGAGAAGCTGGGGCGATGGGGATGTTCCCTCTCTCTGGTTCCTGATGGCCATATACTGAGCTTCTTTCTTCTACCACGTTCTCCCACCCTGATACTCAGACTCATCTCTGGCCAGAGCAATGGAGTCAGCCCTCTATGAACTGAGACCTCTGAAACTGTGAGCCTCAAAATCAATTTCTCCTCTTCTAATTGTTCTTGTCAGGTCTTTTGGTGATAGCGTCAAAACAGTAGACCAAAACATCTTCTCTTTCATTCACTTACTTAATAAATTAGCTTAGTGAATATTTATTGAGCAAAAACTATGTGACATTCCTTCACCAAATTAGCTTAATTTCTAAATCGTTCACTTTCTAATGAAACACTTAAATTTGCTGGAAAAGAAAATAACTTAATCAGATTTCTTGGTCTTCACATTGTCATATATTAGTAAACCAACTATATCAATCAAGATATTAGTCAATGTCTATTATTGCTATTATTTACAAAACAATTAAATAAAAGCATAGATATCATGGACCAAAAATATGTCAACTTCCATTGCTGATATTCTAACCTTGATGGAACAATTGCCCACAATTGGTACTGGCTATTAATGTCAGTAATAACTTTAAGAGACTAATAAAACATGTTGATCCTTTTCTAAGAAAAATCTATATGTATATGAAAAACTCAATTTTGCTTACAATTTTAGGGAGTCAATATTCCCTCTCAGTCCTACTCATTAACCCTAGATCAAACAAATCTGCTCTAGAAAGATTCTTCAATTTGGTAAAAGGCTGAAATAGTTGACCTTTCAGTTCCTCAGAGGTGAGAGAATTCGTAACTCACCATAACACATTTCCTCTATCTGAGTTTGATTTCCTCCAACTTCAAATTAATGTCTCTAAAATCGGGATGAGTTTCTCAATCAATATGTACATTTAATACAGTGAGGCTATTTTTTGCTTGTTTCCTAAAGAGCTTTTATTAAATCAATGGAGCAGTTTCACAATCAATAGCATCTTCAAGGCAACAGAACACAGTACAACATTTATTGGATATGTCTGGTGTTGCTAAAATTGAAAGCACAAACAAAATGTCTGACTTAGGAGAGTTTGCAATCAAGCAAATATCTAGAGCAATGTTTATGAAATAAACTAATTCCTAAAACACAACCCTAAGATATCAGTATAATTCAGACAGAAAACAAAAAGTGCTAGAGATAAAGCAAGAGGCTGTGTCTGGCGGATGGGGCATGTCAAAAACATTCTAAAATATTCATCCGAATGGTGTGGCTATGATATTGAGAAATATTGATATTTAAATCCACCAGTGATTTATATTTTAGCTGTTATGGGTAAGAGATTAAAAATATCACTGATCTTATAAAAATGATGGAACGAGGAAAGCTGTCAAACATCTCTTCTGCATTCTGTAGCGAATCTAGAATTTGTTCTTCAGGCTGGTCTCCCCTTCATTTGGAGAGTCCACTTTGGGAAAGTCATTAATTTACAGATACTTAAGGCAAATACATACTCACTGGTCTCAGAAAACTCTGAGAAATATAACATATTCCAAGTGCTTCAGGGGAAGCAGTCTAAGTATTTAAAAATTTGCTCATCCATGGGGGGCAGAGTTGCTTCACTGAAAACGTTATTATATTTTTACTGAGTGCCACATTCTTCACTTCCCAACTCCTCATTCCAACTCCTGAAAAAGGGAGGCGACACTGAGTCTAGAATCAAAGCAGAGAGTACCAGGAGAGGGGCTCTAATCCATGGAGCCAGCCAGCATCATTCAGCAGGGCTATGGACTTGGGCTCATAGAAGAGAGGTGACTTCAGTGTACATCACAGTAATTAGATTTTATAGCAATTATTTTTAGCATTCAGCTCATTTCTCCCCAATCTCTGTAATAAATAATTCCCTTGCCCCTTGCTTTTCATAAAGTTCTGTTAATACTATAATCTGACATTAGCACTTGCAAACTAGTAGGAGGCATGTGTCCTTGCCTAGATCTTAGGTAGAACACAGAGTGACAGCAGTAAGAAGAAATGCTTTCTTGTTGCTGTTGTTGTTAGTGGGTATTGAACCCAGGGGCACTGTACCACTGAGCTACTTCCTCAGTCCTTCCTATCTATCTATCTATCTACCTACCTACCTACCTACCTGCCTACCTATCTATCTACTTATTTATTTGTTTGTTTATTTGTCATTAGGGATTTAACCCAGGGGTTCTTTACCACTGATCTACATTATGTAAACATTTCTTTTATTTTGAGACAGGTTCTCACTAAGTTGCCGAATGCCTCGATAAGTTACTGAGGCTGTCCTGAAACTGTGATCCTCATGTCTCAATCTCCTGAGTCACTGGACTTCCAGGTATGTGTCATTGTGTCTACCTCTGAAAACACAAGTCACAAGAAGAAACTGATGGAGAAGTCAAGGAAAAGTTTCATGGAGAAATCAAGAAAAGTAGAAGATGAGCAGCAACCAGTCACACTTCTGAAAGAGCCCCAGAGGGGCAAAAGGAGAGAATGGACTTCTCAAATGTGTGAAGAATAGGGTTCACTTGGTGTTAGTGAGATAGTGAGGGAAACATGATTCTCTGCAGGCCTCTGAGCTTGGAGACCGTAAATATGTATGAGCTTTTGGTTGAAGCAATAGTCCTTAGGGTCTCTTCTACGTGCTCTCTACCCACCTCTAATTATTATGGACCATTCAACCAGATATTGAAAAATGGGAGGAACTGTCAGTAAGTGATGATCTGGAAAGAAGAGGAAGTTATACTGAAAATAAGATTTTCTCTAAATCCACATTTTAAGTATACTAAGGAAAACATTTTGGAATATCAGTGACACGTTTGGTAATGGAGTAAATGTAATTAGCCTTTAAGACTTGCTCTATTATGCTCCTTGAATATCTTTGGCTTTTGGTTCCGACGCGCTCCCAGCAAGTCAACAGATGATGCTCCTGCCCCAGGGAGCTCTCTTTGAGGAAGTTTGCAAAGCCCTGGGCACCTGGCTAATTAATTGCTATTTATCTTTTTAGACTTCTACCACATTAGTGCATGTCAAGCATTAAAAGTAAAATTGCTCCTAAGAATTTGTATGTGAATATATGTATGTACACATGCACATACCCGTGAACCCACACACACACTTACACACGCAAGTGAATGAACAGGGATGTTCATCTCAGCTGCTCAAGTTTATGTACAACGATAAAAACTAAAAACATCCTACTATCTAATGTATGTAATTCTTTCATTGAATTACAATGCATCTGTATTTTAAAAGGAATGTAGTCACTAAAAATCATATTGCATCAAAGTGCTCAAAGGCATTATCGTTATGATGATGATAATTTTGGATAGTGTTTATTTTCTTCTTGTTTTTTTTTTCATTTTGGGGTGATCTAATTTTATGTTTTCTAAAATAGCAATGCTTAACTTCTGTAGCAAGCAAAATAATAAATGTCATTAAAGGCAGATGGAGACGAAAAGTTGTGATGATGGTAAAAACAATTCTGTATCATTAAATAAAAGAGGAGGCTATAAAGGAGAGTTTTCTGGACAAGGTCAACTAAAAGGTAGATAGGCCAGGTGTGATTGTACATGCTTATAATCCCAGCAGCACAGGAGGCTGAAGCAGGAAGATTGAGAGTTCAAAGCCAGCCTCAGCAACTTAGAGAGACCCTAAACAACTTAGCACAACTCTGTCTCTAAATTAAATATATATATATATATATATATATATATATATATATATATATATATAGAGAGAGAGAGAGAGAGAGAGAGAGAGAGAGAGAGAGATGGGGATGTGGCTCTGTGATTAAATGCCTCTGCATATAATTCTAATGTTCCAAATTGGAACAGAAAAATATTTAAACAGCATGTAGTACAATGTTGATAAGTAAGTAAATTTATTATATTTTTCTTTGTCCTACATTTTTAAAATTTTCTTTACCAATCATGAGTTAACTTTCTAAAGTTATTTTGTTAAAAGAGCAAAAAACTAGGAAATGCTAAACTTCACCATTAGAAACAATTTCATCTTTAAAAACACTTTAACAAGTGCTCTTAAGAATTCAGCCATCCTTTTTAGTCCTTTGCAAAGTTCTGGGAAGTGTCACTTGTATTTGGAGAAACAGCACTTACTGTGGCCCACCTAGGGTTCTGTTCTGATTTTGGTTCTGTGAAATGACCCCAGTGTGATGACTCTACCTGGGAATTTGTACTTGTGCACAAATATGTGTACACATATGAGGTACACAGATATAACACACACAACACACACATAATGAAAATAATACCTTGATTTTTCTAATGAGCTTCTAGGTTTTCAGCAAATTAGTAGAAAGCAGCTTTGAAATCTGTTAATGGTTACTATCTCCAAGAGCAATACCAGATGGAAATAAAACATAAGAGTATGTGGACTACAGACAAAACTGATAGTTGAAAAAAAATAGCCAAGTTTGTCAAGTACTGGATTATAGGTGCATTTTTTTTTTTTTTTTTTTTGGTATAGGGGATTGAACTCAGGGGCACTTGACCACTGAGCCACATGCTCAGCCCTATTTTGTATTTTTTTTAGAAACATAGTCTCACTAAGTTACTTAGTACCTCGCTTTTGCTGAGGCTGGCTTTGAACTCTCAATCCTCCTGCCTCAGCCTCCAGAGTTGCTGGACTGGGATTACAGGTGTGTGCTACCACACCTGGCTAGGGGTGAAATGTTTAACTGATTGGGTTTGTTATGGAAGGTGGGGAATCCCCATTGTGAAAGCCACAGCTGTTTCAACCAAGTGCAGGCTCCTTCACGCCTGGTCTTTTCCTAGGCTCTTGCTCCTCTTCCTTCTTCTCTTCACTGCAAGAGTCTCACCATTTCTCAGTTTTTCACTCAAGATGAGACCAAGAGGAAATCCTCTGAAAAATGAGTTGGCACATTTCACTATGCAATTTGAGAACTTAATAAAGCTCTTCTTACCAAATTATAGACAAGTAACTAAAAAGAAATTAGGTAGTATCCCAGAAGCAGGAGGCTTCCGGGTCAAAGCCAGGGTTTATGGGATCTGCTATTTATTTATTTCCTCCTATTCATTTGTTACCTTTCTCCTTAAGAAATTTACAAATATAACATTTACACAGATAAATGTTCTAAAATGACAAAGTAAATTATAATAACTTATAAATTTAAACAAAACTACTAAAAAGACTACAAAACTCAAGAAAAAATATGAATTGCCTGATGAAGTACTATACTATTTTTTCCCCTAAATTTTTGGCTACAGTCCTTGATTACCTCAGCAAATGACAATGTTTGGCTTCATAAATTGTTATTGGTGATGTCATGTATATCTTTCTGATTTATATAAAAATTGAGAAGACTTCTAGGTTTTCATTCCAAACTTGTTTTATTTAACATCATGTAACTCTATAGGGTTATTTTGAAATATAGGAAACATTTACCATATTGCTTTTACCTGTATCCTGTAAGATTTAGAAGTTTTTTTTCACAAACTAGCTTCTGGATCTATATTTTAAATATTATTTTTCCTCCAGAACGCAGTTCCTTCAGTCTTGACACCCCAGTGTCAGACAATGCAGGACCTGTCACAATTCATTCCCCAGGCATGGATTTCCATACAGTGAGATCAGGTGAGCCAGGACAGTGTATAACAGGAATATTTCTGAAAGCCATTCTTAGACGAGGAAGACTACCCATACCTTAAATATTCATGAGAGTGACTGTGAACAAAGTGAAAATTACATTCCACTAAATCTCAACAAAGTATATATCCAACTCAAATTCTCCTGAGTCAGATCTTTTCATTTACCTTAACTAGTTCACAATGTCTGACCCGGAAAAAAAAGTCAGAATAAAGACAGCAGTCTTATTCAATATGAGTTGCAGTAGCTGTATTCATTTTCTATGGCTGCATAAAAAATTGCCACAAACTTAGCTTGCAAAAACACCCATTTTTTAGTTCACAGTTCTGTAAATCAGAAACCAAGCACCATGTGGCTTTATTCTCACTCAGGATGTCACAAAATTGAATTTATGGTGTCCTCACTTGGAGACTGTGGGAAACATCTGTTTTAAGTTGATTAATCTTATTGGCATAATTTAGTTTCTTGGAGCTCTAGGACTGAGGTCTTCATTTCTTTTTTGACTGTCAACTGGGAGGCCCTGTCACCTCCTTAAATTTCCTGCATGCCTTTCCACGTGAACCCTCCATCTTCAAGCCAACTATATATATAAAAAAAAAAAATCCTGCCCATTCTTTAAACTTCTGACATCTTTTGCCATCAGCTGGAGAATATTCTCACTTCTAAGGGCTTGCAGGATGAGACAGGGTCGCATAGGTAATTTCTCCATCTTAAAGTCAACTAACCATGCTAAATAACATCATCACATTTATAGGTTTGGGAATTGGGGCTTGGGATCTTGGGAATCATTAAAAAAACCCTGATTACTAGGAGATCTTACTATTGAGTATCTTATTACAAAGAGGTGTTGTTATGAAGTATCCAAGCAACAAATGACCATATGAACATATTGCTAGAGTCCCTTCCAGAGTTTGAAAGGGATCTGTGCAAGCAAAGTCCAATGTTAAATCCACCTGCGAGGTAGATATCTCTACCCATGCAAGGGCAAGAGGAAGGAATGGATACTCAAACTCCAAGATTGTCCCCATCTGGAGTTGTGTTTTAGCAAAGAAGAGAACCCAGTGTGCAGTAATCAAGCACAGAGAGAGTTAAAGGAGTAAATTGCATAATCTCAGTCTCCTAAGACCTTCTTTTGGTGCCTTCTATTTATCCAACCCTCTGGAAGGTAGGAAACAAGGAGACTTCTCATGCAATTCAGGCATGTCAATTTCTCTAAGAAAGCAGGGTGGAAATATCAAAAAAGGGAGCGAGAAAAGCAAAAGGAAGCCATTCATACAAATTATCAGTCTTGTTCTCCAGCCTTTAGCACTTATAGACTAGTAAGTATTGGCACTTACTTGTAGCCTGTCCCCCAGCACCTGAATTACTGTGTAGTGGATCTTGACATTCACACCCCAGGCTGCAAATTACTTGAAGGAAGAGAACAGAGCTTTTACTTTACTTCCATGATCCACAACATAATAATAGTTAACTGAACTTCTTAAGATCAGGGTCTACGTGAGCTAACCATTTAATTCTTGATTATTGTGGCACATAATTGAGGATACCATTTATCATCCAAACTTTTGAGAGTAGAAGGGATGCTACTGAAAATTGGATGGGATCAAAAGCATTAACAGGAATGATGTAGCTCAATGGTAGAGCACTTCCCTAGCATGCCAATCCTCAGCACTGAAAAAAAGAAAAAAAAAAGAGTAGTATTTTAAAGTATTTTCCAACAGGATACGAATATTTGTTAATCATGTTAATTGGTAAATAAAAGAACGAATGAAAACTTTTGCTGGAATGTTCCATTTTTACTTTTGGCTCTGCCTATTCTATGCCCTCTTCCTGTGTTCTGTCTTCCACTTTCTTGACCTTTGTATCACTTATTTATGTCTGTCTCTAACCTCTCTTTGCAAATCTGGACTAGAACTTTTCAATTCCCAAAATATCTTCAAATTCTTCAGGTGCACCATAGGAGTACTCCACTCAGTCATACTCTAATTCCTGTCTTTCCAATCTTTATAAAAATCATTGATACATTTCAGTCCTCAAAGCAAGTGACTTTACAAATATCGAACACCCCCCCAACTCACCCCAATTGCTCCCATTCAATTAATCATAGAGCTTCTAAGTTCTTTCTCCATCTGACTTTTGTTCATCCCATTCTCTCACCCACCATTTACTGTTTTGTCTGGGTCTCTAGAAGCTTCCTATTATACTAGTTATCACTAGAATCTCCTAACTGATCTCCTACTTGTAATTCCTCACTTACTCAGTCTAATTTTGACTTTTTCACTAGAATTACCAGCCTGAAACATAAATGAGATCATATCACAGTGATTTTAAATGGGTACAGTACCTATGAAATAAAATTAAGCCTCCCTGGCTTGGCACTCAGCAATCCCTACAATCTAACTAAATCCTACATCGCTGGCTTCATCGCCCTTTCTCACCTGCAGGTATACAGTCTCCTCCCAGTGGCCATCTTCGGGGCATCTTCAAGTGTAATGGATTCTTAACCTCCTTTAGAGTAGTGCACTGACAGTTTTTTTTGCAATGTTTGCCACTTTCCATGATGTGAATAGTTTCACTATGGCCAGTTTTAAGCTACCTATTGGATGTCACAGAACAGATTTGGGAATTCAGATTTGCACACTCAGCTCTTGGGACCCCCTCTGATACATCATCAGTACTCTTGCTGTCCACTCCTAGAAATTCTACTCATCTTTTAAAGGTCACTTTCAGTGACTCTATCTTCCAGAAGACTCCTGTGATTCCAGTGATTCCACCTTTCATCCCTACTCTAGCCCATTTAGAATACTCCTTCCTTCCTTTGTTCTCTTATTGGACAAGACTTGCACCTATTTATAGCTCACATTTCATTCTTAAATCATGGTAAGCAGGCCAGCCAACAACAAAGCCCATCTACAATGCATTTTGGTTTCCCCCATAACGCATTGTGTTTGGGGTTCCTCGGGTCAATGTTCTCCACACACTACAACTCTGCTTTAGATTCGGGATGGTTTCATTATTAACTGAGGCTTGCTTTCCTTACTTTGTGAAGAAACCTAAAAGACACAACATACACAGCATTTGTTTCTTCTTTTCATTCAGTGCACAAGAGCCAAGTGGCATACTGAGAGGCCGGAAGAATTTAAATCTTAGAGGATTTAAAACCTACTGACCCAGTGACTCAGAATTCCAGGGGTGGGAAAAATGTTTTCTCCAAACCAGCCTGCAGGGATAATTTTTTTTTAACTTCTATAGCACAGCTTACTTCCCTCTTTACAACATCTTATATGACCCAAAGTGCATATGTCTGGGGCTCAAGAGTCCTGGGCTGAAGTCCTGGCCCCACCACATATGGTTGTGTGACTTTGAACAAGTTATGTCCTCTCCATGCCTCATTTTTTTTCCCTGAGTAAAATGGCAGTGGTAATACCTAACTAGAGTTTCTGTACTAATTAGATCAAAGAATGCTTATAGAAGGCATAAAATAGTAACATAGCACCTAATCAGTTTAGTGGTGGAGATAGTAATTGTAATAGTGGTTTTGACAATCCATATTCAATAATAAGCAATTCCAATGAGACAAGAGTCACTTTCTGGTTGTCTATTTCTTTCATACCTTTCCTGGCAATAAGGGGAATGCATGAAACTGGCACAGACATTACATTTGTTACCATGAGTCTTGAGCATAATGATGTTTAAAAATCACTGTCATTAACATTTCCTTCATCTTCTTATCACTCTGATTGACACTGGATATGTATTAGATAGCATTCCCCTTATGGTTCCAATTGCTTTGAAACCAAAATCACTTTTAGCAGACACCCTCTACCATCCCACAACACTGAGCTGGGTCAGAGCCAAGAAATTCATAAGCAGACCAATTCATTGGATTATTGCAGTTCACAACTAGTTCATCTATGAGAGTTCACCAGGATGTCACAAGGTTCAAAGTTTTGCAGTGGTTAAAGTATGCTACTGAGGCGTTTTAAATGCCCATTCTGGTTGATGAGAGATAGTTTCTGGGAAAATATTCTAAGCCAGTAACTTTCAATTTGGGCCACATTTAGAATTACCTGGAATGCTTTTGAAAAAAAAAAATCAATTCTCAAGCTGCATCACAAAGGAATTAAGTAAGAATCTCTAGACACAAGACCCAGATATCAGTCTGAAAGATGGAGAGAGAGGAGAGAAAACCCGAATGACTCCAATATATTCCCAAGTTTGAATAACACTATTTCAGACAAGATTTTTATAGTCACAATGTACTGAAGTTGTCCTCAAACATTTTATTTAAATTTATTGTTCATTTGTTTGTAACAGGGGTATTGTTTGATCCAATAAAATTAAAATTATTGCAGATTTACAGTGTGAGCTAAACTTATCGATCTTCTAATGAATAGAGTACCGCAGAAGGAATGGAATGTCACTTGTGAGACACTGTGGATTTTCCTCTGGTTGTCTCTTTTGCTGTCTCCTCTAGGGGAAGCCAGTAGACATGAGGTAACTCTGTGGAGAAACCTGGAAACAGATCTACCCAGGTCAAATTTGAAGCAATTATGAAGCAATTCCAGCTTCGCCAGGACCTCAACTGCAGCCTCTTGGATAATCCTGAATGAGAACCACACATCTAAGATCTGCCTGATCCTGGACTCATGGGAACCATGGGAAATCACAAAGAGTGGAAATGATGAAAAAAGGGAAAGAGAGGAAGAAAAATGAAAATCATAACAAAACATGGAAGAGTTAAAAAATAGGCACTGTCTGAACACATGTATATCTCACTAGAGATCATGACTCGTTCAGCATAAAACTGCACACAAGGTAGGTGTGTGATAACGATTGTTGATGGACCCTTTCCACCAAACCCTCCCTCTAGGTCTTTTATTGCAGTGTTTGCTCCTGGCATTAAATATCCATCTGTGAGTCCTCAGGGCTTTGACACTGGCCATGTCTTTGTTGCTTGATTATATTAAAGTAGAAAAGCAACTCACATTTGTCAAATGTCTTCCACGTGCAGAAGACAGATGGCAGTTCCTTCTTTGCTGAGACTCCTTTCCTCGTTTCCACAGCCACCTTCTAAAGTGTCCTTATGTCCATCTTACAGATGAGAAACCTAATATAAGAGCAGTTTGGAAACTTTCAGAGATCGTGTAGGTCAGTGGTGACGTCAGCATTTGAACTCAGAACTACCTGAGCCCATGTGTATTCTTTTTCTGCGAATGCTTTGAAGTCTCACAATACATAATGTTCGATAAAAGCCCAAGAATCATCAGAAGCCTGAACCTGTCAGTGTTATGGAGAAACTGGAACAGTGCAGACTGTGGACCATGGACCACCTTCCACAGATGAGGACATGAGGCAGATGTGCAGAGGTAAAGTGACTCACACAAGTTCCTAGAGCTCTTTCAAGTTGGATCAGGGCATCCAGGTGGCTCTTCCAGAGGCAGGACACTTTAGCACTGAGGAATGTGGGGTTTGGTTTCTCACGTGTCCCTCTCTACCTACTTATTCATTCAATAACTATTTATTCAGCAATTTCTCTGTGACAGTCCTGGTTTGGTTGCTGGAAATTGTGGAAGAAACTAAGGTAGCCTTGCTACGTAATGGATATGCTATTTTATTGGGGGAAGATAGATGAGAGAGAGAGACAGAATTGGATTAGATGAGGTTTGGTCATCTCATATGCTGGTAGAAATGTTGAAAAAATTTAAGGGAGGTCACATGCCTACTTCACATGAGGGAAGACAGTGATGGCTTTGGATAATGGGATCAAGAAGGGCCTCTGTGAGGAGGTGGTGGCTGAGCTGAGCCCTGGAAGCTGTCAATCACATGAAGACCAGAAAGTAGAACCAAGAAATGTATGAGCACGTACAAAGACCCTGAAGGAAGGACGAGTATGGACTTGGCAGGAATTACCACTCTCTGTTTGCTTTTCTCCAGGCAAGTTATTTCATTTCTCTGGACCTGAATTTTCATACTCCTGGGAATGACAATAACCTTGTCTTCATGGGCCCTGGCATCTGATGAGCAGGCAGTAAATGTTTTTTTTTTTTTTTTTGGAAAGATGACCTTGATTTCATTCTCTGTTCAGTTCATCTGTTCAACTCATTTATTGCTCAGGATTTAGGCATCTAAAAGGATCACTGAGGCAATATTCCATTCCCAGGTCATCTCCCTTCTACAAATTAAAATAATAATACTAATAAATCTAAGTCACTCCAAGGCCTTTCCCAAAGCTGTTGTCCAGGTGCAATGTCAAGCTCAGCCAGGGTATCTGGGTTTGTCTCTTTGGCGTTCATCTGACAGTCTGAATTTGCTCCCTGCATATTTGCTGTCTTAATCGGCCTCCCTCCAGATGCAGGACATTAATTCCAAATCAACCCCCCCCCCACTTTCCTGTCCCAGGTTGTCATTTGCACGAGGGTGATGGAAGGACTTAGTGATGGATGACAGTCTCTTCAGAGCCCATCAGTTTCACTCTCAAAGCAGACATTGAAAAACGTGAGGCTGGTGCCAATCCACAGGACTCAGGAGAATCATCCGCCTCCTCCCAAAGGCTAAGATAATGAGAATCCTCCGGTAGGTATCATGCTGCAGTCTAAATAGGACACGATGACCCCGATTACCTGACTATGTTAATAACAACATGCTGTACATTCCGAGCACTTACCCAACATCCCTAGCATGTCAATAAAACCTTTTATCCTACATCCATTCAACAGATATTTATTAAGCACCATTGTGTACCAAGCATGCTACAGGTTCTGAGGTTAGAGAATTAACAAGACAAAGTCCTGGCCTTGATGAGACTTATGTTTCCAAGAGGGACAGTAATGACAGACAATCAAATAGTGTAATGTAGTTTACTACTTTATATAGTATGCTCAGACATGGGAAGGGTGGGGCTAGTTTATTGGATGGGCAGCTAAGCAAGAAAACCCAGGCAGTGACTTCTGAGAACTGACTACAGTGAGAAAATCAGCCATGCAGGTGTCTGTGGGAAAGTCCTCTTAAACAGAGCAGGGAGGACCCTGGGATTCTGCAGCAAAGGTATGTTCAGAGGAACCCCTCCAAATAGTAGAGCTTAGGTCTTACCTCCCTAGGTCTCCAATCTACTCGGTGACAGGGTTTTACATTCTTGGCAGGTTAGCCACATAATTGTTGCGGACACTCACCCTGTGCATGACAAGATATTTAATTGTGGTGAGCCGTTTCTTCAGACCGGTCGCCATTACAAGATGGCGCCGGCCTCGTTGTGGTCTGTGACAAACAACTCCTTCTTTGGGAGAGTTGGCACTTGGTTCTTTGACACCCTATGAGAAAGCTCCACGTGGCAGCTTCACATTGGGTGTTCGGATACTTTATTAAGGCTGGGAGGGGCTTCCGGGGGAGGAAGAACTCTGCAGAGCCTGAATAAACAGCTGTAAGAAGATTCCCGGTGTTGCGTCTTCCTTGCGGGCAAGGGGGTCGCGACAAGTGGTGCCGAAACCCGGGAGAATCAAAACTTGCAAGTCGTCAGAGGTGGTGCACTGAATAGTCCCGGTGAGTGGGACCCGACAGTCCCGTGGGTGGGACCCGACAGTCCCGGTGAGTGGGACCCGATAGTCCCGGTGGGCGGGACCTGATAGTCCCGGTTAGTGGGACCCGCGACCAAAGCGGAATCAGCTCCTCTACTAAGAAAGAGAGAGCCTCATATTTTATTGCAGCTGCACTGTGTACTTTCACTTTTGTTTTCTGTGTTTCTTTTGTTGCTGTGTCCTGTTTTATTTGGCTACTGTCTGAAAAGATCAGCACTCCAGGCGCTAGACACTCCCTTACTAGTTTTTCACACAAATATGTAACAAGGCCTCTGGCCTTGAGCTGGGCTTCACAGTGCTGAGTACATTTCTAAGATAAGGGAGTTACTAACTGGGCTCCATGGTAACAGCTGGCAGGAGGAGGAACTGGAAAGGGAGATAGAGGAACTGGAGGGTCGAATGAAGAAGTCAAGATTTAAAGCATCTACGGCCCCGATCCCTGTTGCGCTCCCTCCTTATAACCCCGATTGGAACGAGGACAACCCCAGAAGGCAGGGGGGGTGTTCAGTGGCAGCCTAAGATATCCCAAACTTTTCCAGTAATTGAAAACCTGGATGCCGATGGACAGCCGGCCAGAGTGTATGTTTCTTTAGCCTTTAAGGACATTAAACAACTAAAGGAGGCAATTACTAATTACAGACCCCATGCCCCCTTTACATTGACTCTCTTCGAGTTTTTCTCTGCCAATCAGCTGACACCTAGTGACTGGCAACAACTTTGCAGGGCTGTATTGTCCGGAGGGATTTTTTTTGTTGTTGTTGTTGTTGTTGTTGTGGAAAAGTGAAAATCAAGAGAGGTGTCGTGAGCTAGCCTGAGTCAATCAGGACGCCGGCTTCCCACAGTGTAACCTTGAAATTTTAACAGGCTCAGGACAATATGCTATCATAAATCAGCAAATTAATTATGGTCCTGGGGTCTATGCTCAGATAGCTACAGCAGCGAGCGTAATTCCAAGTTTGATGCTCAGGGACGCCCACTGCAGCCGGGAAACGGGAACAGGGGCCCACCCCGGGCCCCGGAAGCCAGAGTGTACGGGGCGGTCCAGAGACAGAACAAGCTGCTACCGCAGTAAGATCTTGGCCAGGCGGGGAAAAATGCAGACAAAATCAAACAAAATGCAATCGGCTAGGAAACCTTGGGGAACTTTTGCCTCCAAAATGAGCAGCGGACTCCATGTTGCTTGCATCACCATGGTAACCATGGGGTGCCTAGCCAGAAGAGCGGCTTCCTGGTCCCACCTCCCACACTTTTGGGGGCTACCGATTGGTTCTTCCACAGTCACTCAGACAGGACTTCTAGTCCCGCCTTCCAGCCACTGACCTGTTTTGCTGTGTTTCAGATTTCTACCGGAGCTACTCAGAGCCTATATTTTTGAAACATGCCTGCCTATCAATGCTAACAAAAAATATCTTTTTCAGACAAAACTTAATTCTACAGGTTTCTATGTTACAGTCCTAAATTTAAGCTAATTCTAAGTTAAATAACCTGACTTTTTCTTTATAGTTGTGTTACTAAATAATGTTCTATTGATGAGAGATATCAAATATGCTTCTTTATATTTTACCTTTAATTTTGGAGGTTATGAGGATACATTTGCTTGCCACAGGAACAAGCCGGCAAAGTTCCTGTGATGACCAAAAAATCCTTATTTTCATTGCTAACTATAAAAATAAAAATGTATACTCAAGGATCTTATTTCAGTTACATCAAGTGACGTCACATAAAAGAGTGCACTCCTAGTTAAAAATAAATTAAAATGGATCCAAATATTTTAAGACCACGTGGTTACATAAAGTTAATACAATTATAAGTTAAGTTCTTATTCTTAATATATATTTTTTAGATATTTAAATAACCTATATTTGTTAATCTATAAATTAATTAGCACATGCCTAATTGATTAGTTTATATATATTTGCCTAATTGTTTTTCTTCAACAGGAAACCCATAATTTATGTTTTATATCTACATTTTTCAGATACTCTGCCTTTTCAGTTACAGATATTTGAGATAAATGTGTTTACTGTAAATTTGCTTTTAAGTGAAAATGCAATCACGTAGTTTCTCCTTCTCAAAGTTACTGTTTAAACTCATAAGATGATAAATTATTATAATTATTTCTACAAAATATCTAAGGGTTTTAACTATATTTTCATTGATATTTCTTATCAAAGTATAATAATTTGTTTATAGATCCTAAGGTTTTCAGAAATTGTTCCAAAGTGTATTTTTTTTTTAAAGAACAAGATGTTCCAACAAAGACAAAGCACACATGGATCCTAAGAAGAAGAAAGAAATCATCTTTGGGTAAAATAAGGTCTTTATATTCATTTCCCTAAGTAAAAAAGATTTTTATATTGTTATCTAACCAGATGATATAAAAGGTTAGAACGAAAAAAAAAAAAAAAAAAAACAAACAACAAAAAACCAAGGGGAGATTTTCATATACTAAACTGACTATAATTAATTTAAGGGTATTTCAGTTTATTTTCCTCATTTAACTATACTAATGTGAGCTAAAATTTTGTCCATATTTTGACATGACAAACACCTATTAAAATGTGAGTTTATTTCTTTAAAGAAAGATCCTTATTGCCTAATAATTCTTACTGTTTCAGATAAAGATTAATTTTAGTAAATAAATTCGCATTGTTGATTAAACATTAAGTATATTGAACTACTAACTTAAACCCCTGTATGACCTTTTGAGAGGAGACCCCTCACCCACCTCCCTGTGAAAACCTACTCCAAAAGCCTTGAAGGCACTCAGGTTAATGGAAACAGCCTTACAAGAGATGCAGGTTACCCAGATAGATTATTCTATACCCCTATCATTTATAATCCTGCCTTCAAAATTAACTCCTACTGGAGTGTTTTGGCAAACAGGTCCCATCTATTGGGTCCATTTACCCGCTTCTAACTCTCGGGTGATAACTCCCTTTTATAAACTAGTGATAAATCTGATCTGGAAAGCCAAATATTTGGGTGATGCATTGTTTGGAAAAACTTTTGACATTCTCATTCAACCTTATACCCAGGATATGATTTTAAAATTACAACAAGAACATGATTTTTGGTGTCTTTTTCTTTGTAATTTCAAAGGTCAAATTGATACTTACTTTCCCCGACATAAACTTCTAGGAGGCCTTAAACAATGTCCTATTATTTTTCCTAAAATTATTAAAGGGGAACCTATCCCGGGAGCTCAGACTGTTTATACAGACGGAGCAAAAGGGGGGTTTGCTGTTGCTTTTGATGGATCTCACGTAATTCGACACCCTGTTCCTAAACTGTCTGCCCAAAGATCAGAAGTTCAGGCTCTAATTATGGCCCTTAAACCATACAATTCCATCCCACTTAATGTGTATACTGATAATCTCTATGTTGCCAATTTAGCCTTAGTTATTGAAACAGCCCCTTATATTGGCAGGCAATCTACTATTATGGAACAATTACAAACAGTTCAGCTCCTTGTTTGGGCTAGACGAGATCCTTTATTCATTGGACATATCCAAGGACACTCAGAGCTCCCTGGGCCTCTGGCGGAGGATAATGCTAAAGCAGATGCTGCCACTCATAATATGGGCCTAGTATACACTATAACCAAGTATGATGAGGCCTCACAACTCCATGCTAAATTCCATCTAAATTCACAATCTTTACGCTTCCGCACAGGATGCTCGCGTGATCAAGCTTTACAAATTGTCTCCCTGTGCCCAGTATGTGCTCCATTTCTTCATTTTCCCAGTTTGGGTGTTAATCCTAGAGGCTTACAACCAAATGATATCTGACAAACTGATGTTACCCACTTCCCTAGTTTTGGTAAGCTGTCTTTTGTACATGTTTCTATTGATACATACTTTGGCTATATCTTTGTTACATTACACACTGGGGAAAAGGCCAAAGATGTTATTGGACATCTCTTAAAAGCTTTCTCTTGCATGGGCAGTCCACGTTGTCTCAAAACAGACAATGGACCTGCATATATAAGCCAAACAGTTCAACGGTTCTGCACCCAATGGGAAATTGAACACAAAACAGGCATTCCTTATAACCCCCAGGGACAAGCAATTGTGGAACGAGCCCATCAACATTTAAAACTTTATCTACAAAAAATTACGGAGGGGGAAATATATAGATGCTGCCAGGGACCACAAACGTTATTATCCATAACCTTGTTCACTTTGAATTTAGAAGGATTCCTATCCCCCTTGTCGGTTCTGATCATGGTATTTATGCCCGGGACGACAACGTACTTGGAAGTGTGGAGGACCTGAGGCCTATTATTGTGCCTCGTGGGGATGTGAAACCCCTAGTAATGGGTATTGGCTTAAGAATTCACCCAGGAATAACTATGCCCACTTCTGGCAAACAATAGAGGGAGAATCAAATATTACTATTCAGTTTATACTTCCAATGGAAAACAACAAACAGATTGGACTCTAGGATATCTCTGGGGGCTGCGTATTTACACCCCCGGACAGTACAATCCTGGCCTGCTTTTTCGACTCAAATTGACCACAGAACAGCCTACTGGGAGTCTAATAGGACCCAATCAGGTGCTCGGAGACCAAAAGGCCTCATCTAGACCCAAACAGCCCATAGCCCCAACATTAAAACCTTCCCCCAGTGGTCAAACAATAACTATGGGCTATCAAACCTTTGATTATACCCCTGAGCCCATACACCCTGGAACTGGAGATCGTCTTCTTAATTTGGTCCGAGGAGCTTTTTTCGCTCTCAAGGCCACTAATCCTAACAGGACCCAAGATTGCTGGCTATACTTGACCTCCAGGCCGCCCTATTATGAGGGGGTAGCAATACTGTCTAATTTATCCTCTAATACCACTACAGATCCTAAATGTTATTCTCTGCCCAGCTGTAAGTTAACTATCACGGAGGTCATGGGACAAGGGGTTTGCTTGGGAAAGGTACCGCTTTCACACCAACATCTCTACAACATCACCCGACCAATAAATCAATCTCAATCTGATTATTTGTGGGGTCCCAAAGGGTCCTATTTTGCTTGCAATACTGGGTTAACTCCCTGTGTTTCCATGGCAGTCTTAAATACAACTACTGATTTCTGTGTGTTGGTACAACTATGGCCGAGGATATCTTATCATGGGTCAGACTACGTCCTGGGACGCCTTGAGGGACATACTCGGCTCCCCAGAGAACCCATAACTATGACTATTGCCCTCCTATTGGGCATAGGTGGAATAACAACTGGAATAGGAACCGGGACAGCCGCCTATGTGCAGGGAGGTCAATTATTAAATCTACAAATGGCTATGAATGAGGATTTAACAGCCATGGCCAAGTCTATTACTGCTTTGGAAAAGTCCCTCACTTCCCTCTCAGAAGTTGGGTTACAATATAGGAGGGGACTAGATTTATTATTCCCAAGGGAAGGAGGACTATGTGTAGCCTTAAAGGACCAGTGTTGTTTTTATGCAGATTACACTGGGGTAATCCGTGAAACTATGGAAAAGGTCACGGAAAGATTGGCTAAAAGACAAAAGGAGTTTGAAGCACAACAAGGATGGTTTGAACAATGGTTTAAAAATACCCCATGGCTGACTCCTTTGATGTCCACTGTAATGGGACCGCTTTTCGGTCTCCTTCTTGTAGCTGCTGTAGGCCCCTGCCTTGTCAAGAGAATGACACAATTTATTAAAGACCAAATTAACATTCTGACTTCTAAGCCAATACAGGTCCATTATCAACGCCTACAAACCAAAGATGATCTTACTGAAGTTTGTCTCCGACCAATTCGAAGATGATTTTTCTACAATGATTCCTGCTTCATGCCTTTCTCCTTTTGCCCCCTTTTCTTCCTTATTTTTATTATTCCTCTCCTCTGACTCTATGCCCTGTTGAACCGGAACCAATTAAAGACCTAATAATGACTGGCTGAATAGATACCACTAAACGCCTTGGCAACAACGAGCTGATCTTGTAGTACCCAGAGACGGGCAACTTTCACGCTTGCACTGCAACCTAAGACAGGGGAATGGGGCCTCCCCAGAGACGGGTAAGCACTGTAAGGGCAGTGAACGACCTAAGACAGGGGCTACTTGATTCCCTTTGACGTGCCACAAACAAAAGAGGGGGAACTGCTGGCACGGACTCCCCCCGGCCCCCAGGGCTTGGATCCAGCCCTGGTTTCTTGTTGTGCACGTCAAAGAGGCCAGCTCACAAGGCCTTGAGGCAGCTCACCAGGCCTTGAAGGACTTGTGGTGTCTGTTTTCATATTATTCAGCCTATAACGGTCATGTGGGAACGTCTTGACCTGCTTGGGTCCGATAAGGTTCCTGGTTGAAGGCTTGGTATGAGTTAACAAGAACTTTCTGTCTCCCCCCGCCCTTGCTCCCGCCTACTGGTAACTTTCCATTCTATCTGCAAGAAATATATAAGTATGTGCTGAGCCATACTATGCAGCCACTTCTGCACAGTGGGATAGGACCTCTACTCTCGCCTGTGTTGTTTTTAGAAAACAAAAGGGGGAACTGTGGTGAGCCGTTTCTTCAGACCGGTCGCCATTACAAGATGGCGCCGGCCTCGTTGTGGTCTGTGACAAACAACTCCTTCTTTGGGAGAGTTGGCACTTGGTTCTTTGACACCCTATGAGAAAGCTCCACGTGGCAGCTTCACATTGGGTGTTCGGATACTTTATTAAGGCTGGGAGGGGCTTCCGGGGGAGGAAGAACTCTGCAGAGCCTGAATAAACAGCTGTAAGAAGATTCCCGGTGTTGCGTCTTCCTTGCGGGCAAGGGGGTCGCGACATTTAATAGCATTTCCAACATCTACCCTCTAGATTCCAATAGCACCCATCCACTTGTGGCCATCAAAATCCCTAAGGCCAAGGGATACCTCTCTTGCCCTCTTCTTCTGTGTTCTTGTTCTTCGCAGATGCTCTTAGCTTTAGGTCAGGTACATTTGAGGGATGCTTCCAGGTATGCTACAGACCCCCTGATAATAGGGGCCCTGATTCTACATGCATTTTAAGATACCATGTGGAGGAGGATTTCGCAAGAAGTTGATGAAGTTAAAGTTTCAAGGCCCTCTCTTGCATTGGCCCCTTCCACAGCTCTATCCCTAATTTTTTACTCATAATTTTGAGGCTATTTTCTTAAAGTGTATCCTCAAAATATATACAATGTAAATCCTACAAAACCTGGCTTCAACCCAGGGCACACATCTGAACACAGTTCATACCATCTATAGCAGAGACCGTAAGTGTAGTGGGGGTCAGCGTTTCATTCGGGTTCTCACGCCTGGCTCCTCACTCAGCCCTGACTGTATTGCTTTTAGTTCCTGGAATATGGGTGTTTTTGTTTGTTTGTTTGTTTCTTTATTCCTGCTGGTGATGGTGGTGGAGGGAAAGACAGGAAAAGATTTGTCTTCTCCATTATAGTATGTTGAATAAAAGAAAAGACATATCTGTTTTATTCCTTTTATTAAGCACATTGCTAGGGATACAGAAAGTATTTAATAACTACTTTCATTAGATATATAAACATGTATTGATTACCAGTCAGTGGCTTTCAAAGTGTGGTCTCTTATATCAGCAGTATCTGGGAACTAGATAGAAATGCAAAATCCCCAGATTGTTCCCTAGACCTACAAATCAGAAAGTCTGGGAGTGGGGCCCAGGGTCCTGTGTTTTCAAAAACACTTCAGTTGACCTTTTGAACTCTAGCATTTGAGAACAATTTTAAGGCTATTCTACATAATCATCCAGGAGAAATTCTCAAGGTAGGCATTATTATCATCCCCACTTACCATATTTGGAGACTGAGACTCAGAACCATTCTTTCACACAAGGTCAATATAGTAAGCAAGAAGAAAAGGCAAGATTTGAATTCTAAATTGTCTGATTTCAAAACCCATCTCCTTTCTGCTATAGTATATTACTTCTGGTGGGAGATTCCAAAATAATTAATGTCAAATCCCTTTGAAGAGCAAATCTGGGCTAGTCACCTTTCTATTGCTGTGACACAATGCCTGAGATAAACAACTTAAAGGAGGTAAGGTTTTTTTGGGTCAAGGTTTCAGAAGTTTCATTCCCTGGTCACTTGGCCATGTTGCTTTGGGCCTGTGGCAGCACTATACATCATGAAAGGGAGTACAAGGTAGAACCAACCTCCTCATTCTATGGCAGATGAGAACAGAACAGAGAGAGAAATGGGCCAGGGTACCAAGGAGACTTCAAGGTCATACCCCCAATGACCTAACATCTTTCTATTAGGCTCCACTTCTAGAAGATTCCACCACCTCCCAATAGCTCCTCAGGCTGGTGACTTCACACATGGGGACATTTAAGACCCAAACTACAACATAAAACCCAACTATAACACCATGTGATTATGTAACAATATTATTAGTAGAAATAGTAATAACTGTCACCATAAAGAATGCTTTGGGGCACATTTCTATGTTGCCTGGTCCTGAGGACAGAGAGATCCTGGTAAGTCTCCTTGAAGATTTGAAAGAGTTAATTCACCTTCTAGAAGCCCTGAATTCCTCCCAGTGAGTCACTGGAGCACAGAGGAGACCAGGTACGTGGGTGTAATAACACACACAGCACAGCAAGCATGAATGCACGTGCACATCCCCACTGGGAATGAAATGAAAATAGAAATAGAAAGCAAAGCCCCTTCCCTCGGTGCCTGTCTCTCCCTGTCACCTGTCATAAATCTTAGAGACCACAGTTCTGTGGGCAAATGAGATTCTCCCGAGCTTCTGCACGTGGCTTTTTGGAACACTAGACTCAGGTCTAGCAGTGCACTTTCCGTGAATGTTTTGTGTCCTGTACGGGTATTAGCATCAGCCACCCAAGTCTACGGTTGGAGAAAGAATAATACAAAGAAAAGCAGAAAAAGTAAGATAACTGGCTATTTATATCTGCTCTGTCGGAAGTGGTGACAGGTATAATTACTGAGTAGAAATTACAGGGCTGATTCCAGTGGTGTTCCTCCCGCTGTTTTCAGGAAGATAAAAGATTGAAAGTGTTCCTGACATCTCTTCAAAGGGAAGATGCTCTGGCATGCTCTTTCATTTATTTTCAGTTTGATTAAAAGCAATTTCCTGTTGTTCATAGTTGAACCTAGGGGCATTCCTGGCCCCCCAGGTTCAATGAAGCCTCTTGGAGGGGAGAGCTCTTTTTCAGCTCCCTGTTCCTCCCATCCAAACCCTTCTCTGGTCCTGTGTCCACAATGCTTCCAGTCAAGAGAAAAACAAGCTATTAAATTAATTCACATGAAGATGTTACCAACTTAATGGACTATAATCCCAGGGTATTTATGATAAAAACAGGAAAGGAACACAAGGTAAAATCCTATGACATTAAAACTGCAAGGAAGCAAAAAAAAAAAAAAAATCATCTAACTTAGTTGTTCCCAAACAGAATCAATTATCCAAATTACCTGATCCCTTTAGACACATTGTTTTTTTCCCCCTCAGAACTCACTCAGGTCTAATGAGTCAGACTCACCAGTAGTCAGATGTAGGAATTTGTAATTTTATGAAGCTTCCTGGGCCATTTTGCTCATTAGACAGGTTTAGGAAGCCCCTTAATCCATAAATGCAGGAAATGAATCAAGCAGGACAGAGTTTGGGGTGAAGAGAAAGTGAGATATTTGTCACTGGGCTAAAAATTAATGGTGTCCCAAATCCCAGTGATCAGGACAAACAATACTCTAATGCAATAGGAATAAATCGAAATTAAGTCAAAAAAAATCCATGATGAACAAAATGTCAGTTTTCAATAAAGACTGATCAGGTTCATTAATCTTTCCTTTTTTCTCAGACTTCAGGATAGCTCAGCTTAGCACTGCTGTTATTTTTTAAAATATTGCCTTCAAATATCTGCCTGGATTACCGAGGATTGTTCATGTCACCTTAAATTTTACTTCAAGGGAAATATCTCATGCCCCTTACCACATGGGGACAAATATTGAAGCAGGATGGCAATGAGGACATATGCAACCTGGAGACGTGATTCACTTTACAACAGGGAGGTTGAACATTGAAAAAGATAACACCTAATCATGAAAAATTGGAAGACTTTTTTTTTTAAATAGGCAGATTGGCTAGAGCTGAGTGTCTGCTACCCTCCCTTTTGGACAGGGTAAGGAGGGTAAGGACAGTTAGATATGGACAATACATCTTCCAAACATGCTACTTCATTCTTCCACGGGTTCTAACTGGCCTCGGTGGGCATTTGAGGTTTGTGATTCCTGATATGGCAGAAGCCCACAGAAGGGACAATGGCAGGATGATACTTAACACAATGCATCCATTTATTCAATAGATACAGATAATTAAGGCAGACTTTCAATATGGCGCACCCCAGCCAGGCTAGGTCCCCCTAAATGGAGGCTATAAGCTCTGTCTCTCTTGTGTTACTGCTTTTGTCTCCCTCTCCCAATTTAGTCCTATACTAGGCTTTAGAACCAAGATTTTTCAAATGGAAAACTTTAAAATAAGGCAAGTAGTGGCCAATTCTGCTTTATACATGGTCCTTTACTTAGTTGAACTCATACCAGCCACTTTCAACTCTGTGTCAGTATTTTTTGGAACTGGAAACTCAGCATACACCCCTTTTCTGGATGCTGAGTTCTTGGTCTCCCTATTATATCCAAGACCTCAGTACTCCAGCTACTGTCATTGTGGAGACTGGAGATTTATGCTTAGGCCCTATAAGCTGTTGACATTTATGGAGTACTTTTGGTATGCAAGACAGTGGAAGCACAAGAGTTTGCTACTCAGACAAAATCACTACCCTCATGGAGCCTTTTTCTTCTAGTAGAGAAATAAGTAAGTAAGTACACAGGCTTCTTACTGTTGTGATTCTCAATGCAACCTCCAACAAACTGCACCAAGTTCTCTGAGAGGCTGAAAATTCAAGTGGAGTCCAATCAAGGTATACTTGCTGAATTTTGCTTATGGGTCACCAACTTGAAACTCTGCCCACAGGTTGACCCCTTGCCATAACTCTGGATGAGCTTCTCCGATCCTGGTCTTCTGGTTCTGCTGGTTCTTGTCACTGGTTCCCCTAGCTAGCAGCCAGCATTCCCCCTGAAATTTACTTGTCCCAATAACCAGGCAGCCTTAGATGAATCCTCAAGCTGTCCAAATCTGTCCTACTTACCTATAGTTGTCCTTAAGTTTTGTGTTGTGGGCACTGTGGGCAAGATAAGGAAGTGGTTTAACACTTAAACTAATGAGAGAGAGAGAGAGAGAGAGAGAGAGAGAGAGAGAGAGAGAATAAATTTATTAAAATATAGCTTTAAATTATTAAAAGTAATAGCCTTGAAAATAGTAATAAACATGCTCCTTTATCAATACATAAAGTTATATGATCTAACTACCATGATTTCAAAGTAAAGGTGAGCATAAAAAAGATTTTGAGCTATCTACAGCTGCAATATTATACAGAAATGTCTGTGATTTTTAAAAAAGCCACAAGCACTCCCAATACTACTGTAACTTTTTGCTTATAATCATAATTGAAGGAAACCTAAATTTCAGTTCTCATATAATAAAAATAAAGTTGTAATATTTTTCTCATCCACGTTCGTGGGCCTCTTATGTTCTATTTGAGGAAAAATTTGGGGCCCATGGGAAAGAAACTTTGACCTGGAGCAACATGTCCCCAAGTGTTACCCAAGGCTCGGCAGACCTTTTGGGCCCATCAAGTGCAATAAACATTTACAATGTTTACTATTTCTAATTGAATTAAACTAGAAGTAACCAATAGTAAATGATGTAGCCCTAGAAGTCTCACACAATGCTAGTGGGGGTATAAACTGTTATATCTTGATCATTTGCTTATGTGTTTCAAAAGTCTTAAAATGCTGCAAATGCCATTTGACCCAGCAATGCAGTTTCTACATCTTATCTTAAGGAACTGGTAAGATGTGTGCAGAGCTTCAACCACAAAGATGTTCATGCCCAGCTGTGCAAGAAGTAATATGCAGCCAATAAAAGATGATGTAGATACATGATTATTGACATGAAAATATGACATCCAAAAATAAAAGCAGTATGGGGCATATAAAAATAATTGCATAAGCATATATTTGCACAAAAAAGCTGGGAAAGATATACACTAACTCTCTTTTAGCGGTAATTTCTAAGTGATTTAATGATAATTTTGTACACTCATATTTTCTTGTTTTTCTTTTACAATGAAGGCATAATATTTGTTGTAAATTAATGAGAAGAAAGGGAGAAGCAGAAATGTTGCCATATTGAGTACTTATTTACCCTGTTTGGGGACATATTTCCTTGGAAGAATTTCTGGGTAGACCCATTCTAAGTCATTCACAATTAGATGCCAGTCACTCTTCTAGATGCTCAGGATACAAAATTCAACAAGGCAAACAGGCTGCCTTATCTCACAGAACTTACTTTCCAGAGCAAAAAGCAGACAATTATCCAACAAACAAATGCATAAACATGAGCGTATTAGGCAGAGATAAATGCTTTGAAAAAAATAAAATGGGTTGAGGAATAAGGAATAGAAGAGACAAGGGAGATTAGGGTCAGGCTTTTCATGGAGGTAACATTTAAGCAAGAGACAGCCCTGTGTGAATCTGGACTAGAGAAGAACATTTCATGTGCAAGGAAATCACATTCAAGGTCCTCGGGCAGGAATAAGCTTAGCATATTTGATCAAAAGAGAGAAGATCAGTGTGCTAAGAATGTAAAGAGAAAGGGAAGAGTGGCACCAGGTGACTCAGTGTTGAGACGGTGGTAACGTGTTAGAAGATCATTTTGAGTCTGCGGTAGATGGAATTATTGCCCATAAATCTTTGCTCCATATACAGATATCACAAATCAATACCCTTGAGAGATATAGGCAGATCTACATCAGCCCCCACCCCCACCAAAGTGCTGGGGATTAAAGACAAGTCCTTGTACAAGTTAGGCAAGCCCTGTCTTTTAAAGGTTGAGAGAGATTTCTATGATGGGGGAAATATACTTCCCTGCCCCTTGAATTTGGAATTGGCCAAAAGACTTGTTTTGGTCAATGGCCTGTTGCAGACATGACACAAACATGAGTTTAAAATGTGTTTGTACAGTGAGTTTTTGCTCTTGAGCTTTTTCCACTGCCGTGGAGAGAATATACTGTGGTGTTTGACTGGACCTCAAAGAATGAGTCGTGCATACAGATCTGAACCAAAGCAGTAGCTTGATGTGAAGCCCAGCTAACTCCAACCAAGATCTGCAGAGCTGATTGTACAACTCACAGACCTGCAGGTGAGAGAAATGGGAATCACTTTAAGTGGCAGAAATTTGAAATGGTTTTATATGCACCATTATTGCCTAACAACTGCCTAATACAAGGAGCAAGGGGGAAAACACTGAGACTATAAAATAGCATACTGCCAAGATCTTATTTACATTAAAATTTTATTTTAGCTTTGAGCAAGGTTACAGAGGGAAAGGGATAAAGAGGAAGAACTGAGAGCCTACTGCATTTGTCACGGTGAGAGACAATAATGTTCATTTATTGTTATTGCAAGGATGAGGAAAGGAGTACATCTGGCATAGCAAGAAAGGGTCCTTGTGGACAGTGGCCTTAACTGGGTAGAGATTTAATTTCACAAGAGAGCCTTCTCCTACACTTCCAGTTGCCAGCCTACTGATTCTGAGATACCCTTTTTAGATCATTTAATTGTTGAGAGCCAGTGTTTCTCATGAAAGCTCTGCAGAACAAATTTCCTCCATTATTGACATGTAGTCCCTATATGTGAAAGAAGCTTGGGCTATCCACTCCCCATAAAGCCTACTCTTTTGAGAGCTGGATGTTCCTTGTGCCCTCAGTTGTTTCTCCTATAACCACCCTCCCCTGGTCTGCATTGTATTGTCACATCATGTTTTTTTTTCCATGTCTCAACCACCATATATCTTGGGCTGGTACTGTTATGGATACTTGAACACTTCACAACTTCTAAAACTATGCCCTCTGCAGAGGAGAAGCCCAGTGAATGTCTGAGGAATCAAATCAGTGAATCTAAGATAGCTAATATGTTGTCTTCAAATGGGTTAACTTCCCATTCTCTGGTCCAAGGTTCTTTTGAGAAAGTTCTAGTGGTAGAACAGATACTGAATTGGTATTTCATTTTGAATAAGATGGGAGAACCCAGGTGGAAATCCTACCCTGTAGAAGTCCCTCAAAATGGAAAAGAATGAAAAGGACGTCCAGGAAATGTTCTGTTCCCTCAATGCCTCTCTTTTCTTTGGTTCTGTTGGGAATCATGTCGGATTGTTACCTAGCAACACAGAGCTCATCTCTGGGCAATTTACCACCATTTCTCATTTGTCATCATTTGTCTAATCAGACCTGATCATAAATAAAATCTTCACACATTCAACTGACTTCTGCTTGTAATTAGAATCCATCTCCATCAGGGGAAGGACATTAATAGTCTTGCACCTTGCATGTGTTGATATATTTGTGTCTTTTTGTCATTTTCTAACATGCCACCCCTCATCATCTCACATGGTTCAATCTGTCTTGATTCCCTTCTGCAAAATCCCATCTTTCGTTGTGAGTTGCTATTAATTCAGGTGTCTTTGGAAGAAATTTGTAGGTCATCTCCACTTATTTATTCTGAACATATAGTCTGTGCAAGGTGACTTAATTTTTCAGTATGCTGCCCATGTTGAACACAGCTTTTGGCTTTCTTTCTATTATGCCAACTAGTTTTTTTTTTTTTTTACAAGTGTGAATGCCTCAAATATTTCTTGTTATGAATTGTACAGGGCATGAGTGGTTTTGTCCACTTCATATTACTTCCTCCTTATTCTGTTAATAATACTTCTCTTCTTTGGGGGATTCCAACCATAAAGTTATGATTTGGGCTTGCACTAAAAGAGAGAGTGGGAGAGAGAGAGAGACAGAAAGAGAAAGAAAGAAAGAAAGAAAGAAAGAAAGAAAGAAAGAAAGAAAGAAAGAAAGAAAGAAAGAAAGAAAGAAACCCACTCCAGTAATCCTCATTCATGGATCACAGTTCTAGAGTCAGGATAAGCCTGTGACACAGTCAGACGAATATTTGGGGAATTGTCTCCTCTCATCTCTTTAAAATAAAGTGAGATGACTCCAGTATTTCTTGTGACTATATCTCTTGCCAGATAGAAAAACCCACCTGTAGTTCTGAGAATATAGCCAACTCTGAAGGCCAGAGAGTCTAAAGATCATATAGAAATAGTCAATCAAAATAGAAAGGGTGGGGGGAGACAGAGAAAGAGCCTGAGAGGGGGAAGGGGAAAAGGGAGAGGAGAGGAAAGAAAAGAGAGTAATAGAGAATAAAAGACATAAATGCTGATGGCATTTGAATCCTGAGCTCTAGCCCCTCAGGGTACAAAGCTGCCTTAATTCCTTGGATTGCATAAGGTAAACCAGAATCCTACCTGTGCAGTCCATATATTCTTTGAGCCCTTTAGAGTTGGGTTTCTCTCAGAGGTTCTGATTTATACAAGTATAAAATTTATAACCCACAAAGTTGTAAAGCATTTTTAACGTATTTCTGCATTCATCAGGTTGAAACCCCACAACAATTCTCAACTCCTTGGAAGAAATTAATGTAGAGGGAATTGTACCCATTTCACAAATGGGCAAACAGGGCACGAAAATGGTGTGCTCTTTGTTTATGCAGCTAGTGAGGGCAGGGCTTCCAGCTCATGGTCCCGTGCTTTGTCATGACAGCAACATGTCCCCCCTCCACACCACCTCTGCCCAACACAGAGCACAGTGAAAGCAGCTGTGTGGTTGCCTAAAACATGTTGCTCAGGAGCTTGCCTGGTGCTCAAGAAATTTCGGTAGTTGGGGAGATGAAATAGATTTCTAAAATTGCAAGGATCAACTTCATGAAAACAAATGGAAATAATGGCTATAGCAGTTCCAGGGGGTGGGGTGGGGGAAATCAGAAAGAAGGAGCTCAGAAAGGTAGGAGGAGGAGACAGCATCACAGGTGCCAGAAATGATAAGGACAGAGGAGCAGAAGCAGGAGCAGAAGGTACTCAGGTTTTGTCCCCATTTTATTGGCATTGCACCTATCTCATGTGAATGAAGGTCGAATGAGCCTTTAGCAAGGCAAATATCAAAGACCAACATAGAAAGGGTCACCTGGGTGATTGTGATAATCACTGCAGCTGACTTCCACCCAGTGTCAGGATGTGGGGGTAGATGGATATCCATGGAGAAGCCTTCTCTGAGCCCTAGGACCCCACTCTGTGAACTCTGTTTTCCACTTAATTGTACTTCCATGACTTTAATCCATTCTTCTGCCCTCTTGAAGGGATTAGTACTGTTATCACAGCAGCTGGTTAGTTATTTGGGAGTGGACTCCTGATGAAAGGAGGAGTTCAGCCCTTTTACCTCCCCCAAGTGCCTGTTTCCTGGCCTCCTGCCTCCTGCCACAGCATGATGCACAAGAGGACCCTCTCCAGATGCAGCCTTGGATTATAAATCCCAGGAAGGTAAAGATCACATCTGTTTTGTTCATCATTTTAACAAAAGTTATTGGTATGACCACTGGTTCTGAATAGAAGTTAAATAGATTCTTTATTTATAAGAAAATCAGGATCATGATGGTAAATTTTATGAAATCCAGAAAAAAAAAAATTGAATTGAGATTTCACTTGCAGGTGTTGTTCTTTTCCACCTGGGAACTATTTTCCTTTATGGAATTTGGTATCCATAACATCTGCATCTTAAAGGCCATCTGGCCAGCCCTTGCTATCACCTGAAACAGAGATGACACAAACAGCTTCTGAAATGTTTGCATCCCCGTCTAAGGTCAGCTGGTTCAAACTGTGACCCATGCTAATGGAAGGGATATAACAGGGCCCCACTGACACCAAGATCTTAGAAGATATTACAAAAGATAGCAATGAAAACCAGGCCAAGGCATGAAGGCCTGTGCTTACAGGAAAGGCCAGGCAGATTTTCAAATGTCAGAAAAAAAAAGGAACATCACTGTTTCCAGGCAAAGAGCAGAGCAGCCTAAAAAGTGAGAAGGAAAGGCTTTAAATGGGACTCAGAGACCACACATCACCTAGGACAGAGTTAATGGGAGGCTAGTACTGCTCTTGCCTCAGGACCTGCAATCAGGGTGAACCCCATTGGACCTCCAACTCAATCACAACCACTTCATGAACAAACTGTAGCCCAGACAAAAAGATCTACTTGGTGACAAAAGAGTATGCCCCTTGGCATGGACAAATGACATTCCATGACTGGAAGCTCCTATGTCTGCTCTCTTCCCTTTGTCTGGCACATGCCATTCATTCATCAGACTATGTTACTGATTCCTAAGCCACCTGCAGGTGCTAGAGATGGAAAGATGAAGCCACTTCCTTCTGGAAGCTCGTAGTATCATTGGGTGACAGAGATTGAAAATAAGGGAAGCCCATCTTGGTTCTCATCAGCCATAGAAGGGTTCAAAGAAGGTCTAGACTGGACAAACATATTAATTCCTTAAAATCACAAGGATAGTTCAATGTAAAATACTGAGAAGTCTCCGGGCAAAGAGAGATTCAGATAGACAGTAAGTATCAAGCCTTGGTTAGCTACAGAGGGCAGTGGGCAATTTTTAACACGAGGTACATTCTCTTCCAGCTTCCTTTTCTCTTCCAGGCTAACATAGAACCATGGCTGAGTCCCTACAGAGGGAGGAAGGATCCTATGAGTCAAAATCAAAACTGTATGCTAGAATTCTCTAAGCAAGAGGCACAAGGCAATACTATCTACCCATGACCTCAAAGTACTGTAGAAGCCACCACTGTCTAGGCCATTGCTTGGTTCAGCACATTGAGAGCATCAGAGGTTGTAGCTCATTGGCATCTCCAGGGAGTTAGAGTGCTTAGGCCAAAGCACACAGCAGAGATGCAGCACTGATTTGGGGTCATGGGCCCAGAAGGAAGCAGTGGTATGGTGAGAAACATTTAGCACCTCTTCCTGAGCCAAAACTAAAGTGTATGCATATTCATATACTAATAAGGTTTATATAACTTATAATGATATTAAAATGTATCATGTACAATTCATAATTTTAAACAAATATTCTTTTTTATAAATGTCATATAGCAAATTAACCTTCACATAATACTTGCATTTTATTTTTGTGAAATTCTGTATTCATGAAAAACCTATAGCATATAGATTTAGTTCTGATCTAAATATTAGTTAATATTTCCCTTACTCTAATGAGTAAGATGAAAGCAAAACTAGCAAGATACTATTTAGGAGTGAGAACTTCTCTCATGTGTCAATTAGGGTTTCTTAGATGAACTGGATGATAGATTTTGAGTCCTAGATGTCTCTTTCCTCAATTTCTGTCCCATTCACAATGTAATGGCCACAGATGTGATACACATGTAAGTATAATGAATGCACATTATTGGCATTTTCTCTATCGTTTTCCTAAGTTTAGACAATCAACAGAATGATAAATCTGAATCTCTCTGTGTCAGTTTTCAACCCAAGGTCAGTGTTCTTCTCTAGGTGGCCTCCAGCCGATGACTGAGCAATAATGGTATAAGTCTAGTCACTTCTGTCCAATGTGGGACTACTCTGAAAGGTCACCTGCCAAGTTGCTCGCAACTAAAACACTCAGGGGTCACTCCAGGGGAATTGAGCTGACTGGGCCGTGCGAAATAACCACACAAGAGACAGAAATACCTTTTTCTTTGGGGGTGCTGTGACGGCTCCTCTGACCTTAAGGGTCCACAGAAAAAGATAGAGAGAGAGAAAGAGAGAGAGAGAGAGAGAGAGAGAGAGAGAGAGAGAGAGAGAGAATGTGCTGACCCCTTTTATTAAGGAGAAGCTATTCAAATGAGGCAAGGGGTCAGGTTTCAGGGGGCTGAGTATCTTCATGATGTCCACTGTCAGCAGGTTGACTGACACCTGGGTAGGCCACACCCAAGGGCACAGTAAGAGAAGGGGACACACACAGGGCATTTCCATGGAACATTCTATCCTAAACAGGGCAAGGGGTTATATTACAAAGGAACAGGTGAGCACAGCTTCACCCATGGGGATTTAGGAAGACACCCCCATGCACGAAGACACCATCCCTGGAACCCAAGAAGGGCAGCGCAGTCTAGCACGGCACAGCTGCTGCCTGACTGCCTCAGTCACCCAGCCAGGAAGTGACTCAGTTACGTGCAACGTTGGTCTCCCACAGTCACCTTTGCTCCCAAGTGCCCCTTCAAACTGATAGAAATGGCCAACTCAGCATTACAGTCTGATATCTATCTTCTTATGCCCTCCCTTGTATCTGTCCTTTTCTTTTATAGTATAAATGCCAATAATCCTCTAGTACTTCCAACATCATCTTATCAGTCTGCTTCCCAATCAACCAACTCTCACCTGAGTCTTTAGAGTGGAGAGGTAGAAAGTAGGCTATCCTAGAGTCAGAGGGAAAGTAACTTCTTGCAGTATCACAGACAATGGGGAATGTGACAAGGAAAGAGAACCAAAGAAAGACAGAGTCACAGAGGAAACAGATGTCACCTATCAGAAGGAATGAGATGACTCATTCACAAGCACAAGGGACATGCACTATCCCAGTGTAGACCCCAAGATTTAAGCATAATTTTGTAAAGGCCTGGAGATATAAAATAGCTAGAATAAGGAATGAGCTCATTTTTTTTTTCAGTTAATGCAACTGTATGGGTCCATTCCCAAATGGAATAGGCAGGCTGGGAAAGTACAAAAAAAAATTATAATGCAATGTGACAAAAGCTCTACAGGATATATGAATCAACTTCCTTCAAAACGGAAAAGGTGAGTCATTCAAACCTTAGAGGAGCCAGGGAAGGCTTCACAGAGGAGGTGGAATTTGAGCAGGATTCTGAATACTGAATAGGATTTGAGCAAGCAAGCAATTTATTGTGGATGTGTAACCGACGTTATTCTGCAATCTGCATTTGGGGTAAAAATTTGGAGTTCATAACCCACTTGAATCTAATGTATGAAATATGATATGTCAAGAGCTGTGTAATGTTGTGAACAACCAATAAAAAAAAAATTACTAAAACTCGGGAGGGTATAGATTGGAGCAAACTACAAGATATGATTTGTTGACTCATCATGATTATTTGATTTTTTTTTCCCAAGAGCACATACACATTTCAGTAAAACCCCTACATATTTTTCTGATCCTGCCTTAGTATCAGGAATGGTTGTGAAACAACTCAGTGTTGGAAGGGGGGTGGGTAATTAGTCTCTAATCAGGCAAAGGGCAATTTAGCAGTTCCTGTGGTGGCTGTACTATCTTATTGACCTGGTTTCTGACTTTTCTATCGTAAAAAAAAAAAAAAAAGAAAAAAGAAAAAGAAAAAAAAATCTGGACCAGAAATGTATTCTAGATGTTGGCCGGCCTAAGTCTATTTCTTTAATTATAAAATAGAGATAATAACCCACACCTCCTTTAACACAAGAGAGCCTTAGAATGGTTTCATTTCATTCCTTTATCATTGAAAAGTTCACCCTATAACTATTTGAGAGTAGGCACTATTTTTTTTGTTTTTATTTTGCTGATTTGATTTTGCTGTTGTTTTTAATTTCAGCATCAACAGCCCTGTAGATCGATGCCTAAAACATGCTAGGTACTAATAAAATAGATAATTGATGAATGACTTACATATAACCTCCTGGCACAGCTTTTTGAATGTGCAGAAACTAAAAAATTCATCTCACGTTTAAGTGAATATGAAAATTGATTGCATGTTAAATGAAGATGAAAACATACCTGTTTTTGCTCATACCTGCTGTAAATATTTATTACTACATCTCAGGTAGTAAACATTTTTTTTTTAGCTCTCCTTTCACTATTTGGAGCATTAAAGTGGTAGTACTATTAATAGAAATGTCAGAGGCTTGAGAATCTTAACAGAATTCCTTGTATTTGAATCTTGATTCTAGCACCATGGCCAGAGAAAAGAACCTAACTATTTGAGCCTAAGTTTTCTCATCTTTAGAATTTTGAAAATATTTGGAAAAATACAAATAAGATGGAGAATATGAATGGCATTGTGTAGCCCTTGATAATAGTAGGTTCTCAACAAATTTTAATTTCCTTTGGTCCTAAGATCTCCATTCTTCCTTCCCTGATAGATCAAGTTTTCAAACTTCTCTCCAAAGACGGGCAGAAGAACTAAGTGGTTTCTACTGCCCTTGATTCAGCATTTGGCTTCATCATGAATGGTGCTTTGCTCGGCCATCTCTCACCTGAGTCTTTAGGGTGGAGAGGTAGAAAGTAGGCTATCCTGGGAACGTACCCAGGTGCCAGTTCATACCTGGTTCTCACTAGCTGTACAACCTTATTGAGGTCATGCCTTCATTCATGTGCTGTTTTTCAATACCCTGACACTCCTCTCAGCACTTGAAAATAGATTAGAAACAAACATAGACAAGACTCCCCTTGCCTTACACATGTGCTGTTAGTTGGAAAACCTGGCAAAAAACAAAAAAACAAAAAAAAACAGGTAAGAACAAAGTAAATAATGTCAAATGTTAGGGGGTAATGAACACTAGGAAATAAATGAAAAGTCACTGGAACAGGGTAAGCCGGTGGAGAGTGCTGGGGTGGAGGCCTTACACTCAGAAGAATGGAGCAGGACACATTTGGAGTAAGTGAGGACTCAGACTCTGATAGGTGAGATAAGAACATGAAGGCAGAAAGAACTCCAAGGTCAAGAACCTGAGGGGGTGCATCCAAGAAACACAGGGAGCTAAGGTAGCTGGTAGAGAGTGAGGCAAGAAGAGACAAGTAGGAGGTGGAGAGAACTACAGACCCTTCCAATTTATGGCCTACATGGTGCACTGCTCTGAGCAATGATATGCACTCTTTATCTTTTCCTACTTCACATTCAGTGATGCCATATTGATAGCTTGGAATTGGGCATATTGGGAGTATTTTTGCCTCAGAAACTGGCAAGCTCTGCAAATTCAGACTTGATTGATTTTTTTGTTGATTTTCTAGACTTAAGAAAGTGTGATATTCACAGACATGCATATAGCATGGAACGTGCCAAGTTCTAAGCAATTATTGAGCACATAGTAAACTCTTCACAAAGTACACTTTTTTATATTTTTATGGAATATATCACAAATGCTTGTTGAACTGCATTATCAAAACCTCTCTATTTGGGACTGGTGTGCTCATTTTACTTCTTGTGTGTCATCAAATCTGCATTTCAACAAATGCTTGTTAATGCTTATTCTGTGTAGGGCACAGATGCAGGGATGAGTAAGACAGAGTTCCTGTTTTACAGGGATCTAAGTGGAAGAGACAAATGATAAAAAGTGCTTTTAATTCAAAGTAGACTATTATTCTAACTCTTATAAGAGAGGGACCACATGTGATGGCAGAAAAGAGAGAGATAAACTACAACTGGGATTATACAAAATGACTTCATGGGAGAGACAAGAGGAATGAGTAGATTGGAAAGCACGTCCCATATTTACCTGTGTGATGATGATGCTGTAAATAGTCTCCCTTCCCCTTCCAGATGGCACCGCAGACAATGAACTCACTAACTTATAAAATTGTTACAAATTTGGGGACATTTTGACTCATTTCATTCCTGGCAAAAGTGACTTCACATAAGCAATGCTGCAATGGCCAACAGTAGCAAAGCTGAACTGGGGAGCCAAATTCAATTGGCTTTGCTGCCTGCTAGGGGAACTGCAGAGAAAAGTTCTAAAAAAAAAAAAAAAATGAAGGAACATCTGTGAATGCACTCAACTTCACGGTCACGTAGGGTATAATCACCTAAGAAAGTGATGTCCAAATGGATCTTTGGCCCCTCACTCTTTTCTTTCTGGATCCACTAATTCAGCCGTTGGACAGCCCGAGGCAAACTGCTCTTCTTGGTAAGTAACTACACATTTCTGTTCCTGATGGGAAAATATGAGATGCTTGGGAAAGATTTCACAGAAAGAACTATCAGTTCACACGTACATCTTCCAGGAGCTGGTCCAAGGAGAGCTGGTGTATTTATCCAGGGCTCTAACACACTTGGCTAATAGAACAAACTGGGTACTCCCAAAGGAACAAATGAAGTTTTAAAATATCCTTCTTTTGCCACTCCCTTTCCTTTCTTCTGCTTTCAACCTGCTTTGATAAATGCAAGGCAATTCATTTTAAAACAAACAGATTTCTAGACCTTTTTGAATAATGCTTTTCTACTTAAGACCCTGAAAGTCCTTATTTCATCCAGCAAGGTCATGGTCTGGTCCATGGCCTATCTTACTCTCAGATGTCTGGCTGGACCAGGGAAAAGTAAGGAGGGTGTTTAATAATATAGGAATTACTTACAGACTTTTTAGTTGTGGTGTTGTAGTTATGTTTTTTTTTTAATTTATTTTACTTATAAATACATTCAAAAAGAATTAAGCATAAAATAATATGGTATTTGGGATTTTATTCAAAATAAAAAAGGGGAAGTGGGATTGCATGAAACAAGATTGGCTGTGAGTATATGTCATGGGCAATCAGGCTCAGGACACTATTATCTACTTTCACAAGTGTTTAGGATCTTTCCATTTATGCTTTGTAAAGAGTGAGTCTCAAATTCAGATACCTCAATGAATTTGCAGAGCAACCTACTGAGCTAGAAGAATGGGAGGTCTGGGCTGGAAGGTAGTTCTTTGGCTCCCAGGATACCAAAGATAAAATAAGAGCAGATTCTAGGAAGGGCATGCTGAGCTGTGGGAGAAGGATACAGTTTAATGGATGAGAGGAAGTACAGGGACTGTGAGGCCTGGGTTCTCAGTGTTTAATCCTTGAGAACTGAGCAACAAGAGGATTCCTGTAGCTTTTGAGGCGTGGCTCTGATTGAACTCACTTGGTGTTTAACTCAGACACGTAGTAGAAGGTAAATGAGGAACCATGAATAGAAAAGTGGTAAAATGGAAAGAAATATGTAGATGTAAGTCAGAGGGAAACTTCTTTCTGCCCCAAATAGCATGCTAATTCCTTGGACGAGGCTATCTACAGAAGATGCACTTATCACACTCAAAAATATCAAGAAAGTGACAGTGAATTCAGAGAATGATAGAAGCAGCGCTCCCTTATCTTAACATGTCAGAATTGTGAGCCAGATAGAGCTAGATGAGATGAAACAAATAAAAGTAGAATCCTGCCCTGGGTCCAAACATCATAGGCATAAGGACATTGTGGGAGATAGGAAACTTAGAAATAGCTCATGTGAATGTACCTGAGAGATTCAAAAGGCAATGAACACTATATAAACTATATGATGAGGATGACAACAGAAAAATTAGCTCTTTTAAGTGAGCATTAGAAGTCATGGGATATTTAACTTCAAGAAAATGGTAGAAATATCTTCGTTGGGCAGGATTCCTTGCAGTGTTAGGTTTATTTGTGCTTGGGAAACAAAAGACACTGAATTCATGCAGAAAAGAGTATAGAAGAAACAAGAGGCCCACAAATCTGTCCTTGATCAGTAGTTGAAGGAACTATGGGTGTTCAAATAAAATAGTTTATCAGATATGAGATTCAGACTGGAATCAGGGTTCAGACTGGAAGCCATCATGGGGGTCACTGGATATCCATGGTTGGGTTAGCACTGCCCTGGCCAGTTGAATAGCCATTTGTGGCCACTGAACATTTGAAATGTGGCTAAGCCAAGTTGAGGTATAATTTCTGAGACTGACCTATAACACTCAGTCCTCCTGCCTCAGCCTCCATTGTCACTGGGATTACAGGCATGAGCCACCACACCCAGAGCCACATATTCTCTCAGTTTAGTTAGCTCCAGTACAGATCCGCAGAGCCCCCACCATTTCCCACAGCTAGAAGTAAAATCTATCCCTTCTGCCTGACAGAGCTTGCATCTGATGATTTCTCATTTCCATCTCTACTCTGAAGTCACATGAGAGCGTATCACATCCCCCAATTTAAACTGTACAGCTCTTGAATGAAAACTATTACATTCACACAAGTGTGTGGCACAAAACGGACTATTTAAAAACACCAGGGCTGGGGTTGTGGCTCAGTGGTAGCACACTTACCCGGCAGGCGTGAGGCACTCAGTTCGATTCTCAGCACCACATACAAATAAATAAAATAAAGGTCTATCAACAACTAAAAAATATTTTTTTTTAAAAAAAGAAAACACCAATTGAGTTAATGATGAAAGTTACCATTTATTGAAAATTTACTGGTCCCAAACACTGCAGAAAGGTCAAGCTCTTTACGTACACACTGAGTTTACTGCTCACAACTTCAAAGGTAGATATTAATTTTACTCATTTTACAGATATAGACAGTGGGTTTTAAAAAGGTTGAATGACTACCCAACATCACAGCAATCGTAAATGCCAGAGTCAGGATTTGAACTTGGCTGGCTGGCTGACTCCAAAGCCCAGGTTCTGAACCATTGCAAAGGAAAAACAAAAGGGACACATAAATGGATGGATAAAATAAGTAGTGGTCAGAAGCACAATATCTGTATCCTTGGTATCCAAGTTCAAGATCTCCTTCAATCTCAACCTTCCCTTGTGATTTTAAAACTCCAAATGCTCCATCCCAGCAAATATCTGCATAGTTCGATGTGGGTAGGGGGGGACGCATTTCACCATTTTAAAGATTCATAATGAGCTAAAAGGCCAAGTCAAAATCAATTTATTCTTCACCAAAGTCTCAGGTCCCTGCCTGTTTTGTTCTCCTGAATAAAACATTCCTTCTCAAGTGTATGAGCTGCCAGCAGCTGGGAAGAAAGGGAGAGAGAGAGAGAGAGAGTAATACATATTTACATAATTAAGAAGAAGTAAAAAACATTCAATCGGGTTCCCTTTGTAACATTTATGTTTATCTGACTCCATAGCTCAGGAAAATGTTTGCCTAGTGTAGAAACCATGTGTATTTTTCATCTGAAAGCAGGATTCATATGATCGAAGATTTCTTTTTTCATCTGAAACTCAAAGCCCAGAATTGAGCAGCTGCCCCATAGCACTATGAGCCCAACAGCATGCATCCTCAGTTCCCTGTCAAATCTAGGGTTCATTAGCTTGCCACCTACCATCCCCAAGATGGTGACCATCCAACTGCATCCCTGACATAGGTACGGACCAAGCCTGTGGCTGTGAAGGTGACAGTGATTATAATTTATTACCTGCGTTGATTCACAGAATGTGGTTCCTTGTACAAACAAGCAGACATTTTTTCAATTGCACAATGCAATGGGTAAATTGTTTTGCATGGAAACTGTACTTTTAAAATTAATTGAGGTAGGCATTTGCAGATATATGCATTATGCATGTAAAAATAATACATCCTTGGGGGAAAAATGTCCCAGATGGCATCTATTTAACTTTAAAACTGTGTTTTATTAATGCATTTGTAAGGAAAGAGCTTAAATCAATGACCCTACTCCCACTAAACCCAGAGCATTCTGGCAAAACAGAATTGGGGCTGCTTGCTTTATTTCCCACCCCCCCCCTCGAAAGCAATGGCATTTCATTTTCCAACAGAGGCCTTTTATATTCATAATGTCATATTTTAATCCAATCAATGCACATTAGCTACAAGTAATGTAAATGTCATTGCTACTCTTTTCTCAAACCATTTTTTTTAATTTGCTAAAACCTAGTATATCACAATCTTTCCACCTCAGATTAATAAGTATTGGACAGCTATTCCATATTTCTTTTGGCTTATCATAGAGTATTATTGAACAAAGCTTTAGGATATTTCAGGCCAGGAAGTGAAACAGATACTCCTTGAATTCTAGCAAGTACCTGGAACTGCTACCCTCTTCACCCCAGGTCCACCACTGTCCTTCACAAGTCTTAGGAGAACCCAGCACAATTGATCCCATGAGGCCCTCACTCTCCATGTCTCCCACCTTTGCTAAAGTTGTTTCACCCACTTTCATTCCCTTTCCCTATAACCAAATTCTGCCTCTAATTATAGATTCAATCAAGTAGCCCTTTTCCAGGAAGGCTTTCTGGATTCCACCCTTATCTTGTCCCAGTCAGGTGGGACTCTTTTATTCTCTAATTGCTCAAAATATTTCATAAGTATATCCTGGGGGCTCTGGAAATAGTTCACCTCAACTTCTAGTTATTAAAGCTTTAGTATCCTCTTGTCTTGTAGATTGTAAGTGACTGGAATGTAGGGACCAATAAATGACATCTTTGCATCCCCTGTATTACTTAGTAGAGTCCCTGAATGCAGATGTTAATACCTATCTAGAGAGGGCTGAGGATAGAGCTCAGTGGTAAAGCTCTGGCCTAGCATGTGCAAAACCCTGGGTTCTATCCCCAGCACCGCAAAAGCAAAAGAATAAATAAATAAACACATGTCTGGAGAAATAATGAGAAGGAGGGAAAGAAAAAAACAGGAGGAACACGGTGAAAGACTATGTCAGAGGGAGAATGAGAGAGAGAGAGAGAGGAAGAGAATAAGAAAGGAAGAAAGGAACAGGAGAGAAGGAAAAGAGTAGACTGGAGGAAGGGATAGGGAGAACCTGGTTGTAAGTGTCAGCCAAGCTACCTTGGTGACTGATGGCACAGTATTGAGACATGTAAGTCAATTCAGCTTTTTCAAGAGAGTAGGTAGAGCCAGAGAAGAACCTGTTCAGCCAACCTCCCTTCCCTGCCTTCAGGATAGCCTAGGACAATGACCTTCAAAATTCAGTGTGCAAAAGAATCAACTTGGAAGACATACAAAATAGTGAGTTTTGCAACTGCATTTCCATCCCACATTACTTCCAAAATAATGTGGTTTAGCAGGATGCATAGGGGCACCAGGAAGGATTCTGCATCTCTAATGGTAACGCAGTAAATTCTGAGGTAGGTGTTGGGGATGAGGCTTTTCATGAAACAGTAGTCTCCTAGAGCTGTCCCCGCTCTTTGGCAACCCCTATTCACCACTTCTGCCTTCTGTTACCTGATTCCACAAGCTAGCATTTGTCACTGACCATTAGAACCCTGCTCCCCCCAAATAGTCTCCAGATTTGCATTCTTAACTTTTTGTTATCTAAGGCTTTATTTTACTTTAACATTCTGAAGTTTTATTCTCTGTGTTGTCCAGGGCCTTTCTTCTCTTAGATACCCACCATGTGGTTGATATTATTGTGACTCTTTGATTCCCCAAATCAGCTTAAATGTTCATCTTCCCCTGCATGCTGTGCCATCAGTTGCATCCCAGGTGTTTGGATATGAAAAGACCCTCCCACTTTCAAATCTACTCTGTGTCCATATTCAATCTCACCTGCAGCTGTCCATGCCTGAGTGCCCTCAGGTGTTGGCAGAACAACTGTTGTGCCAGAAGAGGCCACTGGGCTCTACATCAAGAACCTGGGTTCAATCATGATTCTGTGCAATGTTCAGGAGGTGATTATAAAATTTTGCCCAGAAAGTGTTTACTCATTACATTAAAATAATCATCATTTTGATGCAAAAATATATATAACCATATGGGCATTGGAGTTTCAAGACCCAGATTCAGAACCCAGTTCCACCACTTAACAGGGATATAACATGGTGAGTCATTTATCCTCTCAGATTTAAGTTTCATTTCCTATAAAATGAGATCAGTCATGCCCATACCTATATTGAAAAGTGGCTCTAAGGAATAAATGGGACTGTGACTGGTGAGTAGAGAGCACAGTGGCTGTGCATGGTGAGTACTCTCTTTGCAAATGGTGGTGATGGTGATGGATGGTAGAACATCATGGCTGCTATCATTATCATCATCACCAAGGGTTCAAGGAACACTTGGATATATACTATGTTTGTGTATTGTGTCCTAGTCAGTATATCAGCTTTTGGAGATCCAAAGGGAAACAAGTATGGTGTAAGTGCAGAAGTTCAGGTTCAATATTAGGTGCTGTCTTGACACCTGATAAAACCAGAAAGACTTAAGAAGCCTAACCGGAAGTTTCCTCCTCTTTCAGCTCCCATAGAACAAGTCCCCTGGGCAAACAGCCCTCCTGAATGATAGCTCAAGGAAACATCCAGTGAGTTTCAGTTTGCAGCAAGCTCACAGATTTATTCAAACCAGCCAATTACAGCCTCCCATGGAGCCACCATAACCTCTTAATATTACAGAGCCCAAGTCCTGCAGTCCAGGTTTGCTTGGTACACTCCTAAGTGCAACCCCTGTAAGGCAGCAGTGTCCTTCCCCAGGCTGAGAACCTATGTAACTAATAAGTTGCTGGGGTCCCATCTGACCAGTGCCAGGCGTCATGGGCAAGGCCAACCCCAGAACCCTAGGGTGGGCCCCCTTACCTCACCAATGGGATGAAGAGAACAAAGCTGGTCACTGATCCTGCCATTCACAACATAAAGGAGAAAATGTTGGGAACTTATAATGTTTTGACCTTTTAAATAAATGTAACTTTAAGTCCACTGGGATGAGTGGCAAATGGAGAGATCAAAAACACTATGTGAGTAGAGACAGGGAAGCAAGAAACTCTTGGTGGAGGGCTGCAGGGACATAGATTCACAGACCAAAGTGTACTTGGTTCAACTGAGAAGCTTCTCGTGAAAGCTGTAAACAGATTATTATGGTGCATCATCATGAAGGGTTCTCTCACTCCCAGCCCATATCCAGGATTCTCCTAGGGGGTGGTGTCCGCTGATTGTACACTTAAGCCTAAATTTCTCTATGTTTAGTGCTCTCTAGTCCACAACTGCCTGTGCCCACTATTGTTCTGTTCTGTCTTTATTGTTCATAGTTTCCTTTTAAGTTACTCTCATCGTACATTCTGTGGCTGAGTATTTGCTATAATAGAGTGGCTGCCAACACCTGCTCTTGTCTTCTGCTTGTCCCTGCTCTACAAACAACATGCTTAAGCTTGGTCTAGGGCAGCTGAGCCCCTAGATCACCTATTCAAAGCCAGAACTTTGCCAAGCTGGAAATGAGGACTTTGCTATACTTCCCATCTCCTTCTTAGAAACCTATCTATCTATGTATCATCTATGTATGTGTGTATGAAAGCACACATTAAATTTATTTCATGTATCAAGTTAAGATAATGACATTTGCTATTTGAATGCTTCCTGTGCTCCAGGCAGAATGGTTATTTACATTACTTGCTTATATCTTATATCTTTTTTTTAAACATTTGCCATCTCAAGTTTATTCTTTTTATTGGTTTTTCACAACATTACAAAGCTCTTGACATATCATATTTCATACATTAGATTGAAGTGGGTTATGAACTCCCAATTTTACCCCAAATGCAGATTGCAGAATCACATCGGTTACACATCCACAATTTTACATAATCCCCTATTAGTAATTGTTGTATTCTGCTACCTTTCCTATCCCCCCTCCCCTTCCCTCACATCTTCTCTCTCTACCGCATCTACTGTAATTCATTTCTCTCCTTGTTTATTTTCCCATTCCCCTCACAACCTCTTATATGTAATTTTGTATAGCAATGAGGGTCTCCCTTCATTTCCATGCAATTTCCCTTTTCTCTCTCTTTCCCTCCCATCTCATGTCTCTGTTTAAAGTTAATCTTTTCTTCCTGCTCTTCCTCCCTACTCTGTTCATAGTTGCTCTCATTATATCAAAGAAGACATTTGGTATTTGTTTTTTAGGGATTGGCTAGCTTCACTAAGCATAATCTGCTCTAGTGCCATCCATTTCCCTGCAAATTCCATGATTTTGTCATTTTTAGTGCTGCGTAATATTCCATGGTGTATAAATGCCACATTTTTTTTATCCATTCATCTATTGGTTCCACAGTCTAGCTATTGTGAATTGTGCTGCTATGAACATCGATGTGGCAGTATCCCTGTAGCATGCTCTTTTAAGGTCTTTAGGGAATAGTCCAAGAAGGGCAATAGCAGGGTCAAATGGTGGTTCCATTCCCAGCTTTCCCAGGAATCTCCAAACTGCTTTCCAAATTGGCCGCACCAATTTGCAGTCCCACCAGCAATGTACAAGTGTACCCTTTTCTCCACATCCTCGCCAGCACTTGTTGTTGTTTGACTTCATAGTGGCTGCCAATCTTACTGGAGTGAGACGGTATCTTAGGGTGGTTTTGATTTGCATTTCTCTGACTGCTAGAGATGGTGAGCATTTTTTCATGTACTTGTTGATTGATTGTATATCCTCCTCTGAGAAGTGTCTGTTCAGGTCCTTGGCCCATTTGTTGATTGGGTTATTTGTTATCTTATTGTCTAATTTTTTGAGTTCTTTGTATACTCTGAAACGGAAATGAGGAAAAACACTCCATTCACAATATCCTCAAAAAAAAAAAAAAACTTGGAAATCAACCTAACAAAAGAGGTGAAAGATTTATACAATGAAAACTACAGAACCCTAAAGAGAGAAGTAGAAAAAGATCTTAGAAGATGGAAAAATATACCCTGTTCATGGATAGGCAGAACTAACATTATCAAAATGGCGATATTACCAAAAGTTCTCTATAGGTTTAATGCAATGCCAATCAAAATCCCAACGGCATTTTTTGTAGAAATAGATAAAGCAATCATGAAATTCATATGGAAAAATAAAAGACCCAGAATAGCAAAAGCAATTCTAAGCAGGAAGTGTGAATCAGGCGGTATAGCAATACCAGATTTCAAACTATATTACAGAGCAATAGTAACAAAAACAGCATGGTACTGGTACCAAAACAGGCGGGTGGACCAATGGTACAGAATAGAGGACACAGAGACTAATCCACAAAGCTACAACTATCTTATATTTGATAAAGGAGCTAAAAGCATGCAATGGAGGATGGATAGCATCTTCAACAAATGGTGTTGGGAAAACTGGAAATCCATATGCAACAAAATGAAACTGAATACCCTCCTCTCGCCATGCACAAACGTTAACTCAAAGTGGATCAAGGAGCTAGATATCAAATCAGAGACTCTGCGTCTGATAGAAGAAAAAGTTGGCTCCAATCTACATATTGTGGGGTCAGGCTCCAAATTCCTTAATAGGACACCCATAGCACAAGAATTAATAACAAGAATCAACAAATGGGACTTACTTAAACTAAAAAGTTTTTTTCTCAGCAAGAGAAACAATAAGAGAGGTAAATAGGGAGCCTACATCCTGGGAACAAATTTTTACTCTTCACACTTCAGATAGAGCCCTAATATCCAGAGTATATCTTATATCTTATTGCATCCTTCCACAATTATTTAAGGTAAAAATTGTTCCCACATGAAAAAACTGAGACTGATAGAAATTAAGCAGCTGGCATATATAAGATAACGCACTTGAATTCAGCTTTACTTGATGCTAAATCTGTGCTTAATGTCTCTACTCTATTTTAATATAATGTTTGTTGTCATCAATGGAAGAAGTTTGGGCAAACAAGTTGGCATTTGGTTACTTTGAAGATTTAAGCCAAAACTGAAGGTTGAAATCCCTAACCCTTAACAGACGTAAGTCAGACCCATAAAAATGACTGGTTAGGAATAATTGTTACCATATCTGTGTTTGAATAAATGCAAGTATATTTTGTTTTCTTTCAAACTATATTATTATTATATTTATTTACATATGCTGCTTAGGTGGAGGAACCTTCTAACCACATAAAGCCTAAGAATTCAGGTCTTGTAGTCTTGCTATTAAATATCATCCTAAATATCTGCAATTAGGTTTTCATCTTCTGCAACTCTATAGGTTAGTTTTATATGAATCTGGATTAATAGTTCTTCTGCGGCATCACGGAGAAGTAGCAACTTAAAAAATATTTCTAAGACAAAAAAAGAAAATGAGTTTTATTTTCTTAGTTGAGATTTCAAGTGGTCCGGTGTTTTTGTTGTTGTTGTTGTTGTTGTTGTTGTTGTTGTTGTTTTGTTGTTGTTTTTTTTTTTTTGTTTTGGCCTGGTGGATTTTGTTATGACTTCTTTCAGAGACCCAATTACGATAAATCCTGCAACTCAGATGTGCTCATTTGCAATGGTCAACAAGATGCTTGTGGAAAGAGAGACTCAGAGAGCCATGTGGTGCTTGAAATGGGATCTCTGAAACAGCATTCCCTCCTATGCTATCCTAGGGCCTGATTTAAAATCCTTTTCTTTTGTGCAACATTCTATCAAAGTGGTCCACAGAGAAGTTGGATTGAATTTCTTGCCATTCTGAGCAGTTTGGCAAGGTGAAGAAGTTTATTTTAGGCAAATATGTACATATATATATATATATATATATATATATATATATATATATACACACACACATACATATATATATTTTTTTCCTGGAAGTAAGTAGTTCATCAGCTTAAGAAAAATACCAACTGTAGACAGAAATTTGGCCTGAGATACTGTGGCTTGTATTCTCTCTCAGTGGTCATGGTCAACTCCCGGAGTTTTTATTTGCCCCCCAGGGAAGTTATCCTATCTGGTAGAACAAGTGTGAATTTCCAATAGATTAAATGTTGTATCTAATATCAGGTTTAATAAAGCAGCTGAATTTTAGCCAGAAGGGTTTTTTATGGAGAAATTTTGTCCAGAAGAAATCATTATTTCTTTAGTCAATTACTCACTGAATCATAAAGTGTTGATATTTACAGGGAAGTGAAAGACTAGGAGATGATATTCTGGGATCTATTGAGCTCTACCAAGAGGCCATGGGTAGACCTCAGTGGTTTCATTAATGACCAGAGATTATGCACAAGCTCATTTATGTTCATGTGCAGACACTGATTGCATTAGTTTTTCTCTAGAGAGGTGAAAACATTCATCAGTGTTTTCAAAGTACTCAATGTTTAGAACCACTGATTTGAATCAATATTTATTTATATCTAAGTATTCTGGTACCCCCCACCCCCGGAGGTCATGAGACTCCACACAATCACAGGGCCAGGTAGAGAAGCAAAAGTCCTAGATAGAAGGTCTTCTGATTCCTAGGCCAGTGCTAACATGCTGCTTCCAAATCATTAACAACAGTGGAATGATTTCTTTGGCTATGTCTGAATTGCAGCCTATAACTGGGGTGTGAGAAAACAAGACACATAAAATATGTTGCTCAAAAGGAAGAGGTTTTCATATTGAGTGTGTTTTTATCTAAAATTTAGAATAGAGGAGTATATTGAGTTTACCCAAAAGGAGAGCTGAGACAAGCATTTGGACACAAGTTGCCTAATTTGCTGGGGATGCCAGAAGTCACTAGAAGGGACTTAAAGAGTGTGACAAGGAAGAAGAGAAAGTCACCAATCAATGTGTTAGCTGGAGGGAAAGTAGTGTGGGCAAATAGGATGTCATCTTGGGGACCTCACTGCTCAGAGTTTTTCTACTAGACAAGCAAGAAGCTGGGACACTTATGTTCTAACTGCTGTCCCTCATAAACTAAGGGATTGTCTTGGTCATAAATATATATATATATATATATATATATATATATATATATATATATATATATATATCTGGTAAAGAGAGGGAAAACATGTTCATTAAAGACAGAGTTTTATAACACCTGATAAAAGGTGTTTCAGAAGTTAAATGAAGGAAGACATATCTGTCAACTAAAGTATTGTTGGGTTATAAAATTTTATGAATAAAAGAAATTCCAGAAGTCATTTATACTATTACTCCCTCTTTTACAACCCTCTTTAATATCACTCACAGTGGTGATTTCTGCTAGTCCCTTCAATGTTTGGAGATACATTACATGTAGAAGTTGTTTTTATGGCTTCAGGGTCACCTTTGTACATTACTAACTTCATTTATATGGATCCATAATCTATTGGTACCTTCCACTTGTGCTCAACCTCTCTTTGAGATCTATTCAAAATATACTCAAAGTTTCTTCCAAATGATAGCCTATAGTAGCCAGTCTCCAGATGGCCCCCCATGACCCCTGAATTCTGCTATCAATGCTCTTGAGTAGTCTCCCTCCCTGAGTAAAGCTGATTATGTATCCAATAGAATATTTTGGCTACAACAGAATGTGACTCCAAAGAATGAATCCCAAAAGTCTTTGTCGTTCCAAACTTCTCTTGGATTATACACTCTGGGGAAAACTCAGCTGCCATGTCGTGAGGACACTTGAGCAGCCTCATGGAGAGGTGGACGTGATGAAGATCTGAGTCCTCCTGCCAATGGCCACATGAGTCAGCCATGTTGGAAGTGGATCTTTCACCGCCAGCCAAGCCTGCTGACGACTTCAGCAGCAGCCAACATTTTGACTGAGACTTCATGAAAGACCCTGAGCCAGAAACACCCAACCACGCTGCTTCCAGATTCCTGACAGAAACTGCAGAAGGTAACAACGCATCTTGATTCTTCTAATCCGCTGAATTTTTTATATATGTATGATAATGCCTAGATATTTAATACTTAACCTTTTTGGTATTTAAAGGTAGCTACTCCCTGTCTTCTGTGCTAATAAACAGCCCACTTTACTTCCTCTCTGCTCTTGTGTGGCCTGTTCTTCTACCTTTTTGCTCCACTATGAGAACTGTATGTCAATAGCCTTTTTAGTGTCAGTCTCTGTTAATTAAATCTCTTTGTTCAAATTCAGCCAGTTTATGCATCAAACAGGAGAATACATTGTTTAATATACTAGAATTTCCAGAAGGGAAGAGAGGACCTGGGCTTAGAAACAGCTAACACCAGGCATTTAAATGATAACCGGGCTCTTTTTTCTTGCTTTTTATCTTAGGTTCCAAGTTCATTTTCAAATTTGCTTTTCTCGGGAAGTTAGCATCATTTTTAATGTAGCTTTTCCACTCCAGTGTATTTGAATATACCACATATAGGCATATGTAGCGAATATGCAGCTGAGTGGCCAGGAAAAAGAAAGAAGGGTTGTGCGGGGGAGAAAGGTCGGTCTCTCAGACAATTCCAATTTTAAAAATCTCAGGGAAGAATTACAACTGGTCTGGTCCAGATCACATTCCCATCCCTAGGATACTTTATCAGGCCCAGATAGATTATGCGTGTGTCCCTATGACTGAGGGCACAGAAATAGAAGCTTATAAAAATCATGGGTGACCTGGTGTCTTTAAAATGAAGGTGGGCTTTGGATCAAGAAAACAACAAGTAACTTTAGCTATGTTTGTTGGATATGATGTCTGGACTAGTGTCAAATAGATAGAGAGCATTCTCTGGTAGTCGGATCAGTATATCTCATAATGAATGGAAAAAGCTGGTAAGGGATAAGGTCTCTGGAACAAAAGGTCACAGTCAAGAGCACAGTATGTTACTGAGAAAGTCTACTTCTAGTTAACTCAGAGGGTTCATGACCCAAAGGACTGTAGAGGTAGAGTGGATAGGTAGCTTAGGTAAGTAGTTAGATTTCCAGAGCAGGCAGATAGGAGCCCAGGCTCAAGGCCATGGCTTCCCAACCACAGCAATGTGACACTCTTGGGGTCATAGTGTTCCACGGGGAAATCTGAGGGGTTCATCTCAATTCATTGTCAACAGTAATTAAGCTACCATGGTTTATGAAAAATTTCATTTTTTTTTTTTTTGGTACCAGGCTGGATTTTTAGAGTCATTCTTGTGATAATAGCCCCTCGCCAACATGCAACCCAAGAGTCACTATAGTCTTGTGGTTGGGAAGATGGTCACATCAGCAGATAGTCTTTATTTGAGCTTTTGATTTCCTACTTCTTGGATGTATGTAATTTGGAAAAGTTGTTTAATCTCTCCATGTCTCAATTGTGCCTCACCATAAATTGTGGGTGATAAAAATTCTATCTCACAGGAATGTCACAAATTTAATGAATTAATTCCTATAAAGGGCTTCCAACAATCATTATTATTGTTATCATTGCCATTGTAATTGAACCCAAATGAAAGGTTTATATTTAAATCTATACCTAGGAAAATGGTATAGTCCCTGTTGGGAGTGACATTAATTTAATATCATCTGTCCTCTAAGTTGGAGGAGAAGATAACTTGAATTTGTCATTTTAAGCATTTGTCATTTTAAGCAGTGGACTTGATTATAATCTCTAGTAAGAGAGTGGCAAGGCAAAGTGAGCTGGAATGATTTTGGGGGACAATTTGGATGAAAATAGAGCCTTCTTAGAAGACTGCAACATCTATCCTGTCATGTCTTCAAGTCTGTACTGAATGCGTGTGGATCTGTCTTCAAATGATACAAGAGCAAATATTCCCAATGCTCTTCCACAAAAAATGAGCATTCATCTGTGGGATGTTGGTTTTCCGATTGCAGTGGCAAAGATATAAACCATATTTAGGTCCCAACATATCCATCATAAAAGCTAATCTTTCCTAATGCCCATTTTTATCCAAGTACAGAGCATAATTAAATGCTAGCACAGAGAAGCACTGCATTTAGAAAAGAACAAGGCAAGATCATCGACCACAGCTATTTATATACTCCTCCAGCTCAAATATTTCAGACTGTGCATGCCTGCTACCAACATCGCTTATTTTTTAAATCCTTTTAAAAACTGCACAAATCACATTTTGAAAGATGTGGCAATTGGATCATTACATCAGATAATCACAAAGCTTTAAAAATTAAATGATGCTTAAAGATCACTCGGTACACCTAGCTATCTTTTTATTTAATATTTTGAAAATCTCTGTCCCAAGTCACAGAAGGACTTATAGAAGCAGTAACTGCTACACACTCAACCAACATCCTGAAGCAGTCATTACCGCTTCTCTGTAAAGCCTAGACTGAGCATCAGAATTGTTACACAGTGATCCAGGCAGGCACTTTAAATGAATGAGAATTAGCATAAAAACTGAGATCTGTTTGCTCTGCCCTGATGGTGGCTAGCTAAACAGAACCCAAGGTACTCAATTTCCATCTTCATCTGATCATATCATTCATATTCCTCAGTTACAAATTATTTGAACCATATTTGTCCATCTCTACACTGTTTTGATTATACCATGAATAATCAGTCCATCTCCATAAATACATTAGTGAACACCTTTCTTGGACCAGGTCAGGGATAAACTCCTGTGGTGCAAATTACCTTTTGATAATGAGGCATAATTCATATGCCAAATAATTCATACTTTTAAAGTACAAAATTCAGTGGATTTTAGTTTATCCACAAAGTTGTACAGCATCACCTTTGTCTAATTTGAGAACACTTTCATCACCCCCAAAAGAAACTCCATACCCATAGCCATCATTCCCCTATGTTGCCCTCTCCCCCATCCACTCAGCTCCTGGGAGCCACTAACCTATTTTCTGTCTCCATGAATTTCCTTCTATATTTGGATATTTCATGTAAGTACAATCATACATCATGTGCTTCGTGTGTCTACCTTCTTTCACTGTTCATAATGTTTTTAAAGTTCATCCAAGTTGCTACACATATCAACCTTTCTTTCTTGTGGACGAATAATATTTCTTTGTAATGGCATGACACATTTCACCTATTTGACAGTTGATGGACATTTTGAGTTTTGGGCTCTTATCAATTATGCTGCTATCAACATTGGTGTACAGGTTTTTATGTGGAATATGTTTTCAATTCCTTTGGGTATGTGTGTAGAAGTGACATTATTCAGACATACAGTAATTATGTCTAACTCTTGAGAAATTTCCAAACTGTTCTCCCAAGTGGTTGTACAATTTTACATTCACACCAGCAATGTATAAAGGTTTCGATTTCTCCTTCTCCTCACCAATACTTGCAATTGTCCCTCTTTTTGTTATGTCCACTCTAGTGAGTGTGACTGTTATTGGTTTCTGGTTTGCATTTATCCAATAACTAATAGAGTGAGCATCTTTTCACATGTTTATCTGTATATCTTCCTTGGAGAACTATTTATTCAAATACTTTGCTCATTTAAAAAATTAGGTCTATTGTTGTTGATTTGTGTTTCTTATGACTGCTTGATCCTTATCAGACATAGGATATGCAAACGCTCTCTTCCACTTTGTGAGTTTTCTTTCCAGTTTTATGAGTGTCCTTAATTGCATAAAATGTTTTAATTTTGATGAGCCCAATGTCAACATTTTTCTTTGGTTGCTTCTAATTTTGATTCTTTTTGATGTTACTGTCCAATCCAAGGTCATTTAGATTATCCTTACATTTTCATCTAAGAGTTTTATAGTTTTAGCTCTCCTATTTTTGTCATTGGTCCAAATGTTTTAATACTGACTGGTATACAACAGTATACAAAAATATATATTTAAAAGTATAGAAAAATTTTGTTCCTATATAATTCCATTTCCTTTCCCCACTTTTATGCCGATATTGTGGCATAAAAGTTATACCTACATGCATTATATGCACATCAACACAGAGTTATATCTTTTACTTTATAGAGTCATCTCTGAATCTCTTATCTCCTGATTTTGGCATTACAAGTAATGCACTTGTGTATTCTGTTGTCTATTCTCCATGTAGTTACATAAGGATTGAAGTTACTGTCTAGTGTCCCTTTATGTTAGCCTGAAGGAGTCCATTAGTATTTATTGTGGAGGTCTACTGGTGATGGATTCTGTTTTTGTTTATCTAGGAATGCCTTGATTTCTACTCTGTTTTTGAAGGACAGTTCTGTGCAAACACAAATTTTTAATTGACAGACTTTTTCTTTCAGGATTTAGACTATGTAACCTAACTGCCTTTTGGCCATCATGGTTTCGCATGAGAAATCAGCTGTCCATCTTACTGAGGAAGCCTGGTAGGTGATGAGTCACTTGTCTCTTGCCTCTTGCTACTTTCAAAATTTTGTCTTTAACTTTCAAAAATTTGATTATAATTTGTGTAGCTGTGAATTTCTTTGGTTTTTATCTAATTTGGAGTCTGTTGAGCAGCTTGGATATGAAGATTAATAAGAATTTTAAAATCAAATTTATAAAATCTAGGTTGCTATTTTCTCAGTTTTCATACAGAAAGAAAAGAGGGTACAGTCTTTCTTCTCTCTTTTCTTTCTTGGAGTCCAATTTTGTCTCTCTTGGAATATGTAATGGTTTCCCACAGCTCTCTAAGACTCTCTTTAATTTTTGTTCCTTCTTTTATAGACTGGATAGTCTTAGTTTATCTATCTTCTAGTTTGCTCTTTTATTTTTTTCCTGCCGAGCTCCTCTGGTTAAATTTTAATTTCAGGTGTTATAATTTTCAACTCCAGAATTTATATTGAGTTCTTTTTATCATTTTATTTCTTTGTGGATATTTTTTTTCTGAGACCCTGTTCTCATATTTTCTTTTAATTATTTAGACCTGGCATTTGTTGATTCTTTGAACATACTTGAGACATCATGAATTCCAATGTCTAGGCTCTCTCACAGTTGCTTTTTTTCTTTATGTGTCACATTGTCTTGTTTCTTCATATATCTTATATTTTAAAAAAAAACAGACATTTTACATTGTTTGAAGGGGGTAAATATGGAAATGAATTTCTTTTCCCTCCCCGGGATTTGTTATCATTGCTGTTATTGATGTTGTTTTGTTTACTGACTTTTCTGAACTATTTCTCTAAGGCCTATGTTCTCTTCCTTGTTTGTGTGGCCATGAAGTGTGAGGTCAGTTATCTTAGAGGTCAGCTGAGGATTAGACAGCCATTTCCTTAAATGGATCAAATCAACAGTCCTCCTGGTCTGCTGAGGAGGTGTGTGCTATGTGTGTGTGTGTGTGTGTGTGTGTGTGTGCTGGAACATGTTTTCAGTACCCAGACAGGCATCTTAAAACATCTACCTTAGCCTTCACTTTCTGCTTGCTTAGAGACTCAAGGTCTATGATTGTGTACATTTCAAGTCTTCCTGATTGTGTACACAACCTTGGATATGTGCATAGCCCAAATCCTCAGAAACAGGACAAAGATACTCAACGTCCCCTAGGAATATTTTGTTTCATTTTATTTTTTAAATTTTCTTTTTCTTTTTCTTTTTTGTGTCAGGGGAACCAGACATTGAACCCAGGCACACTTAAGCACTGAGCCAAATCCGCAGCCCATTCTTTTATTTATATTTTGAGACAGGGTCTTGCCAAGTTATTTAGGGCCTCACTAAGTTGCTGAGGCTGGCCTTGAACTTGAGATCCTCCTACCCCATCCTCCTAAGCCACTGGGATTATAGGTGTTTGTCACCACTCCAGATTTTCAAAATTTTCTTCTAGCCTATCATTTTCCCCAAATGTTATTCACCACCTCAAATTGCTTTCTGTGATGAAAAATTGCCTCTAATTAATTTCCACAAATAGTCTCTGGGAATTGACTGCTTACACTGGGTGAGCGATGCTATGGTTTAGATATGAGGGGCCCTCTTCAAGCTCCTTTGATAATTCAGGAGTGTTCAGAGATGGATTGAGTGGACTGGGAGAGCCGTAACCTACTCAGTCCATCCTAGTTTGAACAGACTGCCTGGGTGGTAGCTGTAGGCAGGAGGGGTATGGCTGGACGAGGTGGGGCATGGGGGCAGGATCCAGAAGGTTGCTTCTTCTCTACCATCCCTCCCCCTTTCCCTCTCTGCTTGCCAGCCAACATGAGCTGAGAAGCTTTCCTCTGCTATGCTCCTCCTCCATGAAGGTCTGTCTCACCCTGAGCCCAAAGCAGTGAAGTAGGCAGACTATGGACCAAACCTTTGCAAACATGAGCCAAAATAAATGTTCCCTCCTCTCAGTATTTCTTCCAGGTATTTTGGTCACCATGATACAAAGCTGACTAACAGTTTTGTATAGGGTCTAGCACAGGCAGTCTTATAAGTCAGTTCTTCCCAAAAGCCACCAGACAAGAAAAGTGATCATAATCCTCTTAGAATTGGGCTTCGACAAAGTTCAACTCTGTCTGCCCCCTTCAGCAGCTGCCAGGTTGCAGTTTTCTATTGTCACTGCAATCTGTTCATATTCAAGGCCAATACAGGGCTGTGGATATGGGTGGAAAAAAGGGAAATTAAAATGTCACAACACTTGCTATTCTTACCAATGTTCAGCCATTTTTATTGAATAAATGCTCTTTAGATTTCTATAGATCTTTAGTTGGTTTTTAAAGTTCCAAAAATGTAAGATTTTGACCATCTTTCCTGTGTTGTTCTTGCTGTTACAGACCAGAGAACTTTTGGAAGTCCTCATTCCACTCTTTTCTCTGACATCACAAATTATTTTTGTATTCCTTCTCTTTAGCTTTCATGACATAAGTAAGTTTATAGAATCAGAAATCTTTGACATGGCTTACAGGGTCTCGTATGATCTGTCCTTCTGCTTTCTTCTTAAAAGTCCTGTCTTGGCCAGATGCGGCGGTGCATGCCTTAATCCCCGTGGCTCGGGAGACTGAGACAGGAGGATTATGAATTCCAAGCAGCCTCAGCAAAAGTGAGGCACTAAGCAACTCAGTGAGACCCTGTTTCTAAATAAAATACAAAAATAGGGATGGGATGTGGCTCAGTGGTTGAGTGCCCCTGAGTTCAATCCCAGGTACACCCTCACCAAAAAAAAAAAAAAAAGTCCTCTCTTATTCAACTTTTCCTCACTTGATACAAATCATTCCTTTGGTTCCTTTTTGCTTCTCAAACATCCAAAATTGTTGCTTCATCACAGCCCTTGCATCTGGTGTTGTCTCTATCCAACGTCCTCCCACCCCCACCACCGAGAAGAAATTTTGTATCCTCTAGCCTCATCTTAGATACCATCTTCTCAAGCAGGGTACCCTTGACACACTTTTCTGGAAGAACTCTATTGCCTCTGACCCCCAGTTCTCTCATAGCTCCAAGTTATCTTGATCATCTCTGACTTATTTCTTTCACGGCCTTTATTGAACTCAATTATAACATGTGTTATATTCATTTCATTTGTTCCTTCCAACAGAAAGTGAGCTTCTGAGGATAGGAACCTGGTTGGCCCTGTGCCTTCCTTTATCCCTTTGAGCTGCATGCTTATTGGCACATAGCAGGTATACAGCTGTGGGTAGTTAAATGAATAATAATGGAATGATGATAATCTACCCAATGGCAAGAACACCTTTAAGTTTAGGATGCTAGAAGTATACTCCCTCAGTTAAATTCCAAGGACCGACCAACCAAAATGTGATGAGGAGTCAGTTATACAGAGAAGAGAATGAGAAGCACCTTGAACTCCTTGTACTTGAGAAAACTTGAGAGGGAGGGAGGCTCCCAATCTGGGGGTTAAGGTACATGCTCATTTCCCCCATGATCTATAAAGAGACACCAAGGCTCCGTTTTCCCCACCTGTACAATCACCGAGTTGAGTCAGGTGACCTCCCAATGCCTTCCAGACTCTTGCCCCGTGCCCGAAGTCCCACAAGGCACCCTATTACCAATTAGAGAGAAAACTGCTTAAAGTTCACGACATAAAATTGATTTCAAATGCTACACAATAAAAGAATAAAGATGAAACACCAGGATACCACTTCAACAGAATCCTTTTTTTTTTTTTTTGTCCATAATGATACTTTAATGTATTTTGCTAGGGACATTTTGAGGTTTATAGCACTATAATAAAACATATAATCTTTCATCTGGTTAACCAACTTATAGCTATTGTATTCTCAACTGCTCTGGGATGCAACCGAAATTGAATTTGCTGAGGTTTTTATTTATTTTTTTATTTTAAGTAAAATAAGTAGTGAATCAAATATACCAAGTGATAAAAAAGATCTGAGGTTGTCTTTCTATGGATACCCTAGTAAACTGGGATATTTCTCTGGCTTTCAGCACCTCTGGCTCTTATTTCAAAAGATCACTTTGGAGTTGAATCAGGAAAACACACTAAAGAGGAAATCATTAGATAGCAAGATAATTTGTACCCCCGAAATAGAAGAAAGACCCTTTACAGAACACTGGCTTTTCCAGGGTTGGATAATGAAGCTTGGCTACTTAAGACAGAGGCCAGATGAGTAAATCAAGTGAATGATGTATGCATATTTTTAGAAGTTGTAATTTCTCAAGGACTGAAATTTCTCTATGTGTGCTGAATTGAACAGTGGTCATTATAAAATAGGCAACATGGATATAGGTTAAAAAGGAATTTGGTCATTATTTAGTCTATCTCAAACAAGAAAAGCCTCTATCAGATTTCTACCTGGGAGCTGGAGAACACTGACCCTCCAGGGTGGTTTCTTCCCTACAGAAGCAGTTAGAATGTGCTGTACAGTTGCTACAGTTCTCTGCACTGGAAGCCATGTGCTGAAGACCCATTAGTTTCAGACTGAAGGGCAGTAGGTAATAGCAAAAGATTGTCGGCACACAAGACAATCTTTTGCATAAATGCACTCTACTGTCATGTATAACTAACTAAAACAAATTTTAAAAAAGAAAACAAAAAAAAAATGACTGCACAAAATTTTAAGCATCTAGTCTATTCAACTGGACAGAAGACTTTCTAGAGGATTTCTTTTTTTAAGTACTTGGGATTGAACCCAGGGGTGCTCAATCACTGAACTACATCCCCACCCTGTTTCATTTTTTATTTTCAGACAGGGTCTCACTAAGTTGCTTAGGGCCTTACTAACTTGCTGAGGCTGGCCTTGAACTTGTGATCCTCCAGCCTCAGCCTCCCAAATCACTGAGATTACAGATGTGCACCTCCGTGCCTGGCATTCAGAGAAATTTTATACTAGTCTATGCCAGGGTTTCTCAACCTTGAGACTATTAATCTTTGGAGTTGGATAATTTCCTGCTGGGGCTCAGGGAACTGTGTTGTGTATGGAAGGATTCATAACAGCATTCCTGACCTCTGGATTACTGGTCCCTGGTAGCAAGATTCTGCCACAGGTTTGACAAACAAAAATGTCTCCAGATAACATCAAATGTATTGTGAGGTAGCTGAGAGTTACTAGTATGTTCCTAAGAGTATATACCTCTGATATGAAAGAAAATAAATAAGAATATACTGCAGAGTATGCCAATACTCAGTTTATAAAGGATACCTCATTTGGGGCCATTTGTTTGGGGCCAGTGACATGACATCTTACTTATTCAACACCTCATCTTATTTCTACATTATGGGAACAAGTCCATTTTTTGAGCGATTTCCTCTTCTAAATTCACAAGAACCCTACCACATATACCAGTTGGTACCAATAAAGCCTGGTTTTGGAGTCAGATTTTTTAACCTCTAAGCTTTCTAATCTCTTGCTCACTGGTGATGGTCCTCATGACCATGTACATTTCACAAAGAACATAGTGGTTAAAAGTATAAGTTCTGGAAACAAATGGGCCAGATGATTAGATTTGGAGAGCTGTAACCTAATCAGTCCATCCTCCTCTTAATGGACTGTCTGGGTAGTGACTGTAAACACGTAGGGAATAGCTGGAGGATCTCTGGGGCTGTGCCCTGGAAGGGTACACCTGCCCTACAGCCTCTTTGTCCCTCTGTCTGTCTGCTTCCAGATCCCGCCATCAGCTGATTTGCTTTCCTCCTCCACTGGGCCCTACTCCCATGATGTTCTGCTGCACCTTGGGTCCAGAGCAATGGAGTTTTCCATCTATGGATTGAGACCTCTGAAACATGAGCCTCAAATAGAGCTGTCCTCCTCTGAGTTGTTCTTGTCAGGGTTGTGCTATTTCTCGGTGGTGGAATTTCACATGAAACCCAGGCCTCCTTTTATCCTTGGCCAAGTATCTGTCTGTTGCCCTGGTGGTATTACCTTTCATTCCTTGGTTCTGATTTCTTCATGAACTGAAAAAAAAAGTATTCATCAATATTCATATAGGGACCTGAACCATGCTTGTGGCTGTGGAATAGCTGCACTGGGGTATCCAGGCATTTAAATTGCTCCCCACTGGGCGTCAGAAACCCCCAGTGACAGATTGCAGAGTACTCCAGGAGGAGGATTATAGTTTTCCACAGGGATGAGAGGGCCAAGACTTGTGAATAAATGCAACCGCCAATTAAACTCCCTCAACACTATATTTAATTTAGAGTCCTTAAAACAAACAAGAATTGCTGTATTTTAAATATCTGACTTTTTTTTAAGGCAACAAACAAGAATTGCTGTATTTTAAATATCTGACTTTTTTTTAAGGCCACCGCCCCTTAAAGTATTTGTTGCTTTTGATGCTAAGGCAACTGGCTGGTAAGACTTGACCATGAAACCCACTTGACAATATCATAACTGCTTAACAGAGAAGGACAGTGGAAGCATCCAGAAAACCCTAATTTTCACATAAATTTCCAAATATTTCTGTCAGTTTATTCCCTCCGTCTCCCTCCCCACCCCCCTCTCTCGTTCTGTCTCTCTCTCACACACACAGCCACACACCTGTACTCATTGCTTATTATTATCCAGTTATCCAGTAGGGCAAAAGTTGTAACTGCTTCCTTCAACTTTGTATCGGTAGCACATGGAACCATGCCCAGCATGGTAGCTTCTTCCTGTTTCCTTGGTCTCCTACTTGAAATGTCTAGCCATTGGTCTTAGGACTGGCCTTGCAGGCTCTGAAGAGAGGGGCTTTGCCAGGTATGGTGGCACATACCTGGAATCCCAGTGACTCTGGAGGCTGAGGCAAGAGAAATGCAAAGTTAAGGTCAGTCTTAGCAACTTAGTGAGACACTCAGCAACTTAGTGAGTCCTGGTCTTAAATTTAAAAATAAAAAGGGGCTGGGGATGTGGTTCAGTGGTTAAGAGCTCCTGAGTTCAACCACTGATACAAAAGAAGGCTTTAAATATTTTCCAATAACTTGAAGGCTGTTTTCACGATCCCCCTATATTTGTTTTTTATAATACAATATCATTTCGTTTCTTCAGTGTTAAGGTTTCAAGTCCCTAAACACACTGATCATCCTCATTGAGCTATTAAACAACTTGTTTGTTTATACTGAAATTCTGGGCAGAGATGTCCAGTTCCCTTCTACATCCACATACCTTTTCTTATATAACATAGGCACAAGTTCCCCCAGCTAAAGACCACCTCTCCCAGCTATCCTTGAGTCAGCGGTGACTTGTGGTCATTCTGGACAATGAAATTGTGGATGAAAATACACCTTCTCAGTAGTGATCCTCAGGGGAGCTGTTCTCCCTCTCCCTTCTCAGCCTGCTGCCTGGGTTACTGGTGTTGGTGGAAAGCCAGACCATGCCCTTCAGAAGCCACATCTCCAGGATGACAGGACAACAGATTAATAAGGCTCCTTGGATAGTCTTCCAGGAGAGAGATGTCCTATCAGCTTTGGCCTGCCCACATTTGGACAACTAACAGAGAAACACATGTAATGTTGTTGTTGTTGTTGTTTTAAGCCACTATTGAGTTAGAACTTACATGCATCTTGAATTAGTCTACTAACAGAGCCAAAGACAATACCAAAGATGAAGTTTAGTATACAAAAAAAGTACTCAGAATTTATGCCATTGGCTTAGCCTTTGGTACAGAGATGGAGAAGATGAAAACATTGTGCTTTTATCTTGTTTCACAGGTGATAATCTCAGAAGACAGATCAGCTACCTGAGTGACAGCAGTTTGATATTGAAACGATATCATCATCCCAAACATAGTTTCCCTTTTCTCTCTGGTGTAATGCTAATCTGCCAGGTAAGCCAGTTTTTATCCATCTTAGCATCCCACCTTTTATGATAAGCATACCTCAAGAATTTATATCAGCTCAGTGGGGTGGCATACACCTGTAATCCAAGCAGGAGGATCACAAATTCAAAGACGGCCTCAGTAAGGCGAAGCACTAAGCAACTCAGTGACACCCAGGTCTCTAAATAAAATACAAAATAGGGCTGCGGATGCAGCTCACTGTTAGAGTGCCCCTGAGTTCAATTCCCAGTGCCCCCCACCACCAAACAAAAAGAATTTATTACATATGTTTTACTGAAACGTCAAGCATACCACCTTGTGGTGTCTCATCTGGGATTCCTTTGAAATTAGATCTTCATCCATTTCACTCAGTTGACAAACAATTGTTCAATTGTACCCCAAAAGGAGAATCTCCTTAATATCTTATCTATGTAAATCCTTCTGAAGGCTCACTCTCTTTCTCTATTTCATACACACACACACACACACAAACACACGATACAGTGATCATCATTTTAAGATATCTGCATGTGAAATAAAGCATGTCTTATGTTTATTAGTTTTTAATCCTAATCTTTTAAACCAAAGTCTTCAAACTAGGGCCCATGAGCCAAATAGGGTCCTTCTGATGGCTTTCTTTTATTTTTTTAAATAAAATTTTATTGGAACACAGCCACCCCATCTGTGTAGATATTAACTGTCTATGGCTACTGTTGTGCTACATTGCAGAGTTGGGCAGTTGCCACAGAGACTATGTAGCCACAGAGGAAACAAAACTACTATCTGGCTCTATGCCAAAAAATAATTTGATACTCCATGATGTATACCTGTGTTTCCCAATCCTTTGTTCCAAGAATTATTTTTTTTTCCCAAGGATTCTTCCCCTGGTCCCCCTTAATCACCCTGCTCTGGAAAGTCCTAATAACACAGATAAACCATACATATGTTCGTGTGTTGTGCGTGCATCTGTGATTTATTGATAAAAAATAGTAAGATCTTCATTCCCTAAAAACCAATTTTTGCACCACTAGAAGCCATATTACTCCTGTTGAGAATGCAATTTCCAGACCAGGATTTTCCAGACCAGGGTTTCTAATTTCGGCACTACTGATATTTTGGGCCAGTGATTCTTTGTCCTCTGCCTTTAGGATGTTAGCAGCATCCTGGCCTCTACCCACTCGAGGCAAATAGCTCTCCTTTGCACAATCTGTGACAACCAAAAATGTATCCAGACCATGCTTAATGTCCCATGATGGGGGTGGGGCCAGGGGAGACCAGATTGTCCCCAGCTGAGAGCGATTTACTCTATGCAATATCATAAAGCAATGTGTTCAACCTGCATCATGATGTCATAATCTTAATATATTTTTCTTTACAACATTTATCATTAACCAGAAGCATTTTAGCTCTTTTTATTGCAAGTACTTAGAGGAGTCACAAGTCACATTTTCAAATACTTAATTCTAAATTTTTCTCCAAAATTGACATTATGATCATTGGTCAGGAGCTCACTGAATCCCTTGCCCCTCTTCAATCATCTTTGACATTTTCCATTTTAGAGAGTTCTTCAAAACCTAGTCAGGGATTCAGGGAATCTTATTTAATGATTTTTCTCAGTGTGTTTCTTCCATGCCAGGAAAATTGAACTAGTCAAGAGTCATTCTTACCATCCTTTTTCATAAATTAGGTTTCCATTCTCCATTAACAAAGACCACTCTACCATTGGATTTACAAAAATTATTTCCATTGTCAGGAAACCAAAGGTAAAAATGTGGATGGAATTGGCTATCTTTGTCATTAAGCACATGCAATCATTTCCTAGGTATTTTTTTTCCAGTAAAGAAAAATAACCAGTGTTGCACTGACACTCAATGTCATCACAATCATGTGGGATTATAGTAAAAACAAAATGGAAGATGAGACCCACATGCGATTCTGAGAATAATAAGGACAAAATCAAGCAATTTCAGTACTTTTCTTCTGTGTTGTCAGGACGGAAGTCAAACAAGTCCTAAGAGAAAGATGTGCTTAACTGGCTTTCTTGATAGAATCCTGTGTTGTTATCAAGGAACCATCTTTAAGATGCCCCTAACTCTATTGCATTTCAGTGGAACTTGCCTTGCATTTTGCTGGAACTCGGTTTTACAAGGTAATAACCCAAAGGAAAAATAAAACAAGCTTTCTGTTTTGCTTGAAGTGGGAACAAAGGCAAACATAAGTGATTTGAGAACCGATCGAAAGTCATTGCCAAATCTAAAAGGTGGTGCTGTGAGCTACTTGATTCAGTCTTGTCCTTCCACACAGTTTTTCAATCCATCAGACAAAGCCTATGGTTAAGATCATAACGTTGGCCGCATAATCAAAATTCTGTGAATTAGGCTGTTTTTCTTATGTTGTCATCAGCATTGAACAATGGAAAATCTAAATGCCTACATTAAAATCCGTCATTACTTTACTTTGTGATTTTTGAATAAATCATAAAACCTTTGCTCCAGCTTCCTGAAGCCAGAAAGAGATGCTTTATCAACTGCATTGTTTGGGCATGTTTGAATGACCAAAATTACAGTGCAAATTTCTGCTTGTGCTATGGTTATATTGTTAGGTGGTTTGCGCTCCGTGTATTCCTTTTACGGCAATTATCTCCCACCTTAAGTAATGGCTCTGATAACTTTATTTCCTGCCTTTTTTCCCCTCATAGGACATTGTCCCTGTGTAGGAAGAATAATATGAACTCTGCACTCAGAATCCAAAGACCTGGATTTGTTATTCAAGTTCCACTCACCAGCCTTGCGATTTTGAGTAAGCTTCTTCCCTTTGTTGTAGTTAATCTTTTGGTCCCCAATATGCTGGAATATTATTGGATCATATAATTGAAAAGCTCATGAAATGGCATCAGGCATAGCTAGATCCAGAGGTTTGCATAATAATATTAGAACTTCGTCAATTCCCTCATCATGATTCTACCTTTCCTCTGATAGGCTCTATATGTGGTAGAAATGAGAAGCTAGAGGTTTACATTCTTCCTGGTTCAATCCTGCCTGGCAGAAAAAAATATCCCATTTCACTATTACCAGCCTATGTCCTACATTGAAGCTTCATTTCCTGCAGGTACCCTTCCCTAAATAGTTACTGTAGTCAAGACAATGGGTTGATTTAGTTGTATCTAAATTACTGCCATCCCTAGGGCTTCAGAAGTCATTAAGACTCCATAAAATAAGATGGAGAGATAGAAGGATTCTATTCCTTTATTTACCAATGCTTTTCCCATCCTCTGACTGCAGGCATAACCTGGGACACCAGCCTTCTCACCAGTGCCTGGATCTGATCTTGTAGCAGGAACCTCAATCTCAGAATTTCCAGACCCATCACTTCACACATTTCCCCAGGGCTGCGGCTGTTCTTAGAAACTCATCAAAGTTGGAATCATTTGGGCATGAGAATTCATCCATAAGTAAGTAAATTAATAACCCTCTACAGTAGTAAATTACCACCCAATTGTTCTATATCCTCATTTTCATCTATCATTGCTGCAAACTATCATGCCATAGAAATTGTAGGTGTCATCAAAACTCTCAGCCCCACTAACTGGGGGCCAGAGGAACATTCTTTGGGGACTACTGTTTAATGCCAAGACATGTTCATCCATGTAGCTTCCACCTTACCAGGTAGTTCTGTCACTGAATCTCTTCCTAAAGCTATGGGGACATCTCTACCCCAGCAGGGGTCTTGCCTTGGGCTTAATTCCAGGCATTTGCTACTGTGTCTGTGCTAGGCCCACAATGGGACTTCAGAGGACTTTGGGCATACAGGCCAACACTGCTCTGTATCTCTGTCCCCTCTCCTGAAAGAAAAAGATAAAACAGAATGTGCTTTCTCTTTCTGGACTGCTACAAAAACTATAGAGTTATATAAGCAAACTCTAGAGTGCTGATATTATGTTGGAAAAGTCTTTAGGGTCAGGAGATGGGTGAGTGTCATCATGGATTTCTAGAGAAAAAGCAATCCTTGAGATTGTTGTTCCATCACCAAGCAAATGGTGCAGGTGGTCCAAAGGACTTCCTCATATTTCTGATCATAACCTACAAGCTACCAGAAAGTCTGCCTGACCTTCTGCTTAGCCTGTTCCCCTCCCCAGCCAGGGTTAGCCCCCACCACATTGTGGCACCACTGTCTCTACTGCAACCCTTCATCTGACATCTCACCTGGGTGTGTGCCCAGGAGGGAGATGCAGGCAGGTTCTCTGTGTTCTGCATCACCAGAAGGTGAGGCAGGGCCATCTGCTCAAGCACAAGGATAGCTTTTTTCCATTGTGAGGCATAGGATGAATCATTGGCCAAAAAACCAAATTTTACTTCACTGGATTAAAAAAAAAAATGCACAGAAATTTTTACAGTACCAGGAAGTTATTTGGGGTATCACTTTAGAAAGTAATGGTGTTTAAAAACTTATTGAACTTTTGCTGGGCAAGATAACACAAGCCTGTAATCCCAGCAGCTCAGGAGGATGAGGCAGGAGGATTGCAAGTCAGGCCAGCCTCAGCAATTTAGACAGGCCCTAAGCAATTTAGCAAGAAGCTATACAATACAATATGCACAGGAACTCTTGGAGATTTCATGGCATAAAAGAGAAAATGAAAGGGCTGGGGATATAGTTCAGTGGTAAAACACCCCTGGGTAAATTCCCAGTTGAAAAAACAAACAAACAAAAAACTTACTGAACTTTTGAACCATGAGTGTTTAACTTATGTGGTTCAAAAGTAAGTTTTATATTATATATGGAAAGTTCTCACTTGCATTGTCTGACATGTACACATTTTAGTTGCTACTGCCATAATCCAAACAGCATAGTTTATGTTTCAGTCCTCATATCAAAATATAATAATTATAGATGCTAAATAGGGTGCAAACTTTATTGCTAGCTCTTCAGTCTATCAATCACTGCATAAATAACAGATGTGCTTCATGATCGGTGAGCAATAGTGTCACTTCTTCCAAAGGTTATAGGTTACTGGTCACTGCATATCTATAACTGAGCTTACTGTGCATTGGTCATTTACAGATAGCAAAGCACGTAGTTGTGTCGGCTTCTCATCTTCTGGTGATAAACCCAACTGACATTTTGTAAAGGCCGATCATCAAAACAGGGTAACAGCCAACAAAGATAAAAACACAATGAAGAAACAAAAACTAGTAGAGATGGAGGTGAAATTTGAGTCAGATCTAAAGGAGCTAAAAATAGAAATAACTGACCATAGGAACATTGGCTAACCACCATTCAACAGAATCTCAATATGCAACTAGGGGCTGGGATGAAGCTCCGTGGTAGAGTGTTTGCCCAGCATGGAAAAGGCTCTGGGTTCAATTCTCATCCTGCAAAACTAAAAAAATTAAAATAATAGTAATAAATGTGCTACCAAAGTAACAATGTGAAAGTAAAATTTTGACATTTTTGAGAAAAGTTTAGCAAAAAGGATGAAGATATTTCTAAGAAAGTGATGCCTATAAAAATGCACAGGAACTCTTAGCAATTTCATGGCATAAAAGAGAAAATGAACAAATGTTAAAAGGTAATCAAAACTTAGGAAAATAATTCACAAAGACATAGGAAACATGTTTGCTGTATATGGTAAATCACATAGCAAGAAGAAGATGAGCATTCTTCAAACTACTCTCAATAAATATTTTAAGAAGAAATGAAGCACATTAATTCTCAATATTTACAATACTGATCACAGTATATCAAATAAATATTAGTTTTATTATGTTTAATTTTTGTATATTTATTCCTAATAGCAAGACACATGCACTTCCCTTCTGAAGGGAGGCATTAAGGTGACAAATGTCACAAAGGAAGTATGTATTCATATCATATCTACTGGCTATAAAATAGGATTTGGGGAGTAGTGAGAAACAAAGAAGAATCACATGTGGTTGTCACCATTAAGAATGTCAAGTTCTCCTTTAAAATAGAGATTTTTATGTAAATTCAGTCTTTTGTATATAAGGATAATTCACATCATAAATGCCCCACCCCCACTTTTTTTGGGGGGGAGGAGGAGGTCCACCAGGGATTGAACCTAGAGGTGCTTAACAACTAAGCGAGTATTTTTTATTTTGATATAGGGTCTCACTAAGTTGCTTACAGCCTTTCTACATTGCTGAGGCTGACTTTGATCTTGCGATCCTCTGCCTCAGCATCCTAAGACCCATAAATGCTCCTTTAAAGTGAACGCTCAAAATAGCGACCATATTTTTATACTAAATGTATGATGAAAAATATTTGGCCAGGAACACATCTCAAAAAATGAAACTTAAAAATTAAAACCATGTTTAATTATTTATTTATTTTTTTAGAGCGAGAGAGAGAATTTATATATATATATATATATATATATATATATATATATATATATATTTTAGTTCTCGGCGGACACAACATCTTTGTTGGTATGTGGTGCTGAGGATCGAACCCGGGCCGCACGCATGCCAGGCGAGCGCGTTACTGCTTGAGCCACATCCCCAGCCCCCATGTTTATTTTTTATTAATCAGCATTTAATTTAAAATGCCAACAATGTCCTGATTTATTATTTGTTGGCTTAATTTTGCTTTAATTTTTGTGGTTGCAAGATATACCACCCTTGCTTTGAGTTGGAGTCTTAAACACAATTACACAATAAATAGAAGTTCATTGGATTAGACAAAGGGGAGTGAAGGGAAGGGAGAGGGGGAGGGAATAGGAAAGACAATAGAATGAAACAGACATAACTTTCCTTTGCACATATGTACACGACCAGCGTAACTGAACATCATGTGCCATCACAAGAATGGGATCCTAATTGGAATGGGTTGTATTCCCCGTATATATAATGTGTCCAAATACACTCTACTGTCACAAAAATTTTAAAAGAACAAATAAAAAATAATAAATAAGTAATTTTTGTAGAAGTGTTTGATAGGTCATCTTTTTTTCTTTATGACTTTCTCTTCTGATATTCAAGTCTTTCTTTCTTGAAGCTTCTATGTGTTATGATACTGATTTCCCCTTCCTTTATTGGTCTAATTCTGCCAGTTTTTCATTATTCACAAGGTTAGTTCATGCAACACCACTTTCATAGATATCATGAAGTTTCACAGTTTGCAAACTGACAGTGGAGGGGCTTTACATTGTTTTAGGATGTACCTCTAGACTCTGACAATCAACAGAAAATCACCAAATGGTGTTGGTGTATTACAGTCTGCATCGGAGTCAGCAAAGTACAGCTCATGGAGCAAATCTGACCCACTGCCTAATTTGTGATTAAAGTTTTATTGACACACAGCCATGCCTATTTTTTGAACATATTATCCATGATTCCGTTTGTACCATAACCGCAGAGTTAAGCACTAGTGACAGAGACCTGACGCAACAAATCCAGAAGGTTTATTCTTTGACTTTTTCCAGAAGTTGTCTGCCAACCTCTGATCTGGACTGATGGTAAAGCTAAATAAGAGAGGCTTCATGGACCTTGATTCTACAGGAATCAATCCATCAGTCAAGGTCTGGGGGCATGATTTTGTTTCCATATCAACACCTATTGGTAGAAAAATAACGTGGTGAATAGTCAAGGAAGGAGGATCCATCACTCTTAAATCCAAATTTCATTAGATTTGAATGAATGATACAAAATGGTAGATTGATTGGGAGGAGAAAGAGCTCTAAATGGCTACTAAAGGAAATGGGAAACTCCTTTGGAGAGGTAAAATCTGGCTGCAGGGCTTCCAAGGACATGTAGGATCAAGGGTCTCCGTGTTCTCTGAAAAGACCAATGTGGGCTGCCATCCATCGTGGGCATGAGCAAATAACCATCAATCACTTTGCGGAGACAACACAGTATTGTCAGTAGAAGGGATGGATAAAGGCTGAGCCAGAGTGAAATATCCCTGACTCCTGTGAGGTTGAAGTTGGCAGGAATTCTATTAAGAAGACCACAGGAGCCATTGATGGTCACAAGAATAGGTAACCAAAGCACCTGCCAAATGCCCCCTCCAGGTTTTAATGCCATCTCAAAGACCCGGTGGTGTTCAGTAAGGCTAGTTCCTCCTCTACCGGTGGTAGAATTGGAAGGAAATTCCCCCTTTATGGTATTAGCTGATAATCAAAGTTTGTCCTGAGAACAATCCTCCCCTTCAGGACCCAAAGGAACATGGGCTGTGCCCCTAGTGGTGGAATTTCAGCCAAGGGAGCCTGACACATCCCTCGGGTCAACAGAAGCTTCACTGTCGTGGGATTAGTTGGCCTCTCTCTTCTGATTTATGCATGAAGTTTGTGCCGGTCTCTTTCAAATTCAGACCTCCTTGAAAAGTACAATTGGATCGCCAGCTCTCAGAAGCAAAGCAAAGGTGTTCAGCCCAGAAGTCTGATCTCAGCAAGGTCTCCTTTAATGACCAGCCCTCTGTGCCTACTTGCTCTCCCAGGAGGCCACAGAGTGATTAGCCAGGTGGGTGGCCCCACAGGCTCTGGGGAGGGATCCCAGCCCTCAGATCTGTCTTGGAGTCTGGCAGCTGGGAGAAGGGCCCAAACAGAAGCACAGCAGTTGCCTGTCAGGGGCAGCAGCGGAGCTGCCGAGGCCCGCGGTGCCTCTGGGTTCTGTGCCAGGCTTCAAATGGTGCTGCCAGCACATCTTGTGAGCCCACCCCGGTGGCAGGGACGGAGGCAGCTTCCCTGGCTCCAGTCTCTGCTCTCAGGCCACTTCAGGACTTTAAACTGCTTGGGGAGTGACAGCTGTCGATGCAGGTGCCCTGGGGAATTGTGGGGGTGGGAGAGGTTTGGGGACTAATTACACAGTATGTTCCCTGCTGCTCTAGATTTTTTTTCCTTAGCAAACTAATCACTGACAATAATTTTAAGAGGCTATGACTGCTCCAAGATTGCTTTCTTCCAAAAACTAAACATCATGTTGTTGAGAAGGAGCTGTATGTCATTTCCAATATACACTGGACTTGGAAACTCTGGCCCTTTTCATCTGCCAGAGAACACATGAACAGTGGGTCAGTGGTCCCAAATTTCAAGGCCCAGATGCAACCAATCTCCTCCCGACCACCAGTTTCTATGAATTCTTCCTGTGCAGGCTTTCTTACCACACCTAATATCATCTCTGTTCATCTAAAATTTCTCTAAAAGCAGGGCCTGACTTGCTTGTCTTTATGCCTCCTCTCACCTAGCACCATGATATATTCATAGTGCCTGCTGTGTGATATTCCCCAAGTTACTTCACCACTCTGATCCTCAGTTTTATCTACTACTATAAAATGAAGCCATTAAAATGAATGGCCTCTAAAGTGCCATCCAACATATTGTATAGAACAAAACACTGTCCAAGTAGGCTCTTAATGTCCATGTTAATGTAGGTGCATTAACATATTCTGAGACTATTTTTCTTTTTGGAAAATGGTTTGGATGTTGACTATTCTCCAAAGACTCATGTGTTAAGGGCTTGATCTCAGGTTGGTGCTTTTGGTGGAATCTTTAGGGCGTGGGGCCTAGTGGGAGATCCTGTTGTTGTGGGATTTGGGGCTTATCCTCACAGATGATTGTGGAGATCCTGGCCCTTTCTGCTCCCTTTTTTGATCATTGGACCTGAGGGGACCAGTTTGCTCTACAGCATGCACCTCTCCAGCACATCCACCAGAGGCACAAAGCAATGGGTCTAGAATCTTGGACTGGAACCTCTAAAACTATAAACTAAAACAAACCTTTTCTCTGTATAAGTTAAATATCCCAGGGATTTTGTTATAGTGACAGAAAGCTGATTAACGGCCTTTCTTATAGGCGATATGGGTATTAAATATTTTTATTATGTAATTTCCAAGGACTACTTCCCTTGTCATATACATGTAATAACTCTGTACTGTAAGATCTATTATTTGTGTCATAACCCAGATGAGAAAATAGGCTCAAAAAAGTGAAATAATTTATCTAACATCACATAGTTAGGAGACGAGACTAATTGACATTAGAATCTAAACAGGTTCTGTTGCCTTTCCTGATTTTGCAGAGGTGAGTGCTTTGTAAGTCAGCATCAGAACAGTCCTTGAATTTTCAACTATTTCCTTTCCCAGGAACAAACCTCATGATGTTTATTTTGTTGTTATTATTGTTGTTTGTTTGTATTGTTTTGTTTAAGGTGCTGGGGATTGAACCCAGGACTGTGTGGATACAAGGCAAGCACTCTACCAACTCAGCTATACCCCAAGCCATTTCTGTTTTGTACTGGGGTTTGAACTCAGGAGCACTCAACCACTAAACCACATCGCCAGCCCTATTTTGAATTTTATTTAGAGACAGAGTCTCGCTGAGTTGCTTAGTGCCTCACTTTTGTTGAGGGTGGCTTTGAACTTGGCATTCTCCTGTCTCAGCCTCCTGAGCTTCTGGGATTATAGGTATGTGCCTGGCCTCCATGATGTTTTGAAAGGCATTTTAAGTCCTCTCTCTGGTCTGACCTTGACTTAACCTTCAAGTGGCATGGTTAGTATGCATGATTTATACACACATTTTTTTAAAAATGGACCCAGAACTTGCTTTGCTTGTGTTCAGTTTATATCTAAAATCCTTCACATGTGAGCTCACCTGGTCAGAACTGATTTCCTTCTTTATAATCCCAACTTAACTCTCATATTCCTAGGAAAACTTCTCTCTGTGCCATTCCCTTCACTGTCCCCAAACTTTAATCCAGTAATCCTCATATAATGGCAGTTGGGCAGAGGGAGATAGTGTCAGGTGTGTCCTGGATAGGACTGAGGCGTGGCGGGAAGGGTGTGCTCAGACACTGGCACGCTCCCTAAAGAAGAGAGCTCTGCATCCCTATTCCCCTTAGCTACCTACCATCAGAATTGGGACAAGGGGTAATGTGAAGAACAAGGTAAGCTGGAGTAGATTTGGACACCGTGAATGTCAAGGTGAGGAATCCTGACCTTGTCCTGCAACCCAGCTCTGTTCTAAGCCTTCAAATCACCCTCACCTGCTGCTCTTGTTCAGAGTGACAGTTCCAGTCCTCCTGGATCCAAGAAATTCACACAAAGTAGGAGAAACCATGCTACAGGATTGAGGAGAATGGGACGAGGAGACACAGTGACCTGGGGATGTACTGAGGAAGATTGTTCTGGTGGTGAAGTGGATAAAGGATGGGAGGAAACAGGGTAAGAGCGGGGGGGCGGGGGTCATCCTCAAAGATAAGGATTTCAACATGCTGCCCTCCACGTTGATCATGACCTGACCTTGACAACTGGAATGTTGGGGAGTCATCTCTGGCTTATGCTTCCTCCTCGTTATCAATAACCTATACTCTGTGTTAAAAATAATCCCGGGTCTTGAACATCAAGAAGCTCTTTCGTCTAAGCCAATGAATCTCTGGGATTCCAGTGGTACATATTTTTTCAATGTAATAACATTCATCTCCCAAAAAAGCACTTTTTCATCTTTCCGTTATTCTTCCCATAAGCTGTAGGATTGGCAAGACAAACATAGTTCTCTCCACTTCACAGTTGAGGAAACGGTACTGCAACAAGCATGTTCTAAGGGCTGATTCTGGAATAGTACTGAGGTCTCCTGATGCCAAGCCAGGATTTTTTTTTTTAAACTGGCAACCAAGGGACAAAGGCTATTTCTTTTTGATTAAAAATAAAGACCAGGTGCCAGTCTCTCGATATAATGAGAGTGCTCCCACTGCCCTGTATATGACAAAATATACAGAAATGGGAAGGAGTGCCTTAAAATGTGCCTTCTCTATGCCAGGGGGAGCCTGGAACGGGCTGAAGGACCCCCCAACCACCCACCCACACACAGCTTTGCAAGCATCATAACCTGCGTGGATCAAGTTGGCTCTAAACTTTCCTCAAATGGCACATGGTGATAGATAGAATGAGGCACTGATGGGGGCCTGTGTGCAGCCCCCTGAGCTTTCCAAAGGTTTGGAACATCTTGGATCTTTAGGGTGTCCCAAATGCAGGAGATGGGAATGGGAGCCCCAATGGGGACAAAGAGGAAGATGAGAGGCATCTATTCAGCTTTCCTCTCTTTTTCCACTAGATGACATCGTCTTGTTCTAGAGAAGGCTATGGGTGGTTAATCATTCCACTGCCTAATGTTGTATGTTACATTGGAATCCTTAGAGCATCTTACATTTTTTGCAGTGATTGGTCCATGTGTAAAATTGGCATATGAGATCCACAGGATAGCTGTTTATGGAGGTGACAAGGACAAGAGTTATAGAAAGGAAACTTGCATGCATGCTTATCATGCACGAAGCCCTGAGCTCAAGCCCCAGTACAGAGAAGTGAAGAAAGAAGGAAGGGAGGGAGGAAGGATGGGAGCTTGGTAAGAAGCAGCTTCTCTGAATGAAGGGCAGGAATCAAGAAATCCCAGAGTAGCCTTCTTTAAAAATCCAGAATTTTTGACTCTAAAATTAGGGTACCAAAAAGATGAGCTTCAAGCATCTCATAGTACTAGAAATTCAAAGGGTCCTCCAAAAGATGTCTTAAGTGAGATAAATAATGTACGATTGGGTTATGATCCCAGGCATAAAATAAGTATTCATGAGTCTATACTGAATAGGTTTAATGAAGAAGTAAATAAATGAAGGGGGAGAGGTCAATTCTTATATGGTATAATTACAAATCACACAAGTAGCTACTTCCTCCTAATGGAGGTGAGCATGGAGTCCTGCTCACCCTGGACTGTGGGCTGTTGCTGGTGACTCACTTCCATGGAACAGAGCAGGACAGGGAAGCTAGCCACTTTGAGATGGAGAAACCTAACAAACACTGCCTCAGACAAGTAATGCAGATTTCCCATCAGTCACGTTCTACGGCCAAGTCCCTGCTGAAATATGGTAACGAGAGCATTTTCCCTGCGCTGTTCTTTCCATAAACCCACAACCTCAGTCTAGTCGTGAGGAAAACAGGAGACAAGCCAGATGGAGGGACAATCTACGGAATAGCTGTCAAATCACAGCAGACAAGGGAAATCAGAAACCATCCTGGACCAAAGGAGAAGGGGAGATGGGACAATGGAGGGAACTGTGGTACCCTGGACGGGTCCTGGAACAGAGAAGGGACACCAGGGTGAAAACATGAGACAGCAAGAAAGTCTTGAGTTCTGGTTTTGACAAATGCCCCATACTGACATTCAAATAATAAAGGGAAAAGTGGACGAGGGGTCTATATGGGAATTCTTTGTCCTATCTTTACAGTTTTTCTGGATGTTGAAAATTATTCCAAAGTGAAAGTTTATTTTAAAAAGCCTAAACAGAAGAGTTGAGCTAATCCTCAGTAGGTATGTCACAGTGCCAGATATCTAACCCGTAAGGCTTTGGGTTACAACAGCACGTATGCCCTCTGAGAAGCAAAATGTAAATTCTAAAAAAACTAAAAAAGAAGCCAAAATGAACCCATTTAGGATTATTGACCATGGCTTAAGACCACTGGCTTGCTCCAGTGCACTGGAATAAATTGCAAACTGTGAAGATACTTGGATAACTTAGATTCCAACCTCAAGTTCATTTTTATACAAAACTGGTTCCAGATACAGTTTATTAAAAAGATGGAGCTAGTTTGTTAGTCTTATAATCCTATCACACACACACACACACACACACACACACACACACACACACACACCAAAAAAAAATCTCATTGAGGGGGTCTATTTTTTTAATGGCTCAGTTTTGTCTTTTGCCAAGGGCCTAGTCAGCCATGCTACACAGCCCTCTAAATCTATTAGTTATCATTACCTCATCCCAGATCTTACATTTTTTGTTTGTTTGTTTGTTTGTTCTTTGCTCCCCCACCCCACTCCCATTTTTTTAACCAGGGAAGAATACTTTGTGCTTGTGTGTAGACTTATTTGTGAGAACAAAGGTACCTCAGGACAGAGGACTCGTGAGATAGCACAGGCACACCACCACACACAGAAAGAGCCCCTTTCCCTCCCTACTGCCTGCGGCATTTCTAAGCTACTTTTAGACACATTCATGCCCAGAACAGAGTTGCCTCCACTCAGCTGCTTAGGACCATAAAAGAACAGAGGAAAGAAAACAGAATTTGAAATGTCAGTGTGAACCATTGCTTCCTCAAAGAGCAATCAATGCATCCATGGAAAATGAGACAAACAACTAATTCCTAAAACCCAGCCATTCATGGGCTATCACTGTGACAGTGAAGCCACAAGGTTGAGAAAGGTGGAGTCATCCGAAAATCATGACAACACTAATAAGTGAAGGACCCAAAATCACTTGGAACTTATTTCAGTTATTCCAGAGCCCTCAGTTTAAAACAATAATAATAATAATAATATTACTGGGGCTGGGGATGTGGCTGAGTGGTAGATCGCTGGCCTCCAATGCATGGGGCACTGGGTTCGATCCTCAGCACCACATAAATAAATAAAATAAAGATATTGTGTCCATCTACAACTAAAATTTTTTTAAAAAATAATATTACTGATTATAGCATTGTTTCCATCTTTGCGCATAAAACTGGGCTACTTGGGGATACTTAGATTTTTCCTTTGGAAGTGAAATCTCTGGAATAAAAGGTGTGAGTATTTGAGTTCATCTTAGTAAATTTCTTTCTGTGACAGATGCATCAACCGATAATCAGTTTAGGGTCCCGTGCTTACCAAAGTCTCCCCAGCATTGAGTCTTGTTATTTATGGCACCCATTGTCAGCCACAGAATTGCCTTCATTTGCATTTCTTGATTATATGTGCAGCTACACTGGACTTGTTATTCATGGGTCCTGGCTTCTCTGTCATCATGCTCCTATTTTATCTTTACCTAGTTTTTGGTAAAGCCTTTTTTATTTTCTTAGCGTCACTCAGGGAGTCATTTATTTTCCAAGACTTATTGAATGTCTCTCCTCCATCAGGTATTTTGCCAGATGCTGGGCTCATATTGGTGAACAAAACAGTTTCAATCATGCCTCGTGGAATTTACAATCCAGGAGAGATAACAGACCCTGAGCAAATAATGAGGAGTGAAGCGAGAGGAGCAGGCGGCTTTAATGGCGTATCACAAGAAGACCTACTGAAATGTGGAAGTTCAAGACAGATTTCCCCCAGGAAGAGACTGCGATCAAAGAGATGAATAAAACGCAGCTTGATAAAGGGAGAAGACTGGTAATGACACATACAACAGCACTGAGATAAGAGGAACGACATTTATTGGTTTTAACGGTTTTGGGGGGTTCATTTTTCTTGATAGATATCTCAGAACTCTCTATATTAAGGGCATTCATCTTTAATGTCATTTGTTATAAACATCATTTGTCCTTTCCTTTAAGCTCTAATCTATGATGTCTTTGCTCAGAAATTCTTTTGCTTTCATACAAATTATAATAAATGGTTCTTTATTTCTTTTTCATGAGAACTTTAACAGACTATAACTTGTTTGTATTTGACACGAAACCTAGTATTTTCTAGCTCATACATGTGCGACACCTCTTTTTTTCAATTGAATCTTCTTCTACCTTTGAAACCTTTTCCCCACCCCTCTTACTCATCACCACCATCATCAATAGAGTGTCTTTTAGCTCCTGCTGTATGACAAATTAACCAAAAGCTGTGTGACTTTACAAAAGAATCCTTTACTGATGTTCTGAGGCCTGTGGTTGAGCTCAGATCTGAGCTGGTCAGATAAGGTCATTGAGGTGGTTCCAGCTGGGCCTCTCAGGCGCCTTCGACCTTAACTTGGACCCCTTGGATGACTTGTGGGAATGTGGCTGGGGTACATGGCCACTATCCTCCAGCTGGACAGCTCAGACTTCTTTTATGGTCCAGACAGAGTTGTGGAGGGGGAAATGGATTGTGAGAAGTCTATGCATGAAACTGGCATGACCTGATTTCTGCCACATTCTATTTACCAAAACAAAGCTAGACTCAAGAAGTGGGGAATAGATTATACATCCTCTTGCAAGGAACTGTAAAATCATAATGCAAAGGATAAAGACCCAAGAAAGGCTGAACACTCTGGGTTAATTTTGCCATCCATGTGCCATAAATGCCAATGGAATTTTTGTTTCCATATTTTTATTTGTTTAGTTCCTCCTGTTTCATTAAGGCCCAGTTCAAACTCATGATTTATTATTTCATGGTACTCATCTCACTGACCAATATTTATGCAGCGCTTATTTTACTAAACACGGTCACAAATGCTTAATGTCCTTAATTGATTGAATCTCCACAATAGATAGGTGAGGAAGGTACTCTTATTGCCCTTGTGTAGTTAAGGAAATGTTTTTCTGAATATGACTTTTCTTAAAGACTCAAAGCTAGTGTGCAAAAGTCTGAATCCGAATTCAAATGTAACAAAGAATTTTATGATTTTAACTCCTAAACTCTGCCTACTTAAAAGTCTTTTTATAGAAAAACCATCAAAAATGTTACATTAAATCAAAATAGCCATATTTCACTTTCTGCTAAAGCAAATAACATTTTAGTTTATTTAGTGTAAACAGATGTATATAAATAGAAGCCGTCTATTCTGGGAGTGTTCAACACTGAATTTGCTATCTATTAATTTACTTTCTTCCTACAAATTAAAAGTAAAACCACATTGTTCAATATTTAAGAAAGGCATCAGTCGGTTTCCCAGGCTCAGAGAGTTAGTGAAATCCGTGCTCTAACGGTGACAAGGTGAAATTAGCCCTTGCTTTGACAATAGACTTCAGTTCACCTAGATCATAAATCCTGTCTTGTATGTCTGCTTAGATCCCCCATGTCTAGCTCAGTATGAAGGATGATAAACATAACTGTAGAACTGAGATTCTTGGAAAGAATTTTGTACAAACTTTGCATGTTATAAGTGAGAAACAGACCCTAGGAAGAGGTTTGATTGACACCAAGCCACTTGAATAATTAGCGATCGATTCTGGACTAAAAGCTGTCTGCCTACTCTCAACTCAGAGCTACTTCTTCCATCTTTGCTTGTCTCTCTCTAATACAAAAGGACAGCATTTCCTTCCCTTTATATACAGCGGTAGAGCTTTCCTTTCTCTTTTTCTCTAACTCATAAACTTGCTGGACTCGGTGCTCCTGGGAGTGTTAAAGCAGAACGCGCTTATTTACTTTTATTTTTTGTACCATTTTCCTTCTTTTTTATGATCCTGGCTTCCGACTGTGTGGCAGAAACACATAAAAATTGGCATAAAAGTAGGAAAATGTGCCCCAGATGCTGTATTAACTGTGAAATAACTTTAAATGCCTCCAAACAGAGTCTGGTCTCCTATCCGTCAGCTTTCAAAGCGGCTCTTCCTAACGCTTTCCTTTTGTCTGTGATAAGGAGGTGACCGTGTGGGGTAAACGCTCTGCCAGCTTGCCAATGGCGGTACCACAAATCATCCCCGTCGACTCAGGTAGGTTTTTCATCTCTGAGCAGAGAGGAAGCAACAGGAAAGAGAGGGACTCCAGTTCTGTTGGTGGAAATTATTTGGGTATGGATTTATCATCACGGTGGAGCCCTAGCAAGAGATTTTCAGGCAGAATTCAAAACACACTAAAGCTATGCCTACTGCTCTGGTTCTTGAAGTCCCCTTCTGCCTAGGAAACTTGGAAAAGGGCACACAGGGTGGTGGCAATATTTCTGAGCCTCCAATCTTGCACCTGTCTTCCATTCTTCTCCCAAGAGTCCCAGGAATCATTCGGAATCAGGGGTCACATTGTGTCATTGCCTGGTCTAAACCTGCATGCACTTTCTCACTCCCCCAGCATGGTGGTCTCAACTCAGAGGCAGGGATCACAGGACCTCCCACAGTCCCCGTGCTCCTCCAGCCTCTCATCTCTGTTCACTTGACCAGACTTCTTGCAGATCCTCGAATAAGCCGTGATTTTCCCCTCTCCAGACTTTGGAGAGTTTTCCCTACGGAGGGAGGGAATCCTCTCCCCTTATGCCCACCCTTACTCGGATTTTTAAGCTGCAACTTACTTAGAACTGAAGAGGATGTGGGACACAGGCTTTCTGTCCCTCTCCCTGGCTCTGTGCCATAGTCTTAGAGCACCCTGGGTTTCTTCTATCATAGCAATCTTACTTTTGCATGAAGCTGAAGCTTGTTCAAGATAGGATATGCCAAATTCTATCTTAATATGCCTTGATGGCACTTAGAGATGGGCATAGCTTAGCTGTTAAGACAGTTAACTCCCTGTGTTTAATTCCAGGATCTATCGATTTTTAGCTGTTTGGAAGAAATTTTAATGCTTTAGAGATCAAGCTGAGGTTTTCTCATCTATGAAACAAGAATAAAATAGGACAGATCTGATTGGGTTATGTTGAAAATCACATTTTAGTTCATGGGAAAGTCTTAGTACAGTGCCTATACCATAGCAAGTTTTCCAATGCTGTTACTATAAAGAAGCTTATAGAAAAAAAAAAGTGTGATTAAATGAACAGCTAGATGTCTGCCCGGATCTTCATGAACATACCGCTTACTGTTGGATGGGTTTTAGTTTCTCTCTAGGTGTTTTGTTTCTTAATCCAGAATCTGAAAAGATGCAGTAAAATTGTCTCTAAGGAGCCATACAAAGACAGACAAGAAACTGGTCTAGGCAGAAAAGAATCACATTTTTTTTTTTTAATTTTGTTTTCCCTTTTCTAAAACCTATAGGCAGCTGGGTGCTTTAACAAATGAGAAAAACCTAGCTTGGAGAGGTTAAGATGACTTGCCTGAGATACTTCAGACAAATGGAAGAACCAAAACTGAAACTCAATTGTCAAGTACAGCCCAAGGTTTTTCTATTGTTATTGAGTCAGACTGTATCTTGAGTGGAGGAGTCTTAATCTTTGTCCTATCATGTTGAATGTCAACAACACAAGGATTTTATCAAGTTCATAGACTTTTATAGCTGTGGTGGATTTTAAATTTATTCTAATTCTACAGATGTAGCATCTGAGGATTCAAAAGTTGAAGTTAATCCAAGGACACTCAGTCATCACCATGGTCAGCATCTCATAGGCAGCAAACCTTCAACATACCCTTCTTGACCGATGGCCTTGATTTGACTAGACTCCAAATTCTTTCTTATATGATACCTCCTTTAATTTAGGATCAACTAAGTCTAATCAACTAAGCAAATAAGATCATTTGAAGTGGGCCATTTTGTAATTGATGGCTGCTACTACTAGCCTGGGTTGAAGAGGCCCATTACTTGGGTAATGGGTAGCACTCAATTATATTTCCATTACCCATCCATTACCCCTTTTTTTTCAGTCACAGATGTTTGAGTGCCTACAAATGTTAGTCCTATTCTAGGTACAAAGGCCACTGCAGAAGATAAACAGAAAAATTCATTATTTATAATGACAATTCAAATGGATTTCCTTGATTATCTATGTTTAGGGTTTAGGCTAACTCTCATTAATTTTAAATGCATGTGCTATGATTTGGATAAGTTTCCCCTGAAGACCCAAACATTGGAAGCTTGATGCCCAGCCCATGGTGCTATAGGGAGGTGGTGGAAGCTTAAAGAGTTGGAGCCTGGTGGGAGGAAATTAGGTCACTGGGGGCATGCCCTTGAAGGTCACTGGGACCTCAGATCCTTCTCCCTCTCACTTTGCTTCCCAGCTGCCATTGGGTGAGCAGTTTGCTCTCTGCTACAGTGTGTTGCCTTGCCACAGGTCCAAAAGCCGGGGACCAACTAACCATGGTCAGAAAACTCTGAAGCTGTGAATCAAAAAAAGCAAACAACAGAAATGTTTCCTTCTTATTAGTACTTTATGTAGGTTTTTGTTATAGTAACATAAATCTAACGCAGTATGTTCCCTCAATAGTTGAGAAAATGATCTTCAAAGTTTAGTTTTTGTGATTTCTATCATATATGAAAAAACTTAGTGATTAGCGGGTTAGCTGACCATGTCATAATACGAGGCTATCATGTCATAATATAAGGGCACAGCTCACTTTGCAGTTCATATGGAAACTTTGGTTTTGTTATAATCTAATTCAATAGTTGCTGGCCCTGGTCAGTTATAGAATGCTTAGCCCCAGGGAAGATGAATCTGTCCTTTGCAAAGACATGGTTCTTCCTATGAATAGAATTCATGATAACACTCCCTTTCAACTTCATTTGGTTGTGGTGTTTTTACCAATAGACTCCTTGAAATCCGAGTTGAGAAGGTCTGTAGGGACTATTTTTCAGATTGAAAAATCTGTGTTGCAGAAAGAATTATCCAATATTACATAGTAGATGAAGTGAATCGGGACCAGGAATAGAGTTGGCTGAGTTGCGGTAATCTCTTTGCTATAAATACAGTCCTCCAAGAAATGAGAAATGGGTAAGGGGAGAAGATGCCTTTATTTTATAAAGACAATGGAAAAGTAGAACTCACAGCTGAAAACCAACGGAGATGAGTCCAGAACTCAGGCTTCCTGCCCCAACAGAATACTTCCTTGGTAAAGACCATATTCAAGCCTATAAAATGGTGTCAGACCTTTATTTCCCAAGAGTTGGAGCTAAATTTCCAACATAAAGCAGTAGTTCCTGGAATGTTCAAGTCAGGTTTAATTCCTGGGTCTAACTTTGGTCAGCCTTATACTATTCTCTTCCCAAAGAGACCATGTGGGAGACATGGGACCACATGGAGAGGGAGAAAGCCCCCACTGAGCCCAGTCCAGTCCCTTTGTCTCCCCCTAACAAGCCTCCAGGTGTGAGAATGAAACTGTTTCAGAATAGCCCATCTATCAGCCAAATATTAGAGAAACTGCACAGCCAACCCCTGTTCAAATTCTGATCAAAAAAAAAGTCATGAAATAGAATAAAATTTTGTTTGATGAAGTCACTAGTCCTAAGGCTACTTTTTTATGCTGTATTGGAGTGCAGAACTCCCTCCTGTTTCCCAAATCTAGCATAATGCTTGACATATAGTAGATGTACTATAAATGTCTTTTGGATAAAGACCTGAAGAGTCTGAAGAATGATAAGAATATTGAAAATGCAGTAAATATGTACCTCATTCCAGGCACTCACCTCTTCACAGCAACTTTATGAGGGACATTTTACTGTTTTCCCAAATTTGTAAACACCAAAACAATAAATAACTTGCCTGAAGAAGTCATAGATCTGGGAATAGAAAAATTGGGATTAGATCCCTATAAACAACTATGTTATGCTGTGTCTTAACAGTAAACTTCAACAGAGAAGCAAATACTTGGGGGATCCTTGTAATCTAGTGGGAAACATATATGTCCTACCACAGTTGATAAGAAATAAAAAGGACCCAACACACAATAGATAAGGAGAAGTAGAGCTTAGAATCAGTGAACGTAATTGAAATCTTCCTAGATTCTCTTGACCTTGATTCTTAAGGGAGATGATGCAGCCATTTCAGGTATGGGCTCTGCAGTTAGACCTGGATTCCAAAAATAGCTCTGTCATATACTACTTGTTCGATTTTGAATGTCATTTAGCTCTTTTGAGTCTCCATTTGAGAAATTAAAGTGGGGCTAATAATACTACTTATCTAATTAGGTCACGGTTATATGAGATATATCTAAAAGAACAGTAATCTACAAGGCATGCAGTCTAATAAATGGTCATTAGAAGCTGGAAACTTGAAGAGCATGATAATCCAAGATGTCAAGATATCCCTCTAGAGCTTTCTTTTTTTTTCCCCTCTCTATAGATTATTTGAAAAGCATTTCCCTAGGGTGGAACAATCTCACTCTGATTTTCTATTATATAAATCCAAAAATATGCCAGAAGAAGAAAAGCCTAATAGACCTAATAGACCAAGGTGAGGATTACAACTCTCACTCCATGCATTAATAATAAATAAACAAGTGGGTATACAAGATGGCTGAATAGAGGTCCCCAGCACTCAGCTCCTTCCAAAGAAGAAACAAAGTAACAGGTCTATAGCTGGCATTTTGAGATAGGTGAATTTGGGGGAACAATCGACATCAGTAAGAGAGAGACTGGAAACTTATATGATTCAGACACCTAGGATGACAGCAGAGAAAGAGAAACATAATACTCTAGCATCTGTCACCCCGATCATACAGTTGGGGGAAACATCAGTACATGAGCTAGCAATGCAAGAGACTGGAAAGTTTCACAGTTTTCAAAGACTTCCAGGCACTTAGGTGAGTAACCTGAAATTCCATAGTGCCTTGTTTTGGAGAAAGATTTCACATAACCTCCCAGTGAACCCCCAGGATGTAGTAGCTAGGAGCCATCATGAAAAGTGAGCTGTTGTGATGTGGGAAGTCCTAGGGGTCTGTTATGGTTTTGACACGAGGTGTCCCCCAAAAGCTCACGTGGAAGACAATGCAGGAAAGTTTAGAGGTGAAATGATTGAGTTATGAGAGACTTAACCCAATCAGTGCATTAGTCCTCTTGTGGAGTTAACTAGGTGATGACTCTAGGCAGGTAGGGTGTGGATGGAGGAAGTGGGTCACCAGGAGCATGACTTTGGGGTTTGACTCTGGTGAGGAGCCCCGTCTCTGCATCCTAGTTCCATGTCCTGAGCCACTTTTCTTCCATCATGATGTCCTGCCTGACCTTGGGCCCTCACTAATAGAGTCAACCATCTGTGGACTGAGACTTCTGAAACCATGAGTTTCTAAAATTATTTCTAAATTTATTTTAAATTTCTAAATTTATTCTTGTCCAGTCTTTTGATCATAGTGGCAAAAAAATAATCTGACTAAAACAGGGTCATAAACCCCTGCCCATTCCCATCTCTGTGACCCCACAGAAAACCTATTGCACTGACTCAATAGGTAGTTGCCCTCTAAATCCAACTTAACTTTTACCTCTCATGCGGGGTAGATTGCTGTAGGGAACAGGTGTTGCAATATAGAGGGATATGTAGTAAGCTGCAAAAAAGAACCAGGGAATCTAGTGTTTGCCTTCTGAGACCAAGGACATGAACACATCAGGTAAAGTCATGCCAATGACAAGACTGAAGGAAAGTGCTCATGTTGGTCCTGCCATCATATCCCAAGTCACAGCACTCAGCTGCCTGTGACTTAAGTGGCAGGGAGAAAATACAAAGGTTCCCTCTGCTGAGGTTCCCACAGGCCCATTCTGAATGGGACTGGAACAACATAATGGCTCCAAATGTTGTCCTTCCTTCAAACACACGTGGCCAAAGGGGCACAAAAGCAACTTTCCCCAGCTCCAATGTCAGTCTCACTCCTGGGATGTACTAAATTGAAGGAATCGGGGAAGAAGCCACATCTTGCACTGCTGCTCTGCCCTTGGGTATGCACTGCCACCAAAGTGGCAAAGAGGAATGCCAAAGTTCCTGCTGCCACCACACCTGTGCAATTCCCTCCACCACCTCACCCCCATGCCTTCTCAATAACGGGCTCCTCTCAGGACTGGATGTGAGCACCACCAAGGGATATGAGCTCCACAGGGGCTTGCTACAACCTCTCCATGGGCAGCATCTGAATCTCTACCACAGACGGATCAGAGGAACAGTGGTTCAGACCCTCAAAACTGCTGGGGCTGCTATTTCCAGAGACCCTTACTAATAGCAGAGGAGGGTCTGAAAAAGCCCCCAAGTCCTGATGGGAGCCAATTGTAGGAGTAGCCACACACTGAGCACTCTATACCCACTGCTTTCTGCACCACTCCTAGGGTGAAAAGCTGATCAACACAGAAACTGATATCAAGAAGTGAGATTATGGCTGTAAATAACCTGACCATGTTTTTCAGAAGCTTTGAAACTAGTTTGAGAGAGTGTAGAATCATCTGGAGATGCAGGCTAGAGAAATCTTAGCATGTTTTAAGCAGACCTTAATGGGCAAGGCTGTAAGCAGATCTTAGTGGATAATTATGGTGGGAGCTCAGAAGACCAGAATATCAATAGAAATGTAAACTATGCCCAGGGGGTTACAGAGGAAAATGAGGACACTATTGGGCACCGAATTAGAGGTCTCTCATGTTACATTTTGTTTAAAAAAAAAAATCTGTGCTTTGCCCATATTTTGAGGCTTCATATGAGGTGATATCAGAGAAAATTAATTAATATGCCAGAGGCGATTTTAAGGCAGCATAGTAGTCAGCCACAGGTTATTGCTGGCAGCCATTAGCCAAGGTCTTTGTGAGAATCAGGAGCAGAAGGCAAAGAAGTATTTTAAAAACTTACATTTTGGTCAGAAAAGTCCATGTAAAAGTGAGACCAAGGAAGTTGTGGTAATTAAAAAAAGTATAGCCACTAAAGAGAGGCTAAGTAATTTGTACAGAGAAAAAAGAAAAAGATGCCTGTAGGGTATCTCAGACATTGGCAAGACCACACCTATCACAGGCTCAGGTAAAAATTCCTTTGGGTCACTTTGCCCCAATTTTGCCCTCTCTCACAGGAAGCAGCTTGGAAATATCATTGCCCACATTTCCACAGAAATAGAAGGTAGAAATTGACAGTGGGGAAACCTAACAGTGGGCTACTTAATTATTTGAATATAGACCTTGCTGCTCTGCCACTGAGGCTTATTTTAAAATGGACTTTTTTTTTTTCACTTCTCCGTCTCCCCTTCCATAACTTCAGGGTAAATAGAACTACCCTTCTTCCCTAATCTAAGCAGAGTTATCTGTCCTTCAGCATACACCTGCCATGGGAATGAAGTAATTCACACTATAGGGATGGCACCAAATAATCTGAGAAATGACTGTCTCCCAAATTAACAAGTGAATTACAAACCCTGTCAGGGCACACCCAGAATGTAGTCTTTGAATCTCCTCTTTAAAAATCCTCTGTTTCCCGCTTAAGGGTAGAATCACAGACTCTGGGACAGGAGTCCCCTGCACTTCTTATTTGCTGCTAGTTAATAAAACATTTTTCCTTTTTCTCAAAAAAAAAAAAAAGTAAAAATCCCTTTGAGAAGAGAGTGTGGGGGCACTTTGCTCAAATGAGGGAAAGGGGCAGGAGGTTGTTGTAATGTGGTCAGCCACCCAGGCACTAGGACAACTGCAAGGGGTCCAACCACTGCCTGAGCTGGTGGCAGGCCTTGGTGTCATTCACGAGGTGCTGGTTTTGTAGGAATGCAGGATGCTGGAATTATGGGATCATGAAAGCTTCCATTGAGATTTCAAAGGAAGGACTGGGGTACCAGACAAAGTGTGCCAGAATCAGAATCCTTGTAGGCACCCTCTGAGAGGGCAAAGCATGCAGCTGTGTGAAGGAAGTGAAAGCTGAAGTGGAGATTCCCTCTGGGTTAAGTGATACTAGTAACATGGTCTGTCTGCTGAGGACAACTGTTGGCTGCCTAGATAGCCAGGCCAAGAGCGGCTATAAATGCTGCAACCAGTAAGGTCAAAGGGGTAAGGCTGTCCAAGCACATAGGATAGGGCATCTTATTTCCATGTGTCCCAGGTGCTGAATATAGAGCTACAGGACATAATATGTGCCGAGCTGGGTTTGGTCTGGTTTTGGTTCCATCCCTTTTTTCTTTCCTTTTGGAATGGTAATGTTTATTCTACGCCATTATATACTGAATGTATGGAATTTGCTTTTAGTTTTTGTAAGGGCTCATAGCAGAGTTTGCCTTCAGTCTCAGATGAGACTCTGGACATGAACTTTTGGGCAATCCTGGAACTGTTGAGACCTTGAAGACTACTGGAGATTAACTAAATTCATTTTTCCTTGTGAGATGGACCCATAAGCTTTGGGGGACCAGATATGGAATATTATGGTTTTAATGTGAAGTGTCCCTAAACACTCTTGTGTTAATACAGGAATGGGAACAGAGGTAAGATGATTAAATTATGAAGGTTAGGACCTAATTAGTTCATCTTAGTTTGAATGTAATAACGGGGTGTTAATGGTAGACAGATGGGGCATGGCTGGAGGAGGTGGGCCACATGGGGAATGCCCGGGAAGGGTTCATCATCCCTGAGGCACTTCTTCCCTATCCGCTTCCTCATCACTATGAGTTGAAGTGTTCTTCCTCAACACGTTCCACCATGATGTTCTACCTCATCTTGGGCCCAGAGTGATGGAGTCCACTCACCATGGACTAAACCTCTGAAACTATGAGCCAAAGTAAATTTTTCCTTATCTGACTTGATCCTGTCATAATTTTTGGTCACAGTAATGAAATTCTAACACACACATATGCATTGTACTCAAAGGTATTAATCGAAACCAATAATCTAGAGGGAAACTAGACTATGGTGCCTGGCTGGAAACAAAGTCAACATTGCATAAAAAACTAACACGTGAACACACATCTTCAAGATAAATCTGCTTATTAAGAAAACCATCATAAAAGTAATAGTGACAACTGATCCACCGGATTTCTACTGTCAACATAGAGGCATAAAAAATATAAAATCACAAGGTAAAATTTATACATCCAAGAGAACAGAATGAATTCCTAGCAATAGATCTCAAAGAAAATATGGATGAAATGCTTGATAAAGAATTTTTAAATATAATTACCCCAAAAGCTAAATGAGATCTAAGCAAGTACAAATGGAATAGCTAAATTAAATTAGGAAGACAATGCAGGATATGAATGAGAAATTCACCTAAGAGATAGGAATTTGGAAAGAACCAAACAGAAATCTTGGAAATGACGAATTTAATACATCAAATTTTAAAATATAGTGGAGATATTAAGAAAAACTACAGTGAATGGAAGAAAAATTATCTGAATTAAAGATCTTTTGAAATATGTCAGTCAAAAAAAAGAAAGGGAAAATGTAAGAAAAAATAAAGATAGCATTCAAGAACTTTGGTGACACCATTAAAATGAGCACACATCCACATTTTCACAATACCCAAAGTAAAAGAAAAAGTCAAGGGCTAAGAAATCATATTCTAAGAAACAAAGCAGAAAACTCCTTCAATTTGGAGAGAGATAAGGACATGCATGTATATAAAGCCTATAGGACACCAAATAGACATGACTAGAACAGTCTTCCCCAAGAAACATTATAGACAAATTGTCAGAAGTATAAGACAAGGAAATATTTTTTTAAATATATGAGAGAAAACACCAAGACACATTTAAGCATTTCCCCATTAGACTAAGAGCAGATTCAGTAATGGAAGACTTAAAGACAAAGAAAATGGAATAACATATTCTAATTCCTGAAAGAAAATAAATGTCAAGTAAGAATACAATACCTAACAAGACTGTCGTTCAGAAATGTAAAAGAAATAAAGACCTTCCAAGGCAAGCAAAAACTAAGTTAATTCATGAACATCAAACAGCCTTAAAAAAGATATTCAGGGGAGTCCTGCATCCAAAAGTGAAATAAAGATAAATACTATCTTGAGAGCATATAAAAGTATGAATTCCACTAAAAGAGCAAATAAACAAAAGAAAAATATCAAAGAATCAAATATCATCAAGAGAAGAATAGAACAAAGAATGTTGAAAGCAACTAAAATAAAATGAGCAAAATAATAAAAGTCAGTTCTTACTATCAATAAAATCCTTGAAGGAAAAATTAAGTTCACCAATTAAAAGGTATAATCTGCTGCCTACAGGAAACTCACTTCTCCAATAAAGACACATAGAGACAGAAAGTAAATGGATGGAAAATGATGTTTCAAGCCAATGGAAAGCTAAAGCTAGCAGGAATAACTATATTTAAATCTCACAAAATAAATTTTAAGACAAAAACTGTAAGGAAAGACAAAAAAACTGTGCTATACAATGATCAAGGGGCCAATTCAAATTATAAATCTTCATGCACATAATATTGTAGCACCCAATTAAAAAAAAAACACTATTTGACCTAAAAAAAAGAAATGGGCTCCAATAAAATGATAGTGAGAATCTGCAACATCTCACTTTCAATAATGGACAGATTATACAGACAAAAAAATCCAACAAAGAAACATTATGGCTAAGCTACAATATATATCAATGAAATTTAGAAAATATTCCATTCAACAACTGCAGAATACACATTCTTTTCTTCATGACATGGAACTTTCTATAGAATATATTAGGACACAAAACAAATCTTAACAAATTCAAAAAATTGCAATCATATTTTGTACCTTTTCTGATAATAATGGAATAGAACTTGATGCCAACAACAAAAGAAATTTTAGAAATTATACAAATATATGGAAACTTTTGAAAGAATGATTGGTCATTAGAAAAATCAAAAGAAAAACTTAAAAATTTTTTCTCAGAACATGTGAAACCAGTAACATGATACACCAAAATTTATGAGTTCTAGCAAAAGTAGGACCCAAAGGGAATTTTATAGCAAAAAGTACATAGATTTCTTTAAATAAAAAGATTTCACATCTTTAAGATGGTGCATCTCAAGAACCTAGAAAAGCAAGACCAACCAAAGCCCAAAATTAGGAAGAAGAAAATAAATAAGAAAGATTAGAGCAAAATTAGATAAAATAGAGACAAAAAGTTAAAAAAATCAATTAAACAAAGAGTAATTTGAAAAGATAAACAAAATTTACAAACTTTTAGATAAACAAAGAAAAGTAAGAGAGATAATCCAAATTAATAAAATTAGGAATGAAAAGGTGGAAATAATAAAGTTATTTGAGGTTATTATGAAAAACCACATGTTAATAAATTGAAACACCTAGAAGAAATACACAAATTTCTGAACATATATGACCTACCAAAATTGAGCTGTGAGGACATAAAAACTTGAATAGACTAATAATAATAATAAGACTGAGTTAATAAGAAAAAGTCTCCCAACCAAATTAAAAAAAAAAAAAAAAAGGCCAAGTTGGGTTTGGTGACAAACATCTATAATCCCAGTTGCTTAGGAGGCTGAGGCAGGTGGATAGGGAATTCAAGGCCAGCCTCCACAAAAGTGAGGTGCTAAGCAGTTCAGTGAAACCTTGTCTCTAAATAAAATTGAGTAGTTAAATGACCCTGGGTTCAATCCCTGGTATCCCACCACCAAAAAAAAAAAAAAAAAAAAAAAGCCCAAGACCAGATGGTTTCACTGCTAAATGTTATCAAACTATCAAAAAATATTAACCATTTCTCTCAAACTATTTCAAGGAGTTGAAAGAGAACCCCTTGAAACTCATTCTATAAGTATAGCATTTCTATTTCAAAACCCCCAAGGACATAAGAAAGAAAACTATAGACTAATACCCCTGATGAACAGAGAGATAAAAATACTCAATGAAATGCTACAAATTCAACAGCATATCTTAAAGCTCATCCATAATGGTCAAGCTGCTTTCAATCCATGGATGCAAGCATGATTCAAAATATGCAAATAAATATATGAAATGTATAACAACAACACAATAAAAGATAAAAATTCTGATTATATCAAGAAATGCAAAAAAGGCATTTGATAACAACAATCACCTCTTCATGATAAAAGCCCTGAACAAATTATGTATTGAAAGATCACATCTCAACATAATAAAGGGCATCTATGACAAACCCAAACCAACATCATGCTGAATGGGGAACGGAAAAAGCATTTCCTTTAAGGTCAAGAACAAGACAGAGGGGTTCACTCTCACTCTCATTGCTTTTATTCAGAATAATACTAGAGATTTTAAACAAAAATATTCGGGCAAGACAAAGAAAAATCTACCTGCATAAGAAGGGAGAAAGCCAAACTTAGGCCTGTTTACAGATGATATATTTTTCTATACAAAGAAAAATATAAACAATACACCAAAAGTATATTAGAATTAATAAACAAATTTAATAAATTAGCAGGACAAAAAGTCAATAGCTTTTTTGTACACCAATAATGAAACTGCTGAGAAAGAAATCATGAAAGCAATCCTACTCACAATTGCTATAAAAATAAGCAAAATTCCTAGAAATAAACTTAACCAAGGATGTAAAAGACCTTTATAATGAGAATAGCGAACAATGATGGAAGAAGACACTAAAAGATCAAAGTATCTTTTATGTTCATGAATTCAGAGAAGTAGTATTGTTAAAACATCCACATTACCCAAAGTGGCCTATAGAGTCAATGCAACCCCCATCAAAATAACAATGAATCTTTTTGCAGAACCAGAAAAATAATCCTAAAAATTTATATAGAGATAAAAGATCCTAAACAGCCAAAACAATCTTGAGCACAAAGAATAAAGCTAGAAACATCTTAATACCTGATTTCAAGACAGCCTACAGAGCCACAGTTAACAAGACAATGTGGTACCAACAGAAAAACAGACACATAAATGATTGAAACAGAATAAAGATCCCAGAAATAGATCCACACATCTACAGCCAACTGATTGTGGACAAGGGTGTGAAAAAAACATGTATTGGAAAATGGCTAGTCTCTTCAATAAATTGTGTGGGGGAAACTGAATATCTCCATGCCAAAAAAAAAAAAAATTTTGAACCTTGATTTTACTTCTCACACTGTATTTAAAAAATGGATCAAAGAAACTCTGAAACCACTAGAAGAACATTTTAAAAACACTTCCAGCTATTGGTACAGGCAATGATTTTCTGGATAGGGACCCCCAAAAGCACAAGGAACAGAAACAAAATGGACAGATGTGACTATATCAAACTAACAAGCTTCTGGGTAGCAAAGGAAATAATCAAAACAGTGAAGAGACACACTGCAGGATAGGAGAAAACCTCTGTCTGCTATTTATCTGACAAAGTTAATATTCAGAATATTTAAGAAACTCAAAAAAACTTAACAAAAATCCTATAATTTCAGTTTAATTCAATACACAATTCTCAAAAGAAGAAATATACAAGTGACTAACAGATATGTTAAAAAATGCTCAATATCATTAACCATCATGGAAATGCAAATTTATAAGTAGGCATCTTCCCAATATAGTTAGAATGGATAACATCAAACATTAAAAACAAGCTGGACATGGTGGCTCCCAATGACTAAGGAGACTAAGTTAGGAGGATTGCAAGTTCAAGGCCAGCCTCCATAACTTAGGGGTCCTAAGCAACTTTATAAGACCCTGTCTTAAAGTTCAAAAAAATAAAAATAAATGGCTAGTGATGTAGTTCAGTGGTGAAGAATCCTTTGATTCAAATCCTAGTACCAAATAATTAATTGATGAAAATAACAAATGCTTGTAAGGATGTAGACAAAAAAAGTAAATTCTTATTCACTTTTGCTGAGGAGGAAAATTAGTACAGACATTACTATGGGAGTCCCTCGAAAAACCAAACTACATCTATTATATGATCTAATTATCCTATTCTGGAAACTTAATTGGCACACCAAAAAAAAAAAAAAAAAAACTCTATATGCCCACATTTACTGGTGAATTTTTTCACAATAAGTAAGATATATAATCAGCCTTGGTGCCCATCAACAAATAAAGGGATTAAAAATGTGTTGTGTTATGTGTTTTAATTTCTAATTTTAGATCATTATTATTAGCTAAAATGCAAGGAATTATATACATTATGATTTTCACAATTACACTCAATCTGCAATAATTAGCTTTATAAACATCTATGAACCCTATAACAGAACTGAGCCCTACCAGTGGAATTGCTAGCTCAAAAAGTTGAACATTTTATATACATATATACATATCTATGTATAGTCCTATTTAAATTGTGAATAACCAATGAATCTATATAGAGATGCACACCTCATTGCTAATCAGAAGATTGCAAATAAAAGCAACTGCCAAAGTGTATTTTTCACATATCAAATTGGCAAATATTAAAAAGATTTATAATACTCAGGGCATAATCTTCAGAGCTTAGAAAAATGATCCTATCTTACACTGTCAACAAGAAGGTAAATCAGGAAAGACATTAGTAAAATCTGTCATCTAAAATGTTCAACATATAAGGGGGAACATACAGTGCTTATCTTAGCATAATATTGTTCACTTTCATATATTTTGCTGCAAATGACAGGATTTCATTCTTTTATGACTGAATAATACTCCATTGTGCATATACAACACACACAATAAAACTATAGAACTATATAAACACATAAAGATTTAAAAATACACTTTTGAATGATGAATAGACGATATAATAAACCAGGGAAGAAATGTAAATATTTTTAGAACCAAATGTAAATAGTAATATAACATGTGAGATCTTCTGGAACACTATGAAGGTGGTTCTAAGAGAAAAATGTAAGCTATGAGTGCCCACATAAGAAAATGAGAAAGATCCCTAATAAAAAAAAAGAAAAAGAAAAAAAATGATGTACCTCAAGGTCCTAGAAAAATAAAAACAAACAAATTCAAAATACAGTAGCAGGATGGAAATAATTAAGATCAAATCCAAAAAAAAAAATCAATAAAATAAATAATAAAATAATAATACAAAAGATCAATTAAAAGAGTTGGTACTTTGAAAAAGCAAACAAGATTGATAAGCCCTTAGCCAAACTAACAAAAAGAAGAAGAGAGAAGACCCAAATTAATAAAATTGGAAGTGGAAAAAAAAACAGATAGCACAGAAATTCAGAGGACCAGGAGAGAATATTTTGAAAACCGATACTAGAATAAACTGGAAAATCTAGAAGAAGTGAATGACCTGCTGGAGTTGAATCCAGAGGATATAGAAAACCTAAATTGGACTAATAACAAGCAATGAAATAGAAAAAGTAATCTAAAGTGTCCTAACAAAAAAAGTCCAAGACCAGATAGGTTTTCAGTTGAATTCTATTAGACCTTTAACCAGAAAGGAATGAAACACTTCCAAATTCATTTTATGAAGCCAATATCACACACCAAAACCAGAGGAGAAAACATCAATAAAACTACAGAACAATAACCCAGATGAATTTAGATGTAAAATTTTCTTAATAAAATACAGCAGATCATATCCAACACCTTAAGAAGATGATACATCATAACCAAATTGATTTCCTTCTACCACTTCAAGGAAAGCTTAACATATGTAAATCAATAAATGTAATTCACCACATAAATAGAAATAAGGACAAAAATCACAGAGTCATCTCAATAGATGCAGAGATATTCTTTATTAAAATTCAGAATCCATTCATGATGAAAATGTGGGAGAAACTAGGAATGGAAGAAACTTACCTCAACATCATAAAGTCTATGTATGACAAGCCCAAAGTAAACATCACAGTGAATGGGTAAACATTGAAATGTTTTTCTTTAAAATCTAGAGCAAGACAAGGATGCACTCTCACCACTCCTTTTCAATATAGCTCTAGAAATACTAGACAGAGCAATTAGACATGAAAAGGAAATAAAGAAGATAAAAATAGAAAAGGAAGAAGTCAAAATTATATCTTTTTGTAGGTGTTATGATCCTTTACTTAGAAGACCTTAAAGCCCCCCTAAAAGACTTCTGGATCTGACAACTCAGCAAATATTAGGTTACAAAGACAGCATACAAAAATTGATAGCTTTTCTATACACCAATAATAAATCTGCTGGGAAAAAATCAGGAAAACAATCACATCATTTCCATTTACAATAGCTTCAAAAAATAAAATAAACTACCTAAGAGTAAATCTGACCAAGATGTGAAAGGCCTTGTCAATGAGAACTATATGACACCAAAGAAAGAAATTGAAGAAGACACTAGAAGATGGGAAGACATCCCAGGTTCATGGATAGGCAGAATTAATATTGTTAAAATGGTCATATTACCAAAAGCAATATACAGATTCATGCAGTCACCACCAAAATGCAAATGGCATTATTTAAAGAACTAAAAAATACAGTCCTAAAATTCACTTGAAAGAAAAAAATACCAGGCTGGAGTTGTGTCTCAGCAGTAGAGCACTTGCCTAGCACATGCAAGGCCTGGTTTTGATACTCAGCACCACATAAAAATAAATAAATAAAGGTATTGTGTCCAGCTACAACTAAATATATATATATATATATATATGAATAAAATACCAAAATAGCCAAAGCAATTCTAAACAAACAAACAAAAAGTACCAATAATGCTGGATGGATCACTATACCCAACATCCAAGAGCTATAATAACAAAAACCTGGATAAAATAGACATATAGACCAATAGAACAGAATAGAAGGCACAGAGATAAACCCACTTGATTCTTGACAAAGGTGCCAAAAACATACATTAGAGGAAAGACAGCATTTTTAACAAATGGTGCTGGAAAAACTGGTTATCCATATGTAGAAGAATGAGACAGATCTTTATCTCTCATCCTGCACCAAGATTAAATCAAAATCTGTCAAAGACTGGGGGATTAGACCAGAGATTTTGCAACTCCTAGAAGAAAACATAAGGTCAACATTCCAATGTGTGGGTGCAGGCAACAATTTCCTCAACAGGACTTCTAAAGATGATGGAATAATAACAAGAATCAATAAATGGGATTTCTTCAAATTAAAAAGCTTCTTCACATAAATGCCACTTGGGTATTTATTCTAAACAATTAAAGTCCTCACCATACTATAATGATACATGCATACCCATGTTTAATAACATCACAGTTCACAATACCCAAATTATGGAACCAGCCTAATTATCTGTCAGTGGATAAATGGGTAAAGCAAAGGTGGTCTATATCCAACAATGAAGTTTTTTTCAGTGATAAAGAAGAATGAAATTATCATTTTCAGAAAAGTACATGGAACTTGAGACTATTGTGTTAAATGAAATAAGCCAACCTCAGGGAGTCAAGGTTCACATGTTTTCTTTCATGTGAAGGCTAGCAGGAAAAAGGGAAAAAGAAAGTTGGGGTGAGTGGTACCTCATGAAAATGGCAGAGACCGTAGAGTAAAAGGAGAGAGAAAGGAAGGGAAAGAGGGAAACTGAAAAATGATATAGACCCAATTATATTTTTATAATGTATGCATGTATGAAAATGTGACGAAGCCCACTATTATGTATAACTGTAATGTACCAATAAAAATGCATAAAAATAGTGGAAAATCAAAAGCAACTTGTAAGATCACAATAAAGAACTAATTAAATCAGGGTGTATCTACTTCTTCTGCAACAAGTTTAAGGGGGAAATAAAAAAACAGAAAGATATACACCAAAAAGTGTGAAAGGATCTGTATGAAGAGTAGAATTGGTAAAGAAATACAATGGATATTTCTTGTTTTATTTTATACTCCTGTTACCTAAAACTTTGCAAGAATAAAAAAATGCCTTCTGTACATAAAACAATTAAAACTTTCAAGAGGAAGAAAAAAATGGAAGAGTAAAGAGAATACGGATCCTTCTCCGAAATCTGATTTAGTCAGATTTCTGCTTAGAAAGTTGCAGCTTCTGGAAACTCAAGGAGCCGTCTTGATGAGAAATTGAGTGCTTATAAAATGCTGCCATTTATAAGGGGAAACCTGCTGAGTTCAGCAGTTGCGACAGAAAGAGAATAGCTGATTGGCAGATCCGAGACAGCTTGCTGTGTGCACATCTGCAGAAATGCTGGCCACAGAGGCACACGGACATCTTGTTGGACCTTGCTGGCTTAGGGATGGCAGCACCGCAGTCTATAAATATTGTTCAGGTGAAGCCAGTCTTTTTAACTTCACTGAATACCAGCTTTGTTTGCTGCCCACTCACTTGTGTAATTCTCTGAGCTTTGGACTATGAACCTGTAGACCACCTGCATGCATCTTCTCTTGCTGCTATAACAAATTATCACAAATCTAGCACTTTAAAAAGAAGTCTGAAGTGTGTCTCACTGGGCTCAAATCAAGATGCTGACGAAGCTCAATTCCTTCTGAAGGCTCTTAGGAAGAATTCACCCCATGCTTTCTTTTCCCAGCTTCTGGAAGCCTCCAACAGTACTTGGTTCAAGTCTACATCACTCCAAATTCTACTTTTGCTGCCATGTCTCCTGCCTCACTCTGACTCTCCCGCCTCCCTCAAATAACCCAGAGTAATGGCCCCACCATGAGATCCTTAACTTAATCATATCTGCAAAGTATCTTTCATTATCTAAGGTTACATAGTCTCAGGTTTCCCGGGATTAGAACATGAACATTATTCTGCCGTATCACCTGATCTGTTAGAAGATTTCCAGACACTAACAGTATGTCTCAAGATAAAGCACCTTGATCTGCTCTCTGAGCAAATTTGATGCTGGGAATTTGTAGCTAATGCTGTCTTTCCTATGCTACCCTGTAGGACAGACTAGGAAGACTTGGGGCATGTCAACTTGAAGGTCTTCTTGTCATTTTAGAAGACACATGTCTGAAAAGTCACTGGCGATGGCATGAATTACATTACTAGTGATGACATCAGTGTGGATTCTGCTCTTTTTCTAAGGAGGGGTGAATTTTGTTCTGCTGTTATCATGTCTTCAGGAAAGGGTCAATTGTGTTAGCCCCTAACCCAGTATTTTGTCAGATAGTCATCACTGTGGATATCCATTTCCTTGATTTTTACCCTGTTGTACTATATGGGTCAAAATTATATATGGGATATTTTAGAAGAAATTGAATCATCAAATATACAGAGAAGACATCCTCCAATAAAGTCCCCCCACACACTCAAAATCAATGATGCTAAGTGTCCTCCCTGTGGTTTCAGATTTCCCAAAAGAGAAGGTGAATGGGATCCAGGGATACCATGACACATGTACACACAATAGGAAAGGACCTGCCAGTTACAAGGTGTGAGAAAAGTATGTTGCTGCAAAATCAATAGAGTGGTGCTAACAGGCAGTGTTTCTCCTGTACCTAACAGGAACCAGAGATACTGTGCCCTGGATACCCTAAACAATCATCCCTTATGGGCTTCTGGTATTTTTCATTTTATTTTCAGTATACAGAAGCACCCTTATTTCTTATGTGGTCTTTGCAGAAGCCTTAAAATATTGGCCAGGACTCTTATTTTTATCTTTATCTAACAGAGCAGAGCCCTGAAGCTTTCTCTGAGTCGTTGCTCTCTAACAGGGTCATCTGATTTGAACCTGTGTCCCCTGCCTCTGGCATCTCTATTTCCTTATCTGTGCAATGGAAATTTAAAACAAAATTTTTCTGAGAAGTCAAGATTAATACTTACTTTAAGGTGCTTAGAATACTTCTCAGCACATAATGAAGATGAAAATAAATGATATATTATCTAATGCAAAATTAAAGCTCTTTTCCACATATCATCAAGTAACTGGAAATTTCATTCATAATACAGTCAGCATCGGGCCTTCCTTGTGGTTCATTGGTAGTGAGTTGATACCAGTTAATAGTGAGTTAATACACAGGTATTACCTATTTTAATGCCCTGAATTTCTACCTGCTCCAAACCCTGAATCGAAATCAGGTTTCTCTTCTGGATTGTTTGTCAAGCATAGTACTTAATTTCAACCCCTAACTATTATTGTGGGTCCTTGAATCAGATGATGAATCTTCCGTTCAACTTGAAGTTCCAGGGGAGTCAAGCCTCAGCCCCCATTGCTCTCTGTTTTATTTCATGCAACTAAATGCTACATGGAGAATGTTCAAATGTTTAAATGAAACTGAATCTAATTAATTTTGTCATGTGCCCCATTCTCAGCTGTTACAGTTCCATTCCCTGAATAAAATTGTGCAATGACATCAACGTCTACTCTTGGGGAAATACTCTAATTCATAATTTGAGTCATTGGACAGTCAACTCATATTTGTGCCTATAAAATGCCTTCATAGCCAGATGCAGTGGTAGACACCTGTAATCCCAGCAGCATGGGAGGCTGAGGCAGGAGGATCCAGAATTCAAAACCAGCCTCAGCTAAAGCAAGGCACTAAGCAACTCCATGAGGCCTTTTCTCTAAATAAAGTACAAAATGGGGCTGTGATGAGGCTCAGTAGTCGAGAGCCTCTGAATTCAATCCTTGGTACCAAAATTAAAAATAAATAAATAAATAAAGTGTCTTCAGAGTCATCCCTCCTCCCAATTTTTAGCCTTATTATAACTCTCAGGTTTAGCTATGGCAAGTTTTGTCCCCATTTTAGAGATAATAAAACAGAAATCCCCTCAAAGAAAGTAAATATCTTTTCCAAGCTGATGAATCTAGTCCATGTTAAAAAACAAAACTAGAGAAAGATCATCTTCATCTTCTGTGATATTATAAACTTGATGATCACGCAGTAAGCAGGTACAGGTCAACACACACTCACTGTCATTTAATGCACCCAATTGCCCAACTAAGGGTGGCATTATCACCACTTTACAGAAAATAAAAAGGATACTTTACTGGTTAAAATTTGCACAATTAGTAATGATTGATTATTAGACCAGAAATTAAGCCTGTCTGCCTGGTTCCAGAGCAAGAAACAACCTGCCAAATCACACTCCTTCTTGTTTCAATGTGATTTGATTCCTGCTACAATATGATGACTTCTCTGTGCTTTCTCCATGGTTAATGAGTTTATTCCCTTATTCCCAAATGTATGAAGTCCTACTTGTTTCATTTGTTCTATTTTTTTTTTTTTTTTACTCCTTTCTGACCTGGGGGTATACAATTTAGCAAAGCTGGGACACCCTACCTTCCCCAGTTGACAGAAAAAAAAGTGAAGATGGCTTCCAATTACCATCATCTTAACCAGTGGAAGCCATGCTCTTGGAAAATAGCCCATAATGAGTTTCCACAGGACAGAGGAAATTACCCAAAGCATAACATGGTTCGACAGGGTAACCTGCTTAGGAATATTTTGCCCTTAGCACTTGTCAGTACATACTATTTAATATTCCCCATGGTATGTATGTTCGGTGGAGGCTCTTAGTACTTATTCCTGGGTCAGGGTGAGACTATTTTCATTTTCAAATCCACTTAGGGCTTAGGGTTAAGAGATATGGCAGAATATTATAGCATCCAAAAATGTCAGAGCTGAATGAGAACCTGGAGCAGATCCTAGAGAGACAATTTCCATGTCACTGCCGTATCCCTCAGAATACAATACCCAACACACAAAAGATAATGCAGTGGATATTTGAAATTTGTTAAATAAATGAATGAGACGCACTTTACAATAGAGGAAAAGAGGCTCAAACAAGGAAAAAATTAAAATTGACTTAAAATCATCCAATTTTAAGTTAATTAAAATTAACTTAAAATTTGGAGGTCAACTCAAGATTTACGAGTTTTATTCTTGTGAGTTTTTTTTTTTTTTTTTTAGCCCATTAATTTAGTCGTTCATTCAGGGTTTGTACACTTGATTAAATTCTGAGAAGAGTATAGAAAGGATGTAAGATATGGTTACAATGTCTACACCCATTGTGGAAAATGAGACATAATGGCACGTGTGAGGACAGAAAATAATCAGTGATTCATCACGTCCTAATGTACCCATATGCACACTCTCCGGGATGCAGGTAAAAGAGGAGATTTGTGGAAATCTGTTATGATATTGAAAAAGAATCAACACTTATATGCCTATCAACGGGATGAATTGAAGGCAAACTACATTGCATCCATATCAGGAAATACTATATAACTATCAACATTTATGACATGATCTATAGGAGCTGACACAGAAAGATCACTACAAACAGTACATAGTTGGAGAAAACAAGCAATTTCCAGAACACACATAAAGTATATGCTCAATTATATAGTTCTTTTCATAACTCAGGGGTTGTAAACCCCTGTGGGGTGAGTTATATCTGGCTTACAAGTATCTTATTTAGCCTATGCAGCATTTCTAATAATTTAGAGCTCAATGCCAATATTAAAGTTAGATGCTTTCACCAAAAAAAAAAAAAAGTCTGGATTTGAGACTAAGCTGAAGAAATGCAAGCATCTGACAGTACTGGGGTCTGTATTTGCAGTGTAAAAGCAATCAGCTGGAGCAGGGTTGTAGCTGCCCCCTACAGGCAGGGTAAATACTCTCAAATATGGCTTCCTCAGCACATTGATCTTGCTGCCTGGCCCTTCTAGACATATTGGTTGTGCACCTCCTTCCTTATTCTTGGAAATGACTCAGGAGGACCTCAATGGATGCATACTGAGCTGCTCCACCTGAAGGAAAGGTGAATTGTGAGAGTGGTGGGAGGGGAATGGAATTTTGGTGAGCAGTTTTTATGATTCGTTTCATAAGCTTACATATGGCTCATCTCTCATGAAGGGCAATATTGCTTTACAAGATGACAAAATTATAAATACTAGGGAAGAAAAAAATCAAACCTTCAGACAATATTAGGTCCACACCTGGATAAATGGATATGCCTCAAGCATTTGGAGATATAAGTGGTACCTCCCAAGTAGAGGAAGTATTCTTGGTAAGGGCTCTCAATTATGTTATTTCCTTTTCAATCCAGCCACCCAGTCATGGTCCCTTAAGAGCACATATAAAATATTTTGCACACAAAACCTGAATCTGCCAACCCCATCAGAAGTTTCCTTCTGCAAACGCTCACAAGCCCTACTCCTTATAGACTCACAATGACTTCTTACTGACCAAAAGAGGACTTTGGTCTCAATTTAAGGGATTTGGAGATTATATAGAGGAAACCTCCAAAAAATATCATAGGTTAGGAGTTGGGGGAAGAGGAGCAAGAGAGAGAGAATTGCAACTTGCCTTGTTGGTTTGACCTTGACTGAGGTTGCTACATGCCTCAGTTTCCATATCCATCAAATGAGGGAGGTGAACTGGATGATTTTAATAGCATTAAACTCTAAAATCGGGTTTGGTTTCTGGATTGACCCATCTGGGAAATTAGAAATGCGGTTCAAATGTCTTAATGTTGGCTTCCTTTCATGAATTTTATAAGAGTTCTTACTGGAGGAGGTGGACAGAGCTCTCAGATAGCACCTTCTTTCCCATCCATCATCTGCAACTATTATCACAGACATTATTCTAATTGAGATGCATTCTTCTGGACTGTTTGAATTTTGCAGCCTAGTCTAGTAAAAAGGCCTTGCATTTGTACAGCTATTTTTATATTTCTAGAGCGCTATCCATCTCTGTCCTGAATTTTATATTTAATATCAATACAACTATGTCGATGAGGCAGGATTTTTTTTAAAAATCACATTTGAAAAGAGGGAAACTTGGATTTCAGTTGTCTTGAGGTAGTAGCAATGATATACTCAAAAGGAGACCTTAAAGTTGGGTCTGTCTCTTGGCTTAGCTGTTAGCAAATTAGGCAAGTTTCTTAGGTACCTTGAGGCTCAGTTTACTCATCTGTTCACTGGGAATAAATACCTATGGGAACAAATGAAGCAATTTATGTGCTAGGCCATACAAAACAGACTTGCCCATTAACATTCATCTTTAGGAGGTGGAGACAAGTGATTGGTTTTGAGAGTTACATAGGAGATAATTAGGACTAAAAAAGATGTCTAGAAAAGAATAAGGGACAAATTGCTACTGCAGATGACCAGCATTTCTGATGGGCAAACATAGCTGGCTGGGGTGCCACTGTGGTGAAAGTATTGGAGTGTCTGGGGACATTTCATTAGGGAAGGGGGGGAATCTTTAATTTTGACTTGGGACAGGCTGATTTTAAATACCTTTGATAAGTTGAAAAGGAGATGTCTAAAAGGCAGAATTCAGAGCTGTAGAGGTTGCATTGGCTTGTTCCTTTGCTTGCTTTCTTATTTTTAACACTTGATCTAAGCATAAAAATGTTGTCTCACTGAAATTAAAGTTGTGTTTTAGAATGTTGCCCTGAGTAATTCTTGAAGACAGAGTCACCTAAGACATCATTTCAGGGTCCAGTATTTTCCAAAGTAGTCAAAGAGAACTATTCACTGTGATGTTTCCTGCTAGAAAAACAAAATCTATAGTAAAATAATAAAGAAACACAATATATCTCCCTTCCATCTTCCCCCAAATGATTGGCAGGAACTTATTAAAAGCTTTTAGAAGTATGGTCCTAAGGCAAACTTATTTAATTTTAAACTCAAAGTCTATCTTATTGGACTAAAGAATTCCCTTCATTTTCCCCATGTCATTCTAATTGATAGCTTGTAAATCTGGCTTTGTGGGAAATATTTTTTTAAAGTGTTTTCATATGTCCAAGGAGGAAATAGAAACCTCAGGGAGGTCTGAGTCTTGCCTGAAGTTCCTTAGCAAATATTTTGTCAGAGAGGAATCCGCTTTTCCTGATTTGGTTTCTCTCTGCCCTTCTGTACTGCCCGAACAATACCCTTATTTGAAGAAAAGCAGATGGACCACAGCCAAATACAGCACCCTTCCTTCAACAGGTCCTGCAAAGCACCCTCTGAATCTGCCTTCACCCTGTTGCCTGCTTAAGTCATCCAGAAAATAGTGCAATTCATGTTTTAATAATGCAAGTTTATAGTGCTGTCACACCTATTATTCAGGGTTATCAAATCATTCTACCAACCTTAATGAATTTTTACGATGCTCCTGAAAAAGAGATTAAGGGAACATCTTATTGGTGTGACTCTCTAGGGCTGTGTTAATGAGAATATTGATAACCTCTTGCTGAGCACATCTTCTAGTCAGTTCTTATGTGAGAGAAGAGCCTGTTTGCTTTTGCAGTTACCCCATGTAACCACACATCCAAAGGGGCCCATCCATCTAAACCACAAAGCCCTTTTATTTCTGCATCATATTACCATTTTAAAAATTCCTAAATATCCATTACTGTCTCTTTATTGCTACACCATATAAGTAGGCAGTGGGAGGGGGGGTGTTACTCCCAGTTTACAACAGAGGACATGGCACTGAGCAAAAATAAACTGGCCTTCCTCAAGAACTGGCAGGAGTCAGGACTCATATTTAGATGCAGTCATTCATTCCTAAGTAGTACCAAGCTCTGTGCCAGGTGCAGGGAACAGCAGCTAACAACTACATGGATACTGTGTCTACTATCATGATCTTAGAACTCAGGGAAGGAGACAGAGTACAAAAAATAAAACAAATTATGACACTCAGAAAACTGCCCTGTAGGAAACAAATAGGGAGAATGTTTCTGATGCAGATATTCAAATGTTCTCCTCCCTGAATTTATTTGAGTGTCAGCTCAAATGTCTATACAGGTAGGAGGACCATGAGACCTAATGGAGCTCAGATAAAGACTAAAGGAGATTTCACTTGGCAGGAGCAAGAGGAACACAAAAGGATAGACAGAAGGATGGATAGGATGAGGGAGAAAAGCCACCCCAGATAAATTATAAGTCCTTGACATTTTTTCTAAATTATTTTGTCCAGATTTTGTCCAGTTCTCAAATTCATGTCACAGGACAGCGAATGATTTCAGATGGAGAAAGAAAAAGAAGGAGACCAACCCAAAGGGCTGCCAATAGCTAATTCTTTCTGCAAAGAAGGAAAGATGTATTACATGTGTCAGCATGGAGAGCCCAAGCATCAGAGAAAGGAGCACGGTGTTCAGAGGACTGTGAAACCAGTCTCCTCATCCTCCCAAGATGCAGCCCTTTCAGTGTCAATACCTGGAAATTCACTGGGCTCCAACCCCGTCCCCACGCCATTCTCATTAGTTGCATCACCATAGCAACTTTGAGGGGCTGTATCTTCAACCACATGTCAAACTAATGGAACTGTACAACTTATTTTGCAGCTGGGGAATGTAAAAGGGAATCTCACATTTAATCACTCTTGCAGCATTGACATTCAAATCAAAAGACTTTGTTAGGGCTCCTGGAGAATGGAGTGTCATTTTGCCAGCACAATGTTTCACTCAGAGTCACATCGTTCTGCTTTGAAGTGCTAAGTGAATGGTAAAGAGAAAAGCTTTTTTTTTTTTTTTTCTTTTTGCTCAGGAGTGGGGGAGGGTGGGGTGGGGAAAAGGAAGGAACAAAATCTGGATGAATAACAGGAAAATGAATAAATGCTGCTAAATCAAATTCGAGTTCAATGCAAATGCTATTGAAAATCGCTGCCTTGTGATTTTTCTTTCTTTTTCTTTTAAAGAGGCAGCAACGTTTATGGAAAGAGCTTTGGTTCTAGAGACCTCCCGTGTGCTTCCTAGGTCTGAGATTCAGGTAAGTCATTCATCCCCTGGTAGCCTGAATTTCCTGGCACATAAATTGAAACTATATACTCACCAGGAAGGCCTTTCTAAGGGTAAATGTGTATGTATAGGCATATATAAAATCATTAGCATGGTGTAGCAAATGCTCACTGCCATTTTCCTAGCAGAGCTCGGACTAGCACAGCACAGCAGGCAGCGTGCTACCCCCACCCCTACCCCCTCCATTTATCTTGTCTCATATAATCACAAAACTAGCTCTGGGGCACAAATATTGTCATCCCCAGTTTACGGAGAAAGACACTGAGGCTTAGAGAGGTGAGTAAATATTTAAAATTACCCAAAACTTGGAAATGAGGGAAAAGGATGACCACACATCCTTTTGATACTGGAACATTTTCTAACAGGTTCTTCCAAGGTTTGATCCTTCCAAGGGAATGTATTTTTATTCAATTTCGGATCAATGTAGATCCAGACTCTTTCATGTAAGCTGTTCATTTGTAGAAAGTGAATACATTATAAATGCCCTTTGCTGGCAGAGAGCAAATAATTTCTCTTTGGTAAAAAAGGTAACCCCACAAGTTAGTTAGTTTTATTGCATTAACTACTTTTAGATATGACAGGTAGCAGACATATGTGAGCAGGAGGACTAAGGAGCTAGAGGGAGGATTCTGCCAACTGGCTCTGCTCTGCTGACACCATCCCCACCACACCACATACACACACACACACACACACACACACACACACACACATGCTTTCTTTTGAAGAAGCATCTTGTGTGGAGCCATTTTAGTGAAATACATTGCAGTTCTTAGCAAACACCCTATTTTCTTTTGGAGGAAGGAATGTAGGCCCATGACTACAGAGAGACATTTGTGACCTTTATACAGACAGAAGATTCCAGGACTCAGGTAAACAAGATTATTAGAAGTAAATCCCACTGGCGGTAAAATTTGTAACAGTGGACAGGCCAAAGTGATCCAGAGTTACCACTGGATCTTTATCATGCCATGATAGTAAAACCCACCCCATGGGTTTTGCTTGGGTCCCTGTGGTTGAGACCATGAACAGTGGGGCCTTAGAAGCCTGATGCAATCCTGCTGTCAGTCAAAAGTTGAGAGGTAGACCTGGTTGCACTCTGAAAACTTCCCTGAGACCCTCAATAAAACCAGAGGGCAGAGCAGGTGCATCCTCCCTCTCCTCTATGAGAGGACCCACTCTCTTCTTTTCTCCTCCAAGAGTGTCCTTTATCCCTTTTCCTTCCCCTTTTAAAAAACTCTTATCTACTACTATGTGTGACTCATTTGAAATCCTTCCTACTGGTTGCAAGAATTGGTGGCTGTGAATTCCCATGTTGTTCCAGCTCCACAGTCTCCTCCTTAACATCAGGATATATAACTTATCCATCTTATCTCAGTGTCCCCCTATTCCAGCAAGGACATATTTCAGCTCTCCATTCTTTCTGTGAGCTTCATCATACTTCTTTTTTCTTCATTAATGAAATAAATCTCTGACATGTGCTCATCGTATATTGGTATAAAGGTCATTTGGGGTGAGGAAGATTTTTAAAAATATATATATATACTTCTACAGTAATTTGCACAGGAGCATTTAGCTAGTGAGAAACCCAACCTGGTACTTCTGGATCCGTTGTCTGCAGACTTGGTTGTCTCTTTTTATATGATCTAGGACTGAAATTTTAAGATTGAACCCGGGCCGCTGAGAACTAAAAAATAAATATTAAAAATTCTCTCTCTCTCTCTCTCTCTCTCTCTCTCTCTCTCTTTCCTCTCTCACTCTCTCTTTAAAAAAAATATTAAAAAAAAAGATTGAGCTCTGGTCCTCAAAGAGCGTGAAGATGGCCAATGCAGACGTGATTTAATACAGTATGTTCTATAGTCTGGGACTGGGATTGCCTTAGGAAAGCTCACAGGAAGGATGCTTCTCTTTCTGATTTGCAAGAGGTAACAATAATAAAAGAAAATGTCACAAGACAGGAAATCCTAAAGCTAGCACTAATGAATGAGCAGATTTTCCTCTTTTTATGAAAGAATGATTAAGTGTAAAATAAGGATAATAACAATATGGTGGTAATTGTGACTAATAGTTTTACAACTCTCAATCTAAAAGCTTTATAAAAGCCCTATGAGGTGGTACCATGTAATTTCTGTTTTCAGATGAAACTGAAACACAAAAGCCTAAGTGGCTTGCCCAGGGGCGCTGGATAGGGGAATGCAGACTGGGTTTCCAAATAAGCTCTAGCTTCAGGGTGCATATTCTTCCTTCTCCTTGGCTGCCTTTGTTTCAACCAGTTCACTCAGGTTCAGCTCTGGCTTGGGGGAAATGCAGTTTTAGGCATTGTAGTAATTTTTATACCTTCTTGACTTGTGAGGAGTACTTGGAAGTTCAAAATGTGTACAGGACTTGCCATTTGGGAAAGGGTAGAAGGGGAGACTTTGAGGTTAAGTCCTGTATTTTAAGCCTCTACACTGTTCCTTTTTCTGGCTAGGCTGTTGATAACTTGCTTTGTAATGCTTCTTGGTTATCCATCTGCACCTGATCCTGGTGGGAAGTGGAAAGAAGGATGAATGATTTCCTCCTGTCGTCTCTCATGGTGACACAACCAGGGACTCTGCGTCCCCAGTGCAAAACAATGGAGCATGACGCAAGGTCAATAGCAACTGCAGGACCTATGGTCACTGTGGACAGCTGATAATTTCATCATTCAGGTTTTATGATGATGTCTCTCCTACCACCACACCATCCTCACTCCTCGAATCCCTTCTTGTATCCGGATAGTTCAGTTTTTGCAGGAGACAATGAAAAGACGATTGGGTCATCCATCCTGCAACAGAATGAGATGATGGAATGAAATATAACTGGGTATTAAGAATGAAGGATAAGAACAATAATGGTGGTAATTGTGACTAATAGTTTTACAACTCTCAATATAACCAAAGCTTTACAAAAGCCCTAGGAGGTGGTACTCTGTAATTTCTAATTGCTACACATCTAGTCCAATGTGCTTGGCCAAGTCCCTGTGCCTCAGTTTCCTCGTGTGCTAGGATTGGAGGAAGTGAGTTCTTGCAGTCAATGTCAGAAGAAAGTATTCCCAGTGAGGCGCCTGGGTGATGAAGAACCACCCAACCTCTCTCACACACAGAGACTGGGAGGAGGGAAACACTTGGCACAGAAGAAGCCGACCAACTTCTCTTTTTGACTTGGGACCCACATGGAAACTCACTATAAACAGAAAGAGACTTTCGAAAACAGAGGGAGGGGAAAGGCCAACTGGGAACCAACTGAGCAAAATGGGCCCCATGTCTATGTGCTCTCTTCAGAGGGTCCCAGTGAAAAGGCACACGGAATCAGCAGCTACTTCATGATGAAGCCGTTCTTACCTGATCCCCACAGGCTCTGTCAATGAGAGGTGAGATAAATAATACAGCTATGGAACTTTTAAGTGCCAGACAACATGTTGTCTCATGACACTTAAAAGTCCCTAAGAGAAGCAAGCGTTCATCTCCTTGACAAACGAGGATGTCAACACCCAAGTTAAGTGACTTGCTTGTGATCAGACATCTAGGAAGTGGTAGTCTATCTGCCAGGCGTGCACTTCCTCCCAAGGTGGAGACCCTAGCCCCCTGCACCCAGTCCCGCCTCCTCACCCTTAGCAGGCAACACCTGTAAACACCAACACTCTGACGTCAGAAAGTGAATCTCTTACTTCAAGCCTGCTACAGTCTAGTCCTACCACAGAAGCTAAAGGATCCTTTGAAAGTATCTATGATTATGCCGTTTCCCAGAGTGAGCCCTCTCATGGTTTCCCAACTCACTCCTGTATAAGTCCTTATAATGATCTTCAAAAGTCCTGCATGGTCGGACTTCTTTCCGCCATTCCCACTTCATTTCCTCCCCTCTTCCTTTGGTTTGTTCTATTCCAGCCACTCTGGCCTTTTTGCTTGGCCAGAACACTAAGCGCAGCTCTCACCCACCTCAAGACAGTTGCACCTGCTGCTTCATCTGCCTAGATCTCACCTCACCTCTCCTTTCATTCAGATCCTCTTCAAATGACCATTCCTCAAAGAGGCTATTGCTAACCACCTATTCAAAGGAGGCCTGTCTTCCCTCTATTCATCTATTTGTACTCTATTTTAGTCAATATTTATTATTGATGGATGGAAACAAAAGTTTACACTTGTTTATTTATCATCTATCTACCTTTCTCATAATAGTCTCTATTAGGTCAAGGGCTTTGGGGTTTGTTTCTCTGTCCTCAATAGCATCCTTCGCCTAAGAGGAATCCAATAAATATGTTGAATGAATGAGTTGTAATCATTATATCTTCTTCTAATTGAATGTAGTAATTTAAACTAGGTTTTTCACTGTTGCAAACTTGTTCACTCAAAAATAAAGTTGACGGCGATGAAGGACTGAATGCAGCAGGTCTTGCTCCTGTAAACAGTAGGAGTGTTTTGACCCTCGAGTCTGCATCAGTGGTTGAGGAGAAAGTAGCAAACTCTGACAATTTGGTGTCCTCAGGCTGACCCATTTGGCCTTTCAGAGAGATGGCTTTGTTCATGAGATCTGCTGCCATCAAGGGTTATTTTGTCATTTATACACATCCTAACCACTCACCAGACCAAACTGAACAACCAGACTGTTCTTCTAAGAATGAGATCATGATTAAATTGGTTATATTTGTTAATAAAACATTAAACCCCCCAACCTTTCTGCTTGTTCAAAACTGTCTAAATTGCTCAGGTGAAACATCCTGCAAAATAAGTAAAACCCAACCCTCTCTCCTGACCCTGGGCACATCCTTAGGTATAAGATTTGGAATGCTTATTTTAGGGAGCCCCAAGAACTGGCCCACCTTTGAATATCCAATAGGTCTAGGATGATTTCCCAGAAACTGAGGTGGAAATGGAGAAAGCAAGAAGAGCTGCCTGCCAGTCCCTTTGTAAATGATATATGATGACTGGACTAAATTCAGTGTCATCCTGATTTCTCAAATTTTCTGCTTCTTGCCCAAAGAATGAGGAAATGGTTTCTAATTAACAGTACCAGTTCATTCTCTGTACAGCACAATGAATGGATGAATTTATGAGAATCAAGCTTATCAGCACCTCTCCAGTTGTCAGAATAATTTTTTTTCTCATAGCTTTTTCTGGCATGACTATACTGGGTGCATATCATTCTCTGTATGCACACTGTGTGCATATCCATCTCTGGAATAAAATGCCCAAGCACAGGGACATTCTCTTGCCCCTGTCACCACTGGTCTTAACACCAGCACTGGCAAAAAGTAGATTCTAGATCATATTTCCTTAATGGATGAATAAATAGGTAAAGGAGTTTTGAACTCAGCTCACCTTGCTGTGCTTCTACGCCCATGAATGCTGTGGTTTCATAACACAACACATTCTAGCTCCTTATCAGCACTGGACATTCAGAACCTCACGGTGAGAGGAAGCAGAGAGGATTATCCCTGTTCACAAACAGAGCAATGGAGGCTCACAATGGCTTCATGGTTATGCTAAATTCCCTATGCCAAGGTACATCAGAGCAGAGCCTGGCATATAAGCTGGTTGGTTGCCCAGCCCATGCCTTCTGGGACTTGAACCCAGCCCCATGGCAAAGACATGTATTTTAGTCCATTTGTAACTGCTGTGATCAAAGACCTGACGAGAACAATTTCAGATTAGGAAAAGTTCATTTGGGACTCACAATTTCAGAGGTCTCTGTCCATAGATGGCAAACAAGTTTGCTTTTGACTGGAGATAAGGCCGAACATGGTGGCAGAATGGCATGATGGAGGAAAACATCAGGAGCAGAGAGAGTTCTGCTCCATCAGGACAAAATATACACACCAGAGGCACACCCCCAGGGCATTAATGCACTGACTAGGTTAAAACTCTCACAACTCAATCATTTCACCTCTGAACTTTCTTACATTGTCTCACTTATGAGCTTTGGAGACACCTCACATCTAAAGCATAACAGCATGGTCCTAACTGGATAAAGATAGAGTTTGGATTACGAAGGAGAGTACTGTGAGTCCAAATGTGCACACTCACCACCACCTGGGGCTTGGTCCTCTCTCTCTCCTCCTTTTCCCACAGGGTTGGCCAGAGTCTGGCACCCTTGGACACTATAAGATCCTATAAAATTATACTCATTAATATTACCTACCCTCCACTTATTGAGCTCCAATGGTGTACCAAGGTGTACAGCACAAGTCTACAGTACTAAAGAAGGCAGCCAAGGTTCAAGTCTCTACTTTGTCATGTATCTGGGCACCTCAGTTTCCTCATCTGTAAAATGGAAACACTGATAGTGGTCGGTGGTGAGGATTAGGTAAGCAGTGCATGCCACGCCTCCCTTCACCATAGCCATTCTAGGAGGGAGAGCCCGAATAACCCACCTCATCAATGAGGAAACCAAAGCTCAGAAACATTGAGCAGCTTTTGCAATAGTGTTCACTCTGTTCAGCACTGGCAGAAGGAATATGCAAAGGCAGAACCCTCAGTCCAGATCCCTGGCCTTTAAGAATGCTGAGCCTCTATGAATCATGGGCTTTATTCACAGGGCCTCTTGCCTGCACGCGTTGCTTCTTAGAGGGTACTGGTATCTTGAAAGAGAACACTGGGGTAGCGCATGCTGAGCCCAAGGTGAGATCACAGGTCAATGACACCTGGTGGAGTAGAACTTTCCCGTCTTTCAAGGAAAAGGGACAGAATGTTATTCCCAGTCTATTGGAGGCAGAAGGCAGTCTGCTCATGCTCAGCATTCTAGGCGCACGTGAGGTGCTGAGGTGCACCAGCATTTGGTCACATCTCCTTTCCCCAGACCTTCTGCTCTGCTCACAGTTCTTTCCAATTATATGACTAAAGGAAAAAGGCATGCTTCATCACCAGAAATGGGGACTTCAATGCAAAAATGTATAAAGTGAAGGCAATTCCCAGAGGTTGTTAGCACACTCTCCTCAGGACTCAACTCCCTGCCAGCCTGGTGGGGGGGAGACCTCTGTGATTATCCTTGAGGGAACTCTCTACCCCCCAGCCCCCAGCTCTTCACTACCCTACAGAAAAATTTCCTCCCTGAGCAGCTTTCCGGGAGCTGCCAGTGTGGTTGCAGAGATGGTAAAGGAAGGGTTGTTCTGGGGAAAGTAATGAAAATCCAGAAAGAGTTGTGCACTAGGAACCTTATAAACTCAATGAACTCAATTTCATTTTCTTTAAAGGGAAATAAACTTGCCTTAACACACTGAAGGAGACAAATCTGTCCATTTTAGAGGAGATGGGAACATGATCAAAACTGCTGCTGTGAGATAGGGATGGGAGGTTTGTGGCCTGAATCTCCTCCCCCTGGTTTGTGCTCAGGAAAGCAGTGATCTGGGATCGCAGGTGAGACAGCAAAGAGCCAGGTGGCATTGCCATCCCTCAGTACCTTCCTCTGCCCAGGGTAGAAATTCCTTAGATGAATCACTCCTCCCTCACTGAAACCTTTTAGAATCCATCCCTAACTCCCCTTCCACACTGTCTCCCCAACCCTCCCCTTCCAAAATTCCAGCACATTCTGTACCATCTCTACATGAAATCAGTGTCATACTCTTGCCATTTCAGGCCCCTTCTCAATTACTCCCTCTCCCTGAAGTTTTATCTCACATGTTCTTGCTTTAAGAATCCTCTTCTCTCCTTCAATGTAGAAGGGGATCATCTCCTCCATCCTTTAGACTCAGAAAAGCAATTTACCCAAATTCTTCTTGGTGCACTTGTTACTTTCTCAGAGGTTAAGGGACTGCCCCAAGGTCATGGAGCAACTGGAGTCCAGGTCTCCTGACATTCTGCCCTGTGATCTTTATGTAGCATCAACATTCCTCTCAAACTCTGAAAGAAAATTCTGAAGCCAGAACAGAAAGGGAAAAGCCTTTCTTCCTCACCTAAGTTACCAAAGGAGCTGTCAAAAGCCAGGGACCTGATCCCCAGAAGCTTCAAGGGGGCAGTGAGGACCATAGGAGTCACTTTGAGCAGCTTATCTGTGTGGGGTGGAGCACCTTTGTCTTCTTCTAGTAGAAAAGTTATCCCTGGCCCTTGTGCCCCCAAGGAGCATCTGCAAGGGTGCTCACATATAACTGGAAATATAATGAGGTGGAGGAATCTTTCTCCATTAGAATCCTTTTTCAGAAGACTAGGATGGATTGGAAAGAATATTTGACTAAGGAGTTTAGGATTAAGGGTCTGATGTATAGGGATCAAGCTTGACCAACAAGGGATAATTCCAAAACTGCCCCAAAGGGCACAGTTGTTTGATTTCCAGTCATCCACTACCCCATCTTCCTCCCTAAGAAACTCCTGATCGTGTGTGTGTACGCACATGCATGTATGTGCTTGCCATATGTGCATGTATCTTCCATCCTACCAGGTCCTTACCTCCAGGAAGGAGGTATTCTGTTTAGTCTAAGCCAGGGATCAGCAAATTAAAGTCTATGAACCAAATATGGTCATCCACTGCAGCTTGCCTGCAGATGAAGATGCATTTTACATTTTTAAATGACTGGGGGAAAAAAAAGAAAGAATAATTCTTCTTGATATGTGAAATGTATGGAATTCAAATTTTATTGTTCATAAAGTTTTTTAACCTTGAAATTATTGAGATAATTTATATACAATAAAATTCACCAATTTACAGTGTATGAGTCAATGGCTTTTTTTATACACATAGGATTTTACAACTATTAATATAATAAATTTTAGAATAATTTAATCAACCCCAAAAGAAATCCCATTCCCCTTAAGCTATCACCCTTCAATTCTTCACCCTCAAGCTTTAAGGAAACACTCATTTATTTTTTGTCAGTGTAGATTTTCTGTTCTAGACATTTCATATATTTACAGTTTTACTGGGCACACATGCAAAATCGTTTACATATTATCTATGGCTGCGTTTGCACTATGACGGCACAGCTGAGTGGTGACAGAGACCGCATGTCCCATAAAGCATGAATTATTTACTATCTGGCCTTCTATGGAAAAAGCTTGTGGATCCCTGGAGTAAGTCAATCAGCATTTGACGTTCCTTTGAAGTCTATTTTTGGACCAAGGGTGAGCACTTGACCTAGGCCAACTCAATTAGACACCAGGAAAGGACTTTTCTTCCCTGAAATGGAATGGTTTCCCTTTCCAGGCCTTTGCAGTTGCTATGAAAAGCCACCTTAGGTACCACATGGGGACAACCTGAAGACAATAATGAGGATAACAGTGCCGAGGAAGAGAAAGAATGGGGGTGCTGGATTACACGGACTCAACCAACCCTGAAATTCACCTTCCAACCACATGAAGTGTCCTCATTATTTAAGACAACCTAAAGGAGATATTCTGTTACCTGTGGCTAAAAGCATCCTACCACAAAAAACTTCTTTCTAAAGAGAGTAGTTAAGTAACTTATGCTCTTTGGAAGCAAAGTAGGATTTCCCTAGACAAGGGAGGCAAATAAGCATAGCCACAGCCAGATCTCTTTTTTTTTTTTTTTGTACCGAGAATTGAACCCAGAGGCACATAACCAGTGAGCCAAACCCCAGCCCTTTTTTATATTTTATTTAGAGACAAGGTCTCACTGATTTGCTTAGTCCTCACTATGTTGCTGAGGCTGGCTTTGAACTCTCGATCCTCCTGCCTCAGCCTCCCAAGCCATTGGGATTACAGGTGTGTGCCACCGTGCCCCGCTAGACCTCTTCTTGGTCCTTTTTTGCCCCATACAAAGTCCTGCCTCAGAAACAACTGGTCAGCATTTGGAGGGCATCCCAGCTTGTGGAACTGCTGTTTTAGTCAGCTTTTTCCCTGCTGTGACTAAAGGACTTTACCAGCACAATCATAGAGGAGAAAAGGTTTATTTAGGGGCTCATGGTTTCAGGTCTTAGTCCATTGAAAGCTGGTTCCATTCCTCTGGGCTTGAGGCGAGGCAGAACATCAGAGTGGAGTATAGTTCAAGGAAGAGGCACACAAGGCGATCAGAAAGCATAGAGAGGTCTCCACTCCCAGATACAAATATTTATACCCCCATAGCCACGCCCCCAATTCCCACCTCCTCCAGCCAACCCCACCACTTCAGTTACCACTCAGTTAATACCTGTCAGGAGATTAATTCACTGATTGGGTTAGAACTCTTACAACCCAATCATTTCTCCTCTGAACCTTCTTGCATTGTCTCACAGGTGAGCTTTTTGCGGGGCAGCTCACATCCAAACTGTAACACCTGCCTACTCATCTACATGTCCCTGGTTTTGCATTTAGCCAGCCCAGTTTTGAGATATGATCTTTATTTATCAATAGATACATAAAATTAGATAAACACTGAATTGTTCTAATTGGAGCAGGAACACTACTCCAGCTGGGATGGTGGGATGGTTGTGGGATGGTGAGAGGAATCTGACCTGCATCTTAGATTTTCCATGGAGTTAGAGTGTGTACCGTAGAGCAGACTGAAAGTTATTACCTGCTTCAGAGAGGAAGTGATGAATGTCAAAGTCAAGATATGCGCTGCTATCCTGTCTCCCTACCTCTCTTTCTTCTTTCCTTCTTTTCATCTTTCCTTTCTGTACTTACCAAATGAGTTAGGAGATTTTGCTATTTTAAACTGGGCTTGCCATGGTGGTAACATTCTGGGATTTTGTTATTCTGTATGCTTTTTTGAATTATTATCTCTTTAATAATGAACATGTATGCCTTCTAAAATCAAAATTTCATTTAATTTTATATTTTAAAATATTTATCAATTCCACCACCTGTTGAGAGCCACAGCCAAAGGGGCCCCAGCAAACTTCCAGCTGCCAGCAAACTTCCAGCTGCAGGCTGATGATTGGCTCACAGTGGCCCCAGCAACATCTAGCTGATTGGCTCCTCTGTGGTGATGCTCATTGGGCTGTTTCCCTGCCCTTTCAGACCACGGAGCTGCTCATTGAGGGACTTCTTTGGCTCTGCCCATGCAACCCAGCCAATCGGCCTCAAGAGCAGAAGGATTGGGGGAGGTGGAGAGGCTTGTGGGTGAGAGGCTTGTGGGAAGCCGGTGGTGGCAGTTGGGTTCCGAGGGTTTTTCTTGAGGAGCTGTTTTGTTTGGCCTGTGTAGTTCTAAAAATAAAGTTAGTTTCTTTTGACAAGTGGCTCGTGAATTGTGCCCAGCCAGACTGCGGCAACCACCACCACCGCCCCCAGGTTGTCCTGAAGCCCCAGCTGCTCACCAGTGTGGTTGCTTACTGTCAAAATGAAGAATCATCTCATGTTCAGTAAAATGGATAAAGTCAAAGCGCTGCTACACAAGAATATTTTCAGTAATTGATGTCACAGCAAGAACAGGTAGTAGAATTTAAGAGCCCAAGGTCAAAGCCCTGACCTTGTCACTTTTTTTTTTTTTTTTTGTGTGTGTGTGTGTGGCAGTAGACAGTTAGTTCACTTTTATTCCTGCTTGGAGACTTGGTCCCTGGGCTTGCTTCTTTTAAAAGTGTTTCCTGATGTCTTCTACCCTTCTAACGATTAGATAATTGACTTCTATATTCCTAAAGTGCCTTCCTTTGGGTACCTTCCTCCATCATAGCTCTCATCTGGCTGAATTTTTAAAGTTCTTTTCAAAACTCCTCAGCAATAAAGTGAGTACTTCATAGGAAAAAAACTCTTTTTATATCAATTTCCCTGAATTTGACATATCCTCTCTACTTGATACATGTTTTTCAAAGGAAAGAATAACTGACTTCCATTATTCAGTCTATAGAATAAGGCAATTGGACCAAACTAGCCTCTTGCATCTCCAAAATTGAATTCTCTGATTGCTAAATGATCTACAATAGAAATGTTTATGGAAACTACAGTATATCACCTAGGATGCCTTTTTGACTGAGAACCCCCCAAAATAATAGTGTCTTAAACCACGAGTTCATTTTCTTTTCATATGAAAAACGTGTAGTGCTGAGCTCCCAGTCATCAGGGTCTCAGGACCCCCCCTTCTCCCTGTTCTGCCATCCTTACTGAAGACTGTTCTCCTCGAGGTTGTTCCTGTGGTTCTTAATGGTGGAAGAAGCTCCAGTTATTAAGTAAATGTTTCAGGCAGCCGGAAGGAAAGAACAACAACAGAAACAACAGATAAGAGCATATTCCTGGGCTGGGGATGAGGCTCAAGCGGTGGCGCGCTCGCCTGGCATGCATGCTGCCTGGGTTCGATCCTAAGCACCACATACCAACAAAGATGTTGTGTCCGCCAATAACTAAAAAAAATAAATAAATAAATATTAAAAATATTCTCTCTCTCTCTCTTTAAAAAAAAAATGAGCATAGTCCTCTTGTGTGTCAGCTTCTTTTCAAGTCCCTACCAATAGCCAGGAAATCGTAAAATAGAAATTTGTAGCTAGGAATATTGTCACACCTAACTATACAGGTGTCTGTCATGGTTTGTATCTGGAGGGTCCCACAAAGGCTCTTGTGTTGAAGGTTTGGTCCCCAGTGCAGCAATGTTCAGAGGTAGGGCTTGGGGAAGAGATGGAATTGTGAAGGCTCTGACTTCATCAATGGATTAATTCATTAATGGGTTCATAACTGAAGGGACTAGCAAGAGGTCACAGAGTCTGGAGGAGGAGGAACCTAGCTGAATGTTGTAGATCCTTGGGAGCATGCCCTTGGGGACTCTATCTTGTCTCTCTTTCCTTCCTAGATGTCATGAGGGGAAGAGCTTTGCTTTGCCGCCCCCTTCTGCCATGATGATCTACCTTACCACACTCTCAGAAACAATGGAGCCAGCTGACCATGGACTGAAACCTCAGAAACCATGAGCCAAAAGAATTCTTTCCTCCTTTAAATTGTTTTTCTTGGGTATTTAGTCATAATAATGGAACTCAAAGAAAGTGTCTCTTGCCAAGAAAGAAGGGAAAATAGATATTAGGTGGGTAGAAAGATGTCTCTACTATCCTTGTGAGTGCCCTTTTGATGTCAGCCACATACAGAGGACCACGATTGTCTTCCCAAGAAGGCCTTCTTTGAAATTTGGTTGTCCTCAACTGTGTGAGTTCCTGCAAGTAACCACTAGGGGCATCAGGTTCTACAGCTATACAAATGACAGCTGGTTTGGTAGAACCTGATCTTATGTGCTGAGAAGCATCAAATCAGTGTGGTAGACAAAAAACTTAGGCTGTTAAAATTACCCTTAAAAATCTTTTACTTTAGCCATTGGGTACAGGCATTTTCTCACCTGCTTTTTCACACGCTAAACAAAAATATATATGTTTTCTTTAACCCACGAGAGTCTAATGTATCAGTAAGTTTCCATCATGAGAACCCTGGGGGCTGAGACCTTCTCTAGGAATACTATATGCACTTGCTCTGACTCCTACTGACTCCCAGGCAGGCAGAGGGTGAGTCCAGAATAAGATTTGAAAGGCAGCTACTTTAATTCCCTAGTGGATCTGGGCCTCATCATCTCTCTGGTTCACCAAATAAGCATAGTTCTATTTAGTAAGTTAAATCTTTGTATGTCGTTTCATCAAACTCATCCTTCTGGGTGTCTAGATTTAACTCTAATAAAATACTCTAATGTGTACAGAATGCTGCCCAGCCAGGGAGAGATACGTGGGTGTTATCAAGCAAATTTTGAGACATGCTCTTGAACCTGGCTCTGTTTCTGTAAGTCTGCATTCTCCCTTAGCTGTCGCTGCGTTTCCACTAAGTTGTTTGCTGGCATTTGTGCCTCTAATAGGGGCCTTGTGCCTCCTTAATGGTGGAATTTCAGAGGCCTAATCAAGCAGTGGAAGCAAGATTATTTTTAGAGGACAAGCATTCTCATGGCCCTAAACAAAATCAATCCGCTCGCTTCTACAGAGAGCTTAGACTTGAGATTCTGAGTAGTTTTTCATTTCGGTTGCTTTTATATTTTTAAGAGAATATTGAACTGTTTCCACGGTGACATTTCATAATCACAGAGACTGGAGCAAAAAAAAAAAAATGCCATAGTAGCAAAGCCGGAGGAACAGTGGGTTTCTACATAAATCACCAGCAGTTCTGATGGTGCCATCCAGCTTCCATGCACCGCCCCCTCTGAGACCCATGGATAGTAACAAGGACCTAAAAGACCAGGAGATAAAAGCCCCAGGGAACTTTTATGTCCTCAAAAACTCAGGCAATAAAAGAAAATTATTTATGTCTTTGAATAATCTTAAAATCATACCTCTTTATTTCCTTTATTTTCCTTGAACCTGAGTGAGCTATTATTTATGGAGCTTTGCCATTTGAATTTCTGATCCTAGAACAGGTGAGGTGGGAATAAAAGAAAAGCTAGATTTGAACATGATATGTTTCCATCCCCCAAACACACTGAAAAATATGAGTTGTCAGTTCAGGGTAGAAAGGGTGGAAAGGTTGGGAGTGGTGACTTAAATCCAAGATCCTGGGCCTACTTTTACCAAAAACTGGGAGAAACCTCTGGTGAAAGGAAACCTAATCAGTCTTTCTATATATGTGTGCATGAAACAAGCATCTTGGAATAATCTCTCTTACAAAACTATATTTTTGTCTTGAAAACCTATTCCAGGAAAGGATACTATGTTGCATTCCATAGATAAGTAAATTTTTAAAAAACTTGTTTATTCTTCTGTCCTTTGTGGTGTTACATTCCCATTGCTGCATTATAGGTCCTGAGAAGATCCATGATGGTCTTAAGAAAGGCAATGTTTCTTGAATTTATTTGACCAAATAAGTGCGTGTGTGTGTGTGTGTGTGTGTATGTGTGTGTGTGTTTTTCATTCACCTAGTTTATCGGGTTTGTATCTTCTACTGTCATACAGTTAAGTTTCTTGTGGAACATAGTTTGACAAACCCCAGGGTGGGGGGAAATAATAAGTAAAGACCTTGGTGGTTTTTAGATATTGGGATTTTATGACTTGGTCACACTCCGTTAAGTAGTACATCAAGCCCATTACCATACTGTGATAACTGATGTCCATATGATGCCCTGAACACAGGTTTAAGATACTGAAGGGCAGTCTAAACAACAATAACAAAAACAAAAGATTAAATTTATGTACCCTGTGGCTTAGGTCTGGGTACATTTTCATATCTAGGTCTTTGAAATATTAGTAACCTCAGTCTATGTATATGGAACTCTTAGCATATACTACTAAAACATGGAAGTTTTGAACAATATATATTTATCGTTGCATACATACATGTCTGTGGTTCAGGTCTTTTGATGACTGGTCTCCAAAATCCTTCTGGTATGTTTTCATGTAGGACTTCTACATGAAGAGTGGGTGGGCTCAGCAGTCAGGCAAAGATAAAACCATTCCGGCTGTCAGTGACCCTGTTATCCATCTGAGTCTCAATTTCCCCACCTTTAATTGAAAATAATAGTGGTGCCCTCTTGGTATTAAAAAAAGCAAATGCAAAGCATGTGAACCACAGGAGGAATCCCATCAAAACCTTACATAGATTCAGAGTTCTTTCAATATATCTTCTTCAGGACAAGGTCCAGAACTTTAAGCAAATGTGAGTCCTACTGCCAGGTGTTAAATGCTTTATGAGTCCATTAGTTAATCACAAAATTTAAACTTTGAAATAAGCTAGGCATTATTCTTGCTATACTCCCCCCGGCCCACTAAAGTCCATTAGCAGAAGAATTTGAATATTCTTTCCCCCCCTTCCCCTCCCTCTAGTCTTCCCTCTTTTCATTGGTAATTCTTTGTTTTTTACCTGTTTTCCCAACCAGTCTGCAAGTTATGTGAGGGCAGAGATTATGACTGCTCTTGTCTGCCAGTTCTATTTCCAGTAACTTAGCACAGTGTTTGGCACATAGAAGGTGCTGAATAAATATTTGAATGAATGAATAAATGTTCCCTTTCCACTTCTTACTAAGAGCTCACTCCTTGAAGATTTTTCATTGAAGCTAAACATCATAAAATTGCCACAGTCAAAGCTTTACCTGTCCCTACCCTTGCATAAGAACTTGACTAAATCACAGATGAAAGTTCACCTCCTAGAGACTTGTGGTCAGCTTGTTTACAATTGGCTCTCAATGGAACAAAACAGAACAGAAGGGAGGTGAGGCTGGGTCTCCATGTGGTAGTCCCTTTCTTGCTGCTGGTAATGTGTAGTGGTTTGCCTAACTGGGCTCAGTGTCCGGATGTTTCACCTGAATCTGGAGCCATCAAACTTCAAAGACTGTCTTTCTAGTGGGTTCTTGGTTGCACAGGTTCTGAGCCCCCTACATTGCTCTACCCAGCAACATTTATGACCTGACTTCCCAGCTTTAGACCCTATCACTCTCTCAACACCCCCTGTCTCCTCAGTGCTATATTCCCCAGCCCTGGCTCTGGTTCCAGTCCACTCAACCTTCTGCCACCCACAGCACAGCATGACGAATGACTCGCTCAACAATATTTGCCTTTGGAAACATAGCCCACAGACAAGATATGCCTGGATTTAAATATCCAAACTGTATTTGGATTTGCTTTGCTGTAGGGATTGAGGAATTGTGTTCTGCAGGGTTTTTCCAAACCCATGTGCTGGTGTGTTCAGCAGGTTCTGTGGTTTGATCAGAGACTATGAATGGCCTTGGCCTTGGTTTTATTCTTTATCTATTTGCCAGTTGACCTTGGCTGACTGCCCTGTGTCCTGGTATCCTTTTCCCCTAAATCCAACATGAAGCTCCTGGGAAGAGAGATGCTAAATAAAGGCCCGTGGTGGTATTTACTTAGAACAGATGGTAACAGAATCCCAAGCTTTCTCTCTCTGCGCATTACTCCAGGAGAATTTTCTGGGTCTGATACAGCTGAGAAAGGATGAATTCAGACACGTTTGCTCTCTGGGCTTGTCTACAAAGAGCGTGTTAAAAACTCATTATTCATTTTTAAAAATAGAGAACTACGCAATGAGTTCCACGGCTATGTTCGTAGTATGTGCAACAGCACCGTATTGGAGAGAAATCAGACTAGGTGTCTGGATATTTGTATTCCACTCCCAGCTTGGAAAATTTACTTAATTTCTCTGATCTCATTTTTCTCATAGCTTTGGTAGTCTCTACATTTCAACCATTACCGTGAGCCTAAGACCATGTCAGGCTGAAAATTATATGGATAACAATCAAAGCTAACATTTATCTAGGGCTTATGTGTACCAGATATTCTTCAAAGCATTTGAAAAAAAGATGAAATCCTTTCAAGAAATTTCATTTCCTATTTTTTTCCTGTGTTTTCCAAGTTGTTTTTCCCTCTCAAACCTGTCTCCAATACTGTCCCTGTCACTTTGTGATATAATTATCTGCCTGACTTCTTGGTATCTGTAGATGGCAGGGTCCATGTCCTAACTCATAATTATTTCCCCAGAGGTGGAATAAATCCTTACAGATAAAAGGTTTTCAGTAAATATAAGACTGGTGAATGAGCCAAGGTCATTTGTCTCTTGTATTTTTTGCACTCTCCTGTGCTTAGAATCAGGCTTGGCAAGAGCTCAATTGCTACATGCGTGAATGAATGAGCCAACACGTTAATGACAAAGAGTATGGAATCTACTGACAAAGTCATATTTGCTTTGCCTAGGTGTACCAAACGGTTGACAACCCGTGGAGCAAAACTTGAAGGAAGGTAGTTGTGGATTTTCACCCTTGGTACACACTAGGAGCAAAGAGGGACCTTTCTCCTTGTGTAGGCAGCCGTGTGTGCTCAGCTGGCTGGCTGGCTTGTCCTCTTTAAGTACAGTAACGATAAAGGAGAATTGGATCTCAAGCTGCTGCAAGAAATAAAAATTGCTATTGCTTCTCCTTGAATAAGCAAGTCTCATTCAAAGCTTTCATTCCTTGAACTGTTCGAAAGTCCATGATCAGTCAGTGTGGACGAGGCCCACGTGTGGGTTTATCTGGTAGGTTTGCAAGAGACCTGGGAAATGCTGCTCCCACCACACAGGTGGGAATTCTGCCAAACATTTTGAATTGTGGCAATTGCTACCGCTCCAAGCTTCTCCTGTCCTGGCCACCCCCCCCCCCACTATTTTAATCTGCATCCTTTTATCTTTCTCATTTCAGGTTTGTTTTCTGCTCTGCTTGGTTCTGAAGCTAGGAATTAAAAACAAGCATCAAATCGTATTTTTTGATCTGCACAGCCCCGTCTTCTCAATCTGTCATTGACTTTCCCAATAGGATTCCTACTGAGAAAATTCAGGTGAAAGGACCTCAAGTTCGAACAATTGATGAAACCAAAGACATCACAAGATGCCGATGATAGCCCAGTCTGCTTAAACCTTTGGTTATGGAATAGAAGGAAGCAACAAAAACAGACATTCCTAAAGCTGTGTTGCATAGCTAGAGTTTTGATTGTTGCATGTTATGTTTTGTCAACTTTTGAAAATTTATTCTTCATTGAGATATAACCTTGAAATGAAGAATTATAACAGGACATGTGTTGTGATAGAATCGAGAGGGAGTTAATAAACAGGTTTTGCTCTCAGCCTTTACTTTCTGAGTGACCTTCAACATCTTACCTATCTTGGCTCTTTGAAATGGACCATAACATTCCATACTTGGTATACTGAGATTTAGCCATGCATTAACTACAGCAGAAATGGAAAGGAAGTCAGGTGAGAACTGAGAAATCCCTGGCTAAAGTTTCCAACCCCTGCAGGTCTCAATACAAATGCCTGTGATATAGAAAATAAGAATATTAAAAATGATGACAATGACAGCCATTGCTAACATTTGAGAATGCTCCATGTGCCAGACACTGTGCTGAGTGCTTTGCAACCATCGTATCATTTAATTCTTGTAACACCAGCATGAAGTGATGATTTTTCTCATCCCCAAAATATCAGTAAAGAGATATGGTTTAAAAGGCTCAAAAACTGACTCCCCAAACTAGGTCAGAGTCTCTTGTTATGCCCTGTGCTTTTCTTTCATATCAATTATCAAAGCTCATACTTAGAAATTTGTGTGACTTGTCCAATGCCTGCCTTCCCAATAGATTATAAACTCCATTAGGACACAGGCTATAACTGTTTGCTTACTGCTGGGCTCCATCAATAATCACTGAATGAGCCATATAACTCACTGGCCCAGCAGCTAGAAGAACAGATCCCTGTACGTGTTACCTGAGGGGACAGGGATCAATACTATATCCTAGTCCAAGCAAGAAATCAATCTCCAAGACTTAGTTATTGGATGAGGGATATCAATTGTAAATAGAGTTCCAGAAACAGGTCAGTTTCTATAGATACACATAATCTAAGAGATGATGGGCAAGCCAGTCCCAAGGCTATAATCTAAAGGATGAAGTTTTATTTCCTAGAAGGCAGAATAATATACAGTGCTCCCTTCCTTAATCATTAAATGTTAATCCTTATCATTAATCATTACATTACATACACAGTTACATGTGGTCAACTGTGGTCTGAAAATATTACATGGAAAATTCCAGATATGAACAAATCATCATTTTTAAATGGTACACTATTCTAAGTAGCATGATGAAATCTCAAAATATTCTACTCCCTCCTGCCTAGAATGTGAATCATCCCTTTATCCAGTGTTTCCATGCTGTATACAGTACCTGCCTTTTAGTAATAGTCATCTCAGTTATCTTCTCAACTATCACACTATCACAGTATTTGTTTACAAGTGACCCTTATTTTACTTGATAATGGCCCCAAAGTGCAAGAAAAGTGACAATAGCACTTTAGATAAGACAAAGTAAAGCCATAAAAGTGCTTCCTATAAGTGAAAAGAGGAAAGTTTATCATGAGTATGTATGTATAGGAAAACAACCAGTGAATATGAGGTTTCAGTAAAATCCAGTTTGGGCCAACTTGAAGCATGCCTCCCATGATGAAAGGGGGCTGCTGTGGGAAAAGCAGCACCTTTGGAGCAAGAAAAGACAGATACTCAAACTTTAACTTGGAAAATCACAGCTGTATGGTGTTGTGCTTCACAGTTAGAACCCTTTCTAATCTCTTAAAGTTACCTGAAAGATGGGAATAAAACTCATCTTGTAAAGCTACAATTCACTGGGTATTTAGTGTAAGCTGGGTGTATGTGTTGACACTTTTTATATATTAACTCATTACACCTCATACTATCCTATAATACAAACAATATTCTCACTATTTTATGGAGGAGGCACCTGGAAGTCAAATAGCCCTAGCTTTGGAGAGAGTTAGGCAAGAGCAGGACAAACTGGGTACATGCATATTGTGGCCATCCAGACTGGAAAAGAGATGACTTCTGTTTAGTCCTCTCCCCCAGAGATCTAATCCTGAGTCCCCTGGTAAGGGTAGGACCTTGCAGCCTCTTCAACCCTGTTTCCCAGTCTCTCAGTTTCATTTTAGAATTGACAGGTAAAACGAGACACAGTGACCTTAACAATTCTAAATGACCCTCAGGTTCATTTCTGATATTCTGATGCTATAATGTAATTGTTAAATTCAGCTTCTCCTCTCTATCATGGCTTAGAGGAATTCAAAGGAAAGTAGAGAAACATAGGACACTGGAGCTTATTTGAGTCCATTACAAGGAGGAAGAGCTTGTCTGTGTCATCGTAGCATTTTCTCCTTTAAGCATACTTTTTAACTCCCACCACCCCAGCATATGGCCATCCACCTCTTCTCTTCCATCAAAGCCTATATTCAGAAACGCGTCCTTTCCTTTAGCCTAGGGCATATATGACTAAGGATGACATCATGTGACCCAACCAGAGGGATGTTAATTGCATCAGAAACCAAAGGTTTAAAACAAAAAGGGATAATTATGGTCAGCAAATGGAATATTAAAAACATGTATTTTTCAGCACAGGGTACATGCCTCTAAAATTTTATAATGTGGACAGTGAACTGCTCAACCTTGTCCACAAGGCTAGTCTTGTCCCAGAATAACCCTGAGTTCACAACTCAATTCTGAGCCTTAGACAACGTGGCTGCTGCCTTATGATTTACACAGTTTAGGGGCTGAAACTGATTTCTTAAATTCTTTCTCAGATTACAGCAAAAACAAAACAAAACAAAAATTTCTCTAGCCATGAGTACAAAAGGAGATCTGACTTCAGCAACATGTCGTTGAGCACCTGGTAAAAAAGTGAAGCATGAGCTGAGATATTATCAAGCAACTCTATTTTTGTGTCACTCCATCCCTATGCATGGGGCTTTAGCTCCTCCCTGCTCACAGCAGCCTTGTGGCTTTCCTGAGGTTGTTTGCATGTTCTCAAACCACTCTTATGTGATAGTGAAAACTTCAAATTTAAAAGGAAAAGTTCTCCCTCTACCCAAACCATACCTTCACAGATGAAAAGTTGTAAACCGTGGGCAGGAAAACAGATCATGGATGAATTGTTATCTCTTGCCCCACCTTGTGTTTAAACCCTTCCTCTAACTGATTCCTGATCTCTGCAAGACTATGGTGGGGGTGGGAGAGTGGAATAGGAGAGTTCTGGAAAATGGTGTGCTGTTCTGACACTGCATTTCCCTGACTTGGGATCAGTTTGTGGGTACTATTTTGTGGTTGTTGTTTGTTTTTTGGTTTCTGTTTCTGTTTTGTTTTGTTTTGTTTGTTTGTTTTGCGAGTGGGAGATATCTGACATCTACAATTCCCAGGAGGAGGGTTAGTGCATCTCTGTTTTGCCTCAATACTTCCAGCTCCTTCCCATTCCTTGAGATTTCATCTCTTCTGTCTCTTTTGGGAAATTCCCCTTCATTTCTTCAGGAAGACCTTTTGGAAATGCTGAAGGCGATCCTAGCCCAGTGTTGATCATGCATGGCTTACATTTGGTCCAGGGAAATTTGGTTTTAAGGCAAAGGAACCCTGAGAACATTGCTGTGAGAGCATGGTCTCATCCCCAGCTCTCCAGCCTTCCCTTCACTCTGCCCCTGGAGGAGGTGGCTAATCCTTTTCTGAGGAATGATAAGCAGTCTACTGTCATTTTCCCTATCCCCACTCCTCAATTCCTCTGACTGCACCAGAACACAGCTGCACTTCCTTCCTAGTCTAAAAGGCCTTCTACCTAGGTGAAGGGCAGACTCATTACTCCCTACTGTAGGAAGACTCAAAGCGCATTAATATTTCTTTCTCCAAATCCTCTCTCAATCTCTCTCTTCTCCATTTCTCAGACTGTCCAACTTTATAGGCTGAACTGAATGGGTAACTCAGGATTGTAAGCCATTTTTCTGTCATCTTCTTTTTGTGAATACTATACAATATTCTTACTTGAATATTTGGCATCTGTTTTGTTTTTTGTTTTTTTCACACTTCAGTCAAAACTGAGATGGAAAATTTGAAGGCCCTGCTAAAACTCCTTTTAACCCTAGTGATCATTTATCCATACTGTTGCTTCATTTAGGGCTGTCTTTGGAAAGTACAATTAAGCTTGGTATTTGTAAAGATGTATTAACTTCTCAAAAGCCTTTTCATATCAATATTATATTTGATCTCTTCTCTCATGCAATCTGCAGAATTCTCTGATAAGGGTCCTGCTATGGTTTGAATGCGTGATGTCCTCCCAAAAGCTCATATGTGGGACAATGGAAGGAGATTTCATCAGTGAAACATTAACATGATAAAAGTTGTAACCCAATCAGTAGATTAATCCCTTGGTAGGGATTAAATGGATGGTAAATATAGGTAGGTAATGTGTGGTTGAAGGAAGTGGGTCCTGGGGGTGTGATCTTATACCAGTCTCCACTCTACTTATATGGCATGTAGTTCTTATCTGTCAAGAAAAAAAAAATCCTTGACCCTTCTTGTTGTACAGAGATATTAAATTAGATATTATATATTAATATTTCAAAGTGTTCTGAAGGTGAAGTAGATGATGGAGAGATAAAGAGATTCTGTTTTTCAGGGCTAAGGATGCAGACTGAACCCAACTGCTCTGCTACTCACTATGTTAAAAGCACTGTCTATCATAATTAGGTGCTTTCTACCACCAATGTTGATAAAAGTAATAATGATATAATGATGCATACATATTGGTGTCAGATCACCGTGCTCATGGGGAACAGAGTCCATGTGTGATCCAGGTCTCTTGAATCCCCACCTAGGATTCCCCAATATATCGTGTGAACCGATGTACCCCTCTGCAGCTGATATTCCTAAAAGAGTAAAACAAAAAAAGTCCTGGGGGTATTTCTTCAGTGACCTAGTGCCCCTCAAATGCAATGAGGCTTGAGGGGCACAGAAGGAGGATAGAGGAAGAGAACACTGATCTAGAGGAAAGTTCCTGCCCAAAACTTAACTGGGGTTTCTGCTTTTATATTTTATGGATCAGTTTCCACTTGAAATTTTGTTTGAATAAGAGATAGGCTGTTTTATTTAAATAAACTCCTTACAAATAAGGAGACTCAGGCCCAGAGAAAAATAACAGGAGTCCCACAGGGAGTTAGCGCAGTGTTGACTCTGGAAGCCAGTCTGCTTGCCATTCTCCAGCCCCACACCTTTTGTCCTGGTCCCTACAGGTCTGCCTGTGTGATCACACCCTTGGAGTCAGGCTGGCAGCTGCTGTATAGGCAGTGTGACTCGTACCAATACCTTGGCAGTTAAACAAAGTGATTATGTTTCAATTAATGACATGCATATGTATGCCAGAAAGAAACACCCTGCCATGCATATGCATATATTATTAATTATGCAACATGCTTTCTTACATTTATACTTTCATAGCTTTTTATAGCATTAATTACTTCATTAAATTGAAGAAAAATGTAAGGGATGGCATAAAGAGGCTTCGCTGCCAGTAGGTAATCAAGTGTTAAGTGGCATGGGGCTGTCTATGTGTCACTGAACACTTCCTTCAGCCTTGTGACCTTGACAGTTGACAAGTCTACTGTCCTTGATCTCTACCCATACCTGAGTCTCCTATGGTGTCCAGTGCTCCACAGCACTGGGTACTGGATGCTCTGTCCAACCACCTGGGCATACAGACACATTGCACTTGAACTTTGAAGAGCTGAGTTGTCATAACACCCTGGCTCCAGTGAGCCAAGTCTGGGCAATTCAATTCCCTTTCTAATTTTATTTTTTTCTTTGTCTCAACGATAATGTTGAAGATTTCTTGGCAAAGAGAGAAAAGGAGACAAGGCACTAGTGGAGAGATTGTATGAGGACCAGGAGACAGAAATTTCTCAGATATGAAGAACAAAAGAACCTGAGTCATAAGGGCAGCTGTGAATTGCTCCTCACCTGGAAGTCTCCAGCCATGCTGCTCTTGGCACTGTTCCTTAAATAGGCCATGTTTCCTCCTCGGGACCTTCTCTTCCTCTTTGCCCTCTGTCTGGATCTCCCCTCACCCTTGCACTATTTCTTGGCCTTTCTCCTATTTGATCTTCACATCCTTTCTAAGCACCTAAGTTGGATCCTCCTGGTGTGCACCTCCATGGATGCGTCTCTTCTTGTCAATTCGCAGCAGGCTTTATTATAATTATTTCTTCAGTGTTTGTCTTTCTGGGTAGACTGAACCTCCCTGATAGCAAGCAGGAGCTGTGTCTGTCCATTTCTTGCTTGTCCCACCAGAGCTTAAGTGCTCAAACATTCACTGGAGGACTGGTTTCTAAAAAGAGTACACTCTCTCTGATTCTACTTATATAAAATTCTAAAAAATTCAAACTAATGCATCATGACAGAAAGCACACTGGTGGTCTCCAGGGAACCTAAAAAGGGTGGAGGATAGCAGAGGGGTAGATTTCAAGGGGAAACTGGAAAGTTTCAGGAGTGATGGGGATGTTCATTATCTTGATTGTGGTGACAGCTTCCCAGGTACATATGTGTATTTAACTCATCAAATTTTATACTTTAAACATGTGCTGCTCATTGCACCTTAATTATAGCTTAATGTAGCTATAAAATATTAAAGCATAAGACAAATAAAAATGCCGTACTGGGGGAAAAAATGTTAGGGTTGGTTAAGATGTTGAATGCTGTAAAAAGATCAAAGAAGGCCAGAGCAAAAATGTCCCTTAGATTTGAATGTTTTCAGGACTTAGTTAAATCAATGGAGAGGGAAACCAGCAGCAGGAAGCAGACTTTCCAATGGACTATGCTTCTGCCTAATCACTCCTGAGGGATGGGAGATTCTTTCCCCAGCCCTAGTGACTCCAGTGCTTGACCCAATAGGACATTTTACTTTTAAGGAATAGAAATCACCCTATACTAGCTGAGACAAAAGAGGGAGATTATAATGATATGGGAGTTTCTGAGAAATCCCAGAGCCAGGAATATTACTTCTAGATCGAGTAAAAAGTCTGGAATAAGGAGTTGGTGTGCTGGCAGGAAGGCAGCCTCGTTCCTTGCATTTCTTGGTACCTCTGCTTCATTCCCTCTCTCTACAGATCATATTTTTGGACGCCCCAATTAACTCAAAAAAGAGTAAGGGTGCCCTGTGGCTCCCAGACTGGCAAGGACCAGCTGCACTCACCAGCACAGAGGAGCCATCACCTTTCAACCACCATCCCAACGTTCTAGAATCCAGCATGTGATTGCTCCAGCTGAGATTTTAAGGTCCATCCCTACCTGCTCAGCTCTGGCTGGGGGACAGAGTTGCTCTAATGACTCATACTGCTTGAGACTTCACATCTTGGCTGGGGAAAATGGGAAGATGTTTCTTAGAAGAAGAAGAAGAAGAAGAAGAAGAAGAAGAAGAAGAAGAAGAAGAAGAAGAAGAAGAAGAAGAAGAAGAAGGAGGAGAAGAAATGGTTTTTTGGACCCACACGTGGAAACTCGCTATTAAAGACTTTGTGGGGATTTATAGGGTACAGGGTGTGGATCAGAGTCTACCATAAAATTGAATCCCAATAGTTCATTTATCTCCCCAAAAGCACAAAGTGCAAAGCCCCCAGACTTTTGACTCTAGCCTTGTGTCCCTGCTACAACACCAGATGGTTTTCATAAAGCAATCCTGCTCTCAAGAAAGAACCTAAATCTTATTTGAACTTAAATATAAATGAATGCAAATAGCCTGAGGCATGATCCCAGCACTTTTGGGAGGAGAGAGTTGAGGGAAAGTGAGATGGATTTGTCTTTCAGCAGGAACCAAAGACTTCAGCAGAAGAACACTGTACTCATGGTGATATTTCAGTCATCCTTTGGCACCTATGTGTTTTAAAATAGACATCAGTCCATTCTGAAGCCCATAAACTACATTGCACAGGTAATGATGAATATAGTCATTTTGCACTAGCCATTTTTTTCTGTTTTCCTCCAAGGTCTAAAGGAGGTGAAGGGTGTGCTGAGTAAAGTTGTTGTCCGAAAGAGTTCTGATTCCAGATACTTCCAGCTTATTGAAACAGGATGTATTATAACATCTCCCAAGGAGTCAAAACTATATATATATATATATATATATATATATATATATATATATATATATATATATAGAGAGAGAGAGAGAGAGAGAGAGAGAGAGAGAATTTTAATGCATTTTTAAAGACAATCTCCCAAGTCAGAAAAATACAAGTAGTTCAGTTTGACTAAGAAATTATGACTGGTGCACCCCCCTCAGGTGAACCAAATCTGGGTACAACTTGCAAGCCACAGTGGTTTGACTCAAGGAATCAGCAATGTGACCTGAATTGGAGGTTAGGTGAGCAGCTTCTTCCAACCAAGGCCTAAGGAACCAAACTGGCCCATTTTGCTCATCAAGTAAGCATGTCCTTGTTCTCATTTGATGCAAAGTCCAGCCCTGGTGCTTGGCAGTAGGGGACTGGTGAATCATATGAAAGAATCAGACATGGTTTCTGCTCTTACACTTTTAGCAATTGAGTGAAAGAAAGAAACACAACATACAGAGGCCTATATCCTTAGAGAAATGGGTGCACTTGAATATTTTAGGATTTTCATGGCTTAAATTTAATTTCCTCTTCCACAATCACCAGGAATAAGCTTCTTTATGGGCAATGGTACCACTATACCCAGATAACTGGAATTATCTTTAAATGTTCCCTCTTCGTCACCTTCTATGTCAACCGTAATCACATATTAAATTGAATTTTGCTCAAAAATCATATTTGGATGCTTAACACTTTCTAAAAACCATCTTTTCCAAGCCACCACCTCCTCTTATCTGCTGATTACAGGAGTTTTCTTCCCATTTCTACCTGTACTGACAGTCTCCCTTCAAAAAATGTTCTGAACTTTATTGCTATAGCAATCTTAAAAATGCAATTTTGTAAAATTTGCCTTCTTGGGTGGCTGGGGTGTGGTTCAGCTGTAAAGCGCTTACCTCCCCTGTGTGAGGCACTGGGTTGGATCCTCAGCACCACATAAAATTAAATAAACAAAATAAAGATATCGCGTCCATGTATAATTAGAAAATATATTTTTTTAAAAAATTGCCTTCTTGGAATGTGACTTTTAGATTGCTTCCTCTTTGTATTCGGGATTAAGATCCAAATCTCTTAGCCTGGGAATTTGGTTGAAAAAGCCTTCGATGTTTGACTCTTGCCCACACTCACTTCTTCAGCCTCACCTCCCCAACTTAATCCCTCCTTCTCTTTCCTCACAGTACTCCAGATCACCTTCAAACTCTTAAGCAGAACAGGTGTTCTCTCACACAAGGATACTGGAGTCTATCATATCCACTGATTGACATAGTTCCCGCCTCCTCTGCTGCTGATTTCCTGGGTGAATCCAGGTTAGGTGTGCTGTTGTATTTGCTCGCTCTTAGCACTCACTCCAATGGCAAATTAATTATTTAACATCCTTTCCACTAAACTGTTAGTCCCACGAGGACAGCGCGCTTGTCTGCTTCATTGACTTCTGCATTTAACTTTTGGCATGGTACGTGACACTCGGTATATATTTGTTGATTGGAGCCCAGGAACTAAAATGGAGATTCAGAAAAGTGAGAATAACACCAAATTGTGCAGGACTTCAAATGCCACAAAAAGGTGAGAAAACACGAGGTCCATGTTTGGTTCTTGAAGCCTTCCCGTGGTGGTCTCTGTAGCTCCTTTCTTTCTTTTTTTTTTTTTCATTTTTCCTAGTATCAGACCTCTCCTCTGCCACCTTGAGGGCACATACAGCACTTCATTCATCTCTGTATCATGACAAATGACACAGGGCCAACAGAAGAGTGGTGCAAATACCAGCCAGATTAGGTTAGGCTCTGCTATATTGGAAAATCACACCCAAATCTCAACACAGTTTATTTCTTGCTCACACAGAGGGTACTGCCAATGTAGCTGGGTCTCCAAGGCAAGTCTATATGACAACTACTTCTATGTCAACACATGCTTCCAAGTGCAAAATGACTGAGGAAGACTAAGCCTGGCAGGTAGTATTCCCTTCTAGTGACCCTTGTCACCCTCACTCATACTTTATTTGCCAAAGCAATTCACATGGCCATATTAACTATGAGAAAAATATAAGTCTCTCTCTTCATAAATAAACTCACTCATTCTCTCTCTCTCTCTCTCTCCCCCTCTCTCTCTCTTTCTCTCTCCATATACATACATACTTGCATATATATTACATATATATATATATATATCACTATATAGTTAAGCATTACTACTATTTACTTGTTTAGTGATAATATTTTTATGTAATATATATATATATATATATATATATATACATATATATATAATTTTTTATTTAAATGGAAATAGAGGGGCAAGGGGAAGTGACTTTCAGTAAATACAAGCAATTCTGCCCAGTTTTAAGTAAATAATTGAATAATAATAGCAGAAGATAGGAGCAAAGAATGGTCCTGGGTATGCAACAGACACAGAGTGCCTGGTAAGGAATGCCACTTTAATTCTAGTGTCCCAGGCTCCCTGGCTCTGAATCATGCCCAGACACTGACAGAAATTGTCATTCTAGTACCCTAGACACCTGGATTTTTAACTCCTTTCCTCTAATGACCCTGTCATCCCTTGTCAATCCTTTCCCATGATCATATTTAGCCTTTGTTAGGTCATATCACTTCACATTCTCAAAAACATCCATTTCAAGACTACTTAGCACTTCCTGTATTTCTAGCTCATCCCCTGGGCTCCAGGCATCCAGCAATCCTCTATTTTCTCAAACCATTGATCCTCTGTATCACAACATACTTTCCCCTATACCTTGCCCTATGGCTTCATCCTCTCTTTACCCTCTTAAGTTATATGATCAGTCGCCATAATCCTCCTCTTTAACACCTTTAATTTCCTTCTCCATGTCTCGAACTCCTAAATGTATTGTATTGGTTTGCATAAACTACAATCCTGGACAGACCCAAATCCACGCACTTGGCATCAGAACTTGAACAAGAAAGACTAGAAAATAAACCCAGCCAAATTACTGATCTCTCTTTAAATTTCTGATCAATAGGTAAGAGCCTAGTGCTACCTAGCAATCATTCTCTATTTCTCTGGTCCATTCTTCCCACTCCCGGGGGGGTGGGGGGGGGAATCATTTCATGGTTTTTTATTTATTCTCCAATCCTCAACACTTTCTCCCACATCTGCTTCTGACCTTGCTTCCCATTTAATGAACATGAAGAATTTGGAAAAGAACATCGTGACACTCTCCCCAACACAGGGCTTTATTCCAGCAACTCTTATTATTTTCTCTTTCCTGTGTCATTTTCCCCTTTTTTTTCTATTGGATCACTGCCATTAGCATACAAAGAACTGTTCTTACCATGTTTTCTCCTTTCCTCTGCAGCTCTTACAACAGCCCTCCCTGAAAGGTGTGCCTAAAGTCAGTCTCCCCTTTCATTCTCTCTTCAACCCACAGCAACTGGGGATGTTTTTCTTCTCATTTTGCAAAAGCTGTTCTCATCACAAGGAACAATGACTTCCACATTAAGTCCAGTGGACATTTCTCACTCCCAACCTTAATTTTTGTTTTGTTTTGTTTTTTTCCAGCAGTATTTGACACAAAGTGTCATTCCTCTTCCTGAAGCCCTTGATTCCTGATGCCCCACTCCCCTGATTTTCTCCCACATTTCTGGATGCTTGCCTGGACTCTTTAGCTGACACCTGAAGGTAGACATGCTCCAGGCTCAGTCCCTGAAGTACTTCTGTGTTACAACTCTGCTCACTTCCTAGTTGATCTCATCAATCCCCTTGCTTTAAATACCATCCATATGCAACCAAATACATAGTCCTAGCCTGGATTCCTCCCCTCAACTCTAGATTCACATAGTTAACTTCCTACTTGACATTTCCACCTGAATGTTTAATAAGCATTTCAAATTAGGCATATGTCTAAAAATTAGCTCATGAAATTCTCCCTACCCCTCAAAACAAGCTTTATTAATGGAAATTCCATTTCTCTAGTTGTCTTGGTATAGTCTATAACTCCTCTCTCTCATTTCCTACTTCCAGTATTTTTTTTTTTGCAAATACCATTTGATCTACCTTCAAAATAAATCTAAAATTCAATTACTTTTCACCAAACCCTCTGCTACCATTCTGACCCAACCCACCACCAACTTTTGCTTAATTTATTGCAACAGTTTCCTAATTATTCTCTGAGTTTCTGGCCTTGACCCCTTTACCCTATTTTACAATACACCAACCTGACGAATGCCATTTAGTCCTTCCTCCCTCATGACTTCACATTTTAATCAAAAGAAACCTCAAGTCTTTACCCCGACTCCCAGGGTCATGCATAGGCTGAACCACTTTCTCCCTGAGTTCACATCTCAATCCCTTCCTAGAGGCCATGTCAGCTTCCTTGCTATTACTAACACTGCAGATGCCCCCACCTCTGAGCCCTTTCCCTTGTTCCCTCCTTCCTGAGACAGTCTCTCCTGGAGGTCTGCATGCCTAGCACCCTCACCTCCTTAATGCTTTTATTCCAAAGACAGCTTCAGAGTGAAGCCTTCTTGGGCACCTTATCTAAAATTTCACCCTGCTCCCGATATTTTACATCCCTTTCCCCTGAGGTCATTTTATCCCTAAACTTTGTGACTATTTAACACACTCTGGACTATATCCATTTATCTTATTTATTGCCTTTTTCACTAGAATGTAAGCTTCACAAAGGCAGAAAATTGCTTCTTTCTTGTTAATTTGTTGTTGTTGTTGTTGTTGCTGTTGCTCCCCACCCCTAAGCTGGTGAAACAGCGTCTGGCATAAATGAGATGCTCAATGTATATTTGTTGCATGAATACATTCTTTCCAGGAATGCCACTTTGGGTGTACCACCAAACAGAACAGATAAGCTAGCTTGATAGAAATTATGTGGCCCTAGGAGTCTGGGCACTTAGTCCCTGTTCTCTTATTAACTTGCTTTTTATCTTTGGGCAAATCAGACTCTACAGATGTCTGTTTTCTTATCTGTAATGTGAGTGGATTGGACTGGATGATTTCCTGTTTCATTCAGTTCAAGAGTACAGGATGTGAAGGCTGACGTCACAGGAAGGTAATTTGTTGCATGGATTTAATGAGATGAGGTATGCTCTAGGAATTTCCTGTATTTTTGGTCTGTGGTTTAGAGAAAGTACACTAAAAAATTGTCTGAATGTCAATGCCTGGTTTGTTTCAGTAATTGTCTGTAGGCACAGACCAACTGAAGAATCTCAGGCCACCTCACCAGAGCCTTGGATTCTGGTAGGTTTTGTTATGTAGCTGGGTCTTTGACTCCACCCCACACCTTGTGTCTTGGCATGTAAGCTGATTGAAGGGGACTCCGGATTCAAACGAGGCCCCCTAATCTCTAGCCATGTTTCACCAGGCTTCCTATCCAACCTGAGCGGAGGTGGTCATTTTTAACATGAACCATGATTCATTTGCTGCAGGTTGACTCAGTGAGGGACAAGGGAGAGCTATCCATTCACCCCTGCCTGCTCTCATTTGCAAGTCTTGAATTGATCACCTTAAAATGCCTTAGCTGTCAATATTCCCTTGGATGGGGAGCAGGGCTTGCTGAAACACTTTGGCACGCTGGTCTCATAAGCATTTCACAAGTGTTCCCTGGTGGTCAGTAATGCTTGAGTGTCTGGGCCTTGGAAAGTCCCCTCTCACGGGCTGGCTGGGAACATGACCTTCAACATGAGACTGAACACTCTGAGCTCCACTCCTCATGCCAGACTTGAGAGCCATTCTTGTTATACCCCACCTCTGTCTTCTCTCCTCCTCTTCCCTCACACCCCTTCCACTCTTCTTCTCCTCCATTTTCTTTCCCCCTGAACTTATCACTCATCAAATCCTGAAGGGTGAACTCACATTCAGAATGTCTTTAGACTCCACCCAGTCTGTCCTCTCTCTGCTGGGTTATGGTCCACTATAAAGATGACAGCATTACTTTCTTCCTTAGTTTTCTTTTGCTCTTAGGCTAAAATCTCACAACTTAACTAAAGACTACAAAGAGTATCTGACCTCGCCAATCTTACCTCGAGGATTTTGAGGCCTCTGATGTTTCATTTCTCCCTGCCAGAATGTTCTTCCCCCAAGCCATTTCAGCCATTCTCTGCAGTCCCTGCTTTTCAGGTCTATGTTTTATTATTATTTTCTCCAGGGAAACCTCTGAGAAAGTTATCTCCTTTTTGGACACTGGGGTTCTACTTTTTTTAATCTTACTTTTATAACAATCATCACAAATATATTACGTATATATGTTCATGTGATTAGCTCTTTACTTTGTTTCTTTCATTAAATGGCAAACTCTGTGAAGTCAAGAAACTAGTAAATGCCTTATTCACTCAGTTTGCTCAGTGGCTGGCACACAGTGGGTCTTGACTTTGTCCTGGGCAACAAGAGGGCAACACCAATTCTCTCAGGTGGTTGTCACAACACACTTAGCACACAGTGGGCTGCACCCATTTCTAGATGGATAGTATTGTATGTGTTATTGAGAAACTTTGTGGTACAGACTAAAAACTAGGGACATTGGGGAAACTGAAAAAGCTCTTCATGAAAAGCAGAGTGGGGAACATTTGCTATTTTCTCTACCTTCCTTTGCTGACCCCAGGGCTTGATGCAAATGTTCCATGCTGCTCAGATCTATCTCCAATCCATCCTCCATCACCCCAGCAGGGTCCCCCAGTGTTGTTTCATGATCCTTTTCTCCATTGTAATCAAAAACTATCACAGCCTGCATAGGAAGCTCCCAGAAAGAACGTCTCCCTGCACCTCAGCCCATGACTCTGAGGCCCTGCAGGACTAAATCCTTCCACCTCTTCTCCTCTCTCTCAGGTTCCCAGTGTCTACCTTCTCTTCTATCCAGAGTGGATGTCTTAGTCTTATTCTCAAAATCAGAAGTCTGCTGTACATCTCCTGATCAACCCTGTGTTCAGGAAGTTCCTTTGCTCTGTGTTTTTCCTATGATCTTTCTTTCTTTTTCTTTCTTTCTTTCTCCTTCCTCCCTCCCTCCCTCCTCCTCTTCCTCCTCCTCCTCTTTCTTCTCCTCCTCCTCTTCTTCTCCCCCTTCTCTTCCTCCTCCTCTCCCTCCTCTTCCGCCTCCTCCTCCTCTTTCTCCCCTCCTCCTCTTCCTCCCCCTCCTCTTCCTCTTCCTCCTCCTCCTCTTCCTCCTCCTCTTCTCCTTCTCCCCCTCCATTTCCTCCCCCTCCCCCTCCTCTTTCTCCTCCTCTTCCTCTCCCTCCTCCTCTTCCTCCTCCTCCTCTTCCTCCTCCTCTTCCTCTCCCTCCTCCTCTTCTTCCTTCTCTTCCTCCCCCTCCTCCTCTTCTTCCTCCTCTTCCTCTCCCTCCTCTTCCTCCCCCTCCTCCTCCTCTTCCTCCTCCTCCTCCTTCTTCTCCTCCTCCTCTTCTTCCTCCTCTTCTTCTCCCCCTTCTCTTCCTCCTCCTCTCCCTCCTCTTCCTCCTCCTCCTCTTCTTCCTCCTCCTCCTCCTTCTCCTCCTCCTCCTTCTTCTTCTTCTTCTTCTTCTTCTTCTCTCTCTCTCTCTCTCTCTCTCTCTCTCTCCCTCCCCATTCTTTCCTTCTTAACACTTTCACAGCAGAAACTTTTAAACAAACCCAAATATAAAGAGAATAGTTCAACCATCACCCCTGCACCTGTCACCATGTTACAATTGTCATTTTGTGGTTGATTTCCTCTCACCTATACACCCTCATCACACAACCCTACCCCAACTCCCTGGTTATTCGGAGGAAAACTCTAGATATAATTATTTTGTCCATGGGTATGTCAGAGTCTTTATAAAGGACTCCTGTTGAAAATGCTACAGCATCATTAGCACATAAAATATTAACAATTGAATTTTTTAATATCAATGGAGGGTGAGTGTGGGAGGATTAGATTAATTCTAGATGGGGATGAGGGGTGGGAGGAAAAGGGAAGGGGAAAGGGATTAGCAAGGATGGTGGAATGTGATGGTCATCATTATACAAAGAACATGTCTGAAGACTTGAATTGGGTGTCAACACACCTTATATACAGAGATATGAAAAATTATGATATATATGTGTATTAAGAATTGTAATGCAAAAATGTATGTGTATAATGGCATAAATTGACGTGAACACACTTTATATACAGAGATATGAAAAATTGTGCTCTATATGTGTAATAAGGATTGTAATGCATTCCACTGTTGTCGTGTATTTAAAAAAATAATAAAATCAATTTTAGAAAAAGGATGCTTTTATAGAATGGCATCAGAGAACATCTAAAATCCAATGAAGGGTGAGATTTATGTATAACAATTCTCCCATTTTCTGGAGATGAATTTTTCAAATTGTAAAAGTTACATTAAACCCAAAGATATACATGTTTTATGTGGAAAAAGATAATACAAAATAGTCACTATCAGATTCATCTTCTTCTTCTCTCATAGATTTAAATATCATGAGAAGGCCTTGGAATGGAACTGGGGATATGTTTATTTTACAATTTAAAAGAGAAAATGGGAGCACTTCAAGAATTTTTTTACTTGAGGTTGACAAATTATTATATAATTTTTGATATCATGGCTTATAAGGTAACTAAGTCATTCCTGTTATTATATAAAATGAACATGCGGCAGGAAGATACTTAAGTTTTATATTTTAAATAAAAGTATAATTTCTTATCTAGGAGAAAAAATTTAATGTCAAATACCTGGCCAGGAGCAGATATCCCCTGTGATTCTATAAATTTTTAATTATTTATTCAAATCACTATCTGAATAAGGTCAGCGTCGTCATGCAACTGACATGTCTTTGAATCTTATGAAATCTACAGATTCTTATTCCTCGCTCCCCTTTTCTGTTTGTTTTTGGTTTCCTTTGCACTTGGCTTGTTGAAGAAACTGGCCATGTATTCTAAAGTGATTTCCATATTCTGGCTTCTGCTGATTGTGTCTCTATGTCTGTTCTTCCTAAGTTTCCATTTGTCTTCCTCCATCTGAGACTTCTTTCAGGAAGTAAACGTGTTCCATATTTTCCTACCCACCTCCAACCAAAGCAAAACAAGTGTATCCACAAAAAAATAGATAAGCTGGAATCTCATCCACATGATTGTAGATACATGAATGTCTCTATATGTGTAGGAAAACAAAAAGGCCCCTGAAGCAATAGTGGTTATCCCAGTGGGAAAGGTTTTTAGTTGACTTGAATCTTCTCATACTTTTAGAGCTAACATGTGCTATCAGGAGTATATATTTATGTAATCCTAAAATGAGGGCAGTTTTTGAAATAGGGATAACAGACACAAATCCTGAGTATTCTACTTCCTCTCTGTTCCTGTTCTAAATTTCTAATTCATAAGTTCACTTTCTTTAATGAATGGCTAGGATTTATTGATTTTACTTACATCTTTTTCATTAATTCAACAGATATTTTGGGGTTTCTGCTAAATAACAGAGTGAGTTAAGGATATGGGCTGCTAGTACAAGCTGTATGAAAAAGTGAGCAGAAACCAGAGAGCCAGTTCATCAATGTTCAGTTCCAGTTGCTACTGGGTCCATTTCAGAAGAAAACCTGATGCTACACTGTAACACAGCAGCCTCCTTGGTCTGGTTCCTCACAGCTTACCCAGACTCATCTCTGCCACTCCAGCCTTTCTAAACTATCCAGCTTTTTTAAATCTCATCACAGTTTCTCTGGATCTAAGATTTTGCTCATGATGATCCTGCTGCCTGAAAAATGGTCTCCTTTTCCACCCACTCTCACCCCACTTCACATGGCTGACATGTGTCCATCTTTCTTTCTTTCATCCTTTAAAATTTCATTATGTGTCACCTCCACTGGGAAGGCTTCCCTGGTATGATCCCATCACACCTTCTGCCCACTTTTATCATAGAAATGGTGAATTGCTGCATTATGAGCTATTAATGTGCCCATTTTTAAGTGCCAGCCTGTGAGCTCCTGGAAGCCAGGGTTGAGCTCATTTGCTCAGATCCTTACACTGGACCATAACATGGCTCTGTGCTCAAACAGCTTTGAATGAGTAGAGGCCCCTGGTGAAGGTGCTCTTTTAAGACTTTCCATCACACTGTTCATCACTGAATCCAGTGGCTCCCTCTCAGTTGATGCTGTTCCTCTTCCGCAGCCTCTAACACCATGTCCACCTCTTCCTTCTCAGAACTCCTGTCCCTAGTTTCCATGGCAACATAAGCTTCTCCTACTCTTTGGGCTCCTGGAATCTCTCCTTGGTGTCCTTTAATGCATCTTTTCCTCCTTTGTCCCTAAAATTTGACAGTTTCCAAGGCTCAATCTTCAGACTTTGTCTCTCCTCACTTGACATTCTCCCTTGGAGACCATAGCCACCGTGTGGCTTCAGGGACTCACCCCTACACACAAGAAGATGCTACCTAAGAGCATGAGGCTAGTCCCGACTTTTGATTCTGAATTCCCACACTCACTTGCTCATGGACAAATTACCATGAAGATGTACTGCAGGAAACAGACCTCAGCATATCTTTTCTGGCGCATCCCTTCTCCCAACAGCAAGTGCACGCACAATCTTTTCTACTTTGTGCAAGTCTTAACTTTGCCATCATGCACATACTCTAACTCTATTAGGCCCAGAACACTAGCATACAATTTTTCACCCTTATTTTCTAGTTCTCTACACCCAGTAAATTGAAAATGTTGACCAATATCACTTTGTTCAAGTCTCATCTCACAATTCATTTTTTTCCTATTAGAAAGAATGAATATGAAAATTTCAACCATATAAGAAAATTCTGAAATATCACAACAAATATTAATGCTGCATGAGAATCAAAGATATTTTCCTCCAAGAAATAAAATGTTATGATTACTATTTAGCAACCTTATGTCATCATAATTCCTTACCCCTCCCTAAAGTAATTGCCAACCTGATGTTGGTTTATGTATTTCCTGTGCAATGCAATTAAATAAATGTAAAGCGAGGGACTTATTAAGCTTGGAAGGTAAAAAGCTATATATGAAAGGAAGTGTATTTGTAATGTGCTATGTGATTCAGAAATGAATGGTATTTATATAAGCATAATACAAATAACGTATTTGGGGAAATAGGAGGTGATGAGTGGTAGAGAAGTTGTATAAAAATGAAATTCTCAATTAACATTTTCTCTTTACTCCCACTTCTATTGCCCTAATTCTGGAATTCACCTAGTTAACTGTAATTGCAACCACTGTCTCACAGGTTCCTGCCTTGGTCTCATGGATAATCTCTGAAGCACAGCATGACACATGACACTGCTGCTCAAAGTCCTCTAAACTGGGCGTTCTCAACCTTGGCATGATTGACATTTGGGGCCAAATTACTCTTTGTTGTGGGAAGCCATCCTGTGCACAATAGGATGTTGAACATCATCTTTGCCCTTCGCCCCTGGGTGCCAGCAGCAAACTGTCACTCCCCATCCTCAAAATTGTGACAATCAAAAATGTCTCTAAACAATGTCAAATGCTCCTGGTGAGAACTCTCTCTGTCTCTCTCTCTCTCTCTCTCTCTCTCTCTCTCTCTATATATATATATATATATATATATATATATATATATATATATATATCACACACACACACACACACACACACACTATCACCACCCTTATTGACCACTGCTCTAAGTTATGATGATCCTCACTCTCATTGCTTGATTTCCCCCCATGCATGTCTTAGATTAAGGTTTTAAAAATCTGTTCTACGAATCCCCACTGTGTGAGTAGTATCAGGACTGGGATGGAATCTCAGAGGACTTAATTTTACCCTGGCTAAATGGTTCATTTGAATGGAGGCTACAATTAAAGTTCAAAAAATAAAGCTAGTGACTACAATTGGAGATAAAGAGAGGCCCTGGGTTTAACCCTCAGCAAATAACCTCCTGCCAAAAAACAAAAGAGGCCATGAGGGTTTGTGACTTTGATGGTAAGAGCTAACACCTGAGTATTTCCTATGTTTCAGATTCTGTTATAGTATCTGAGATCTGTTTGAACATCATCATTTTATAGACAAAGAAAATTATTTCTACAATGGGTCCACAATAATGAGAAGAGTTTGGATTCAAATAGAGGGACTTTGGCCCTACAGGTGGAGACTTTACTGTTACATGATTCTCTCTCTTACGAAGAAATGCGTTGTGAGCTCAGCTTCTGTGGCCTTAAGTGAAAGGGGTCTTGACCCAGATAGGTCCCCTTACTACAGGGCATTCATAACCACTTCTCTTATTTCTCAAGCCATGTAGGTGAGGGTTGATACAAATCCAATTTAGATGCTGAGCTCTAGAAGGTTTGGTTAGTGGCTCTGTCAAGCAGGATATGCTCAGGTAGTCTCGAATGTCAAGTCTCCACCCTTGTCTTCATACTCAGATTCAAATGGTCTCCTTTTGAAGCCTCCCAAGAATCTTCTTTGAACTTTCACATTGTCTTGCTATGCTGATGATGGGCTTTCCTATCCCTTCATTGAGATGTATCTCCTGCACAGGCAACTCCACATCTTCCCAAATTCTTTGTTTTATTTTTCTCAGTAGAGAAAACAGGCTAGAAACTGCCATTACCATCTCAAATGTCCAAATAAGATGCCAATAAATCGGGGCTAACCCTGAACATGTTGCAGGTTGACTGCTGAGGAGGCACTGTGCCAAGAGCACAGTGCAGCTATTCATTTACTGATCACAACGGACCCCCTGAGGTGTTACTATACCCATTTTAAAGAGTGGGAAAGGGAGACTTAGGGAACCAGAGTAACCTGCTTGAGGTCACACAACTAAGAAGCTTTGGGGCTAGTCTGCAAACCCAAGTGTTCTGACCCCAGAGCCTAGTTCTCCATAAAAGATATGTGAAAAGTTAATAATCTTGAGGTTGAATTCAGTTCTCACTACCCCTCTACCCGGGTTCTCTATCTTTCCCCAGAATGCTCCTCTAGAGTGGCTGTATCTCCCCAGCCAGCTCCTTGAGGTCCTCATTTACAAGACACTGGGCTTGAGCCAAGTCATTCTGGTTCTTCTGGTGAGGTCACAGCTACTGGAGATGGGCCAGTTGCCATTGGGATTTCCCTTTGGGAGAGATGGCTTCAGGGCTTTGAGAAGCTGAAACTGAGTCAGAGAAGAAGCCCTTGGAATGGAAAAGCAGGAGGACTGGTCAGAATTAGAAGGTGAAAAGGAGACTATGCGTATTGAAGGTCAAGAGCTGGGAACCTGCAAACAACAGAGAGTGTTCCATGGCAAAAGAGCTGCCTGATACATTAGTGAGTGAATACACAGAAAACGCCAGTTCATGTTCTATGTTCCATATTCCACCACACTCCACCTCTTCCACCAAAGCTTTCCAGTCATGGATTGCTGTACCCTGCTCAATATCACAGACAAACAAAGAGAACCACAACTCTACAGGTGCATGGGGAAAAGAACCCAATTGTGCATAAGGGACAGGGTTCGTGAGCTGTCATATCATGGAGACTGTGGAGGCGACCTCGTGGGCATCTGATCTCCAGGAGGACTTGTGTCCCAGGCCACAGGTCTTAACTCCCTTTGGCTCTCAAGATATCAGTCTACCAAAAGCTGCTGCAGGGACCCAGGGTGGTTGGTGCACGTGTGCATCAGGGAGAATATAAAATCTCCAGGGCTTCCCTTCAGATTCTACTTCTCAGATTTGCTTCTGTTTTAATTTCTCACTTCTGATGTTTGGTAGAGCTCTTGCTATCAAGAAGTATTCCTAATCCAGGGTAGCCATGCAATGGTGACAAGAAAGGCTGCAACCCATCCATTCTGAGAGTACCCCTCACCATAGAACCTGTCCTGACTTGGCAGTCTTACGTGTGCTGCTCAAAGAGGGTTCAGGCCATTATGGTGTCTTGGTCTGGTTCTAAAGAGTTGAGACTAGAGAATCTCACTTTCACATTTAGCTTCCAAGGCAAACCCAGGTACTTATGCTTTGCCCTGAGTGAGGTTAGTCATTGCTGGGTGTCCAATGCAATTGACTAACTGAAGTGCTTCCATAAGCATTCTATCCCCTTGGAGTACGGGTGGGTGCCCTGTTGCTTTTACCAGCTGTTGTACCTTCCAGTATCAGAAAAAGGATCTCAGAGACCACCCTTACCCTCTCTCACACCTAACTAAGTCTTATGTCTTAAATGGTTTGGTAATGATTTACAATCTCATCGTTGATTTGCATTTAAGAGTATATGTTCTCACATTTGGATAGAAAACATTATAAACAAATAATGTTTAGTTCTTCAGCAGAAAATATAAATCCATAGAGGTTAGTTTCCCATATATGCCCACCATAGTCAGGTTGGCATTATTAGGGTTCAAAAACTATTCTTTTCCTATAAAAATAATACAAGAAAACACTGGGCAAGTGACCCACTCCTACAGTCCCAGCTTCTGATTATGCTGAGGTAAGAGGATCACTTGAGCCCAGATATTCAAGGCCAGCCTATGCAACATAGTTAGACTCTACCTCAAATAATAATAATAATAATAATAATAATAATAATAAAAAAAAATATAATATTGTAGAATCAGATTTTATTTTTTTTAAATACATTATTTAAAATGTATTTTATAGTCTATTATGTTTTTGGTATCTATTATGTTTTTGGCCATGCCTGAGAGCCTTATCTCAAAAGTTAGATGCTAATCTTACATTTCTTCAGAAAGTAAAGGGGAGGGGATTACTTCCAAACTAGTTTCATAGACCTCATTCCGTATAGCTAGCAAGACTATAAATAATGTGGAAAAAAGAAGCATCACCTATGATCTGATTGGAAGGGCCGGGGGGAGGTGGAACACTGAGATTGCTGATTCCCCAAAAAAGGGGCATCGATGGGATAGGAACAGCAGTGTTAGGAAGGAGGGATGATCCAATTTAAGACCTGGTTCTGCCACTTACAAGTTGGGTGGCCTTAGGTTGTGCTTTAGCTTCCTGAATTAGTCTCATCAGTTGTTCAATAAGAGTTGGTAATACTGTTCCTCAGGGTTTTCTGGGGCAGTGGCATAACATGTGCAGCTTCCAGTAGAGTTCCCTCACACCGGGAGCCAAGTGTGAATCACTTAAGGACACTGGGGAAGTTCACACAGACTCTTGCCTGTGTTAATCGCCACATAACGTTTTCTCCACCAGTCCAACTCTCAGGTAATGGGCTCTTAAACCATCTGGCCTTTCTGTTCTGCTGTAAGATCATCTCAGGACGTCTTTAGTGAAAATCTAACCACCTGAGCTATGGGTTACACAGCAGAACACATTTTCCAGGGACTCCACCTGTCTCTTCTAAAAAAAAGTGGATCCAACTTAGGCCCCTTCTTTTGTTGAAAGATAGATCTAATAGGCCTCTTCTCTTGTATTTCTATAGGCTAAGTTTTATAGCCATTAGTTATCCCCTTTAAGTGAGCTTTGTGTCAGATCTCACTGTGACAAGACACCAACCATGCTGCACATGTAGTTGAGTTTGGGTTTCAAGTCCTGATCTGCCACTGCCTGGCTGGGTGGCCCAGGGCAAGTGACTTCACCTTTCTGATATCCTGATGCATTTGTGAATTAAAGATGTTGAAATCTGTGATCTCAGAATTTCCTTCTAACTCTCCCATTCTACCTGTTTCTCTTCTGTATGAGAGATGTTCCACTGCTAGTGTCTTTTATCTTCCATGTGATTCTATCTCCCTTCAAGTAATAAAGGAGAGGTTAGAGGTTAGGCAAGCAGCAAAATTTAATACCAGGAGTACGACAGTCAATTAGAATCATTTATGTTTCAAGTCTCCTGAAAACTGATTAAAATCTCCCTTTAGCCATGAGGGTGGGTGGGGACTACAATCAGCACCATAATTACTATTTGGCCTCTATCAGAGAAAGCTCCCAGATGTGGGGAAAGAAGCATTGATTTGCCATCTCTTTTAAGACACTCATTTTTGAAGCAAGCATGCTTTCTGAAGGGCTTCTCAGAGTCCTTCCCAAACATGGTCTGACTGAGTCATAAGAGGATAATGTTTTAAATATGAGAACTCTTTGTGATACGTCATGTGTCCTGAGGCAAGGCCCTCTACCTTTTTGGAAGTATCTTGCACATTGCTAAGGGACTTCCCAATGCAAATTGGCTGAATACATGAGTGTAGCCCTTAGGAAAATATGGAACAGAGGTTAGGAGAACCAACCTTGGAATAAAGGCAGGTGGAGGTTGAGTCCCTGTCTTTAAATAGCTGCATAAGTTTGGACAGGGATATCACCTCTTGAACCCTTCCTTCCCACCTGCAAATGAAATAATACTTCATAGGACTTCTGTAAATATCACATGAAATGAGGCCAGTATGTAGGCTGGCACATGTAAGTGCTCAAAAAACATGATAGTATAGGCAGACAGAAACCATGCCTTCACTATAATGAACTTACTATGTGTTAGACACTGTTCTAGGCACTGGAGTGAACAAGATATTCTAGTACTGGATCCAATGGTTAACTATATGATATAGGTTAAGCAGAATGTACTACCGGCAGAAACACTGTATGGAAAAATAAAACAGGGGGTCAATGGCAGGAAACAGGGTGCTCTTTTAAATACTGTAAGTAGGAGACTTTTGACTATAAGCCTAAAATGACAGAAGAAAAAATGTGGATTTCTACAAGAAAAAGGACCCAGGCAGAAAGAAATAGCCAAGGTTCTGAAGCAAGGTGGTGTTTAGCATCCAAAGAACAGCAAGACGGACAACGGACTGGACCAGACTGAGCAAGGGAGGAGGGGGATGGAAGATGGGGTGAAAGGGCAGACAGAAGTCAGATTTCAGAGTTTATTCCAAGTATGATGTGACGATCTGGAATATTTTAAAGCTGGGAAGAGACAAGATGGGACATCTGTTTGTTTGTTTTTGTTTTTTAAGTTGCTCTTCAGCGGCTAAACAGAGGAAAAAAAAATAAGTGATACTGGTAGGGAAGATGCAAAGGCGTGGAAATAAGGAATAACAGATAAAGATGGTCACAGTTCAGGGGAGAGATGAGGTGAGGGTGGAGTGAATGATCTAAAGAGAGAGCTGGTGGGAAGTGGTTGGATTCCTTTGTGAACACCACCCTTAGAATTGGCTGATGGACAGGATGTGGTCCTTAACAACATTGAAAGAATGAATGTGTCCTGTGGGGAGACTGGCAGAATAGAAAGGAAGAGCAGATTGGGGAACTATAGAATCAGAAGTTTGTATATATCCCAGGGGCAAACATTTTGAGGGTAGGGGAAGATGACGTCAGCTTAATGGAAGATTCGCAAACCTAGCTACAGGAAATTCCAGAATAAGATTGATACCAAGTGGAGGGCCTCCAATGTCAGGATGGATCTGGACTCCAAAGGAATGACATTTCACACCTGCATGTAAGATTGGCTGGCAAGGTTCTTTCTGTGCATTTGGAGCCTTTCCAGGCCCCTCACATGTTCATGTCCTCTGCAGTCTCATGAAGCAGATCCCTACCTCATAGATGAAAATACTGAGACAAAGGGGCTCATCCACAAGCACCCATCAGGTGAGGCTGGGAGAGTCTGGCTCTTTGTCTCCTAGAGCAGGGCCTCTCTGAGGAGCTGCTGAAAGCGCTGTGCTGGGGACACCCACACTGGCAAATATTGCCCTGTGGCCTTTACTGAAGGCATCACTGGTTTAGGGAACAGTCGGTGCCTCCAGTTTCTACCAGCAACGATGATGAGGCAAAGGAGCACCCTCCCTCAAATAGACTTTTCTTTCTTTCTTTCTTTTCCTGCCCCAGAGTATTTTCCAGAACTTGCAGTGCTCCCTAATTACCTGGTAAATGCTGAAGGATTATGAAAATGCTGTCATTTGTGTGAGAAGGGGAGGGAAGACTATAAGAAGAAAAAAAAAAAAGAAAAATTAAAAAAAAAAATGTTAAACCTGGCAGAACTCCAGGGTGGGTAATTACATTCTTTGGGGTGTGTGCTCACCACACACACAGTCTGCGGAGTATTTTGGGAGCTTTCTGTATGAATTGTGCTAGAAAACATGGAAAATATTATTATTTTTTAATATCATTGAAATTAGGGGTCTTCCTAAAGCCACAGAGGCACCCCAGCTCTGATTGCATTTCCCCCTCTTTGTGAGCTGTCAGCAATTCATTCTCAGATCAAAAATTTGATAGGTTCCCCCTTCCCACTAGAAGCGTAAAAATGTTCCAGCTAGAAGAAACACCACATTTTAAAGATGGAGACGTGAGCCTAGGGAAGGAAAGACTCTGCTAATGCTGCGGTGGCAGGTAACAGGAGATGGAGGATGAAACAAACGGACTCCCTGGACACGATCTCCATCCTCTTCCTCACCCCAGGACCACTGTCAAGAGGAGTCAGCATTTGTACCTTCACCTCTTCCAATCTCTTCATTTCATAGATAGGGAATAGAAAACCAGGGAAGAGATGGACTTGCCTCCCAAACTAATATGGGTAGGTGGTTGGATCCTTCTATCCCACTTCCACTGTGCTCTGTGATTTGCAGGGAAGATCAAGTCCAGAGACACCTCCTTCACACCTTCCCTTGTTTTCTGGCCCTTGGAACAATGATACACCTAATATTTTAAAAATTCACAAAACCGATATTGCTACTTTCTCATGAAAAATCCATCTCAAGATCTGCCAGCCTGGGCCGGCATTTCCAATGGCAATAATCAGTTGCTATTGAGTGCCTCTATCACCTTTGACAGGGGACACACAGTAACTCTCTTTGTCCTCATGGCCCTGCACTCACCCTGGCTTACTTCATTCATTTTCCCACTTGGCTCAAAGAAGCATTTGAATTTGAAATCCTGCCCAACACCATTTTCCTTGATTTGCAGTGAAAAAACCTAAGCCAAATAAGTAAATCTAAGGCTATTTCGGCTACATGGTAATAGAACTTGAAGCTTGCCAAAGAATGAACCAGGATCAGTCATAATTGATCTGAGAAATAGGTGCCATGCTGTCTCTGGGGTGCAATTTGAGTAGCATTTGGAAGGCTGGTCTGTTGTTGCCTGGAATCCTTCCATTAGGCATTCATCCATCTGGACTTTAAGGAGCATCCATCTTCAGGTAGCCCATTGTCTAATATGAAAAGTCTTCAAAGAAGATAAATTGAATCTTTCTTCCATATCATATCATGGAGTAGGAGACTGGAACAGGTTGCCTGGTATTGCCTGCCTCCCCTTATTGTATTTTCAGTCTCAATACTATTTATGTTTTGAACTAGAACATTCTTTGTGGTCCCGAGGTCCTGTGCATTCTACAAAGTTTAGCAACATGCCTCCTGGTCTCTGCCCACATGATACCAGTAGCACTTCCCCAATAGTAAGGACTAAAAATGTCTTCAGGCATCCCCAAATATCTCCCCAGAAAGAAGCCACTTTTGTTTGAGAACCACCATGTAAAGCTAACCTTTTAGCCACTCTGAGCTTTACCAAATCTGTCCTTGTGGGGTGATTGGGCAAATGGAATGAGATGCCAGATGTCCAAATGCTATGCAAATCAGTGTGTCACATTTCCATAAGGTGTGGTCAGCATCAATCCCAACAGAGTATGAAGAGTCCAATCTTTCTAAGACTAACAGTGGGCATGGAAAATTGAATTAAGGACTGTAAAGAGAGAAAGTATGATCAACCAACAAAGAAGAGCATCAGAATAAGTTGTTAGTTTTAACCTTTGGGGCTGAAAAAAAAAATCATCTTCTACAATTTATCAGACTTATTTCTCCCCTTCATGCACATACTTAGTATTGTCACTGTCATACTAAAAATACCCCATAGCTCTCCAATGCTCACCAGAAATGCAATGACTTGCAAATTCTGGCCCTGACCTCTTCTGGGCTCCATGTTCCCTGTCCTCTTTTCCCAGTCACCCACCATAGGCTCCAGGCTCCCAGAGCATATGGAGCCCTCTCCTGCCTCCAGGCCTTGCTGATCTCTTCCCTTTGTTTGCATGTCTTCCCCAAACCTCGGTTTGGTTTCTGCCTGTAATTTCCTTATTCTTCAAAGCCCATCTCTTAGAAGTTGTGCTAAATTCCCACAGACAGGCATACAGGGACTTCCTTCTCTGCTGCCCACTGTTGTATTTCTGCCTCTATTAGAGAACTTCACGTGGTCAGCTTTGGATGACAGTTGGCAGAGTTCATCTGTCTTCTTGTTCTACAACATCCACCTGCCTTGAGGCAGAGCCTGTGCCTGGTTCCTTTCCACATCCCCGGGCACCTGACTCCCTGACAGAAACAGAGCAGGTTCCACATCAGCATTTGAATTAAGAGAAATAGGATAAATAAATGTAATTTGACCTAGATGTCCAAGCTTGAAATGTGTAAATTCCATGTTTATCTAATAATTGAATAATTGTATTTTTAATAGACCATGGGAAACTATTGACCATACTTGAGCAGGAGAGTAATATAGAACTATATTTCAGATATGTCTTAGTATATGGTTTATAATGATCACAGAAAATCCTTCTTTTTGACTCCTTTAAGCTCCCCCCCCCCAGAAAGCCAAACAATTCTTATGCATTACAGGTGGGTGGTGAAGTTTTGCTAATTAATCCTTGTATGGGGCTTTGCGATCTTCCTCTGAAAGGTGACAGAAAAGTGTGAAGCCTTTTGTGACAGCCTAATTATTATTATTACCAGGCACAAAGCTCAGAGAACTTAAAAGATCTCCAGGTACCATTCAAAATAGTAAGAGACAAAAAATGCAAGCGGAGGACTTATAAGATGGAATCCCTGGATCACGGACTCTCAGTATTGGTGAGAACCTTAGAAGGGGATCTTTCCATATTCTGTACTCCTAGTTTCCCACACAGACACTCACACAAACCCTAGAATGTCTTTAGAGCCTGATGATAGAGTTCCCCTGGTAAAATTTCCATCTCTTCCTAGTTAGCAATGGCAACTTGTGTTTTCTTTGTCAATAAAATGGGAATGAGATGTCCTACCACAGGGATTGTTCAACATGCCATGTTTAGCATGGTCCCTGGCACTTGGCAAATGGAAAATAAACATCAGCTTTGAACATCATTCAAGTGAATTAACGAATATATGCGAAGGACACAGAAATCATTAAGCATTTGACCTCCAAGTTGTTCTTAATTTGGGGGCTATGTTGAACATGGCCTGATATTTCTTACAAATCCTAGCCCTTGTAGCTGTTGTGTAAGTGTGTGTCATTTTGCATCTGGGAGGAAGTGAGGAGTCTGCATAAAACGGCCTCTTCCAGTGGTAAAGAGACATCAGGCCAAAATCTGTTATTTTTTTCCAACTAAGGAAAAGGTGAACTTTGTTTTTCTGGATTATTTTAGGTTGGGGAGAGGTCCTAGCCAGGGCAGTGGGTCAGCTGGTAATGGTGAGAACCATTTTAATTCTGCAGGTTGGACTATGCATTTTGGTAGGTCTATGTCTATGTTTGAATCCTGTTAGCCTTGTTTTTTTTTTTTTTTTTTTCATCTGTAAAATAGTACTCATGGCCAGTTCACAGGGTTAGCGTGAGGATAGAAAGATACTACTGTAAAGTGCTCTGTAGCTGTGAGTGACTGCTGCTTCACAACTCACATGAGTTTCCTGAACAGTTGTTCTCTCTACAGGTTATATCAGTGAAAGATGTGGTCCAGGAGGGTCTGTGGAGTCCCAGCTTACGATAGTATGACCAACATTCAGAGATAACTCAAAGGAGCCTGAATCCTCTCACTAGAATCCCTGCAAAATGACTCATGGACTTGCTCAGTGTAAGTATCCTTAGTCTTTATTGTACGCCCACATAATTCAGATGCTATAGACTTCCGTGCAATACAGGAAAAGGGGGAAGGGGACCTGTTTTGAATGCTTAGGATTCAAAAAGAGCCCACCAATTCCACTTAAAAAAGCAGACCCCCAATTTGCCAAATCTCCCAGTCAAAACACCCACCCATCACACTTGAGCTTCCCATTGTTTATCTTACTCTCATTCTTCCTAGGAGAGAGGGCAAGCTTTTTTTTTCCCCCTTTACATTTCTGAAGAGGGATTTCTAGGGTCTTCCCCTCAGGAATTAGTTGTAGAAATAATTGGGCCAGTGGAGTTCAGGAGATATATCCAGCACAGCCCTTGCACTCCTAGAAAAAGTGACCTAGATCAAGCAGCTGGTGAATCCAGGACTATTGTGGGGACCCCCTGCCACCTACTGACTTACAGCTGAACCCACATTCCCAGTGGCTTGGGCCTGGCTGCGGGCTGGGGGAGGGCTGAGAGAGCCCAGGAGTGGGGGAAGGCCAGGGGGACTGTGGGGTTGCCCCTTTGGGGAACAAGCATCCAGCATCTCCCTCACCCACCCACCTGTCCTCCAAACACACAGGAGGGAGGATGAGGTGAGGCGGGGTGTAGGGGTGACAGGTAGGAGAGGACTGCCCTGGAACTCTGAGCTGGCTCCGCGGGTATCGGCGAGAGCCTGCCGCCTGTGCGAGCGTGAGGGGGAGAGTGACAGAGCAGGGGAGGGAGAGCGAGCAGGCTGCGAGAGCGAGGAGAGGAGGAGAGGGGGAGCGAGCGCTCCAGCTAGCATGAGGACGGGCTTCTCTTTCCGTGCTCAGTTAATCTGGCTGTCAGTTGGTGTTAACGCTGCAGTTTAAGTGCTCGGATTCCAAGGGAAACAGACAAACCTCACAGAAGGAAGCAAGCAAGCGAGGAAGGAAGGAACCGCGGGAGCAAAAGAACAGGCAGAGCAGCGAGAGGAATAAAGGGAAGGGGGGGAGACACCAAATCTATGATTGGACCTGGGCTTCTTTTTCGCCAATGCAAAAAGGAATATGCAGCACATCTTTGCCTTCTTCTGCACCGGTTTCCTAGGCGCGGTAGTAGGTGCCAATTTCCCCAACAATATCCAGATCGGTGAGTGCGAGGGGCAGCCTGGGGAGGGACTTTCTGGATCTGGCCAGGGATTTTGGGGGTGGGGGAAATCTTTCACCCCCTTCCTCAGTAGGAGCTGTTGTGCTTGGCTATCCCCAGCGCAGGAATCCACTTGGGCTGCCCGCAGGGGAGGGGAGGGGGGCTTCATCTGATATGAGGAGGGGCAGAGGGGAAGTGTTCACACACACACAAACACACACGCACACCACTCACACTCCAAGCACCAGCGGGTGAAATGGAGGAACTGCTGCTTCGAAGGAAAAAAAAAAAAATCAGGCTGTGGCTTGGAAGGGGGTTGTGGGTGCTTAAGGAGTTAAGTCCGTTGCTTAGTAGATGTTGCCTGATTTCATTTATTTATATAAATATATATGGTGGGTGTATTTATGCGTGTGGTTATGTATTAAATGTGCACATATATATTTAATTGCCAAGAGGCAGTGATTTCTTAGCCGGGGGAGGGGAATGAGACCCTCTCCAAGAAGGAATCAAGGGTGTGGGTTTATCCTAGGTGCTAAAATAATGTCAGCAGCCCCACTCTGAAGCAAGGGAGCTCTAGCTCCTGCTCTGGAGAGCTCTGGCTGCCTTGTCTTTGCTGCCTGCCATGCTGGGCTGGTGCTCCCCACTCCCCCAATCTGGAAGTTACCAGCCTGTCTTTGCTCTATTCCTTCTGTGGCCCCCTCCTTGTAGACATTGGGATGGCAGATATTGCCCACCTTTGACACACACGCGCACACAGGCTCCTCTCCCCTCCTGTCCGATGTGCTCTACACTGGGCTCCATCCTCCCAACTTGGAGGCAGGTTTCAACATGCTGTACACCTTTTGGTCCCCCCCCCCTTCCCCTCTCTTGCTGGTTGAGCTTCTTCTAAAAGGCCCCCGATCCTCCCTGTGTTGATGAGGGAGGTGACAGATATTGATACTTCTCATAATTATGGGGTGGGGGGAGAAGACCAACAAGGGCACTAACACCAATCATAAAGCATGTCCACAGGTCTCCGGGCTCTGGTGTAGCCAGCATTTCAGTGCTGTTTGTGACCAGGAACCAAGCAAGCTGCTGTGCTCTGAGGCATCTGGGTTGGCTTGGTTTCTGTTTTCTGTCCACCTAAATGAGATAGTTCCACTAGGGAAAGTTCACATTGCTGACAGTGTGTGCCTTTGTGTGAGTGTGTGTTTGTGGGGGGATGTGGTGCAGCTGGTATTTTGTTGGGCACACGTGTGCTGCCATTCTGTCTCTTTCAGCCTCTCCAGCTATCTGGTTGCGAGGGTGGTTGGCTGGCCACGGAGTAACTTGCTTTGTTTCCTGACACCTGTTAAGCTACATTCTGAAGTGTGTATGTGTGTGTGTGCTCTGCTCCTGCCTTCCACGCAAAACTTCCTGCCTTCTGGAGACACTTCCCTTGCAGCCCAGCCTGCAGCCTACTACCTCCACCCCTCCCACCCACTCTTTCATTCATTGCTGGCGAGGAGGAGGAAGGGGACAGAGAAGTGTTCGGGGTGTGGTCATCTGGAAGGGGAGGGTGGAGCCTCAGGATCCAGAATGGTTGTTTTTACTCTTTAAAATGGGGGCATAGGTACATGTGGAATCCACTCGCTCTTATCTGTAGCCCTGTTTGTGTTTGTACTTATATATTGCCTAAACTCTGCTGATTATAACTGCTTGTCTAGAGACATTTGGTCTGGCTTTCTCAGGGTGTTTGTGTACATCACCATGGGTGTAAATGCATGAAAATGATTTGTGTATGTGTGCATGTTGTTTGCTCATGAAGCTCTGCAGATTTTTCATCATTTAGCCCCAACTGGCTTGTTGAGCTTCTGAAAGCATTGTTCCTGTTTTCAAACAAAAGGTAGCAATGCTAAAATTGTATAACAAATACTAGAAGCACAGCCATCAGGCCGTACTTGACTCTACTTGTACGATCTCCAACAAAAACACTGCAATTCATTTTTAAAAAAAAAATTAAAACAAACACATATTGACTATGTAAGAAGTTAGAGGTGCATGACATTAGGACTGTGATTCCTATCGGATCTGAGATAAACTTATCTGTAAACATTCATTATAGTTCAGTCTCTAGAAATGGCTGATTTTAATTCACACACAAAAAATGTAATTTAATTCATTTACATGTTCACAGTAAATATAAAGGTAAGTCCTGTACTCTTTTGTTTCTTGAGACAGGAGCTATGACAGGCCCCTTGACTATGCTTTTTACTGGAATAGAATGTTCATACCTCTTGACAAGAATTCTTAAGACCCCACATCCTTGAAGCACAAGGGTGTACCATGCAAACACCCAGTGGTAATCCCTTATGTAACAAGTCATTCTTAGGTAGCTGGAAACATGAGTAATGGAAAAAGCAAAACACTACTTGCAGAAATCAAGAGTTTTCAGAGAAAATAGATAATAAATCTCAGAGGCAATAGAATAGTTAAACTGCATGCAGGTCTTGACAGGCCAAAGATCAATAGTGTCAAAGCAAATAGATATAATGTTAGAGAAGCCCACAAGGTCCCAGTCCTAGTTTGGAGTCACTTTGCAACACTTATTAGCCCCGGCATCCAGTAAGATCTGTGATCAGAGACAGGGCCCATGCAAGACAAGTTAGGCTCAGATGGGATTTGTGTGTGTATGGGAACATAGGCCTCATGGGCAATTTGCACAAGGGAAGAAGAGAAGTGCCACGGGTCTCCTGTGTTCTTTTTAACCTTAGCTGAGCTGAAGGGTGAGCAATCAGATCTTTGAGCAGAGTGATAGATGTTGGGGATCATGTCACATAACAGCTCATCTGTAGAAGTTTAAGCCTCAGCATCCATTTGGGTCTGTTTGGACTCTCATTCCTACCTCTAAAAAACTATAACTAATGAGATTGGCAGGGGAGAAGAGGGCTTATGTGGGGGTGGGCTGATGAGGAACTAAAATCTGTCTCTAGCCTAGAGACCATGTTGCATTTTCTTTCCTCCCAGGGGGATTATTTCCAAACCAGCAGTCACAGGAACATGCCGCTTTTAGATTTGCTTTGTCGCAACTCACAGAGCCCCCAAAACTGCTCCCCCAGATTGATATTGTGAACATCAGCGACAGCTTTGAGATGACCTATAGATGTAAGTAATTGCTTCTATTTCTGAGATTTCTTTCTGCGCCATACCAATGAAAGGAGGGCCTGTGGGTAGGTGGTGGTGGTGCCAAGATGACTTGGGTTGTCATTTGTCTTCATAAGAGAAAGCCCTCCAAGAAAAATTTCCAGAGCCTTTTAAGTGATTCCAGCAGTTGGTATTTTAGATCCTGCTATGCTTCATGAAATGGGTTTGCTTTTTCACTGTCAGCTAACTTTAAATGCCAGCCTGAGGAGTACTTGGGTTGACTGCATATCCCATACCTTGCTGAGGTTTTCTGGTTCAGCTGAGAGAGTTTCACACATAGGAAACTTCTGAGAGATGTAGAATTAAAGCTTCTGACTTTAGAAGAAACTGTTCAGAATACCTAAGCCATGTCCTGTCCACAAGTTGAAAAGAGAAAAGTGTCTCTATAGCTCCTTAAGAAAGGTAGATGGTTTCCTATTTTCAGAAGCGACCAGTAATTATTAAAACTTGTTTCCTTACTTACAAAATGGCTTGAAGTGATTGATTGCTTAGAACATAGTTTGTAGACATAAAAAAAAAAAGAATCTGAAAAATTTACACAGTTTGTATGACAAGCTTTGAGCATCAAAGAGTACAGAGGTGGTCTCAAGGAGAAGGGATAGATATATTGTTGATCTCTGAATTGAATGTTATAAAATGTGGGCGACAAGCATCATTCTGAGTTTTTCTGGCAAAAAAAGAAACCTGGGTGGTTGGTTACATGATCGCCACTTTATGTCAGAGAAAAGTACAAAAATTAATCAGTAAATACACTTTCTCTCTAGGGATTAAGATCAAATAGGAATTAATGGCAGGAAAGTGCGAAGAGAATGGGCAAGAACAATTTAGATTCCAAAACTGGATCCAATTGGCAACCATAGACTTTGTGAGTCACTATTGGCTTGGAGACGTCTGCTGAGCTGGAGACGGTGGAAGGCATGAACCATCTTTCATGCCCTTCTCTCATTCCCACACGGGGGGTTCTCAGTGAGTTGAATAGTCTTGGAAGCCTCAAAATGAGAATCCAGAATTCTCCCTGTCCCCTAAGAGCACTCCTATGATAATGATGATATGAATTCCAAGAATTATATAAATATAATATGTAAATTAAATAAATATATATAAATATAATCTGATATAAATACCAGGTTTCATTATTGAGGACTTACTGTACATCAAGAACAATGATAAGTTCTTTATGGATATTAAGAGTATTACCATTTATTAAGCATTGCTACAGCCCATGTAAAGCACTAAATGCTTTTTTGTTAGTTCATTTAATCTTCACAGAATCCTTTCAGAGAATTCTATATTATCTTTCTTTTAGAAATGAGGAAACTGAGGCAGCAACAAGTTATATAACTTACCCAAGGTCACTTGGGAAGAAAATGGTGGTCTCATGACCCCCAAGGTCTATATCTCTAAGCTCTGTGATAAACATGTTGATCCTTATGGTAACTTAATCATCTATAGTGCAATTGCCCAAGAAGTAAAAAGGAATTTTCAGGATCTTGTAAGTCAGTGGCCTGATAAAGCATCTAAGGAGAAACACACAGAGTACTTAAAACTGTGGCTGTGATTTTGCATAGGAGCACCATTGAACTAACAAAATAGAAACTCTCCATTTTAGTCATGCTAAAACTAAAAATCTGTTCTACTGGGCTACTCCATGCTCCAAAAGCAAAGCCGGAGTTTAATTGTTTAATTGGTAGAGTAATACAGAGTAGGTATTTAGCTCTCAGATAACCATCACTTTCTTTTCTTATGACTTGGAGTAGGGTCTCTGAAGAAAGGATGTAGGTGTGGGGATCAAAGTATCTATAAACTACTGTGGATTATGCATAGTCTTTTGCATGCATATGCCAGTGTTAAGATATTTCTTGGGGAGAAGCATTACAGTTTTTGTCATATTCTGTAGTTTTTAATCATAGTCTCAAAGGGGTTCATTTCTCAGGAAGGAGTGCTTTCTTAGAGAATCACCAATCTATGGCTGCTATGTGCATTCATTCATGCTGCTGAGAATTGTCTACAGCAGAGCGTGGTGGAAAGAGAGGTCAGCTGCTTTCTTGGAGTCAAGATGTTGACTGGCAGGACAAGATAATAACATACAAAAATAGGAGAAAATGTTCTAAGGCAAAAGGTGGTGTTTTTATACTGTTATCTTCACAACCTAAGACTTGATCTCTAATAGAATTGTTGGCTGTTTACCAGGGTGGCAAAAATATGGTATAGGCAATGTTGTACATTATGGCCAGTGGATCTGGAGAGGATAGCTCTGGGTCCTTGAAATGGTACTTGTCATATGTATGTTTGTGTACAGGTCTCCATGCCTTTCAGCCTTATTCATTGGCTATTCTTTAAGTGTTTCTTAAAGCTGTGAACTGAGATGGAGGTTGGAAATGAAAAGATGATAAAATGCTTTACTTAAGAAAGTAGCTCATACTCTACTGGAGGACCCTGGTGTGGAGATTGTCTGAGAAGGAATACTGATATTTTGTTTATAGAACTTTAGTTTCTTCTTTTTCATTCCAAGATCAGAGGAAGTACTGGGCAATTTGGGTGGAAACAATGGCATTGTAATTCCTGGCCTGACCAAAAGAGTCTCTATTAATTTTCATGTAAGGCTTGGGGACTCTTTGGGGCATATTCACCATGGTCCATTGGTCTGGGAAAACTCTACATCTGTCTCAATTTGAATGCAATAAAAAAAAAACATCAAAGGGAATAGATTGGTTTGGGGCAGAATAACTTAATTAGTCACACACGGAAAACCAAGAAAACTATCTTATTCAGATTTAATTTTGTGTACTTTTTTTGAAATATGGATTAGTAGTTACCTTAAATTAACTGTTCCAACTGTTCTTACCTCCAAATGATCAAATATTATTTTTCATAATTTTTGCTGACATCTGATTTTTTTTTCTGTGTATTTTGCTATTCATTATCCTTCCACCAGAGGGTAGAGAAGGGAAGGGAGAAGAAATGCAATAGGAACTATTCTTATTAGATGTGTTAACAACAAGGCATTAAAAAAAGAAGGTGGTGAATATAGGGTAGCAGATCAGAGGATTCGCAAGAGGAGCATTACTATTAGCACTGGCCAAGGGAAGAGCTGGGAATCGCCTTTGCATTCACTCTTTCTTGCTCTCCTTGTCTGCCTCCATGAACAGGAAGGCAGACCTTCCTTCAGCAACCCAAATGACTTGAGCTGTCCTCTCAGCACACTCCCAAGCCCACAAAGGCAGGTTGGGGGAAGCTGTCTCTAGAGCAGTACCCATGCAGCCTAAGAAGTGCCTTTGTGATAAGTTTAATGAATGAATGAGTGAAATAATGATGGAGTTCTGATTATAGGTCTGAGATGCATTATTGCAACTCAATTCTTACCTTTCCATTCACTCTGCTATTTATTCACTTGTTTAGCAAGTACATGCTCAATGTCCAATCACTGTGCCTTGGAATACAAGGGCCCACAAAGCCTACCCAGCCTCTTTCCTGGTAAAGCCTACAGTTTAGTCCTCAAACTTCAGCATACGTAAAATTCATTCAGGGAACTTGTTTCAAGCAAGACTTAGGAGCAGACTCTCTATTTCCTGAAACAGAAAATTTAAGAGTAGGTCATGGAAGGATTCTGTAATAGTTAGTATGAACAGCACACTTGAAAGAACTCTTTTTATCTAAAAAAATTATTCCATTTCTTTAGTAAGCATTTTTGAGCCTTTAGCCAAACCAAGATATCACATTAAGTGCCAGAAAGGCAGACAAAACTTCCCTGCCCTGGAGGACTTTATCCCTAGTGAGACAGGCTGTCCTGTAAAGAGAAAATGAAAATGTAATGTTTTAAGTGCTAGGGCTGCAATTTGTTGGAGATACTTGAAGGCAGGGGCTTGCCCTTCATGAAGTGGTGGTTGAACTGAATGGTACACAGACGTTTTCCAGAAGGATAAGTGAGACGGCAGGAAAAGGGAAGAGGCAAGTGTTTTCCAGGCGGAGAGGATGGCAGGTACAAAAGGTTGCCTTACCTGGCTGCGGTTTTCCGCTCTGACCTCCAGTGGCACTCCATGGCAGGCTTCGCATTTGACATTTGTCAAATGCTACAGAGGAGGTCACCAGATGGCCTCCCCACAAGTCATTTCTAGTATAGATGTGCACTTTGGGGGCTCACTGTGCAAGAATGATGGAATTTCACATTAAAACTTGGACATCTTGCCTTCCTTAAAATTTGTAGGGTCAAATCAGGGAGGGTCACATCCCTGATCACAGTGGGGCCTCCTTTTATTATATACCTCCTTGGAAAGCTCAGGGACTTTCTGAGGCCAGCCTCAGAAACTTAGTGAGACCCTCAAGATGCATTGCTCATCTTTTCCAGAGTTACAAACTAACAGCCTTAATTTGCTTGACCTGGACAATATTTTTCAACATTTAGCATAAAAATCTAGATTTCTGACTTCTTTGAAAAAAAAAATAGGGCATTAAGCAATCCTGGGCCCACATTCCTGCTCAACTTCTGTTGTCTAGAGCTGGGGAAGTTCCATTCTCTTTAAATATCAAGCAAACGGGCTGGGGATGTGGCTCAAGCGGTAGCGCGCTCGCCTGGCATGCGTGCGGCCCGGATTCCATCCTCAGCACCACATACCAACAAAGATGTTGTGTCTGCCAAGAACTAAAAAAATAAATAAATATTAAAAATTCTCTCTCACTCTCTCTCTCTCACTCTCCTCTCTCGCGCTCTCTTAAAAAAAAAAATAAAAATAAATAAATAAATAAATAAATATCAAGCAAACACGTTCAAGTTCACCAAAATTCTTACTACTCTCTGTTGAACACGTGACCATTGTTAAACCAAATTATATTGCTTGTCCAGCCTTCTAAATAAGCCAATTTGCTCACCCCTGATTTATATCCTTTATCTTCTGATATTTTATTATCTCATTCTAATATCTATTATTCACCCTGTAACAAACAGTAAAGGACACAACATGCTCCTGCTATCAAAAAAATTAGTCTGAATACAGTAAGGAAGAGAATAGTGTGGCCAGAAGGGGGACAAATGAAGACTATTTTGACAACCTACTATGTGCCGCATACCTCACAGATGTTATCTTATTCAAGTTTTATGACAATCTTAAAAGGTTATTACCCCAATTTTAGAGATGATGCTACAGAGACCAAGAGAGATGATTTCTTCCTATTAGGCAACAAATAAGAACCCAAGTTAGTACGAGAATCCAGTATAGGGGATTTCAGAACTCAGTGAGCTTTCTCCCTTTGAAAATTTATAACTCTGTGGACCCCCAAATTGGAAGAGCCAGCAGGAGAATCACTTCAGTGGCGTTTTGTTCGGGGTTCAATGTGACATCCGGGGCAGAAACCATTGGCTGTGAATTGTGGAGACTTCTTGGGGGGAAGCTGGGTCTTGAGCAAGCATGGAAAACAGAGTGGATTTGAGTGGTAACGTGAGAAGGTGGTGTTTTGAGTGGGTCAAGTCACAAGATTCTTCCTCCCTTCTCCTCAACCACTGCTGCATGGGCTTGTATTTCTGAGCTGAAGGATTTGGCGTTTGTCTTCTTCACCCACACCCTGCTCCTGGTTCCTGGTTCCATAGGAGATGTCTCCAGCTCCCTGGTTGATGTCACATTCTGATTTTGGCTCATATGTCCTTCCTTCAAGACACACACAAGACCTGTGTCCGTGGTTGACTCTCTGTTCTTATAATACTGATGATCATCAGCTTTTTGGTACCGAAAAGCACTTGCAAACATTTCTTCCTCTGGCTAGTTTAGACACCTGGGCTGGGAGGGGGGAGATTGCTGCTGTCCTCTCAGAGGCTCGGCACAGATAGTCACATCAGACATTTGTAATAGGGACAAGATTTGTTTTTTTTATTCGTTCATTCAAAGCAGGTTTGCGATTGCCCTCCGTGGGGCACATGTACCTTCGTTACCCCCTTCGTCCCCTTGCCCACAGCATTCATTGATTAGAGAATTCTTTCCCTCTGAATCTACACAGGACTTCATATTGTTCTTCACCAAAGCATTCTAAACAACTGCTACAACTCTGAGCTATCGGTCAGAGCTGATGCAAGAGATGAAATCCATTTGCTGCTACAAAGCACTGCATTAGGAACTGAGGAAAATAAAATGTATTAGGCATTGATTCTCCCCTTAAGGGTTTCGGGTTTATATAGAGGAAATGGGTATCAGCATTAAAACTATGACACAGGACGGATATCATCTCTCTCTCTCTCTCTCTCTCTCTCTCTCACACACACACACACACACACACACACACACACACACACACACACCATATTCAGAGGAGGGAAAGAAAACTTCTGGTTCTAAGAATCTAGGTTTCATCAAACAAGGACTTGGAGTTGAAATTGGAAAGGCAGGCAAAATTCAGATGGGATATGTGTATATTATACCATGTTTTGTGCAGTAGAAAGTACACTCAATTGGAATTTGAAGACATGGATTCAATGTGGGATTACCTTATTGAATTATTCAGGTGTGGCCTTGGAGAAATACCACCTCCATGCTTACTTATAATGTGAAGTTCATGATCTCTGAGAATCCTTCTAGACCCATATTTCTATGTTGAGAGCACAAGGAATGCTTCAGGGAGGGAAACTCTCTAGTTTTTGGTGTGGAGGAGGGTCCCTAAACCAACTAAGAATCTAAGAAAAACTGCACCATTCCCACCCCCACACCAAGTTGAATAGGCCCTTCTCATTTTTTTAACACTAATGTGAGCATTAAGCATACTCTAGGCTCCAGGTTCATTCATTCAATATTCAACAAATATTTAGGGACTATTTAACTATTGTGAATCAAAACAGAAAGCAGACCTGCACTAATAGATTAGCTGCTAATAAGGGATGCAGACATGCATCAGATGATCACACAAATAACAGGATCATCATAGGTTATAATAAAGGATCCAAAAGAAAATAAGGAACTGAAAGCATATTACAAAGGAGCCGGCCTTGGGCAGGGGTAGCAGGTGTTTCATCGGAGAACTTGAGTTTTTGGTGATGTAGTGCAGGGAACAGGAGGAGAATTCTAGGCCTGCTGGATAGAGGCCTATGTGGGAACTGGGGCAAAGTGTGGGGCTGGAAAAGATGCCATGGTCTGCCACTGGCTATGGATTTTGAGCTGTGGGAAACCCACTGAAGCATTTTATGTGGGGAAGGGCCTGGTTTGGACTTCTGTTTTCTCACCAGGAATCAGATGTTTGGGGGGCCCTTTGCCACATTCATGTTGCCTGGAGACTTTTGGTTCGTGTAGCAATGGCCTTCCATCCATTACTCCTGTCACTAGTCTGGGATGGAATCTGGTGGAGGGGCAGAGGTCGAAGACAGATGCTAAGGGAAAGGGAAGCTCATGGTGGAATATGTGTGAGCTGCCTTCATACATGGCTCTGAGTGGGCGTTTGTGGAGATCAGAGGCTGACCCAGTGAAGGGCCTGGAATTCCAATAAACCTGAGTCCTGATGGGGTCCTACCATATGACTCTGGGACTCAAATTCCCGTTGCTCTTTCCTCCACTCACACCTGCAAGCTGGTCCTCGAATGTTCCCCTTTGAAATTCTGACCGTCGGGTACCAGCCTTCTCCTCCATAGAGCCTGTCTTCTATTCTCATATTCATACTCTCCTGTACCTCTGTACCTTCCCCCTTAGCAAATGTCACACTTAGTCCTAGGTTTTGGTCACCTGATCTTTCTTATCTGTCAGCTAGACTAAGCAACTTGAGGTCAGTGACCTGGTTTTCTTCAACGTCCTATTGTAGTCTTCACCAAAGGACAGTATCCAGTGGTGCTAATGAATGGCACATGTTACATAACAGCAGTGGCAGTGATGAGAATAAGCCCTGATTAGACTGTGTATGGTGATGCTTTTATATTATGAGTTTTGAAATTTCTATCAGCTTTTGTTGTAAATTTTTATGGATGGTTATCATTGTATAACTGGAAAGTGATGAGGGTGAAAACCAGGTATAAGTCAAATTGAAAACTCATTCCAGCTCCTTTATGGACCATTGACATGAAGGGTCCTAAATAAGGTACAAGGGCCCATTTTCTAAATAAAGGATTTCTGGTCCAACGTCTGGTTCTACCATTGATGCATGATCTTCATATGACTCAGGCTCGTTGATTCTCCTTTTTTGAATCTTAGTTTCTTTCAAAAGAGGGTATAATAAGTATCAACCATACCTCATTTGGGTGAAGATATTGTTTCAAATCAACTTTCCACTCAATGAAATGCCATGAAATGCTTCCTTGTTCATTGACTGCCTGTACCCCCTCCTCCGGCATCATACATGCTGTTTGTGCCACCTGGCCCATTGAAGCAGCTTGTGGTGCTACCTGCTGACTCTGGTCAAGGTGTTCAGGGCACTGAGGTTAACTGGAAATCTCTTTCCATGCCCTGCTGCTCTGTGACAGTGGTGAGTCCCACCTGGTGTCCAGACAACACAGGGCAGCCCGAGGAGGTCTCAGAGGATGTGGCAACACTGGAGTGAGTGGCAACACTGGATGTGAGTGAGGCAGGTGGAGCCCAATGAAATTGACACACAATGATTAGGCCTGTTCCTAGGACATTCTTTATGTCCCAAAGGATGGATATGACTTTTTAAAAAATCGTTATTATTTTGTGTACCAAAGTATTCGTTTATTATAGAACACAGACACTGAACAATTACACTGAACTTGTGTAATTATAATACCAAATATAAATTCCCCATCTTTTCTTCTGAATATATCAACTTAAAATTTAATAGATTTATTTACCATTTTATAACATAATCTTTACTTCCTATAACATTTATGTTACTTTTACTATTATACATTCATTTTTAATGGCTTCCTAAAAGCCCATTGTACATCTGTACCCTAATCTACTTAAGCCATTTCTATTTATTGGATGTCTAATTTATTTCCAATTTTCTTCTTAAAAATAATGCTTTGATGATTACCCAAAAATTTTTAATTATTTGTATGTTTTTTTTTCTGATTTTATGAGCATTTCAGACCACTAGAGAAATTTCCAGATAGATTTAACAGAATAATTAGTGTATGTAAGCTAGAAGATAACTTGTTCAATGCCAGCTCAGACAATAATTTGCCGTATGACCTTGAGAAGTCTTTGTGTCCAGTTAGTTTGCAGATGTATAATACGGGATGATAATACCAGATTCTCAGGGTTATTAGAGCAAGCAAATGCCATTACTTTTATGAAAAGCTTTGAAAAATCAGAATTGCAAGGCAAATGCAGGGTAACATAATTAGCCAGGCTTCTTATCTATTAACATAAATGCACCATAAGTACAATGTGACTAATTAATCTTTAGTGTTTTCCTATGAGAGTGGTCATTATCTATGAATGAATCTATTTTGTAGATGGGAAAAATTGAAATCTTAAAGCTAAGTTTATCCCAGGTCCAAATATGTAGCAACCCTAAATCTGAAAACATTTCTTTTTATTTATGATTCACTCTACATGAATGGACTAAATATGTGGGCCATAGAGTGCCTTTGGCTTAAGAGATCATTGGTTATAGGGACAAAGGGCCAACCTTATTTGGACAGGGAGCAGTTAGGACTTTTTGGTAGCAAGTAATAGAAACCAGATTAATTAGATAGTTTAGGTTAGATTAGTTAGCTGTAACTAAACCTGATTAGTTAGATAGTGTTAAGTACAGCTGGATTCAAGGACGTGAAGGATATTGTCATGACTGAGGTGCATCATTTAGATTTTTAAGCTCTGTTTTTTCTAAGTTGGTTTTATTTTCATGCATATGTGTGTCACACAGGAGAGCCCAGCACATACAGCCTTTACCTGCCCAGCTCAAAGTACAGTGGAGCATGAACTTTTCCTTCCCACCAGTTCCTCAGAAGCCCCGGAGCTGATGTCCTTGAATAAAACCAGGACACATGCCCATTTCTGAATGTGACACAGACTTTGAGTTGGCCTCCACTTCCTCAAATGATCATTCTTAGATTGCAGTGTGCTTGCTGAAAAGGACCAAATGATTGTTGATTTAAATCCCCCCAAACTGTGTGGATTTCAGGGTGGAATCGTTTCCTAAAGGAAATGATAATATTGTCACCCAAAGAATGAAGGCTGCACACTCAGTGGGCAAAATAGTGCAGATGTCTCCTCACCACACATCTTTAGAAGGGAAATTGAGAGAGGCTGATGCTAAACCAATGCAGACAAAGGTCAACAGGCTAAAACCAGAAGAGTCACCAGGAAGAGAAACCCATACAGGGGATTCTGGTGGGTGAGGCCAGAGGAGAGGTCAAGGCAGGAAAAAGCTTTGAAATTCAGGCCCATGAGTTTCTCAAAGCTGTGAGGAGTCTTTGAGAATCCCTGCCCAGCCAACAAACCTGTGCTCATGGAAATTTTAGGAGGTATCCAGGGACACCCATGTGGTCACTTTAGAGCACTCTGACAGAGTATTGAGGCTGTCAACCTAAGGTATCTGGTGATCCTGATACTCTCCCCCAATGACCAAGATATTTCCTGCTGAACTCGCTCAAGCTACTGTGCACAAACTCTTTAACAGTCCCAGTGGGAATCTTGGCTGCAAATCTGATAAGCCCACACCACCAGATGGTAGAGACTTCTAATTGGTTCCATCCTGTCTAGTTTTTGGCAGGAATGAAACCTTCCCTATGCCTGAAGGGTGGGGACAGGGAGAGCCAGGACCAAATGAAGGAGTCTTTAACCTCTGTTAAACAGGCCAAGATCTTAAGCTGGTCCCTATCCAAGGTCAACAGGGTGGCACCGTTCTTTCACTTTATGTTATGGATTTACGATGGACTGAAATTTCAAAACTAACACTGATGAGACACAAGGCTGTAATGGCTGGAAAAGGATTTAGCTAAAAAGGTCAACTCATCCAGAGGAGGACATTCATTTAGTCAATCATTGATATTTATGGAGTATTGTAGTAGATCAGATTATTATTTGGCAATTCCTCATCTCACTCCCTCCAGCTCCTTCAGAAGAGTATACCCCCCTGATTCATTAATGTTGTTTCATTATATGATTTGCTTTGGCAACTTTGATATTAATAGACATATTTCAAGCCAAGGCCCTGGAAAGAACATGTCTGAGAGAACTTGCTGGTCCCAGGAGAAAGGCAAATATAAACCGAAGAAGTGCTCCAATAAATCCAAAGACTAAAGTCTCCAGCAGAGCTGTCCCAGCTAGCCTGTAGACCTATGAGCACCATAGTAAATGCTCATTGTTATACACCACCAAATTTGGGGTTGTTTTGTTTTGCAGCAATCGCTGACCATTATAAGCAACCACTGTGTGTTTAACACATCACAGAAGAAACACTGGTAAATGATAGTCTTATTCTAGTTAGGGAGACAGGTAATAAATACTCTTACAGATACAAAAATAAAGGATTATTACTAGGCTCAGAAAGAAAATAGAATGTAGTGATATAGTCACTATGGTAGAGAAAGATACCTGCTGTCAATCAGATGATCAAAACAAATTTCTCCAAGGAGATGAATTTTAAACTTAGACAAAAGTCAGGAAACAGTAAACTCCATCAGGGAAGTTAGAAACCTGCCTCATTGGCAACTTGAATTGAAAATCTTGATCTAGGCAGGGGAGAGTGAGGTACCTTGGAATAATCCCCTGCAAACTAAGTCTCTCAATTGTCTTAGGGAAGACACTGGCTTCTGTCTACTTTGTTCCACAGGGAAGTCAAGGGCTAACAAAGATGCACTTGCTGCTGAGGCTAGATGGCCAAAGGGCAAGGACACGAGTGAGCATGGCAGGCAGAGGGTAAACTTTGCTCGGGTCTTGGTAACAGAGAGGTGATGGAATTGACTATAGTTCTTGTCCTGCTCCTAAAGAATCAAGAATTGCTGCTTATGAGGCTAGTAGGAGATGAGCATATGCGTGTACGTTTATATATATATATATATATATATATTCATTCTTTCGCTGGGGAGGAGAAGAAACTAGAAGGCTTCTAGATCCCTTTCCAAGTGTGCGATTATAAAAAAGGATTCTGAGATGTAAATTATGTGTGAAGGAATGTTAAATCGAAGAACTTCATCTAAGCTGTGTGCCAAACTCCATTAGTTAATTGAAGTGGTTAATTAGGGGAGAGTCTCTTTGAGCAAACGGGAGGAGCTCCAGCATCCCTACTTACCTGGTAAAGGCCATGGAGGTATCACAGCCTCAAGGGAGGACAGAAAACACCTAATATAAGCCCTGCATCTAGTCTTCACTTCAGACCTTGAAAAGCTGGAGTGTGAGGGAATGGGAAGCTCTTCGGGGTCCACGTGCACTCTAGAAAAATCGGGAACACTGTTTACCTGAAAATGCACGATTGGCTTCCCTTTCTTTACTCCAAGATCATTCTGAACCTTAAAATATGGTTTCTATTTTGTCTATTCTAACAGACCAGGTTCTCAGCGGCAAATTCCGCTGTCTTCCACTTGTTTTATGTCGCCTGAGGCCGATAGGAGTCCGCACACCCCTCCCCAAGAACCCTTAGCTTCCCAAGGCTGTGTCTCCAAAACCCCACCAAGGGGGTTTCTCTGTCTTTTTGTTCCTTTTTTTTTCTCCCCAGTGTCTACCCCTTCCCCCAAGATTCTGGCCTTTACATTTGGAGCTCAATATATCAAGAACAGAACTTAGCATCTGTGCTGACAGCTCATTGCTCTTGTCTCACTTTATTTCTGTTGAATCATCCAGGCTCAAAACAGAAGTGTCTTCCGTGATTCCGCAGGTCCTGTCCTCATCTCCACCTGGGTATGTGAGATATGCTGGTCTCACCACTACTCTGACTTCTTAATTTGTCCCCATTTTTTCCTTCTTTTTACACAGGATGATGGCTTTAGGTCTCTGACCAGTCTCTCCACACTGTAATCAACAAACCTCACAGCAGCTGGCAGAGTGATTCTTTGAAGAATCTTTCTAGTCTTGAACATCACCTGTCTCAAAAATAAAAAAAAATAAATAAATAAAATATATACATATATTTTATTTATATATATATATCATGTGTGGCTCCCCACCTTGTTGGAGTTTCAAAATCGGTCCAGAATGCGAGTTTCTCCATAACATTCTCTCAATCCACCTGCTTCTTGAGACTTGGCTAACACCTTACAGCCAACCAGGCAGCCCAGTGCTGCCCCTTCTCTCTCTGCTTTGCTGTTCTCACATCACTGCTCCCACCTGGCAGAACCCTCAGCCCCAAATGTTAATGCTTCATCCACATGTTCAGTCATGTTTAAGTGGGTCCCACATGATAGTGTTTTATAGATGAGAATCAAGAAGCAGCACCTATTCTTCCCATGGAGGATCACAGGGGCACAAGAGGCTAAGCCTTTTGCAAGTATATTTAAATCTGCTGCTTATGTCATGTCCTGTAATATTCTACTGGTTCAAGCAAGGCATATGGCTAAGCTCCTAGGGCAGGAAAATATACACTGCCTTCTGAGAGGAATGGCAGAGTTACCTTGCAAAGGGAGTGGTTGTGCAGTTCTGTAAGGATAATCCAATGTACCACAGAGGGGACCCAGCGAAGCCAGATGAGAGGTTCCTACAATGGTCTAGATGACAGATGATGGGACTTGGACAATATCTTGGATTCTCAGATGTTCCCTTTGTCTTGTGAAGCTACTTCTTATTCCTTTGGTTATGGCTGATTCCTTTTTCCTTTATCTTATTAGCTTTCCTTTTTTGTACTCTTTTTATTGGCCCTTTAGATTTTCTACTTTCTGTACTTAAGACAATGTCCTATCTACTGTTGAGACGCTCAGCTCTTGGAGGGTGGAAGAATAAGATAATATGCATTTGTGGTTCATCTACCAAGGGCTCAGTACGTTATCTCCAGGGTAGTATAACGGCCAAGACTTACACACTTTCCTGATTTGGGATACTGGTTGATCTTTATAAAAATTGACTTAACCTCTCAGAGCCCTGGTTTGTCAGTCATAATACATGCTTCTTAGAGTTGTGTGGATTGAAGGAGATAAAGATGGAAAGTACTTAGCATAAGACCTGTTGTAGAGGAAGTATCCAATAAATGGGAACTATTATGGTTTGTTCAATTTGATTGTTTATGATGGCATGCTTCTTTGGAATTGCCCTCCAGAGTCTTCATCTAAATATCCAACGTTCTTGTTGAAATGAGGGGCATGGAGAATAAAAATGCTCTGGATGGGATTTCGTAATTGAGTTAGGAAATATCTAGCTCTAAATCCTCTTTGATCTGAAAATGACGGCAATAACAAAACCCCAAAATAGAGCCACTTTGCTACTTGTTTCCTTTTGCCATCTGCCAGGATAGATCTCTTTAGTTCTCCAGGTCTTGCTTAGAGTCAGCTGCCTTAAAATAATAACATAAAATAAAATTTAAATTTGGCCCAGTACTTATTTGGAGATGACAAGGCAATATACTTTAGCTAAATATATAGCGAGTGGCTGCAGGAGTGAAATATAGGACAGTGTTGACTAAAGTGTTTGAGGAATGAACTGCTCTCAGAAAGTGAATTTTAGGACAAAAGGATTAATCAGAACCTGACTTTCATAAAATATTTGTAATTGAGGCAGCTTCTGAAGTGCACTCCTTGGCTCTTCTAAGATGACCAGGTTGATTCTAGTTTAATGTTGCCTTGATCATGAGTCTACTCTAGGCCAGGGGGCGCATTGTGAACAGAGATTGTCCACAATTGTAGATGGGAATGGAAGGGAGGGGGGTGAACTCTTTTTTTGGCTGTGAAAGTGGAGGAGAATTAACATAGAGAATTTGGAGAGCTTCACGAGGGTTTCAGGGAGCTCTGGGAGATTCATTTAGAAGAGTGAGCTGGCTTCGGACTACAGAAGGCTTTGAAAGCCAAGGAGAAGTATTTCTGAGACAGAATAGTAAAGTTTTAGGCTTATCTTCCAGAATTCCTCTTTATACCCAATAAGGGGGTTTATTTAGCAATCACTAGAATAATCCTTGGCAAGAATAAAGTTATCTGACATCCAGTGACATGGAACATCCATGTATCTATACGCTAGACCCTAAGGGGCTTGGTTCTCAAGGATCTTAGGGATTCTCCAGTTGATGAGGTCTTCCCACTAGAACTCTGAGGATCTGAGGATGTTGACAAATTTCATTGGGGATGTGGATGATTAGGGCAGGTTGCAGCCTCCAAAATTTAGCCATGCTGGATTAAACAAAGTAGGAAGAGTGGGTGCTATTCTTTAGGATTTTGAGGAACTTTTAATATGCTAATGTGTCTTGTTAGTTTCTAAAAAGAGAGTAGAGAATGTATTTTTTTCAAATTCCATAGTCCCTCTTTCTGCTGAGTTGTCTATTAATATCTCCCGAGACTCAATGCCTAGTTTAATTCTATTATACATACAGTGAAACTAAGGCCCAGTGAGTATAGAGGGATTTGTTTGCAATTCCTTACTGGCCAGGTCATGGTTCTACCACACGACTTCTGACCACCAAGCAAGACCTCCTGCCCCTCTTCCAGGCTCCCTATCAAATTTTGGAGCAAGCTCCCAACAGTTTTACCCACAACAAGGAATTGCTGATGATTTCAGAATGAACTGGCAGACGCGGGACCAACACTTGCCAAATTGGCACGGGCTGGCCTTGCTACTGTGTTTCCTTTCCTTGTCCTTACAAAGTCAGTTCTGGGTAACCTACCTTCCTACGTCCACCTGGAAAATAGCAGCCAGACTCCACACTGCTGGAAAAATAAGATAAAATAAAATCCCCAATTTGGTTTCAAAAAGAGGTAGGTAGGTAGAAATAAATTAGTTTAAATGTGACCCACAGAATTAATAAATAAAATAAAAGAGCCAGGTTACACCCAGGGGTTGAGGAGGAGATGCTATGACACAGCAGGGAGGGTGACAAGATTAGGCGGGGAGACCCTGTTGTGACCCTGAGGCAGCACAATTCATATTGCCCAAGGTCTTTACCTGAGGCATCCTATGATTAGGATTCCCACAGATATTATTAAGAAATTCAGAAAGTCAGCAATATGGAAAACATTTCTAGTGAGGCACAGGTGGAGTGGCTAAGAATGAAGGACAGTGAGTGTGAGTCTCCCCAGACTTCTAAACAGTCATCATGGAAAAGAATTGTACCTATTCTCTGTGGTGCAGGAAGCCAGCACTAAGGCCAATGTGTGGCAGCTGGTGGTGGTGAGGGTTCCCTTTCTGTGGTTCTGGGCATCTCCCAGTCAACATGGCTACTGGAAATCTAGCCCTTCTACAGTATTGAATTCCCACCCTTGCCTTGATAATCTGTGGCATGGCTTAATAGTCACCTGTTGGATTCAAACTTTCCCTCTCCATTCCGCCTGGACCAACAAAGATACATCTAAATCCATGGACTGCGAATCAGTTGATGTGTGCCCCCCAAACTTTGTACTGTGAAGCCCTAATATCCAACGTGATGGTATTTAGAGAGGGGGGCCTTTTGGAAGATGATTTGGTTTAGATGAGGTCATAAGGGTAGATCCTCATGATGAGATAATTATTGCCCTCATAAGATGCACCAGAAAGCTTTCTCTCTCTTTATGTCTGTACATGGGCATAGAGGACAGTCCATGTGAACTCAGAAAGATGGCAGCCATCTGCAAATCAGGAAGAGAGAGACCCCCTCCCTGCTGGCACCCTGGTATCTAACTCTCAGCCTCCTGAAATATAAGAAAATGATCTCCATTGTTTAAACTGCCATTCTGAAGTATTTTGTTACAGCAGCCTATGCTGACTAAAACAATTGACCATTAAGTTGTTTCCTCCATGATAAGTAAAACTACATCAGTGGTGGACAGGATGCAAACAGAGGCTTAAGGAAAAGAGTGGAGGGGTATGCATTTGGGAACTCGAAGGAGTCCTATAGACCAGACCTCGCATTTCGACAGTTCTGCTGAGGGCTGGCCCCGTGCCCAGCCTCCTCCCACTTCTCTTCATCTCACTAGACCAAGAAAATATGCACATCTGTTATCCACAAATACTCTGAATTCCCCCGCCAACTCAGATCCCCGGGAAAACCTAACACAAGCAGAACAGGGGAGGAGATGCACAGGGCATTTGGCGTTCTTCAGGAGGAGGGTTGACTTTTCTGACACCCTCTATCTTGGTCTCTTAATTTGTCCTGAGTCAGTGAGCCACAGCATGTCCCAGAGGAAAGATGGAAATAGGACAAACGGGCATAAGCCTGGGTTCCAGCGCTGATTAGCCTGTGATCTTGGGTGACTCGCTGATCTTGTCTTTGTTTCCCTTTCCCTCTGTGACCCTGACAACTTTCACAGCCTCTGTTCCCCCCGTGTATCCCTGTTGAACAGAGATCACAAAGAGTAGTGGTTATTGAACCCAGACTTTGGTGCCAAATATCACATGAATTCTACATCTGCCACTTTCTCACCTTTGGGCAAAATTATGTAATATCTCTAAGTTTCAGTTTTTATAGCTATTATATAGGGTCATTATCAGCCCCTATTGTGAATTGTCTTCACTTGTGTGAAATGAAAAAGTACTCGTGCAATGGCAAACATGGGTGTATTATGCTCAGTACACATAGTTCTGCTTTGCTATAACATTTCTCGAAGTCAAAGCAGCATGCTGCACCACACCTCCAGGCTCAGACCACGCTGACCTAGGAAACTCCTACGCCTCTCTTCATCGTTTCATGATGCAAATGAGAATCCAGGGAACTCAGGAAAGACCCTCTATTCTGGGCAGGTAGCGATTGCCACACTCACAAGGGAGCAACACTGTGTGACCTTCTGCAATGACTGTGCATCAGCAGCCGACATGTTGTGATGAGACTTTAATAAGACTATCTTTCCTTACCTGTGCCTGTGGGTCATGTGCAAAAAATCATTGTTCTTACTTTTTTTTTTTGGGGGGGGGGGTGGGTACCAGGGATTGAACCCAGTGGTGCTGAACCATAAAGCCACATCCCCAGCTCTTTTTATTTTTTATTTTGAGACAGGGTCTCAATAAGTTGCTTAAAGTTGCTGAAGCTGGCTTTGCACTTGTGATCCTCCTACCACAGCCTTTCAAGCCCCTGGGATTATAGGCATGGACCGTCACGCTTGGCCAATTCTATAATCCATATTGACTTGATTCTTTTCTAAGGTGAAGATAAGATTGCTATTTCATACCCTTCACCTAAGCATAGTCAATTTTTCCAGCACCATTTATTAAACAGATTGTTGTTTCCCTATTGTGTCATTTCCCTATTTTGACACCTTTGTGTAAAATCAGTTGACTACAGTTGTGTGGATTTATCTCTGGGCTCATACTTTATATCAGTTTTTATACCAGTGCCATGCCATTTTGATTGTTGTAGCTTTGTAATATTTTGAAACTAGATAGTGCTGATGATTCCAGCTTTGTTGTTGCTCAAGATTACCATGGCTATTTGAGGTCTTCTGTGTTTGCATAAAAATTAGAGGATTGGGTTTTGTTTTTTATTCTTTTGGAGAATGGTATTGGAATTTGAATATGGATTACATTTAACAGGAAAACAAATAGCCCTATTTAAAAATGGGCAAAGGAACTGAATAGACATTTCTAAAAAGAAACGACCAATGGATTTGTAAAAAAAATGTTTAACATCACTAATCATCAGAGATATGCAAATAAAAATCAAAACCATGACAAGATGTCACCGCACATCTGCTAGAGGTGACATCACTAGGAAAAAGAATAAGGATAACAAGTGTTGACAGAATGTGGAGAAAGGGAACCATTGTATACTGTTAATGGGAATATAAATTAATTAAATCATTTTGGAAAATAGTATGGAGGTTTCTCAAAAAAAACTAAAAGTATAATTATCATATGATCCAGAATTTGAGTCCTCAGTCCTCTCTTGCTGTGTGACCTGGGCTTAGATATTTGCCCTCCACTGAGAGCCCATCCACTGAGAAAACACCTGAGAAATCTTCCTTCTGTGTGTATACCCAAAGGAATTAAAATCAGCATGTCAAAGAGATTTCTGCAGTCCACATTCATTGAAGAATTATTCACAATAGCCAAGGTATGGGAAAAATCCAAGTGCCTGTCAATAAATGGATTTTTTAAAAATGTGCTGTATACAATGAAATACTATTTAGTATTGAATGAAGAATAAAATTCTGTCATTTCTGAAAACAGATAAATCTAGAGGATATTATGGTAAGTGAAATAAGCCAGTCGCTGAGAGACAAGTATTGCATGATCTCACTTATACATGGAATCTAAAAATTGTCCAACATTGTAGTATAAAGAAGAACGGTGGGAACCAGAGGCTGAAGTGCAGTGGGGATTGGCAAAGAAAGGGGGGACGTTGATCCCAGTGTACAAAGACTCAAACAAGAGTAATAAGTGCTGCTGATCTGTTACATATCAAGGTGAGAGTAAACACAATATATTATGTTTCAAAACACTAGAAGAGTAGATTTTAAATGTTCTCACCACAAAGTACTGATAAGTATGTGGCAGAAGGATGTGTTAATTAGCTGAATCTGCACTTTCCATAAAGTGTCATAATGTGTCCATGTATGAACTCATCATCCCATGCCCTATATTTAGTAATTGTCAAAAATAAAAAAATGAGCTTTTATTTTTTTAAATACTCTCTTTCTTACTGAATCCCATATTTCCCCATGACTACAGTATGCATCCTTTTTAACCAAGTTAGCATGACCTTTAGTGGACATTCAGGATATGAAGGAAGGCTGATGGGTAGGTGAACAGGTGAATGAAGGGTCTAAGGTATAAATATACTAACCACATTCTTCAGCTTTTCATCAGTTTAATTGCTGTTTATGAACATCTATCTGCCAGACCCTTGTTTGACATCTTAGAATTAAAAAAAAGAAAAGAAAAGCTCACTAGTTGTTCCATGTGCCAGTCACACGAATCTCACCTGATACTTGTTGAAAGAGGACATTGGAGGGACAGAAAGCCGTTGATCTAATGTTGCCAATGAGCTAAGAGGCCTAGAAAAATCCTGAAAGGTCGCACAGCTTTCCACCAATGTAAAAGGATCTGAATTTGAGTCCTCAGTCCTCTCTTGCTGTGTGACTTGGGCTTAGATATTTGCCCTCTCTGGGGTGATCTGGAGAGCCCATCCACCTGAGAAAACACAAAGACCCACAGCTTCCAGATCTCGCTTCACAAGGAGAAAAGTGTGTGCTCTTTGAACATGTCAAAGCACTTGGGTAGCACAGGGAAGGATTATGACAGGGTGGACAGGTCCTTCCTGAACTGGTGCATCTGTGTTCCCATGCCAATGGAGGGGAAGCAAAGAAAAAAAAAGGGATTGCGGGGGCACGGGGGGGGGGGGGGGACAGAAACACAAAGCCTGAACTTGATCTAAGAAAAATAATCTACTGATGGAAATATGCATAACCATATTTTGCCTAAAAAAATTTTTAAATAAAAACCTTAGCTTGGCCTTAATGGCTGGATCCTAGGGTGGATGATAAATGAAGAAAGTTGGGTAAGATGGAAAGGCCCAGAGTGAGAGGGAGGCAGGCTCTGGCCTCAGACCCCACCATTTCTGCGAGTACCAGGAGACCGAACCAGCAGGGCAGTCATATTCTCTCTCTCTCTCTCTCTCTCTCTCTCTCTCTCTCTCTCTCTCTCTCTCCCTCTCTCCCTCTCATTTCCCTGCCAGCCTCTCTGATATCCCCGGTGCCCACATGGTGTCCCCTGCCTGCTGACTGGCTGTTCTGCTAAAAACCCCCAGAAGCCTGATTTCCCCCTAGCTAGAGGCCAAGGGGACCTTTGGGCTTCTGGGACAGTAACCACCAGTGCTGGGCAGCTGGCCTTGGGAATCAGCACAGAGACCCTCAGGGAGCCTTGGAAAGACCCCTGGGCCCTAAGAAAGGAAGGGATGGGATTGGAGAAGGGACACAGATGGGATGTGAGCAGATGGGAAGCTAAGTGTCTGTGGCAGCTCCTTATCAAGAGATCACAGCTGGAGATGCATTCATTAGATCCACAGAATCCTCCTCCATTCCTCTTCCCAACCCCCCACGTCCAAGTCTGTCAGTGCCAGCTCCAAAGTATGTTTTGATCCAAATACAGTTTTCTGTTTCCCCTGCTGCCTCCTGGCCCACGACACCATTGTCTTCTCCCACATCTCTGTGTTGAGCTTCTAACCCGCCCTCTTGACTCATGCCAGGCGGTGAAGCACCTAGAGATGAGGTCATGTTTTCAGTATATTGAGCTGAACATGTCAGTCCCCTATTAAATTAAACACAAACTCTCAATGTTGGCCTCCGAGGCCCTCCATGAATCTGTCCCTCTCCAGCCTTATCTCTTATCCTTTCCTCATGGAACTAGATTCCAGTCTTCTAACTCTGCCTTCAGTTCCTTAAAGATGCCAAATTGCTTCCTGATTCAGGGCCTTTGCACTGGCCATTTCCTTCATCCAGAATGCTCATAGATCTCATCACAATTGGCTCTATCTCATTATTCAGGTCTCACATGTTACTTCCTCAAGGAGAACTTCCATGAACACTCTACTTCAAGTAAACCCCAAATTGCTTTCATTCCAAGATTTTTTATTTCCTTCATAGCATTTTTCATGATAACTTCTTTGCCTGCCTATGGTTGTATTATTTAGGGTCACTTTCACCCACTTATCATAAGTTCCATGAGAAGAAGGTGTGCTGCTTCTTGCTCACTGTATCCCCAGTATCTAGTCTGGGCCTGGCACAGACTAAGTGCTGAGTAAAACTTTATCATCCAGGTGAATGAATAGCTGAGTGAATGAATGAATCTCTTTGCATCTGGTAGTTAGCTCAACACTGAGGATACAGAAATTAACAAGACAGGGCCACGGCTCTGATGCTCTCCACAGTCTAATGAGAAACCGATGACCCATAGTGGACTCAAAGTTTGTCCTCCAACTCAGATCTCAGCTCAAACTCAGTGAGCATAGACTGTTTTCAGCTTCAGAAGTGAGAAAGCCACAGTATGGCCTGAATAATAATAATAATAACAATAACAGCAATATGCCAGTTACTCTGTCCCTAGGACCTGCCATGTGTGCAGACACTGTGAAGATGGCTGATCTGAGCCAGATGAATCCTTGACCCTATCGACCTTGAGAAACCATGATTCACCAGGCAAAAGGAAGAGCACCCTAAACAGAAAGCCGTCACCAGATTCTCTCTTCCTAACACAACCAGCCAGTTGTTTGGTAATATTTCACATCAGACTTCATTGCATTGGGCAAGAGCTAATCCTAAAATAGTAATAATAAGCCAGTTAAATTTTTACTGCCTTTTCAGGATGTTGCACTTCTTAATCTCTTATATTCTTCCATTATTGTTTCATTTTTCTCTGTTACTAATCTCTCCAGTTGTCCAAAGTAGTGTAGGACTAAAAGAGTGTTCATCTGGTGAGTGAAGAGATGTTTCTTCTGAGACCTCATGGCCTGTCAGGTTTATGATAATAATAGCTAGTGTGTGTTGGGAAGATGGACTAGGTCAGGCTGTAAGCTATAAATGTCAGTACCAATTAATTTAATAAAACTTCTGGGTCCTAGGCTTTATATTCTCACCTAGTCTGCATTAGCAAAAAAAAAAAAAAAAAAAAAAAAAAAAAAAAAAAAAAAAAAAAAACACTATTTTCTTTGCTTCTTTCTTTCTTTCTTTCTTATTTATTTATTTATTTATTTATTTATTCATTCATTTATTCATTCTGTTACTTGTTCATGATTTTGTTCTCTTTCATGTAAAGGGCACAGGGGTCAAAGTGCTGGCCCACAAGTTACTAGCTCTCTCAGGAGGGGCCTGAGCAATGTACTGCCAACCCACAGTGGAGCCTTACAGGACAAAGGCAAATTGCTTACCAGTCCAAAAGTTGCCAGATTTAGGATTCCCTGTGGTCCTTTGAGGTTTGAGCTGGGAACATGGAAAGAAATTTGATTCTGATCAAAGGCAGGACAGAGGGGGCCCTGGCCACAAAAAAAGTTACTGAAATGGACAAGGATTCCACCAGCATCGTCTTCATGCAGGCCAGTGGATACAGAGGGGGGAGGGGTGTGGACAGGCCAGGGGAGGACTGGAAGATGGGAGTTCCCGGGTCTGGTGCTAGGAGCTCCCCCTCTCTATGACTTTGGGCAAACCTCTCAATCTGTCCAACACTGTTTCTTTCTTCCTGAAATAGGCATTCCACACTCCATGTGGGGACCTTGAAAATCAAATGTAAGTATTAGTATTAGTACTAATAATAACAATAGCAAATATCTATGGAGCAGTTATGTGTTATTCATATAATGATCCATCTCAAAGACTAGGCCTCTTTCATTTTGTTCTACGAATCTCTTCACCATTTTTGCTGGCTTATTTCATTTACTAACAAAGAATCTTCTTTGAGGCAGGTATGTTTTAGACCCCAATTTATACATGATCAAAATTAGAGGTTTTGGCCAGGTGTGTTGACACATGCCTGTGATCTCAATAGCTAGGGAGGCTGAGACAGAAGGATTGCAAATTTGAGGCCAGCCTCAACAATTTAGTGAGGACCTAAGCAACTTAGTGAGACCCTGTCTCAAAATAAAAAATGAAAAAGGCTGGGGAAGTGGTTCAGGGTTAAAGTATTATCCCCAGTATAAATAAACAAATAAATAGGCTGAGTAACTTGCTGGGGTCATCCTTTGAGAAATGGTGAAACAAGGATCCGAATTGAAATTTGTCTAATCTCAGAGCCAATTACAATTAAATCAGTATACCGGGATTCTAAAAATCTACTGTGAAAACTCTGTAAGTCTTAAAGTTGAAATGGGTGATTCCAAAGATAGAACCAGAGTGATCAGAAGCCATTAACTTGGCCTCTAAGAGGAAAAATGTTTCCAGATCCATTCACTGACTTAACACTATAGTCCAAGCTGAGCAACAGACATGGGCACCAAGTAAAGCTTTCAGAGACAGAGCTGTCCTTCAGAAAAAAAAAAAAAACAGTTTAATATAAGCCACAAAATGAAGGGAGAATCAGGGGCTAGAGAAGAAGAGACTTGGAGCAGAGGTGGTGTCAGTCAGCTGCAGACTCCAGAGGTGTTGCCTTGCTGCGGAAGTTCCAAAGATGCTTGCATTTAACTCCCTCTCCAGCCATCAGGCAGCCTGGGAACCTTTCACAGAGCTGTAGCCTCTACCCATAGCTCAGTGATCAAGGAGAACTTGATCTTTCTGGGCAGAGAGAAGCATCCCAGTCTTCTTGCTATCTCCTAAGCCTGCAGAGGACCAGCTTCAGGGATGAGCTGCCGAGAGCCATTTGTGAGTGGGTCAGGGGACCAATTATTGCTTTGCTGAAGAATTTTGAACACTTTCAGATGTGTCTCTGTTGGTTAAAGCTCAGAATAAAATTGAGAAACATATGATGGCTAACACTTATCGAACTCTATTCAGAAGGTCATGTTTAAGCATCTGGTAGGCTTGAAGCACTCTCGTAAGTTTCATCTCTCTCATTTTATCCAAGATAGTATGGTGCACCCACATCTCACATTTAATCTAATTTATGCATGAGTTGAATGGTATTGCTGTGGACGAGTAGGCATAATGACATGTTTTCTAGACATTTACATATTTTTAATTTGATTTTGCAGTTTGCTTTGAATATTTCAGAGCCAATGCATTTATTTTTCTGGTCAGAAATGCTTTTTAGGCTCACCCTCCAAAAGATTGCAGGACCCAGACCTATGCTTATCCTGCTTAATGGAGAAAATGATACTCCAATTACTGTGTGCTGGGAGTTAAGTGCTACTGAGCATTGCTGCATATAAGTGTAAGGACTGTGGAATTAAAACGCCTTGAGTTTGAATCCTGACCCCACTATTTACTTGCTGTGTGACCTTTGGCAAATGCCATAATCCTCACTGTGCCTCAGTTTTTTCATTTGCAAAGTGTTTATTTGAGGACTAAGGTAACACATAACAAGTTTAGTATAGTGCACAAAACATCACATGTAAAATTGGTGTGCTATTTATAACCTTCCTTTGAAGTAGCCACTATGGTTATTCCCATCTTTGAAGATGAAGTACATAAGATTTAGAGAGGTTGTAATTTATTGGATTTGGTAAATGGCAGAGTGGGGACATTGAACTCAGAGGGTTTGCCTGCAGAATTTATATTCCTAATCAGTAAGTGTTTGTGTAAGCCAGAATAAGCCAGGATATGCCACAGTAACAAGTGGCCCTCAAGTTGCAATAAGCAAATATTGCATGGTTTATTTCTAACTCATGGTACATGTTCAGCACGATGCTTCACATGATCACTCAGGGTCCCAGGATGAAAGAGGTGTCACCTTAACAAATACTTCCATGATCACTGGTGGGAAACCACGCATAGTAAACCACATCGGCTTTACCTCCAGAAGTAAAAGGCATCACTTTCATGCACAATTCAATGTCCCAAAGGAGGTAGGAAAGTGTAACTATACCATGTGACCTGAAGAATACCTGGAGAATTATAATAGCCCAAATGTTATCTTAGAGGGATTTTTAAGGGTCAATTTAATTATTCCATATAAACTACTAAGACCAGAATTTCAAACATAGTAAAAGCACCTTATATGTTAGCATGAATTCTAATTAACGAGTTGCCTCCTACAGTAACTCTCCCATAACTATTTTTCACCTGACACTCTTGTTCCTGGTCTAATTATCCCAATGATCCATCTCAAAGACTAGGCCTGTTCCACTTTGTTCTACGAATCTCTTCCTCAACATGTCATCTCTGGTGACTCCCCATTGCCTTATGGAGTCAAATCAGACCTCTAAGCATTATGGATGAGGGTGCTCCGTCATTCAGTTCCAACCCATTTTGGAGCATTTTCTCCCATTCTTATCTAACACCTTGGCTCTGCTCTAGCTGGAAGGACCTATTTTCTGTCCCCAAAATCAGTCTTATACCTTCCAAACTCATTCTTTGATAAATACAGTCCCTGTGGTGTGATCCCCTGTCCATGAAGGCTTCTTCCTTTACTGAATCCCTCATGATATAGTTTATCATCTCCTCCCTGAAGCCTCCTTATCCACAGTCTGAAATGATTTCATCCATGGCTGAACTCCAGTATTCAGGAAGTAGGTGACTCACTTAGCACTGAGTTCAGACGACTTTGGACATATTTTTTTCTATTATTTTTTATGCTCATATTCTTAGTGACATGAAAAGAACACAGAGTAGAGCATCAGGCAGAAGTCCATCTAAATATTTACTGGCCTAAGACCCTGTCACACTTCCTTTAACTTCTTGCTCCAAGATTGTGACACAGAAGTGACTGTATCTAAACTCCTAAGGATATTATGAAGGTAGAAGTGAAAGCAAGGTCTAGTGATGAGAATGGACTAATTCTTATTGTGCTGTGTCCCTAGAGCCCAGAGCAGTACCTGGTCCATAACAGACAGCTCCATTGAGCTGTTCCTGGATGAATGAATTCTTAGTGATCACCAGCAACCATTATTGCATACTAGTTTCCTCCAAAATCTATAAGTTCCTTGAAGATAAAGAGCTTTGGAAAGGAGATGCTCTTTGAAGTCTTAGGCATTCATTCTCAAGTTTTAGTATGTAGAAGCTAGCAAGGCTACTAAACATGATGATTGTTGGCATCTAGATTTACTGAAACAATTTCTGGCAAAAGGTCTAAAAAATCTGCATGATAATAAACTTCCTGAATGACAGTGATGCTAGAGCCTGCAGATTATGCTTAGAGAGTCTATCTTAGAAGAGGCCCTAGTGACTATATACAAATCCTTCCAGGTAGAACTATGAAAGGCAACCCAACTGGAAGGGATGAATAAATTTTCTGTCATTCTAGACCAGTGTCCCTGCATTGGTTATTCATTTAATACTATACCAGAGCACTCCAAAAAATCAATTCATTAGAACCAAATTAATCTGTGTCCATTTAATTGGTCTAGTGTAGGCTATTTTAAATGGTACTAGGTTTGGAAATGAAGTTGATGACAACTCTTTGAAGTAGGATTTCCTGATGGGAATTTTTGACTTTCTCTTTGTGCCCAGTGCCTTGTGTTTAGCATTACCTTGGGGATTTATTTATATATTGGTAGCCAACAGTCTTTGTTGATGTATTGAAAAAATAGCATTTCCTAGTTGTAACTTCAGCTGATAGTCTAAGATCTCACAGGTCCCCAGAGGGAAGTATTGCCTTAAAAGTCAAAGATCACCCATTACGCCTACCTGATAGTTGATAGAAGTCCAGAAGAAATATTTGCAATCTTTTGGCAGAGCTGTCCTTGGATAAATAGTGAAGAGACATATTCAGTCCTAGCAGTGTCAGCTTAGGATCTCTCAAGGATTCCATTATTTACTTAACTGAGGTACAGCCCGTGGGATGTACATCACCTATCGAATTCTAGAGCTTAGCAGTTTATTAGAAATGTACACAATGCTTCCACACACAGGAGTCAACTCATCCAGTTGTTGAAATGATTTATCTTTTTCCATCTTCTTTTCAGTATAGTGCAATGGTTCTCAGTTGGAGATGATATTGCCCCTTTTCCTTCCCGGGGGGGGGGGGGCATTGTGGCAATGTCTAGGGGCTTTTTTTTTTTTTGGTACCAGGGATTGACCCAGAGGTGCTTAACCACTGAGCAATATCCCCAGTTCTTTTTTTTAATATTGTATTTTGAGACAGGGTATGGATAACTTGATTAGAAACTCACTGAGTTACTGAGGCTGGCTTTGAACTAGTGATCTTCCTGCCTCAGCCTCCCAAGCTGCTGGAATAACAGGCATGTGCTGCCATTCCTGGCCACTGGAGGCATTTTTGATTGTCCTAACTCAGAGTGGGGAAGTACTACTGACATTTTAATAGAAGTAATAGACCATGCTAAACACACTGCAATGCACGGGGCAAATACAACACAGAATTACCTGCTCTAAAATGTCAGTAGTGCTGAGGTTAAGAAACCCCAGTCTAGCTCTTCTCATTGAGCAAGTGCTGGGTGCTGGTCTCAACCTCTGTAATTTCTGCAGAACATGGATGGGCTGTTCAGTTTCCTTGCTTAGAATCAATTCCAGCTGGTTTGCCTTCAGTGGGAAGGCAAGGCCTGGGTGATATGTGTCCCCCACCCTTTTTGTCCTCAAGGCCAAAACAGGTTTTATATGGCGGAAAATGAAAACATGGGAAGCTACCAATGAGCTTTCATAAATCAAACATCAGTGCTTATCCATGTAGCTGGAGCCCAAACCACAGTCCTCTCTCCTGGCTAACTGTGTGGTTAGGACTTCTCCAAATACCATTTTCTCCCTCTCTTCCCTGGTCTCCTTTGTAAAACATTCAGCTTAGTAAATTGAAGAGTCTCTTTTGGTACAAAACTGGCACTTGGATGGATAAAACTTTGTTAGCTGTGACCTTGACATAGAACAATTGGATGGAAGCCAACTTTCCTATTAGCTACTTAGCAGCAGTCATTCAACATCAGGAAACAAACAGTCCTATGGAAATGGGAGTTATCATCATGTGCTGGGAAGGTTGCTGGGTGTGCTCTACCAGATCTAGGTTTGACTACTAAACTTGCTAGTGTGCCTCTGCTTGTCTGTATAATGAGGTCATAATTTCTGCTGTGGTTATACCAACGACAGAGAGGATCAATAAGAGGAATTCTAAGTTGTGTAAAATTCTCCTCCAAAATGAAATTTAGGATTCAGGAAATGTCTACATGGCCCCAATCTATGGTCTCTGTGTTAAGGAATCACTGCTTTATTATTTGGAAAAAAAAATCTTTTCCTAGGTGCAGAAAATCAGAAAAATCCAGCCAATATAGTGAAGCACAATGTGTGTGTGTGTTTATAGTAATCTGAGCTTGTGTTTTTTTTCCTTTCTGTTGCTGAATGCCTTCTGAATTATGAAATATGGTTGTAGTAGATTACAGGATATTTTGTTTTAAAATACCCTTACATATCTATATAAAAAATTAACATCCTATATCAATCTCTGAAATGTCTTTCAATATTTTCCTGGCAGGAAGATCACAAGTTCAAGGCAAGCCTGGGCAACTGAGCAAGACCCTGAATCAAAATTAAAAAAAATAAAACAAAAGGGATGGAGATAAAGCTCAGTGGTTGGTAAAATGCATCTGGGTTCAATCCCTAGTGCCCAAAACAAAACAAAACAATAAAAGGCAACTTTGCAAAATTCCCTCAGCAGAAATATTATTGTGGAGAGCACATTTTTATACATATGTGTGCATGTAACCTGGGTGTGTTTTATTAATTTATACACTATCTTCTATAGATCTTATTTGCCTAGGATCACACTAAATTACAAAGAAGGTAAATGGGTACAGGGTGCAGGGAGGCAGAAAGATTAGCAGCTTTGAACTCAGAGCTGACATTTCCTCTGATTAAATTTAAGACCCTCAGTTTCTTTGTGTGCAAAAAGGGAGGATAATGACACTATTCCACAGAGCTGCTGGAGTAACTAAGTGAAAAACCCAGAGAAATGGCTAGAGGGATCAGTACTTTGTGGGTGCTCTGAACTGTTAATTCTTTTAAATCTTTCCTCTACTCCCAAGAGTATAAATTACTCTGTGACATGGAGGGTCTTATAACTGTAAATCAGCTTCTCTGCCTCCAGACAGCTGCAACCCCACTATCTTAATCCTCACATCTGGGGGTCCAAGCTCAGAGGGACCACTGAGGTTCTCAGAGTTTTCTGTGCATCTGCCTCACCTGGAGGACTCGTTAAAACACAGCTTGCTGGGCCCAACTCCAGGTTTCCAATTTAATCAGTCTGATGTGAGGACGGGAATTTGCATTTCTGGCAAGTTCCAGGTGCTGCTGATGCTGCTGGTCTAGGACCCCCTTTGGAGAGCCACTGAGCTAAGTATTCCCTTCTCTTCTCAGCTATAGTTCACTGCTGTGTCTCCTGACTGTTGGTGACAGCTTTACTGGCAATTTTCCAAACCTGCCCTCTAATATCTCTGCCATAGTAAAGACACCTCATCCATCCAGAATATAAGTCATCAGTGATGCTCTTCTTTCTCCTCAACCCCTTCTTTCTCCAGGTCTTGTCTTCCTCGCTCAGGCCCAGGTTCTCAGTCAGCTAATAACTCTTCTGCTGCCCCTACCTTCTCTTAGTGACTTCTTTGATCTTGTGCCAGTTGGTTCCCAGAGAATGAATGAGTTTCTCCACTTGGAGAACTTGATTAGTAGCATCCTGACTGCAACAATGGAGGACCGGCTATTGTCTGCAAACAGAAACAATTACAACAGATTTTCTCATTAGGATCATGCTTGCCTCTTCCTTGTAAATGAGACCCGTTGTTTGTTTCGACTGAGTCGTCTTTATTCTGGTCATTCTGTTTCATAATAAGAGGCATCTGTGCTTGCAGTTCAAAGGGTGAATTACTGACTCATATTGTCTAACAGTACTTTCCCTTGGGGAGCATCTTTCCAGAATGTTGGAGAGGAGGTGCCAAGAGGGTTTTCACAGCAGAGCACCTGATGACGGGTGCCAGATCCTTGAGTTTTTTTTTTTTCCCTGTGGGACTCAAGTTTTATGACCTCTGAAGGCAGGCTCTAGGAAGGTCACCTGTCAACTCATGAGGGACCCCAGTGGCTCAGCTCCCATCTCAAACACTTTCTCAAAAAGAGGATTGGAACGTAAAACAGTACCGGCCAGAGGAGAGTCAGAGTTGGCCTGTCCCATCAAGGTGTTCACGAGGGTCATGTGGCTCTGTTTTCAGAGCTGGTTTTGCTGAATACACAAGGAAGAAGACACAAGAACACAAGACCCTGGGTGGGGAAAGCAACTCTTCTAGCCAAGGAGAAACATGTAGGATGGCAGAGTCAGGATCCCAAAGAAGTATTAATTGTGTTCACAAACTCTGGCAGGCTTTGGGGCTTTGGACAGAGCATACCTAAATTCCCAAAACTTCTACTTGTCTTGGAGGTAACATTTGTGTGATAAGAACAGCTCTCTGGATTTTACAAAATGAAATGATCATTTTTTAGGCCTTCTTCTGAGTAACCGTAGGCTGTGTGCTGCTCCTCCATGAGCCTTACTTTCTTGTTCCCTCATGTGTGGGTGTGGGTGTGGGTGTGGTCTGGGGATCAAACCCCAGGCCTGGAGCATGCTCAGCAAGCATTCTACCACTGAACCACACCCTCAGCCCTTGTTCCCTCATATTTGAGAGAGGATAATAAACTGTGATGTTCCAACCTAAGGGATATTAGGGAGCCCAAATGCTACCTTTTCTGCTGTTAATGATAATAATAGTAATGATGACAATAATAATAATAATTGACATCAGTTATTTTAGCAAAAAGGTGTGTTAAAGTGTGCTTAGCTCCAATGGATTATCCTATGTCGAATCAACCTATTTCTTGGATAAAGAAATGTGGTATATATACACAGTGGAGTTTCATTCAGCCATAAATAAAAATGAATTTATGTCATTTTGCAGGAAAATGTTTGAAACTTGAGAGCATTTTTGTTAAGCCAAATAAATCAAACTTAGTCAACAGTTGTGTGTTTTCTCTCATATGGGGAAAACAGAATCGGAAAAGGAAAAGGACAATGTGAAAATGTGAACAATGTGAAGGGAGACCAGTAGAGGAATTATGGGAAGGGAAAAGGCTGAGAAGCAATATTGGCCAAATTAAATAGTTATGTGTACGAGTTGTTACGTGTATGAATAAGTAACAACCATTCCCACTGTTGCGCATAATCATAATGCACAAAAAAAAAGGAAGTAAAAGGAATCAGCCCATTCATACAGCAGCTCAGGGAGGTATATATGATCCTTATACCTGTCTTACAGGTGAAGAAACTTAGGCACAGAGAGGTAAGAGAGTTTTTCTGTGAAAACTGGAAGAGACAGTATTTGAACCCACTTAACCGTGATGTGAAACCATCTAGGATAGATGTTAAAATGATTTGAGTGAACTCAGATGCCTACCTGGATGTACGATGCCCTCTTAGCCAGGCCACAGCCTGCTCTCTGAGCTCCAAGCAGCCTCTGCTGCTGCCATCTTGGTTCTTATCCTGAACAGGTTTATCTTTTCTTTGTTTTCCTTCCCTTGCATTAGGAAAATGAGAAGCAGCTGTGAGCCCTGCAGATTGCAAATAGGATTGCAAATATCGCTACCTCTGCTAACAACTAATTCATTACCAGGTGGCGGACAGTTTCCGCTGCACTGTTACAATCTATTTGGCTTCCAGGTGCCATGTGGAATCAAAACCAATTTGTTCAGCAGCCAGGCCTCAGTGTTTGCATTCAGGCAGGGAATGTTCTGTCTTCCTGTGCCCCTAGGGGCACCCTCTCTGGTGAGGAACCATTTTCCTGGGCAGGAAAGTGTCTGTGCCTATATGATAGAGACTGGAGGATATGTCTGGGCTTGGGGGGAACTTGGTCCAACCTCTAATAGTGTTGAAGAAATACCCTGCAGTCTTAATGGAGCATCCACAATGTGCCAGGTGCCGTGCCTGAAGCTGGGAAATGATGAAGATAAAATACCGCAGGGTCCTTGCTCTTATTATGTTGGGGAAAGGCACACAATGAGCGAGTCTACAGATAAATGATGGAAATAATTTCAGAAAACCATAAGAGGCAAGGAGAAAATGCCACTAAGCTTGTGGCGAAGAGTAGCAGGTATGGGCAGGGATGGACATTTCGTGAGGATGATCAGAGAGGGACTGGCAGAGGAGGAAATACTTGGAATGAGACAGAAGTGGTAAGCAAGGGTCAGTCCTGGGTGATGTAAGGAAAGAACATTCTAGGCAAAGGATATTTCTTAGGTAGCTCCACATTAAGAACATTCCAGAAACAGAAAGGAGGCCCAAAGGATTCAGGGGGTGATAAGCCTGGAAGGCAGTACCAGGAGATGTCAAAGGAGCAAATCATGTAGGGCCTCAAAGACCAGGGGGCTTCTTGGGCACTGCTTCTTTTGGAGTCCTCTGAGGGGCCAGCCAACCAAGTCAGGGACTGTTTTCTGTGGATTCATCTATTGCTAAAATCCAACTCTGAAACTTTCCAAAGCTAGGTCCATGATGTTAGCAGAAGAGGGAAGATCAGTTGGCAAGTTCAGTTGGGTAGGGGTAGGACTTACAGAATAATAATAATAATTTTCCCATGTATTGAACAGTCAACATATACCAGGTATATTTATTTTATTTAATCTTCCAAGAAACCCTATAACAACATGCAATTATTATTCCCACTATTGGTCTTGGGGACTGAGACTCTGGTTGGTTGGTTGGTTGGTTGGTTGGTTGGTTGGTTGGTTTTAATATATTTTATTTTTAGTTGCTGATGGACTTTGGTTATATTCATTTATTTTTATTTATATGCAGTGCTGAGAATTGAACCCAATGCCTCACACATGCTAGGCAAAGTGCTCTACAACTGAACCACAATGCCAGCCCCTAAAACTTTGGTATTTTAAGGGCTCCATTCCTGGGATCATGTACTGAATCACCCAGCAGTCAAGACCAGATTAGAAGTTGACACTTTAAAGCTCTCCTAGAAAATCGGAATGGACCAGTTGCAGTGGTGCATGCCTGTAATCCCAGTGGCTCAGGAGGCTGAGGCAGGAGGATAGCGAGTTCAAATCCAGCCTCAGCAAAAAGCAAGGCACTAAGCAACTCAGTGAGACCTTGTCTCTAAATAAAATGCAAAATAGGGCTGCAAATGTGGCTCAGTGGTCAAGTGCCCTTGAGTTCAATCCCCCATATCCACTGCCCCTCCAAAAAAAAAAAAAAAAAAAAAAAAAAGAAAAGAAAAAAGAAAATCTGGATGGTTAGAGTCCATATTGTGACATTCCATGTCTTGACTCTGATTCCCACCCTGAGCTTCACAGGGAGTGTGCCATTCCTTTCAGCCTTTGCAGACCTCTCTCATGTATTAGGCAATAATACAGAATTGGTTTAACACAGTGTGGTGGGAAGAATGTCCGGAAGGATGTTTTTCCTCCAGCAAAACCATTCCCAAAAGATCTTGTTGTTGTTCCCCATCCCACTCCCTTCCCTTCACTTTATTTGAGCAATATGTTATCTGCCAAAAGTAAAGGTTAAACTATGTCAGTGGAGAAATAAAAATAAAAATTTACCAGCCTAGGAACCTGATGCTTCTGTCACCTTCTTTCACAGCATTTTAAATGAGGCCATGGCTCTCTTGAAGCTGTGACACAAGTCTCTCTCTCTCTCTCTCTCTCTCTCTCTCTCTCTCTCTCTCTCTCTCTCTCTCTCTCTCTCTCCATATATTTAGATATATCCATATATATTAGAAGAGATTTATTATAAGGAATTGTCTCACAAAATCATAGAGGCTGGCAAGTCCTGAGATCTTCAGGATGAGTGGACAAGCTGGAGACCAGGGAGAGGTCCTGAGAACCAGCAGAGCCAAAGGTGTAGTTCAAGTTCAAAACTGGAAGTCTTAGGACAGGAAGAGTTGATGCTTCAGTGTGAGTCTGAAGGCAGGAAAAAAAGTCAAAGTCCCTGCCTAAAGGCACAAGATGAAAGAATTTAAAGAGGGAAAAATGAACTTTGGGCATGAAAATGAATATATCCAGAGTTCAGTTCATTCAAAACTTCCCCGCCCTTCCTGGATATGCCCAAATCCCATCTCTTCCTCTCAACTCTTTCTGAGACTCCACCCCTAATTCTCAGAAGCCTCCTAGTCCTAGAATATCCATGCAGGTTGAAACAGTCAACCAGAGACGTGAGGCTGGCTTGCAGTGATGCTTCCTGGGACAGCCCTGTGCTTTATCAAGATCAAATTGGAATATCTTTGAAAGGATGTCTGTACCCACTGCCGCCTATGTGCATTTGGCTTTAGACTCCAGGTGAAGGTTCTAACTCTGGAGCTGCAAGGGATCCTGAGATCATCTCCAACAATGTTCTGTGAACTCTTTCAAGAAGGAATGTTGGATACTGGGGCTTGAGTCATTGAGCACACATTGAACACACATTGGAACTGACAAGTCTCAATTCATAAAATGGCAGGGTCGTAATGTTTTAGAAATGTGATGCTGTTGCTAACAATCACGGTCAATATATACTTCTATGCATTGAGCTAAGTGTTCTTTAAAATTGCCTGACTTATTACAGTGTACCTGTGCAATGGGGCTGTTTCTTCCTTGTTGTTTAGATGATGCCAGTTGGATTGCCAGTTAGTAAATATGTAGAACCGATGTTTGATTGTAGGCATGATTGTCTCTATATTCTGCTTTCAGAAGGAAAACACCAGCAGGCTCTACCAAGATCCCCAAGTCAAGGGTATCAAATCCAAATGTCCATGGGCCTGAGCTGATAATGTAACCCAATGAAACTGGGTGGTATAAAAAAAATGAAGAATAATGCTAAATAATATACATACATGACAACCTCATTGATGGGGAGAATAAGAGATTATTCTATGGATTGTGGGAACCAAAGAGCACATGTTTCAACTAAAAGGAAACAGCCACTACTGGGCATCTGCCTCCTGGGGCCACACAACCAACCTTCTAGATTTTTGAGGGAAGCTGAAAACCAGAACTTTTATTTGAAAACAGTCAACTATTTATTGTTGGCAAATAATTCAAATCTTTTGCAACACTCTGCCATCTGAACAATTTTGTCACCTTGGGTCTTATCCAACCTCTTCAACCTTCACCTGGGGTTAAACAAAGGAGCAGAGAAGGAAAACAAATTGATGGAGATCACACCATCAATCGAGAGGCAGAGCTGAGCCTAGAGCTCAGGCATCCTGCATGTGAAGTCTGCTTGCTGTTTCCAAGTGATGGCGTCTATGATGTCCAGGGAATTTTAGAGTCAGTTCATCTGAGTGTCTCTGATGTTCCTCCAGGTGTTAAGTGGAGACTTGCCTTCCACTGAGAGTAGAGATGAGGCGATGACAGGGGAAGTCAGCTAAAGCTTTACTTCTTGCTGCTCTGTCTTGGCCATCAGACCAAGCTCTTCTACCTGCTTGCTTTGAGGACAATGGTCGGACAACTATGAGATGGGGCTAGAAGATTGTCCTTCCTGAATAACTGCTTTTGCAATAAAGGAGGCTGAGGCCCAAGAGGTGCTGTGACTTGACCCAGAAAAGTATTTCGGGAATTGGGAGAAAGACTCTTAAGCTCAAGGAATCCTTGCAAAGGGGGTTGAGAATTTAGCAACACACAAGACTTCCCTACGTGAGAAGCAGGAGGAAAGTGCTTTAGCAAACAGAACTTTGTATTCATTTTTTTTTTAATGCTAGTGTTTGAGTGGGATGGCCTTTGTTCTTTCCTAAACCTTATTTGATAGCCAGAATCACCCCATGAAGGAGAGAGGTTTGGAAATTGGCCCTGTTCTCTAGTTCTCCTGAGAAAATTCAGGAAGCACATGGGGATATGAGGGTGGAAACCACCCCCACAATGTGCTGTTAGAATAATAATTCTGGAAAGCCTGGGTTGAGGTGAATGGAGGCAAAGGCAAGGAGAAAAGAAGAACAGGACCTCCTATGAAGGAGCATGTGGTGCATTTGTCTCTGAGACTTAGTGTGATATCCCAGCAGTCTCTCAGGGACCCAAGGGCTTGCCAAACAGAAACCTAGAAGGGCACACTGGCTTATGATATAGAGGGAAATTGGGAGATGGTTGGAGTTTTTTGTCCCCCTCCTCTCTCAGTGGAGGAACAACTTTGGGCAGAAGCCAACAGAGCCCACCTTGCAGAATGGGGCCTCCCAGGAAAAGTCAGGAAGGTGCATCTTTCTGACAGAAATTGTTCTTGCTCCAAGCCATTGTGAAGGCCCTGATCACTTCTCTGGCCTTGGCTCTGATTCAGTAGATGTAGGATGTCAAGAATTCTTAGTCTCATGGTTCTTTGTCCAGAAAGAGGAAATTTGTCTTTCCCCAGCCAACTGTAGGAAGCAGACCCTCAGAACCACTCTAGAGGTTGACCCCTGACCATAAATGACCATAAATGGCTTAGCTGGGTGGACAGTCAGCCACCGAGCCTTGGACTCACCCTATTTATTTGCATCTCCCTATGAGGCCAAACAGCCCAAGAAGACACAGAGAGGTTTTCCAGGGAATGATCTCCCACACCCAGGTCAATCAAACCTGCCTGTCCTGCCCAATCAAGGCCTTGTTCACCCCGTCAATGAGAGCTCAAAGCAAAGGGTAGTAGGGTGGCCTGTTTAGAAGATCACTGGGCATTCAGTCAAGAGATCTGGTTCACAGCTGATCCTGCTCCTTATTAGCTCCACTTTTAGAAAGGCCTTTCCTCTTTTTATGAATTTCACTTTTATCTTATTATGTGAAATACAAAATTCACCTTTATCTTATTATGTGAAATACAAATCTCTGAAGACTCTGATCATGAACACCTATGATCCCTAAAATGCTGCCCTCCCCTCTGTCAACCACCCAGCCCTTTAATGTGACCTGTGTGGCTCTGCAGGATGTGGTCCCTGCTCACCCCCACGGCAAGCTTACCTCCTAGTCCTCTCTTCCTCAGCTCTGCCAAGCTCTTTCCACCTCAGGCCTCCCCACACCCTGGAAGCCCCCCCTACAATACTCTTCCTTGGTCCTTTCCTCTCCATCCCACTAACTCCTCTTCACCCTGCAGCTCTCTGCCTCAGTGCTGTGTCTTTAGGGAGTCCTCCCCTGACTTTCTTGCCCAAGTTAAGTTCTTCTTCATATCTGTTAAGAAGTAAACCCTGAACTTCCCTGTGGGAGCACCCAAGACCATGGAAATTAGATACATCAGTAATTTTTTTACCCATCGCTTTTCTGTATCAGATAGTAAGCTCGACTAGGTTACGAACTGTGTCAGTCTTCTTCACAACTTTGTTTCCAGCATTAGAACCTAGAAAGTCTGGAAATAGGAGGCATTTGGTGGAAAGAGAGTCTGCACGTTGCAAGTCAATCCCTCCAGCCTCAGGGTTGCCAGGGAAGCAAATAGAACTCCTGCCGGGATCAAAAGAACACTGGCTAAGCTTCCTTTTCCTGGCCTGAAGGCAGGATAGAATATCTTATGCATTCCCATATTTACCTCCACCTTAGATTGGATGACACACCTGACATGCTGGCTCAACATGGAATTCACTCACTGGATCTGCAATGAAAATGAAGAGAGGGATGCTGATGAGAGAAAAGGGCTCTTTTTGCCTCCTGGAAGACTCTGCCCACAAAGCAAGACATAATCAACAAGATCTACCAAAACATCGAGGAGGGAGACAAGAGAGTGACAAATCAGAAGTGTGTCCAGGAGGGATAGTGATGGGCAATTCATTTTAATGAGTGTTCTTAAACACCTGCTATTTATTAAGATGTCGAGCTTTGCTTACTTGTTGAAATAAAAATAAGGCTAGTAGTTAGCAGCTTACATTCAGTGAGTAGTGATTTACTCAAATGAATTTAAGTCTCATGTAGTGGGAATGCAGTATGAATCCAGGTGGATCTATAATTAAACTCTTTGCTCTTAACCTCTGCTCTTTGTGACATGAATATGACTTCATGTCACAAAAGAAAACAAGATTGATCTGGGGCTTTGAGGGTTTACAAGCTGGTGTACATTGCACCCAACCCATTATTGATTCAGCTTGTCTGGACTCTTGTTTGGTCCTAATTGTTACAGTGAGACTCTGGCTAGACAGTAAGCTAGAGAAACAGAAGTCTGAAGTTTATGACATGAAGCAGAGAGAGTATATGTCTAATTTTAAATGAGGGTCCAAAGACCCAAATTCAAGCCCAGGGCCTGCTTTTCCTTCTTGATGTGTGCCTGAATCAAGCTCACCTCACCCCCCTGATACAATTTCACTGTTTGGGAGACAAGCGGCTGTCTGTAATCCCTTAAAACTGATATACTAAAGGGAAATAAAACTTCTGAGACTTTGTTGACATCTCAAGAATCTGCTGGGCTCTGTTCTATCTCGAGAGCTTCCTTTAGGTCTCCTCTCAGTGGAGAGGATGGTGTTACGGGGGATTCTCCTCAAAAGGGGATCACCTGGAGCTGATAAATGTTCACTCAGGCTCAGGATTAAATCAAAGAGGAGCAGGAATCTGTGTACCAGCCTTCAGGGTTCCTGTCCAACCCATTATTGATTCAGCTTGTCTGTACTCTTGTTTGGTCCTAATTGTTACAGTGAAACTCTGGCTAGACAGTGCCCATAGCCAGGCTATCTGCCTGCCAGCAGAGGTGGGGCAGAGGCCCTCCTTTGGATTCCTAGAATGGTGGAGGGTGTGGCCTTGATTTGCAGCCGCAAGAGGCCGACGGACAGTGTGGCAGCTTTCTTCCTATTTGCCCATGTAGTGGGCAACTCCCGTGGGCCTCAATGCCCAGCCCAAATAGACTCAATCACTCATAAGTTTGTGCACAACAAGATATTTGATGATCTGGTGACCACTCACTCCATTTTATGTTTGGTCTTCTGATGATACCTATTACAGAGTCACCAAAGTTCCCTTTAAAAAGCCAAGAAACTGAAACCTGCAAAGCCGAGGAATTTTCTCTGGTTCTGCGTCTAGTCTTCTTCTGATGAAGTCACTACTCTGTTGGCTATTTTTTTTTTTTCATCCTTGACCTTTCTGCTATTTCCTAAAACATTTAGCTTTGGGACAGTCCTGGACTAATAGTTGGCAAATTTTCTCACTTAACTTGATTCATACTTACTCATTTATTACTGCCTAAATGTACATAAGTCTCTGCTCTCCAGAAGTTATGGGTGTAATTCATAAACACATGTGTGGTTGCATTCATTCATTCATTCAAAATTGTTGGTCACACACACCGTGCCAGGAACTGTGTTAGGAATCAGAAATAGAAGGCTCATCAAGGCGGCCTCCCTGTCTCCTAAGCCTGTTGTCTCTTTGGAATGAGTGGGGAGAAAGTTAAATTGGGAAAAAAAAAAACATGAACGAGAAAACTCAGTGGTTAAATATTAGGAAGAAACTGTCAAAAGTAATGGGACAAAGTCTGACAAGAAAGGAGAATAAGCCACTTAGGAAAAGCAATCAGGAAGTGAACTGGTAACATTCGAGTTGAGGGCTCCATACGGAGAAGTTGTCAATCATGCCAAGACTTAAGAGCAGAGGGTAATAAGCACACGGCCCTCAGGCAGGAACAGAGTTGGAGTATCTGAAGAATACAAGGAGGCTCACCCAGCCGCAACTAACTGAGCAAAATGACAGGAGAATGACATCCAGGCAGGCGGTGGCCAGGTTCTAGAGGAAGTAGAGGTCATGTGGGTTGAACACAGAGTAGCAGAGATCCCAGACCAGGCTACATCACATGGAATACCTGCACTATAAGTCTGATATGAATTTAGAAAGGAAGATTGTGTAAGGCTGGGCCAGTCAGGGGAAAGTTTCTCATGTTTGCAGAAAGAGTAGGACCTGACAAAGACAGGGGAATATGTTCCAAATTGGCCTAAAGGCAGGAATTGACTGTGTGTGTGTATGTGTGTGTGTGTGTGTATGTGTGTGCATGCATTGAGAAAAGTGGCTGGGAACCTGGAAAAAAGGCAAGTTGAATGGTCAGTAGATAGTAGGAGATCATTATAATAGAAAACTCGAGATATTCAAGGCAGTATTTTTCATGAATCGAATATTCAGTTTCACTTAAAACCAAAGTGAGGTTTCTGGTTTCCTCTAAGATAACTTTAAAGTCTGGAGATTCTTTTTTAATAGGGTTTTTAAAAATTGTTTTAGTTGTAGATGGACAGAATACCTTTATTTAATTAACTAATTTATTATTATTTGTTTTTAATATTTTTTTAGTTGTTGATAGACCTTTATTTTGTTTATTTATTTTTATGTGGTGCTGAGGATCAAATCCAGTGTCTCACACATGCAAGGCAAGTGCTCTACCACTGAGCCACAACCTCAACCTCTTAAGTGTGGAGATTCTTTATCTCCTGTTTTTTTTACACTTCAGAAGACACAGCCTAGCTAGAAAACACTGAGCTGTGAAGGATCAGAGCTGAAAGAGCCCTTGGAGTTTATCAAAGCTAAGTCCCCTCCCCAGAGGCTCGTATTTAACATAGATGTCTACACTGAAGGTTATGGTAGAGCTGAGTGTCTAACCTTGATGCTCCTTCCTGGCTTTCTACAGGACTCATTGAGCTTTGCATTCTCCTTGCACCTCCTGTTGAGTGGGGTGGAAATGAGGGGAGGGTCTGTATGTTCTCTTTCTGGTCCACTTCTTTGGCAGGCCCAGATGGTGCTGGGGAGGAGAACTGGGATCACTGCCTCTGAACAGAGTGCTTTTCCACACGCTGAACCCACAGCTTGTGTATTTGAGCTTGGAACAGATTTGAAGGGGCTGCAACAAGAAAACAAGTGTCAGCCTCTGCATGGAAACCTAATTGTAGAACCCATTTCCAATATGCCTTACCCTCACCCCACCTTCAACAACCTCTTCTGCAAAGCCCACTGCCAATCACATTGACCTGTTGCATCTGCAATTCTCAAAGCATCCAGGAGGTCACTTAGTCCCGATCTGTTCTCACTGCAGGACATGAAGCTCATCTGAGGCAAGGGGCAGATGGTTTGTGGTGTGCTTGGAGACACATGTGAAGCCTTCCTCCTGTCTAACCTTTACTCTCGAATCCCCTGTCCTCCAGGCTCGCTCCCTCTGACTCCCACTTCATTGGGTTAAACAGATGTTACTTTCTAAAGTTATAAAATTACCAGAAAGGATTAATATAAAAATTATTTTTTTATTTGTAAGAATTATTATATATGGGTGTGGTAAAGTATATCGATATTCATCTGAGAATTTATATATTAGGGTATTTTTTCAATAATGGAAATTGAACCCAGGGGCTCTCTACCACTGAGCTATGTCCCCATCCCTTTTTAATTTTTATTTTGAAACAGTTATCAGAGGCTGACCTTGAACTTGAGATCCTCTTGCCTTAGCCTCCTGAGTTGGATGGGATTCAGGAATGCACCTCCATGTCCAGCTCACAATGGCAAATTTCGAGCAGGAATATACTTGGAAATTTTCATAGATGCTAAGAGAGAAATTTTCATGAAACCAAGACATGCTTCCAAAAGAATAGAAAATATGCTAAACATAGTGCTTCCCATCTGTTGGACAAATGGTAACTTGACTCCACTTTGCACACATTTCTAAGTATTAAAGGTCAGGAACCTTAGTCAGCTCATGGTGCACAGGTCATAGAAAAGTGCATGGCAGGGGCAACTTGGTCCATAGACATATTTTTGCTTAACATATTTTTGCTTAAGAAAAAGAATGTGAGGGTTTGTTTTTTGTTTTGTTTTGTTTTTTAAAGAATATGTTCCTCCATTAGCCACTGTTCTCAGTTTTCCATTTTGTATAATTCCCAGATCTTTTCCTCCATGTTGGTTATCCATAGGGCCTGCAGAGGCATTTGAGATTGTATTGAATCTATTCTGAGACAAATACTAAGGACCTACTATGTGTTTGTCTTTGTAGGATATATAAAGATAATTGATAGGACCTTTTATTAATTTGTTGATTCAATCGGTGTCTGTTGGTTGCCTACCATTTGCAAGATACTAGAAACATAGCTCAGATCATTTGAGGATGACTGATATTAAATCAAAGTAAGGTGTAATGGGTGTGACTACCAGAGAAATTCAGAGGTCTGTGGATGTGAATAAACAGAATAAAGCAGAGGCACCTATTCTCAAGTACTTTGCTAAGTTTAAATGACAAAGTACTGCATGACATGAGAAAGTCAGAGCAGTGTCAATTAACACTCAAAGGAGCAAGACGCTCATCACTTTGTGGGAGCATCAAGGCTAAGCACATCTCATGCGTAATCTCATTTCATGATCACATCAATCCTGTGAGTTCTATGATGCTTTAATACCAATTTAGAATTGGGGCGCTCAATTGAGGCTTAGAGTAGAATAACTTACCCCAAATTCAACAGCATATAACTAGGAAGGGACCTGAGTTGGTCAAACTCCAGAATGTGGGTCTTGACGAAGGGGATTCTTCACTGTCCAGCTAGGCATTTCTGCACTTAATTTGTGTCAGGAGTCCCATATTTTAGGGCAACTCTGGTGATTGCTCATGCTGCCTTGGAAAAATCACCCAACCTGAAAATATTGTCTACTCTTTTTAGTTGAGAGAAGAGAGTCACTCTGTTTTGTTCTTTCTGTGCTGCTAACTCTTAACTTTATGTTCCAGACTGTCCTGTCTTAGTGAGCAGTTGAGTTGCTTTTCTTCAGTATTTGATGCCAAGTGAAAGTTTCAAAGAAGAGCTGACTGATAAATGCACCTCTAGGGAGAAGGAACTGTAAAATAGCTTGAATCTATTGGCAGATACTAGGAGGAAAAATCCTTAGAAATTCAAGCTGAAAAAAAAAATATATGGGGGAATCAAAACAGCCAACTAGAGTAGTAAATGCTTCCATGAACCTTGACAGTAACAATTTAAAAAATCGTGCCTGTTCGGTTACATTTCATAAACCCCTTCAGTAATGGAATGAAAAGAATTTTTTGCCTTGAAATGTACCCAATAAATATTCAGATGATAATGTATTATCAGCTGTGCACAGAAAGACAGTGTTAAGCACTTGGCTAAGACCAAAGGGAGTTGGTGTGAGTTTTAGGATTGGAACTTCCAGCTATGTGACCCTGGGCAAGTCATGTGTTTTCCTGGATATCTGTAAAGCAGGCTTCTAAGTTCCCAGCCCTAATGTCCTGGCTGTTCTTAAAACAACCGGTCAGATCCCCACAGAATACACGTCAATGTCTACAGGGGAAAGGACATATTTTCCAAAGACTCTTCAACATTATAACATTGTAGAGAAGGCTGGGCTAACTTAAATTGGTTGTTAGGGTAAATGTGGATGTGAACATACCCTACAAAGTTAGACTGTTGGACATGTGTACAGAGGAATGAACTTGACCCACCATCCCCCACCATTATTCATCCAATTGTGCGTCTGAGAACTAGAGGATCCAGTAGCTCACTGGAGAGATGAGCTTTGCGAGTCAGAGGTGTGCTAGTGTGTACTGAATAGAGAAAGTTAATGACAAATAGAGGGATACAACCTATAACTTTGGACTTTTGAACATCATTGTCCAGTCAATGCTTATTTTAGAGCATGTGTTTAGAATGTGAATGTGGGAGGTTTTATTTCTTGGTCTCCGGTTAGCCTTTCTTATCAGGTATTCATTCCCAACTCAAAAATAAATCTATAAGTGCCAGCCTGCCATTATATGTTCATTTCCAAATCCATGGGCATAACTTTTTTAAATTTTAATTTGTTATATATGACAGCAGAATGCATTACAATTCTCATTACACATATAGAGCACAATTTTTCATATCTTTGGTTGTACACAAAGTAGAGTCACACCATTCATGTCTTGTACATATACTTAGGGTAGTGATGTCCATCTCATTCTACTGTCTTTCTTACCCCCATTCCCCATCCCTTTCCCTCCCTCCCCTTTGCTCTATCTAGAGTCCCTCTAATCCTCCCATACCCCCCCAATCCCATTATAAACCAGCCTCCTTATATCAGAGGCTCCTTATAACATTCAGCATTTGATATTTGGGGACTGGCTAACTTCACTTAGCATTATCTTCTCCAACTCCATCCATATACCTGCAAATTCCATGACTTTATTCTGTCTTATTGCTGAGTAACATGCCATTGTGTATATATGCCACATTTTTTTTATCCATTCACCCACTGAAGGGCATCTAGGTTGGTTCCACAGTTTAGCTATTGTGAATTATGCTGCTATAAACATTGATGTGGCTGTGTCCCTGTAGTATGCTGTTTTTAAATCCTTTGGGTATAGACCAAGGAGTGGGACAGCTGGGTCAAATGGTGATTCCATTCGTGGTCATAACTTTCATCTCCACTGCCTTCTATCCCTCCTCTTGCATTTTCTGTCTCCATGATGGTGCCATAACCCAAGAATCAGAAAGAGACCAAAGCCAAGTGAATTTTGATTCTTCTCTCCATATCCATGTATTTGATCTGTCACCAAATTTTAAAGTTTTGTCTCCATGGTCCCCTCTAATCTGGTACCTCCTCAATAGCAGCAGGCAGGACTGAGAGCAACTCCCAGATGGCCTCTGTGTCGGGCTCTCCTCACCTCCAAATCCATCCCCATTTCTGCTGTCAGAATCCTCCTCTTAAAGTAGACCCTCTCCCATCACCTACGCGGTGAAGTGCAGGCTCTGTAGCATGCATTCCAGGCTCGGTAGACTCTCATCCTGTCCCCCCTCACTTGTTCCTCTATACCCCACCCCCAAATTCACATCATAGCCAGATATCCCTGCTTTATTCTCCTGCTTCTGCTTCTGCCCCTCAGATCAAACTACTCAATTTGTCAGCAAAGCCTTTCTGTTCCCTTCTTCCCCGTTTCCTCTCCCCACTGAAGACTTTAATCATCCCTCAGGGTTCAGATTAGGACTAATCCCCACCAGTAAGCTCTCCTGAATCTCCCACCCCTACCCGCTCAAGAATTAGCCTCCCTCCATTACATGTCTTATTATTCTTTCCCACATCCCTGATATTGATGTGCACCGATGTCTCCCCCATGAGACTGATGTCTCTCTGGGGGAGGGGCTTTACTGTGCTCATCCATTCATCTCCCTCCCCCTCTCTTCTTCCTCCTGCCTTCTCCCTCCTCCCATCCTCCCCAGCCCAGGCAACTCACTGCAGCCCGTTTCACATAATCATAGACATTCCAGCAAAGTTCTTGAATAGAATCCGTTAATTTGCACTCCATTTCTTTGAAATAGCTGTTGGAGTCCTCTGGGCTGAGAGTGAAAATTTCAACTAACTTGATGTTGAAGGGGAAAAAAAAATTAACTTTGGTGCTCACATTCGTTTTAGAACCATTTTGCTTCATTCCTTCACTCCTGCCTCGGCTAACCTTTTAACTGGCTTGGGGTTGCAGAGAAAGGGGGTGGACTTATTTTTCTACCTCTCTAATATTTCCACTCAATTCTTTTTTCTTCCTCTGTTGTTGGTGTCTTTGATGCAAGAGATCAGTTTTACGGTTAAAGGTCCTGAGATCAGACTGTCTGGCTCTGAATACTTGTTATGCTGACAGACAGACAGATGTAGTTACACTTTCTGGGCCTTAAGTTTCCTCAGCTGTAAAATGACAATATTCATGCAGCTCATTTTGAAGAGGGAGATTCCACAGGCCTGACTGATGGGCAGGGCGCCCTGGGATAATAAGCAATGAGATGGATACCTGGGGAGCCAGGAAACTTACAAATATTCCAAAAATACCTGCTGTTACTTTTCAACCCCACACAGTGGGGATTAAACTGCATGAGGAAAGAGACAGTGTCTGCTCCCTGGTGCACTCTGGCTCCTGACACGTGAGGACCATCAACCAGCTTTGCAAAGCAAAGCCCAGCACAGGAATTCTGCAGCAGCCTGGAGACCAGGCCTTGCACATCAAGGCCCTGTGGAAAGCTAATGATTTCTCCCCCACAGACCTGCAGAGCCGAGGGCCCTGTGGAGCCTGGCTGGCGTGGGCATTCTTCATTCTCCACATGCCCCTGGCGCTCCCTCCCCACACCCCCACAGTCTCCTAGTCCATCTATTGTGCATTTCCTGCTCTCTGTCTCATTGCCTGGGTTCCTGTCTGTGCTGCTGCCAAGGCATTGTCTGTGGTCTCTTTGGTGTGAAAGGTGATTCACAGAAATAAATTGCATTGTGTTTTAGGTCCACGCAGTCTCCTTTTGTAATCATATCTGTAAGGGACTTCATAATAGCTTGAGGGCCTTCGTGTCAGAACCGGGAACTCCATTTCCGGCTTCCAGATAGATAAATGCAACACCAAATGCACATCCAGCCTGTGGAGCTGCAAGTTGGAGAAAGGGGAAAGGACAGAGGTGCTATGAACCAAGCACACTCCCAGCCTTTGATCTGCAGGTTGATAGAAACCAATGGAAGGCTGGGTTTGTTTGTTTTTAATAAGCGCTGGAAAACTGAGGTTTGTTGAACCTAGCCTCCGTCAGCATTTTGTGCTTCTGCCAGCCCTCTGCTTAGATGAAAGGGAAAGTTCAAAGTGTCACCTGGGAGGAAGGAGGCAAAAAGGTGAGAAGAGGCAGAAATAGTGGAAGGCCAAGAGCAGCCGGGCCGGGACCCGGCCTGAGGCATTGATCTATCTGTGTTCATCGTCTCCCTCTGTGATGCGGGGGTTCCATGGATATGGGAGAGAAACTGATGGCAGGGCATCAGCAATGCTGGGATGAGTGTTGAAACGAGGAGGCAAGTTGGTTCTCCTAAAAGATTCAGAAACAGTGGGGTATGGGGGACCATGCTCCCTGGAGCATGTTATCCAGAGCTGACCCCATCCCTGTGGCACTTTGCGGTGGTTTTATTGAGATATCATTTACATACCTTAATGTTTGGTCATTTAACGTTCATATTGCATGGCATATTAAGGTGATATATTGTTAAGACCATGACAAAAAGATTTAGAGGGAGCAAGAATCACAAGGTGGGTAGAGAAGTCTCTCCCAGAGGTGGGGAGGTGGGGAATGCATTTTTAACATGTCAGATTCTCCAGCAACTGAGGATTCTCCCACCTCACCCTCTGCCTCCCCAAGGTCTGGCCTGGCCTGCAGGTTCCCCATGATGTAAGAATGTGACCAGGTGAGTTCACAGGACACAGGCACCTCTGTGACAGAACTCCTAAAATCCAGGATATTTACCATTTGTTCCCCTTGAATTTACAATCCCACAGCCGCCCATCAACCCTTTTTGTGTGATGTTTACAGTATTGGCACAGCACTCTCCCATTTTCCCCTCAGATTATGTCTCTCAGTTCTAAGCAACTGAGAGCCATGTCCAAGAATTCATGAATCGGATGTCAACATGACCTTTCTCCCCATCATTTGCCCTAATTCCTCTGGATTGTTTCTGAAGGTGATCTCCTAAGCCTGAAGTCTTCCTGACCTGTGACCTGTACCAAAATATCTTAAATCACAGCATCTGTAAACCTCATGAAATCCTTCCTCATGAAACCTGCTCCTGGTTTTGTCCTTAAATTATTGTCATTGGAATCAAACTGACTGGGTTTAAATGCTTAACAATTCCCTTGGCCCTGGACAGTTAGTTACCCTCTCTAAAGTTTGGATTGAATCTCTCTTCATGGGTTAATCATACCTGTGCATTCACATGCTTTTTTCCTTAAATAAAATTATATTTGAATTAAACAACTTATTTGGAAAGCAAACATAACATTTATATAGAAAAATCAGTACTACTCATCATTAATTTATTTAAAAAATATTAAAAATGACAAAAATATCATAATATTCCAAACATGTATCATTGTATTCAGAGGGTTCTGAGTCTCATTCTTGCTCTCAACAACTGGACAATAGAGCTAAGCTTGAATAGGAACCAAGAGGTCAGGACTGTAACCCTAGCTCACAGGCCAAGCTTGAAATCAGCCCTCCATTCTAGGTTCCCCACCTAAGGAAGGAGATCAGGCTGGGCAGGCACTGAGTCCCTTCCAATTCTGCAAATAAGATATTGGGCTGCTTTGCCCAAGGCCACCCTGAAAATCCATGTTGAACCCAGGCACTTACTGAGGTTGAATGTGTGAAGGGCAAAGTGACAGCCACTGTCTGTGGGATGAAATTGTTTTCCTTTGGAAATTCAGCCAGTGTACACAGGAATGAGTGAGCACTGTCTTGGCCCACCTTGCCTGAGTAGCGTCCACCCTCCAGCAGGGGCAGCCTGCCCAGTCAAGCATATGCCAAAATGTTCAGTGAGACCTCTTGAAAAGTCAGGTTAGGCCCTGCTGGAGAGACAAGAAGGAAGAGTTTTGTAAATTCCAAGAGGGCAGAAAAGAGACTGGCTTGGATTAACTCTTCAAACCCTGCCATGCCCTGGTTGAGATCTGAATGTGGGCCATGTTCATCTTTCTAAAACTGTCCTTCTAATGACCAACGTATGTCTGTTGTCCAGAGACTGAAAATCAAATGTCTCATTCTGACCTTTTTGGACCATCAGGTCTTACATAGCCTGACCTCTCTACCTCAACTCCCTTGATGGACCAAACAATTCATTGATGACTGGGTGATTAGTTCATTCACCAATTATTTTGAAATGACTACTCTGTGCTAGGCCCAATGCTAGTTCCCATTTTCTCCAAAAGCCAAAATTCCATGTGTCCTCCCCATTCTCTACCTTGTTTATGGTTGAGAGAGATACAAATGCTCTCTTTTCCTGTGCATTACTGAACAGCTATGAAATCAGCCTGAGCCACAACTCTTCTTTCCTTTGGAAGGAAATTGTAGGGGAGCGGGAGTTGTCACATTGTGGTCACAGACACACTTCAGATGTAATAAGTGGTGTCCCATGGGAATGGCTTGACAGCAGCTAACAGAACTTGGAGAAGCATTGTTCATTCTCTGTAGGCCCAAATCACCACTTTGCTAAGAGTAGAGTCTTTATGAACAACTGGAGATCAGGGACTAGAGAAATAATTCCACATTCTGTGTTGGGGGTTTGCAGAGACTCAGCACTAGAGTGAACTAGCCATCAGAGTCCAGTTGTCACACTGCCGTTTGCTAGGCATGAAGCCTCAGCCACTCTGTTGCATTTTGTAAGATTTGCACATTCCCTAAGAAGCCTTTGTTAGCCACTCCTTCCCCCAGTCTGGTCAGGGGTCCCCCCACAGCCCCTTCCTCCTCTTCTCAGTTGTCACACTATATCATAATAGTTAGATGTATCTTTCCTGTTTAGCTAGGATATGTGAGTACAGGACAGTAACTAAGATCAGGGACATTATAACCAAGCAGACATGGATCACAACCATATTTCTGCTATCTCCTAGCTATGTGGTACTAGTATGCATCTCATGGAGTTGTCAAGAGAATTAAGCAACAAAAAGCAATTAACAAAGAGCCTAGGTCATAGCTAATACACCTGTTGCCTTTTATAGCCTTACCACCTGTCACAATGCCTGGCACACATCGATAGAGGTGATGGCAGTGGAGGCGATGATGGTGATATTATGGGATGGCAGCAGTAATGATGATGCTGGTGACAACATAGTGGTGATAAATGGTGGTGATGCTACGGTGGTGATGCTACGGTGGTGATGACATTATAATGGTGGCAGTGGTGATGGTGGTAATGATGGTGGTAACAATAACAGATAAAGATTTTTTTAAAAATTGGCAGCTAACACTTACTGAAAACTTATTCTATGTCAGGCACTCTACTGGGACTCTTAATGTCTTCCACATATGAGCATGCAACCTTCACCTCTCAAGCAAATGAAACAAGCATTCAGAATCCAAGCAATTTTTTCTGAGATCCTACATTTAAGAAATTCAGACAAAGTCAGAATCTGACACAGGCTTTGTGATATCACCACATACATAAAGCATCCAACTGTTGCTTATTTGAAGGAGAAGGGGAGGAAGAAAGGAATACACTTGTTTTCAGATCTTGAGATATAATTTCTGAAAATGGAGATAATAATCCCAGCTTCATAAAAAAATCAAAGGAGATAAAAGAATTCAAAGCCCTCTGAAAACTGCCGGGTCTTCTCTGTGTGTGAAGACCAAATGATCACTGGCAGCCACAATTATTCATTCAACAGATATTTGGTTTTCTGGGAATACAATGAATACAGCAAATTGAAGTTCCTTCTCTTCTGGTGCTGTAAGGGACAACAGTGAGGGTTTAGGAAGGGAATCAGAGAGAGAGAGAGAGAGAGAGAGAGAGAGAGAGAGAGAGAGAGAGAGGTGGGCAACAGGAGACTCTGGACACTGAAATCTAATACATTATACAAATATGCCACCAAGAAACCCACTGTTCTGTAAAATTATTATTTACCATTTAAAAATGAGGAAAAGAAAGACAATAAGCAAATAATAAGTAGGATATAGTGTTGTGGGGAATATAAAGATGAGAGGTGCTAGGGAGCAGGTGTATGAGTTGCGGGTGAGGAGGATCTTTTGTGTGGGGTGGTCAGGGGAGGCCTCTGATAGATACCAGCTGAAGGAAGGAAGTGAGCCAGAACACTGTGAAGAGTCTGGGGAAGAATGTTCCAAAGTTAATCAGGAACCCTCAGGGACAGCAGAGTCACTGTGATCAGAATGCTGAGGATAAGCTGACCTGGGAGGCCGGCGTCAGATGCCAGCGGAAGAAAATAGAGTTGAATTCAGTCTCCTCCTTCATAGCCTCCCCTAGCTCTGCTCCTGAAGGCTCAGTCAAGGCATGAAGTCCTGTTGGAAAGCCTGGTTTCCTTGGCAACGGGCAGTGGGCTGGAGGAAAGTGGCTCCCACTCGCCATTCAGCCATCCATGGCAGGGTGACACTACACAGCTCATCTTCGTGCATGGCTTTACTCCTCCCAGCTGGGAAAGACAACAGCAACGTCAGGGTTTCTCCCACAACAAATGGCTCAGCCCAGCTCCACAGAGGTCTATAATGAGACTATTTATTTAGACCTATCATGATTTATGATGAAGCTAGTTGTACATTATTCAGATTTATGAACAGCACCAAATTACACAGGATTTCCAACACAGGAGAAGATGACTAAAGAAATCATCAACCCGACTGAAGAGCTTCAAGGAATAGGTAAACAGTCACGGGAAGAGATTTAATTAAGATAAACCTAAGGTGGGAATCTCTGAAAGATGCTGAGGTCAAAGGAAATCAGAGAGGAAAAGATTGCTAGTTAGATGGAAGGGACATGGAAAGGGTTTGGAGAATGATGCTAGTGGCAATATGGCCAATACATAGTGTGACAAAAGGAGAGGAAATGGGGAAGATATTACTAAAACCACAACTTCTTCTTAGCATGCAAGGAGAATGGGAATAGTATGTCAAAAGAGCACCATACTGCGTTTGAAACCTGGAGTTACAGGCACAATTCCTCTAGGATCTGTCCCTGTGACTAAGAGAGGCCTTTGGTTTTTCTAACCTTTAGCTTCCTCTTCCATAATGACACATAATCACCTAATGTAACTCTCAGCGCCAACGTTTTTGGTTCTTTAATGTTTAAGAAAGATATCACGTGCTCCGAGGAGATTCTGAATCCATCTCTGCTCCGAACCCTAGTGGGAACAGCTAAAGATACGGATGCATGGCAAGAGACCTACAGAAGGGCATTCATTCTGGAGATGGATCATGGGTCAAGTTGCCCCTAGAAACACTGAAAAACATAAAGATTGCAAAATTGAGGAAAGATGGATAATTCAGTATTGCCATGTTCCACCAGAGTTTGTAGGGAATAATAAAAGGGAAGATTTGTTTCAAGTGGTTGAAGGGTATGTGCGATGCAGAATAATGGTCACGTTACTGAATGTGACAAATTGTAGCCTAATGTTTTCAGGGATTGGGGTAAAGTTTGGGAAACTTTAAGATGGCATTGCAACCGAGCATTCAGGAATAGTTATTTTCTGTTACAGCCCATAACCTGTCCATTGCAGAGTCAGCCCAAGGAGATATGAATATACCAGAGAGGGAACGTCAGGTTTGCACCAGTTTCTCAGGTCCTAGGTTGGCCCTTCACTACAGCAACATGGGAACTAAGTGCATACTAAGCTTGGTATGCGAGTTGGCAAGCTCCTTCTGTTCAGCAAACATTTTGGGTGGGACATAGAGTCTACATCTAGTGGAGAGTAGAAGCATCCATAGACAAAATGTCATGGTCATATTTCTATAACTCTTTATTTACAAATCTGGGCAGCTGATCGGGACCACACACCACAGTCTGCTGACACGTGTTTAAATGTGTTAGGATTTTGCTCATCAGCAAGTGCATCTTCCTCAGTATCTTCAAAACTGTTTAATTTGATAAATGATTCCTCCCCAGTAGGGGAGGGAGAGAAGAAAATGGAACTCTTTTCCAACAGGAGGTCTGAATAATAGCATCACTTACTGAGATGTGCACCCCTGAAAGTGTATTTCAAGATGAAAAACATCTCAGATATTGAATGTAGTCAAGGGTGTGAAAGGATGAATTTGTAAGAGATCATAAGATGCTTAGATGATTGACATACATTGAAAGGAGACTCACTAAGGTGGAGTCATGTTTTTCACTTCTTCCAATTAGGAAGTGTTGCAGAAATAGGCTCTTTAATCCAGAGGAAAGATAATTAGGGGAATACCAATGAAGAGACAGGGAAAGGTCCAATAGGCAGACAATCCAGGGTGCTCTATTATGGCTAATTGTAACATAAAGTTTGCTTTTGGTGCTTCATATTATATGTCTTAGGAAAAGTTTGCTAACTTATCAGAAGATTCAAACATCTTCCTCATTGGTTCCTCATATATGGAGGAATTCAAAGATTATCACTGATAATGATAATTCCTGCTTGTGGTGATGCATTAGTGATTGATACAGCAGCAGCCATTCATGGAATCACCGTGCCAAGCACTTCCATGGGTCACCTCATTAAAGCTTTAGCACAGCCTTGGGAAATAGGTATGAGAATCATGTTACAGATGTAACAGAGTATCAGGCTTGGTAACTCACCCAAGAAAATATAGTGTATAACAGGTCCCAGAGCTAGGCCCCAAACCCAACTCTGATCAGAGCTGAAACCCCTAATCATCACATTGTCCTACAGCACAGCTGTGGCATTCTTTCATTAATGGGTCTAGTAGTTCCCGTTTCTCTATAGGGCATATGTTCCAAAACCCCTAATGGATGCCTGAAACCACAGATGGTACTAAATCCTATATATGTATTTTTTTTCCTATGCATGCATACCTATGATAAAGTATATTAATTGGCTCAGAAAGAAATTAACAATGCTAATTAAAAATAAAATGTAATGATTATAAAAAAATTGTAATAATAATTATGTGAATGTGTACTTTCTCCTCTCAAAACTGATTACTGGACTATACTCACCCTTCTTCTTGAAATGATGAGAGATGATAAAGAGCCAAAATAATGAGATGGAGTTAGATGAATACAGTAGGCATTTGGCCACTGAAAGGGATTCTTGGACACTGCAATAGCATGATGGTTGACCTGATATGTAGATGGCTAGCAAGTGACCCATAGGTGGGTCAGGAATACAGTATGGGTATGCTGGATGAAGGACTGATTCATGTCCCACCCTGTTTGAAATGGGTTGGTTCTTGATAGGACTTTTTTGTGGCTCCACTTGGCAGAGCTCAGAACTGTGGAAGAATGAGGGGTAGTAGCCAGAAGGATGTTGCCACAGCACCACTGAAAGAGTAAATGGGCAGCAAAGTCAAGCAGTGACTCCTGGCCTTGAAGAAACTGAAGCAGAGATACTAAGCTATATTGGGTGAGGTCAGGCATAATTATCACTAAAGTCTCTTTAAAATATAAATTCTATGAATTTTTTTGGACAACCTCCTTGTATTATTTAACTTGGTCCTTTGGTAAATAAAGTCACCTTGAGAAAAAAACTTTTGGTCAAAATATAGTATATATCACTTGTTTGATTTATGAGTGGTCTTTATGAGCCTCGTTGGTAATCTTGGCAGGACCTCAATCTATGGCATAGATATTTATGCTTCCTCTGCACTTAGATGGCAGTGATTTTCAGTTAACAAACTTCTGGCTTTGTCAGACCACATAAGCCCATGTACCCAGGAAAGAGAGCCCATGACAACCAGGCCATAAAAACTAGTTGGGCACCTGCTTGTGAGCCCTGGAATACTCTGGAATAGCCTGAGGTGGAGTTCAGCAGTATGTGATTTTACAATGTGAACTTGATTGTGAAACAGCATCCTGAAATGGAACCCATCATGTGGAGTGAGGGTGAATGGCGTGAACCCCATTTTACTCACAAGTCAACTGAGACCCACAGATCTCTGTGGTCAAATATTCAGGCAGATTTGAAACTAGAATCCATGCTAGTTTTCACCAGAAACAGAAATAATTTTATAAGGCAACTTTTTATATGAAACTGTGACTTCAAGACTAGTGACTTGTCTGTCTGTTGTTTGGCTATGTGAATAGGTTCATGAATAATTGTTATTAAAAGCAAAATATTTATAAATTATATTAGTTATTCATGTTCATTATAGGAAACTATAATATATAGGTAAAAAAGGGAATAAAAGTACCATCATTGCACAACTCTGAAATAACATTGATAATATGTGGTATATAAACTTTTAGGCTTGTTATTCGGACGTTGTGTTCTTTATTTGTAAGACTTGGATCACGATGCATGTACAGTTTGTTACTCTTCAACATTCACTTACTATGTTGTGAAAATCTTTCATGCCAATAAGTAGACATACACATTAGTTCTTAAATGGCTCTGGAGAATATCTTGATGTGATATAATATAATGAGTTCAACAGAATATTATTGTTGGATGTTTAGGGTATCTGTGTATTTTCTAAATGACATACTTAGGCAAATAGCACACAACTCTCAAAGCTCAAAAGTGGGATGTTTAGGCAGTAAAGAAATATGAAGAACTTAATGTGAGTATTCAATTACAATGAATTTTCCTCATTTTCTACTGTGTTGAAACCTGTTTCCTTCAACCATGTTGGATAATAGAGGTAAAACATATTGATGATACCCATTTTCATCATCGTTTGGTTGCAAGCATGACCAGCACTTTTACATTGAGTGATCAGACTTAGTCTATTTTCTGATTTGAAACTGAGCTTCACAAGACACTGGGACATTATTACTAATGGGTCCTTGGGATTTCCTGCTATCTCCACTAGCAGAAGTGACATCCTCTGAGGTTAGCAGTTGTCACTGAATTCTCATCAGGAGAAAAAAAAAGAAGCTATCAACTTAAACCCTAGACAACCTAGGCCTGTCCAGAAACAGCAACAGAATCTCACTGGAGTCTGGAACAACAGATCCCCAGCCTTGGACCTGAGATTAAAAAAAAAAAAAAAAAAAAAAAGGTTGTAAAGAGTAAAGAGCTTAGGGAACAACATCCCAAGAGTGGTTTTAAAAAAAAAGGAAGAAGAAGAAAAAAATAATGGCCAAATGATGAACTCCCCTGAATGGGATTTTGGGATAAGAAAATAAACCTCGCTCTTCTCTAAAAATTCTCCAGGAAATTAATTTGCTAGGCAAATCATTTGTACAATGGATACAACTGTCAAGTAATCCAGAAATTCCAAAAAAAATTTCCCTTCCACTGCTATGATATAGGGGAGACATCAGGGAGATTTTAAAGTGGCCTGCATCTCCATTTTAGACCTGCCTTCAGTCCCTTTCCATGGAACCAAGAAGGCTCTGCTCTCTGCCTAGGTTTTGGTTTTCCAGCCATTAAATCAGAAGTGGGGAGGCATTAGACTACTCATCAAGAATTCCAGTTCCATCACTTTCTAGCTGTATAAAATTGGATCATTTCTTTAATCTTTTTGAGTCTCACTTTTCCAGTTTTCAAAATAGAGATAAAAATATGTACCTTATGAGATTGCACTGAGTATTAAAATAAAATGAAATGTATAGAAAACTCAGCCAAGGACCTTGGACATAGTTGATGCTTAATAATTGCAAGATTTGGCAGCTATTTCATTTTCTTTGTTTCCAACACTAACAGTATGATTCTATGGCAGGTGTTATGTAGATATGCTACGACACATTCATTCCCCCCAAGGAATTGGAGTCTACTATGGAGAGTACACACTTGTGTGTGTGTGTGTGTGTGTTCTTTTGCAAGATCCAGCTTTTTTTAAAAAAATGCCTATTATCTCCATTTTGTTATTAAGAATCTAACCTCAGAAGACAAATGGCTTTACCCGGTCTTTAGCTAAAATAAGATTTGTGAATCCTAACCTGAATAGGATATCATGGAAATTAACTGAGATGATATAGAGACTGGGCCATGATCATCCACAAGGCTGGAGAAAGCACAGACTGCTGGATCTTACCCTCAGGGGTTCTGATTTCATAGGTCTGGGTGGCACTCAGGAATCTGTATTTCTTAACAACTGACGAGTGATGTTGACGTGGCTAACCTAGGGCCCACACTTAGAAAAGCACTGCTTTAGATCAATGTGGCTGTCGAGGGCTCGCTTTCCGCGACAAGGGTACATGGGAGACCATCCTGTCCTCTCTGAGGCACCAGCTGTCGGAACCGCCCTCCAAGAGGGGTAATGATGCGCACTTAACCAGCTAATGTCTCCGGGGCTGAGCGAGAAGGTGAAGTGTCTCGACCTGGCCCGACATCCAACCCAGCCCACCATCACTGGGAGATCACTCACCCGTGAAGGTGCAATAATCTCAACTTTATTGTGTCAGGGACAAGGTTATATAGTGATAGGAGGGACTAAGAAGAGACAGTTGCAAGAACCAATAAGGAGCAGTTACGTCACTATCACTAAGGAGCCTAGGCAGATTCCAGATTAAACCATTAGGAGAGACTAAGGTCAAAAACCCGCGAGTCAAAAGCCCATGAAGGCCAATCCAGCCAGGTCACATATATGGAAATCCTAACCCACGAGGCCGCCTCAGCCAACACCCAATAATGGCTGCGTCCCAAGGGAGGTAAAAGGTCCCAACATGTGGCTTTTTTTATTTATTAATAACTGGATCGTGAATAATGCTAATGTTTATTGTGTTTTAATGATTAACTGGAGGGATGTGCACAAGTAGAAGACATACTACTGGCTCTAGCACCCTGGGCTGGACTCATTTTACAGTCTCACATTATTGTTTTGTTTGTTTTGTTTTGTTTGTTTTGTTTTGTTTGGGGAGGGGACCAGGGATTGAACTCAAGGGCACTCAACCACTGAGCCACATCCCCAGCCCTATTTTGTATTTTATTTAGAGACAGGGTCTCATTGAGTTGCTTAGCACCTCGCTTTTGCTGAGGCTGGTTTTGAACTCATGATCCTCCTGCCTCAGCCTTCCTAGCAGCTGGGATTACAGGTGTGTATGTCACTGTACCCGGCACATTATTGTTAATGCAATGTTGATTTGACTTGTCCTCATGTAGCTCTGGTCTCACTGGAGAGAAATAAGGAATGTGTTAGAATGAGTTAGAATTATATTATTCATTGGAATAAGATTTGGGCTTCTTCCAGTTTTATTTATTGTTTCTTGGTACTCAGGCCTATGATTCCTAAAGGACTTCTGATTTTCTTTGCTCTTAACCTTTGATGTCCTTAGTATATCCTCAATGTGTCCACTCTCCATTTCTCTGTTCTTATGGCCATGTTTCGCAGTCATCTTTAAAGGCCCCAGATTGGGTGGGATTTATTTTACTGAGAGAGAACGGACATGTCTGTAAATAGAGCCAGATGTCTCCAACATCGAAAATGGCCTGCCTTGGCCCTGGGAACTATAAGACCTCAGAAAGCTCCTCCTGGGACTGCTGTTTACATTATTCAGATTCCCATTGCTGAGGAATATTCTTGTGTCTAGAAGATCGCAACCAATTGCCATGCTTGGGGGAGCTGTGTTTTGGGGACTTAACTCCAGTCACTCCAAGGGCGCAACATTTCTGTGATCATGATACATTTTCGAGTAAGTGTTTCTGTTTGAAAGAGGAAGACCTGCAGCCATCCTGAGTCCCTCAGACCACAGGGCAGGGAGAGCTCATCTCAACCTCTCCTAAACTATCACATGCTCTTTTCAAAATGAAACACTGCTCTGGAATCACCTGCCAGTGTTTGGGGGCATGAGGCTTGACATGTTTCTACATCTAGACCCCCTTTTCTCTGTTAGGGTCTCAAACTAGTGTTCCAAGTTCAGCCTGTGTGATAAGTTTAAAAAAGGGGAGAAAATTGAGTTTGTAATTAGAATTGGAGAGAGGGGGGCATGGGAGTAGAGACGGGGGGGGGGAGAGAGAATGAATTTACATCTTAAAAAACTGGATTTCCAGCCTCATAAAACAAAAAGTCAGATTGGCAGCCCTGTCCTCAGTGGATGAAGTCCACATGGAAGGAGCTAAGCCACCACGGCCACCTCCTTTGCACAGATCCACACTGGCTTGTCTCACTCCTGTTACCTGCTTGGCTCCTTAACGTGTTTGAATTAGTGACCTATTTTTGGTCTTCTTGACAGGTTCACAGGCTTGGGAGCTGGAAAGGTCTTTTAGAGCAGAGATTTCAAATTTTCCTGTGTGTTAAAATTACCTGGTAGCTTCCACCAAGCCCAGTACCTGGGCTGCACCCAGTGCCAATTAAGTAAGAATCTCTGGGGTAAGACCCAGCCAGCAGTATTTTTTTTCCCTTATTCCCCTTGATGATTTCAGTGTGCAGACATATTTGAGAACCAGGACCTTAGAGGAGAGAATGCCTCAAAATTTTTCATGCATATGAATTGCCTGGGGATCTTGTTAAAACAGGATTCAGTAGGTCTGGGGTGGGGCCTGAGGTACTGCCTGTCTTAAAAAGCTAACACTAGGGGTCCCACATTTGACATAACAAAGCCTTAGAGATCCTTTGGTCTGGTCAGGTTCATGGGTTTAAAGGGTGTGAGAGTAATGCTTTGCTTGTTAAAAGTCTAAGCTTAGAAGGAATTATATACATTTTTTAGAATTCACTTTTTAAAAAAAATCAGTCTTAATTTATTGGTCACTCAAATACTACTGATCCATTGATAAAAAGTTTATATATGCACAATATAATCAAATTTATTTATAGTTTACATTTTGCCCAAGTTCAGTTCTTTAAAAATGCTTTTTTCATAAATTTCATTTTTTTTAATTACATAGATACTTTTAGCCAGTATTGAGGTATAATTGACATAGAAAAAGTTGTAGATATTTAATGTATTCAAACATAATGTGCTTGAAGACAATTAGCACGCGTGAAATCATCGTCACAATCAATGACACAAATTTATTCATCACCTCCAAAGATCTCTCCTTCCTCATTTTTATTTTATTTTTTGTTTGTGTTGTTTTGCTTTTCCCTTTATGGTGAGAGCACTTAACATAATATGTATCATTTCAGCAAAATTTTAAGAAAAATATTCAATATCCCCAGCAATCAAGGAAACACAAATCAAAATTACATTGAGATTTCATCACACTCTAGTTAGAATGGCAATCATCAAGAATACAGACAATAATAAATGCTGATGAGAATGTAGAGAAAAGGGCACACTCATCCATTGTTGGTGGGATTGCCAATTAGTACAACCACTTTGGAAAGCATTATGGAGATTTCCCCCAAAAGAATAGCAATGGAAACACCATATGTTCCAGCTATTACATTCCTTGGTAATTATCCAAAAGAACTAGAGCTAAAATCATTATACCATAGTGATACAGACACAACAATGTCTATAGCAGTGGAATTCACAATAGTCAAGTTATGGAACCAGCCCAGGTGCCTATCCACAGATGAATGGATAAAGAAAATATGGTCTACTTATACAATGGAGTTTTACTGAGTCATAAAGAAGAATAAAATTATGGCATTTGCTGGAAAATGGATGAAACTAGAACATGTCATGCTAAGTGAAACAAGCCCAGACTCAGTGATGCAAAGGTTGGATGTTTTCTCTTATGTAAGGAAGTGAGAGTAAAATAAGGAGGGGAGGAAGGGTGAAGAAATCTTCATGGAAATAGAATGGAGATCAGTGGAGTAGAGGAAGGGGATTGAGGGGTCAGGAGGAGAGACTGGAAAAGGGAGGAACTGCGGAATGAAATTGACCAAATTATGCTATGTACACTTATGAATATAACATAGTGACTTCCACCTTTATGTATATCTATAAAGCAGAAAATAAATAGAAGAAAGATGAGTATCACAGAGACAGAGTAACAGGGATAGAGTGGAGGGGGAGGGAACGTAAAAGTGCTGGGGATTGAAATAGAGCAAATTATATTCCATGCATGTCTGAATAGACAAAATGAAGCCCACTGTTATGTATAACCATAGTACACTGCTTTAAACATTTTTTAAAAACATAAAAGAGGTTAAGGATAATATTATGTAATGAATAATTATATAGTCACCGGCAACTGAGAAATCCAGTGTCAAATCCAAACTGCCATGCCTGTCTGGCTAATCTCAGGTAAGTTATTTACTTCTTTTAGGCTAGGTCTTCTTATCTATAAACTGGGGACTAGTTAACTGAGGAACATGTTAACTATTTTAAAATTTGTGAAGATTAAATGAGTGAAGGTTGAAGAAATGCTTCACACAGATTCCAGTACTCTATAAATAATAACTATTAGTGCATTCAGAAGGTACTTGGGTACAGAGCATCTCCCCTCTGTACAGGCTGTCCTCTCTGGCTTCTCTTCCACTTGAACTTGAACCCTCCTGGTTACAGGGCATGCACAGCCTAAAGGCTCTGTTCATTTTGGTCTCAGGCAGTACTACTGATGGCTAACATGTTCTTTCTTATGATGGAACTTCCCTGTAAGTAGTCTCATAGATTAAACTTAGATCCAAAATTTGTGCAAACTATGGTAACAGAACACATGGAAGATTACACACTCTTCTTCCCAAAGTTACAGTCAAACTAACATAACTAATTTACAGAATCTTCTGTTTTTCTGTTCTGGACAAATGCTGCATGATCTTGCTTATATGTAGAATCCATCATAATCAAACACTTAGAAGGAGAAGGTAAAATGGTGATTCCCAGAGGCTTGGGGATGGAGGGAATGAGAAGGTGTTGGTCAGAAAGTACAAAGTTCCAATGATGTAGCTGGGCGCCGTGGTGCACACCTATTATCCCAGCAGCTCTGGAGGCTAAGGCAGGAGAATCAAAAGTTTGAAACCAGTCTGGGCAACTTAGCAAGATCCTGTCTTAAAACAACAACAACAACAACAACAAAATAGGGCTGGAATGTGGCTAGGTGGTAGAGCACCCCTGGGTACAAAAAAAAAAAAAAAAAAACCCTAAATTTCAAAGTTTGAGTCACACAGATAAATAAATTCTAGAGATCTTCTACTGTACATATAAGGTATAGATCAATAATACTAAAGAATTTACTTTTGAAATGATAAATTATAATGGTGTCAAGGATATTTCTGTAAGAAAGTAGTTCCCCCCTACCCCCACCCCACTGATATATATTCTAATAAATCTTCTTGACCAATGGAGAAAGAGGTATGTCTCCTGCCTACAGGACATTATTTCCCCCAGGTGAGACCCATTGGATTCCCATCTTTAGTGGTGGTGAGTGGGGTGGGGAATAGAAAACAGATTCTGAGCCTTCCTCCCCATTAAAGCTCAAGATCACCTAATGCACAGAAAAAATAGTTCTACTTTTCTTGATAAGTGGTCCAAAACCTAGAGAGATTTCTTTGTTTGATTGAGTCTGAAGTCTTGTGTCAGCCTCTGCTTTTAAGTAATAATGAAGTAGTCAGCCAGGGCTAATTGCCTAGTTAGACGATTGGACTGAAGGGGTGACTCTCTGAACAGTTTTTTTTTGTTTTGTTTTGTTTTTTAACTTAAGGTCTGAAACTGGAGGATTGATGAAGAAACATTTCCTGGGCCAAACATTTCCTTTTGGGCTGACCATTTTTCGGAACTGATAAAGCCACTGGGGTGAACGCTCAGTCTTCTAACATTGTGCTTCTCGGCTTTACCAAGGACTCTCCTGAGAGTCTAATGAGTGTCTCCTGCCAGGCCCCACTTCCAAAGATTCCGAGTCAGTAGATCTGGGGTGGGACCCAGGAAGTGACATTATTTTTTTTTTAATATATTCTTTTAGTTGTTGACGGACCTTTATTTTATTCATTTATTTATATGCAGGGCTGAAAATTGAACCCAGGCCCTCACACATGCGAGGCAAATGCTCTACCACTGAGCCACAACCCCAGCCCAGAAAGTGACATTATTAAGAAAATTCATCCTAGTGATTTTGATGCAGGCAGAGGGCCAAATGTAGAGAAAAAAGAATATGGAGCTTCATGTCCTTTTTTCTCTCTCTACAAGGATACTGGCCATATTCTTTTGAAGAAAATCCTGTAGCCTAGGAATCACTTGAAGCCAACACTGTGCCAGCCCAGAAGGAAGCTCTTTGTTAAATATGACAAAGATCTTATGAGGTCCCTTTTGCTACCAGGACATGCAACTTGCTTGGAACCCCCATTCTCAGTGATTGTAGCCACTTTTTCTTTTTTCCTTTTTAGCGCAGAGCAATCATGAGTCTTTCCTAAGGTGCATATTACAGAAAGATGTGAAATGGGGCAGAATCTCTATTGCTAGTTATTTAGTTTTCATTATAGCAGTATTTAGCAATTTTTAAAAAGTTGAATTAATAAAGACTTCTTTGGATTACCATAAAAGCCTCACTCTCTGCTGTACCACGTTAGATTCTGATACAACTTTGGAGAATTCCCTTCTTTCACTAAATGTCATTAAATACAGGGACCAAATTCTGTTTTCTATGCTTTTCTACTAATGATATTTGAGGCACAGCATTCTTGAAAATATGTACTATGAAAATAATAAATATACATAAATATTTCTTAACTCATCTTAATGTTGAATATGTTAACACTTACTTCTCCTGCACTGGAGAAATATTGTGATCTATGGTTATAAACCCCTTCGCCTATCAGGCATTCTCCCCTTCTTGTGCCCCTCCATGGAGACACTAGCAATGCAAAGGCTAGGAAGGACCTCACAGAAGGAGGCAGCTGGGCACAAGCCAGTTGCCAAGGGAAGCCCAGGGCATGAAGCTACTGTGCATTCAAATGGGTCTGTCCAGGCTGGAGTTTCATCCCGTCTGACAGACTCCTAAAGGGAACTCAGGTGTATAAACTTCAGCAACTTGCTAGCTCTTCCCCAGCTGAATGTCAAATCATTTGATCCAAGGGAAAGATGCTGAAATTGCCCTGTCTGGCAACTAAGTAACAACCTGGCCTTTGTGATCAAGAAGAATCTTTCATGTGCTACAGAAAGTAAATGTACAAACTGGGATGAGGATATTGATGGTGATGGTACTTTCAAGCTTCAGGCAGTGCCATTAATTAAAAGATTGCAACGTGTCCAGCACCTGCATCATTCTGTTTTAACCCTTGCACCAATCTTGAGGCATGTGTGCGTCATATATTTTTTTGTTTGTGTGTTTGTTTCCCCATTTTACACGATGAGCATGTGGCTTTAAAGCTGTTTATTAATCTTCGCATAGTGATGCAAGTTGTACGTGGCCTGGGTTTGAATCCTTTTTATAAGCTGTCATTTATCAGGACCTTTAATTGTTAAACTAGACTACAATTCAGGGGCTAATATATCTTTTCTTTTTTTTTCTTCATTTGTTTTTTTTGAGACAGGGTCTTGCAGTGTTACTCAGGCTGGCCTTGAACTCACAATCCTCCCACCTCAGCCTCCCAAGCAGCTGTGATTAGCATGTACCACCACACCAGGCTTATTCTTGATTTTTGTAAAGAATGGGAGCTGAAGTGGTCCTTTCAGAAATTCAACTATTTTCCCATCTATATATGGCCAAGAAAGGAGGGACTCAGAAAATATTTGTTATTATTATTAATGCTAATGCAGCTACCCTCAAGACCTGGGATAGTATCTAGAAAGCAGTAAATGTGCAACTAATATTTTCTGCAAGAATGGGCATCAATTGTAATGGATGTGATCTTGGAGACAGCATTTATTTTCCTAGCGTCCAGTTTTTCTATTTTTGAAATAAGCAAGAGTAGTCTAGATGTTTCAGGAGGCCCGTCCATGTTAAAATTTCATGAACTCTAGAGCAGGAATTTTTCACCTGAAGTCTGAAGACAAGTCCACATACTTTTTGTAACACTATGCAGAATATTTTTAAAAAATGTATTTATTTTGGCATGATATCCATATAGTAAAATTGACTCCTATTATACAGTTCAATGAATTTCATTAACTATATAGTCATGTAACCACCACTATAATCAAGATGCATAATATTTCAATTATTGAAAAAATTTCTCCTATGCATCTTTGTGTCATCCCCCAACCACAGACTTTGGCAATCATGGATATTCTGTTTCTGTACTTTTGCCTTTCCAGAATATCATATAAATAGAGTGATACAGGATGTGGCATTTCCAACATGGCTTCATCCACTCAGATTCATTTTGATATCTATACACCCTGTTTGTGTATCAGTAGATTATTCCTTTTTATTGCTGAACAAATATTCCATTGCATGGATATTCCACAATTTATAACTAGTCCTCAGCTGATGGACATTTTTTTTTAATGGGAGGAATTTACGAATGAACCTATTATAAATATTGCATGTAGATTTTTGTGGGAGAATATTTCTTAATTTCTCTTATTTAAATGTTGTGCAGAATTAAGTAAATTATTGGGGGCTAAACATATGCATATCTTGTTCTGGAAAGATACCTTTTGTTAAATTCCCAAAATGATCCAGTCCTCACAGAAGGTTAAAACCCACTGATCTTGTGGCTGCTTCCTCTGACTTGTGCTGAGTTCCTTAAGGTCAGTGGCCTGGTATTTCAAGTGCCTTATTAACAAATTGAGAGGTAGGCTGGTTTAGTAGAGTAGCCATTGGATTAGCATAGACATGCTTCCCCACTGGAGCCTAGTCTTTCACAGTATGTTATTGCCAGTCTTCTTTCCAGGACTTTGGCAACCCTGCCCATTGGCAACCAGTTTGATGACTACTCCATTTCTCCATCCTGTGTTTCCTAGGCAACGCAATGCAAGCTTCCTCTCCAGCCTCCCACCCCTTCGGAGCTCTGGCTCAGACACTGATCTCAGCTCCTCCCAGGATCCGTCATTCATGCCTGCCCCACTTCCTGCAGAGGCACAGTGCTTGCCGCTCCTTACCCAATTGCTCTCATTTCTGCTCATTTGCTCCCTTGTCTGCACCTGGGACAAAGCATGCCAGGGACGATGTTTACCAAGATATGGAAAATGAGAACAGGGACACTGCATTTCTGGTCTTGGTTTTGCACATAGAACCTGGACAAATCACTTCAGCTTTTCTTGTTTAAAACATTGAGTGACTTCCCAATGTTTTGGGAATACAAAGACAGTCTTCAAAAGATCCATACAGCTTTAGATAGACTTGTCTTCAACTATATTCCCTCTGCTGTGTGCTCTAACCCCACCCACTTACTTTCAACCCTTCCACTCGTCCTAACATCTCTATTGGACCTTAGCTTTTTGTTTGTACTTTTTAGATATACATGATAGTAGGATTATTTTGACATACTATACATACATGCAGTATAACTTCCCATTCTTGTGGTTGTACATGATGTGGAGTTATACTGATCATATGTTCGTATATGAACAAAGGAAAGTTATGTACAATTCATCCTACTGCCTTTCCTATTCTCATTCCCCTCCCTTCCCTTCATTCTCCTTTGTCTAATCCAATGAATTTCTATTCTTCCCTTCCTCCCCTCCCTGCTTGTTTTGAGTTAGCTTCTGCATATCAGAGAGAACATTTGGCATTTAGTTTTTCAGGATTGGCTTATTTCTCTTAGCATGATATTTTCCAGTTCCATCCATTTACCCAACAAATAAGATTTTCATTCTTCTTTATGTCTGGATAATATTCTATTGTGTGTGTATATATACCACATTTTTTAATCCACTCATCTGTTGAAGGGCACCTAGCTTCCTTCCATAGCTTAGCTATTGTGAATTGAGCTGCTATGAACATTGATGTGGCTCTATCAGTAGAGTATGTTTATTTTAAGTCCTTTGGGGATATGCTGAATAGTAGGATAACTGGGTCAAGTGGTGGCTCCATTCCAAGTTTTCTGAGGAATCTCCATACTGCTTTGCAGAGTGGTTGCACAAATTTGATTTCCCACCAGCAATGTACGAGTGTGTCTTTTCCCCCCACATCCTCTCCAACATTGATTATTATTTGTATTCTTGATGATTGCCATCCTGATTGGAACGAGATGACATCTGGGTAGTTTAAATTTGCATTTCTTTAAGAGATGTTGAACATTTTTTCATAAAGTTTTTAACCATTTATATTTCTTCTTCTGTAAAGTGCCTGTCCAGTTCTTTTGCCCATTTATTGATTGAGTTATTTGTTTTCTTGGTTGTTAAGTTTTTGAATTCTTTATATATCCTGGAGATTAATGCTCAATTTGAGGTGCAGGTGGCAAAGATTTTCTCCCATTCTGTAGGCTCTCTCTTCATGTTCTTGATTGTTTCCTTTGCTGTGAAGAAGTTTTTAGTTTGATACCATCTCATTTATTGATTCTTGATCTTGCTTCCTGCACTTTAGGAGTCTTGTTGAGAAATTCAGTTCCTTTATTGGGCCTTATCTTTAAAAGCTTACTTTGTGTGAAATGTTGCAACAACCACAACTGTTATCATTTAATGCCTGCTCTTTGTTCTGCTCTCAGTGCATATAGCACTTTCTCAGGGAAGTTCTCCCTGACCCTACTGTGCACTTTCAAACTTCCATGTTCCTCTGCTTCATAGGACTATCTTGGTAGAGAAGTTACATTTGTTTATTTGAATAAATATTTGGTTAATGTCTATTTCTCTCACAAGACTGTAAACTCCATGAAAGCAGGGGCTTGAGGCTTGAATTGATTCATATGAAAAAAAAAAAAAATATATATATATATATATATATATATATATATTCTCACACACACACACACACACGCACACGCAGTGGTGAGTGGCATATAGTTTGATAAATATTTGTTAGTTATTTGAAATAAGATGCCAATAATCACTGTGTGACCACACTGTTCTAATGTAAATATTCAAGGTAGTTTGGCTCTGGAGTCCACGCTGTTGACCACTTCTTGCCCGTCTGCCCTGCAGACCTCACCAGGTAGTCTTGCAATAAAGGATGTATAAGCTGAGTAACAAGAGCTTTGTTGGATTATTCTAGTTGAAACCTCCCTTGGGCTTTTTAATGGTACTACTGCTGCCTGATAGAGCTCTTTGCCTTGGCATATGAACTTGGGTCTCTAACTTGTGTTTCCTTCCAGATAATTCTTCAGGGACTTAGGAGTGCAGAACTCCCACACAGATATGCAGCAGCTGGGGAAATTGGTAGACACTGGATTCTCTACTGCCTACTGCAGTGGACTCCAATAGCTCTCCCTCAGACTAGTGTTTTTGGAAGATAGCATGGAGGCTTTGGACATAAACAGTGGGCCTTTGGCTCTGAGGTTCCCTAACATTCAACTGGGCTAATTAAATACTGCTAAGTGGAGTTTTGAAGAAGCTTCCCTAAGAATAGTTTAGCCAGAGAAGCAGAACAATAAGGTCCTGCCTTCCAGTAGAGGACAGAGAAATAAGGTGAAGTTTCAGGCTGCACCTTTCCCAGCAAAGTGAGAAGGTGGGTCTAAGATCAAAGAATCTTTAGTGAGATAGTCAAATTCTACACTTATATAACTTCTTTATCCTCAGTCATACTGGTTCCTCTATGACACATAGGAACCAGCCCCTGAGTAGTAAAGGATTCCTTAAATAACCTCATTTATTCATCTGGCATTTACTAAATATGTGGAAGAAAGATCAAGATCCCACTAAGACAGATCATGGTTCTTGAGCACCTCTCCCAGTTGTAGATCAAGAAAACTATTTTCTTGAATTACTTCTGTATGCCCAGCAGATTGCTCAGAATTTTCTTTTACCTATTATCTCATATTAAAACTACATCAAACTTCAACACTGTCATGCTTTACAGATAAGGGAACTGAGGGTGGCACTGAGTCAGTCACTTGACCAGGGTCACAAAGAATGTAACTTGCAAAGCCTGGGCTCATACCGAAGTGACTGTGATCCTAAGCCCATCCATGGACTAGCCAGTCACTCTGTAGGCATCAAAATTCATTGCCTAACCTTATTAAGCTTCAGTTTCCTCTGTGAAGTGGGATAAAACGATTACCTTGGCTTAAGGTGGTTGCAGGAAGTGAAGAATCACTTAATGCAAAGTGTTGATCATGATGCCTGGCACACTGTCTCAGAATAGATTAGCTGCTCTTTTACTCCATCCCATGCATTTCTATCATCTCACCAACACTGTCACCCTCACTACTTGCCAAGAGACATATATGCAAAGTACTATAGTGGTTCAAAGGAGGAGAAAGTCACTTCCACCAGAGGGATAGTGGAGGGTGATGTGAGGATGAATGTAAAGCATCAACTTTTGAACTTGACTTCAGAGGAGAACATATATGTGGGGATTTGGAGTCAGGGAGATATTCTAATAGAAGAAACTGAGTGAAAGTAAAGAGTTAGAAGAACAGTAGTAGTGACTTTGAATCAGGAACAGGCCACATTGGCTGATTGATATATACCTAAGAGGAGATGAAGGGTAGAAAGATGCCTAACTGTGATAGTTTTGAGAACCAGTTTGAGTGCAGCTTTAATTTCCAGGAAGAAGGAAAATATTGAATGTTTTTAAGCAGGAGCATGACATGAGCAGAGCTGTGCTCCAGAAAGATTGGGCAGGCTATGTATACCCACTGAAGCTGGAGGGCATGTGAGGAAGTTTTAAGACTTGAGACTTGGGAGGGTCCAGCTCATGGCAGGCCTGACGTAGCACAATACTGGGCTCAGTTAGCAAGAACTGTTTTACCTTTGATGAAGGAAAAAGAATCTGTGACCTCTGAACAGACCTGATGGAATGCATAGGACTTAACAGGTCTGGCAAGGGGCATCTTACTTGTGATGGTTCTTGAATAACAGACCCTTACTTATCTTTATGCACTTGAATTCTGTGAATGTATTGGAATTCCATGGGATTCTCAGAATTTGAATTGTGAGTTTATTGAAGATAAAGATTTGTATGATGTTGCACTGCTTGATTCTGCCTATTCAACAGGCAGGGGAGTGAGTGTTGAATATGTGACTCTCCACTTGGCTCTTTTTTTAAAATATTTTTTTTTAGTTTTAGATGGACAGAATACCTTTATTTTATTTTTATGTGGTGCTGAGGATGGAACCCAGTACCTCACACATACTAGGCAGACGTTCTGCCACTGAGCTATAGCCCCAGCCTCCTTCACTTGGCTCTTGAGGAAACCGAGGGAGAGATAGAATGGGAATATCTCAAGTCTGCATCATTACTAGCAGATGTAACTGGAACCCAGAACTTTCCATGTCTCCAGTCTCATGACTTAAACACTTCTTCATTTACCCTTTTGTAAAAGGTGCTTTACAAAGTGTACACAATTTCATGATTTAGAATCCTACTTGCATTTTCTTTCTTTCTTTCTTTTTTTTATTTTGCTTTAAGTTTTTCCTAAAAGTGAAGGTGTGCATTTTTCCTTTTAAGTCATCATGGAGAGAGAATGTGGCTTTGTGTCCTCTGAGAGTTGATTTTCCTCCCAGGAGCCCCATGCTCTGATTCTGATGTGAGATAATGGAGCTCAGCCTTGGGAGATATGAAAGGTACCAATTGTTTTGTTCTCCATGAATTCAGAGGCAGCTATTGTTTATTTCCTTTCTTTTTGTTCCTTCTTATTTTCTTTCTCCTTTTAGGACCTTCTTTTCCTTATTGAAAGGAAGCTAAAGGGTGGGAGGTAGAAGAGGGAACTTGGGTTAATATATGGCTCAAAAGCCTTAAATGGTTTCAAGAAAAAAATAAAATAACACACGAATGTAACTTTTTATTGTTCTCAGCTGCTTCTGCCTCCCACGGCTGGGCTACTCTTTCCGTCATCCAATATGTATAATATCAATTGTGGTGCAGATCAAACACTTCTCTTTTCTCTGGGCTGAATGGTCAATCAATCTTGAAGAAGGAGCATTGGCATCAAAGAAGTCTATTGTCACACCCTCTTTCTGTCCTTCCTCTCCCCTTCAGGGGGACAAAAAGGTTGAATTGCAAAAAAGACCCTTTCATCTCAAATTGGTCTCTTTCTATTAGTGTCTTGGCTCTCAGGGGAAAAAAAAATATAGCAGTATATTATAAATAGCATTGTTGAGGACACTAAATGTTAATTAATAAGATTTGGTATTTGAAGAATGCTATGTTCTTTGCTTTTTCAGATGGCAACATATATTGTTGCTGGGTTTCCAATGATTACATTGAGGAGCTGTTTTGTTATAGTGTATAAGTCATAACTGCTTGAAGGATGTGCTGGGGTCAAGGTGTGATCTCTGTACAGTTCCGTGTCCTCACTTGGGATGAGTCTGAAGTCCTGGTTTTGCTCACGTTTCAGAGATGGTTAGGTTGGCAGTGCCCATATCATGATCCCTGAGCCCTTCGGAGACTGCCCTAATGAACAGTTATGACAGTGACATATTCAGTCACACATCCTGGGCCCAGGAATTTTTCAGATAGTTCTGCCTTCCTCACGGGAGGTCTACATAGAAAGCCAAATTCTGAGAAGCTTAATTTGTTTGTTTGCTTGGATTTGCCATCACAAGCTTAGTGAGTAAGAATTTGGAGTCTCGAACCAGACAGATTTTGTGTATTAGCTACCTATCGCAGCATAACAAATTACTCTACAACTTAGTAACTTACAACAACAATAATTATTATGTCTCATGGCTCTGTGGCCCAGGAATTCAGGCAGAACACAGAAAAGATGGTTTATCTCTGCCCCACAGCATCTGAGATTTAGCTGCAAGACTTGAAAACTGGAGCTGGGGTTGTGGCTCTGTGATAGAGCTCTTGCCTACCACATGTGAGGCACTGCGTTCGATCCCCAGTACCACATATAAATAAATAAATAGATAAACAAAATTAAGGTATTGTGTCCATCTACAACTAAAAATATTTTAAAAACAACAACAAAAACTTGAAAACTGGAGGCTGGAGTCATGGAAAGGCCCATTTACTCCATAGGGGCTTTGTCGGAGCTGTCAGCCACAACACCTGCACGTGGCCTCTCCATGTGGCCTGTGCTTCCTCCCAATATGGCAACTGGCTTCAAAGATCAGCATGGCTGAAGATATAGCAAAGACCATGACATTATGATGCCTTTGAAAAGTTATGTCACAAACAGAAGGGCAATGTTCAGGATGGAGTTAGAGAGGGCAAGAGAGGGACGGCAGAAATGAAGAGCAAAGGTGGCCATGTTTGTCTAATGTTGCTTCACAGAGACAACTAAAGAACAAAATTGCAGGCTTCCTCCCTTTTCAAATCTGTGTATTTGTGTCAAAACGAATATATGTCAGGAAGTGATAAATTATTCATGATAAATTATTCAACTAGTATCCTTCCTGCATTCTGGGTTCACAACTACAGTCAAACTAACAGTACCTGAACTTGCTGGGCCCAAACATTTTTGTAAGCATAATCTGATTTAACTTTCACCACAGCTCAATGAACTCAGTGTTATAGTTTTTCATTCTCCACCCCCAAGGATCAGAGCTTAGAAGGTGTGGAAATCTCCCAGGTTGCCATGAATAAACCACTGATGAGAAGGTTCACTTTTAAAGTTTCAGAGTCCTGGGGGATGGGGTGTAGCTCAGTCACAGAGTGTGCACAGAATACACGAGGCCCTGGGTTCAATCCACAAAAACAAAAGCAAAAAGATGTGAAATGTGAAGACTATATTCATTCTAGGACATTCCCTATTTTAGTTTCAGGGAGCACTTCTATGGTGGCTCTATTCAGTGTCTGTGGACATATAAGGAACTTTTTGATGGGTTGGATTCAGTATTCCTATCACCATTATCTAACATAACATTTATTTTTTTCTGCCAGACTTTCATTTGCTTACTCATGTCATTATTCTTCCAAAGCCACCCCCAACCAAAAATGGTACAAAATAAGAAAAAGTACTTCAACAGATCCATATTTCTAAGCAAATGTCACTTCTTAAAAAAATAGCATAAGTGTTCTTTTTAAATAAATATAAAAATTTTCTCAATTCTTATGTTTTTTTAATGTTTTGATGAAATATGTCACTCACTGTATCATTCACCCATTTAAAAGTGTTCAATTCAATGACTTTTAGTATATTCATGGTATATGTACCCATTACCATCATCTAATTTAAGTGCAGTTTTCTCCCCCCACCATATGAAATCCTCTACTCATTCACTGTCTCTCCCCAACACCCTCCTACTATCTCCACTCCTACAACCACATATCTACCTTCTGTCTCTATTGATTTGACTATTCTGGCCACAGTGAAATCATACAATATGGGGTGCTTTGTGACTGTCTCTTCTCATTTAGTATGATTTTTTTTAAAGATTTATCCATATTACTACGTGTATAAATAGTACTCCATTCCTATTTCACAGCCAGATAATATCCTACTATGTGGACATTTTGTCTATATGTTTAACATTTGATGGACATCAGGGCTGCTCCCACATTTTAGCTGTGATGACTAGTGTTGCTATGAACCTTCTTAGGCAAGTTGTCATGGGGACAGAAGTCCGGTTGTGTAAAACCTAGTAGATAGTGAAGGAATCTGGAATTTATTCCAAATAAAGTTGGAAGCCGGGAGTGGGAAATGAATAAATGCTCTCGAAAATAACAACTAAGCAGGATTTGGGGTCTTTTCCCATGCTTTTATTTTATTTTTTTGTTTTCATTTTGCTCAAGGATTCATAATGAGATAGTAGTGTAGTTAAGACTAACACCCAGTTCTCTATACTCCCAGGTCAGAGCTCTTCCCATGAAGCAAAGGAGATAAGCAGTCTTCATTTTTGAACTGTAAGGATTCCAGCTAGTCATTAATATAGCTGACCTTTTTCTGAATCCACCTTGTTTAATAATCCCTAAGACAGTTTTTTGACATTTGGCATGAAAATCAAGGAAAAGAAACTCTAGGAAGAAGCTAATCAAAGTCTGGTTCAGACCAGTAGTTTTTGTGAGTGTCACCTGGGAATGTGTTAGAAATGCAGAATCTCAGGCCTCACCTCAAAGCTACTGAAGTCAAGTCTGTATTTTAACAAGACCCAGGTAATATGTATGCATGTTAAAGCTTCCAGAAGCACTGATCTGGTTTATCCAAATATCATCAGAAGCCATTAAATGATTCAGATGGTTTTTGATGGGCTTTTATGAGTCAGAAGACTAATGATGTTGTCATCATTAAATTCTTATTATAGCATCATCTTGATTCCTTTCTTTCTCTGAGGCCCAGTAAGTCTTCATCCCCAAAGTCCTATGGAGTCTTCTTTAAGAGCAGCATGGATCCTTCCCTTTCCATTTCTATAGACACCACCTTTGTCTTGACCATCACTAAGCTATAACTGGACTACTGCAGCCATATTGAAACTTATCTTTCCCCCAACTTCATGCTCCTCCATTTGTCAAAAGCTCTCTGACTTTCCAACTTCTCTGGCTTTTAAATAGAATTCACATTCCCAGCTGTGAGTTGGTAGGCCTTTTGCCCTTCAAGCTCCAAAGCACTTTGCCCAAAGGATTTGATGCAGGTATGTTTTTATACCCATGCCTTTGTTCACACCCTCTAGTGCCCTTTCAAACCCATTCCACAGCCTTCAAGACTCTGCAGAAATCCTACTTCATTGTGAATGTCAGATCTACCCAGTTGCCTCCCCTCATTCTCAAGCATGTATTGCTTGTGCCAGTTTTGGTCTTAGAGCATTATAATTCCAGGTGCACAAACAAGTCTTTTTGATTATGTTGCCAGCTCATAGAGGACAGAGACTGCATCTTTTCCCCTTTCCAATCTCTAGGACCTGACAAGGGATTGAGCACATAGTAGGTAGTCAGTGTACATTTTGCTTCCAAAGATGATGACATTGTGGAGTGATGCCCAGATTTGCAGGCACATTGTTCCTGTTAATTTATTTCCTCTAAGGGTCTATGCTACAGTTCAGCAATTATGTAAACAGCATTGTTTATAAAGCCAGCCGTGGGTAGGCAGCTCAGATCAGCTGGGTGGTAGGCTCTGGATGCACTCCAGAATTTCAGGCCAAATTAAAACTGTGAATCTTTATTTTAAGAGCCACTGTATTCTGAGGAACCAGGCTCTTTTCTGGATGTCAGAACAACAGGTATCCTTTCCCCTCTCCCTGCCACAGCACTCAAGACAGATGCATCTGAGCAGATGTGTGAGGCCCAGAGTCCCAGTTTTGTCTGCCTCACCTGAGCCTGGGGTCTCCCAGACACAAAATGCTACCCCTGACCTCAGATCTCTATTTAGTCACATTTGGCTATTTACGAAGGCTTCCCTCTTGAGGCTGTTGGCACTAGCATCTGCTGGTCAGTTGGCTCAGTATTTGGTAGGTTTATAGTATATGGTTCAGTTTTCCTATTCCTTAGCACTAAGCTGCAAAGATCCCAGTGAGCAGCAGTGCTGCCAGAAACCCTTTTGGGGTGCACATGAGCTCTTTGAACCTCATAAACCTTAAGGAAGCACAGAGAAAAGATGCCGTCCTTCTCTGTACATCTGGGGAAGTAGAAGCCCAGAAAGGGTTCTAAAGTGCCCCAATTCACAAAGCAGCTACCAGAGCTGGAACTACAGTCCAGGTTTTATAAACCTTGGGCTAAAATTCAGTGAATAGGCTTGGTGCAGCCTTACTGGTTACAAAAGGTAGGCAATGTTAGGATTTGAACCCATATGGTATTTTCCCGGGCCCACGCTCTTTATTTTTCATCATTGTGGCCTAGCAGACAGTCTACACTGATTCATGGAAAGAAGTATATTTTCTATTTCTATTGTAAGCCAGGTTTGCCAAAACTGAGAGCAATATCCTCTGTCACTGTGGTTCATGGCTTTCAATACTATGTTAGTCAGCTTTCTGTCACTATAATAAATACCTGAAATAATCAACTTACAAAGAGAAAAGGTTTATTTGGGCTTATATGTTTAGGAGTTCCAGTCCATGACTGACATTCCCTGTTGCTTTTAGGCTTGTGGCGAGACAATACATCAAAGTGGTAGTATATGACAGAGCAAAATCCCAAGGTCAAAAAAAAAAAAAGAAAAAGAAACTTAAAAACAAACAGAAACCTCATGCCCAGAAAGCAAAAAGGAGAGAAACAGGAAGGGACCAGAGCCCTTCAAGAGCATGTCATCCCCCCCCCAAAAAAAAAACCTAAATACTTCCTGCTAGGCCCCATCCTGTAAATGTCCAGTACCTCTCAATAACACCACCCTGGGAAGCAAGCCTTTATTTACCATGGAACTTTGGGGTACACTTAAGATCCAAGCTATTGCAAAACTCTATATGCTTTCTCACCAAAATCATCTCTTTAATAATTATTGTTCAATTCTGCTTACAACTAGAAAATAAATATCAACCTTACTTAGGTGCTAATTATCTTAACAACTCAATGAGACCAATATTGTAGGACATGCTAATGCATGTCCTGCAATAACTCTCTAGAATATGGATCACCCTTTTGCAAGGAGTTTTTTGACTTGCCTTTTTCAAAATGGTTCAATGCAGTTAAGTCTAAAAAAAAATTCTGTTTAATAACTAAGGACATCCATACATTTATGCCAAGAGTAAAGGCTAGGATTTGGAGGTGGCAATTTTTTCATGTTGAGGTTGCAGGATGCAGGATGCAGGATGAGTAAATTATGTTCTTTTGTCCAAATCAAGTCAGAGAAGTGAAGAGTCAATGAATATTTGAGAAAGTTCATGGAATGTTGGTAAACAGATAAATTCCTCATATTAGACTGCTAGGTGTGAATCACTACTTTACTACTTGACAGCTTTGTGAACTTGAGCAATTTAAATTTTCTGAGCCTCGGTTTTCTCATCTGTAAAATGGAGGTCATAATGGTACTTTCTGGTACTTTCACAAGGCTGAAACTATGACTAAATGAGAAGATGAGTGCAAAATCCTTAGTTCAAAGCCTGACGCATAGGAGATACTTTATAAAAACTATTACTATTATTATTGTTATCATTATCATTATTATTTACTACTATTACTACTTTATGCATCAATAATTCCTAAAGTCAAAAGAATAAGAAGTCCTCTTCATTTCTTGTAAATATTTACATTGTCCTTCTCTCATGACTGACTAATCCGTTTGGATTTACTAATTTCAGAATTCATTTGTATTTACTTAAGATAATGAAAGAAAAGAAAGATGATGGGGGAACCAGTCCTTAGACTAGATGATTTACACCAGGGTTTCTCAGCCTCAGAGTGGTTAGCATTTTTGCACTGATTGAGTCTGTGTCATGAGGGGCTGTCCCTTGTGTTGAAGGTTGTTCAGTGATATTCCCAGGCTCTACCCACTGTAATATGCTGAGAGCAACTTCCCTTCCAAGTTGTGCCAACCAAAAATATTTCTAGACATTGCCATATGTGCCCCAGAGGGGAATAAACTCCCCCATGGAGAAGCACTGATTATACAGTGCACCCTTCCTTGATGGGGACATGTGTGTGTGCCCAGGGGGTGGCCAACAGCAGGCATTGGATGTTTTTTTCCACAAAGAGCCAAATAATAAGTGTTTTAGGCTTTGTCTAGTTCTTCCATTGTAGCTTGAAAGCAGCCAAAGACAATACGTAAATAAATGTGCTCCAATAAAACTTCTTTAATGAGGGCTGGGGTTGTGGCTCAGTGGTAGAGCACTTGCCTCGCATGTGTGAGGCACTGTATTTGATTCTCAGCACTGCATATAAATAAAATAAAGGTCCATCAACAACTAAAAATATTTTTTGAAAATAAAAAAAACTTCATGAATGGACACTGAAACTTGAATTTCATATAATTTTCATGTCACTTAGTATCTTTATAATTTTTTAACCATTTAAAAATGTTGAAACTATACCATCAACCATACACAAATAGGCAGTTGGCTGCAAGTGGCTCTGGTCATAGTTTGTTGACATTTGAGCTAAGGATTACATGGAGCCATAACCTCATATATACATTCAGGGTAAACATGGGCATAACCAGGGATAAATATGGTCCTTCTCCTGAAAGCATCAAATTTTCATAAAAAAATTGGGACAAGAAATATATTTTATGAAAATAAACATTGCTATATTTTGGAGTAAAACCTAAATTCACATGAATTTTCAAGATAAAATATAATATTTTAAAATAATATCTTGCTTCCATGTGCTTCTTGATGCTCTGCCCCAGATTCCCAGAGGCCAGAGGCTATGCCAACAATATTTCTCCTCTGATTTTAGGCTACTTTGGCAGAAAAACTTGAGAAGTTTCCATTGTAGGTGAGAAACTACTCACATAAGAGCCTTCCTGACTTCTCAGCACTGATTGCTCTTACAGTGACCAACAGGGTCCCCAGCAGTATCCTAAGTGGCGTAGTGGTTATCTAGCTCATTTCATTCAGAGAATGCTTGTATAACATGATCCTTCAATCCACAGAGCTTCCTATAAATCCTTTTTGGAATTTCAAGTGTCTCCACATACTTGGGGTCCTCTTGTCAACTCAACAGCACATGCAACTACTCAGCACATTTACCCAGGAGATTAGCAAATGACCCAGGCCCGGCTCTCAGGAAGCTGAACATCTGTGATGTTGGGTTCAACTCATCTGAGATGACCCCCAACAAGCACACCAACTAGAGTGCTGTGGTGGCAAAAGGAACAATGGATTGGTTCCTTTAGTTTTGGGTTTTTTTCCCCCCCAGTGCCTCTTATGCCCTTTATCCTGAATGAGAAAGTTACCTCACTTTTTTAGATGAGTTTTCTCTTCCATCCAAAGTGCTTTTATAATTCAGAGGCTCCATCCAAGTTCCCCTGGGCAGAATGCCAGTCGATTAGAGCTGTCTGCCGTGGAGGGGGGAACAGGGAGTGAATGGCACAAGTGTTGGGTGCTGACATGCCTAGCTCAGTCATCTCTACAGTCCCTCCTGGTTGAAGAGGTGTATGGCTTATGACCCTGATTTCATGGTACTGATCCAATCCAAATAAGGAAGGATCATTGCAATATTCAAAAGTCAGAGGAAGATTACATAGTAGAGGATGGGAAAGGTTTTAAAAAAAAACATTACTAGTGAATTTTTTGAAGAATGCTGACATAATAAATAAATGACATTTATTATTCTCTAGAGATCAAAACTTAAGAGATCTGTATCCTTTTCATAATGTGACCTTTAACAGAGAAAAAATCTTAACATATTACTGGGCCATAATAGGCACCTGAATAATGGAAGTTCTCTTCCCTGTCTCTTTTTTTTTTAAAGAGAGAGTGAGAGAGGAGAGAGAGAGAGAGAGAGAGAGAGAGAGAGAGAGAGAGAGAGAGAATTTTTAATATTTATTTTTTAGATTTCGGCGGACACAACATCTTTGTTGGTATGTGGTGCTGAGGATCAAACCCGGGCCGCACGCATGCCAGGCGAGCGTGCTACCGCTTGAGCCACATCCCCAGCCCCTCTGTTGTTATTTCATAATATAAACACTTTATTCGTGAATTTTAATTATCCAGAGTAATAAGCTTTATTCTGACATATTTGTCTATGCACATAACATACTTCAATCATATTCACCTCTATTACCTTTCTTTACCCTCCCTTCTCGCCTCCCCTTGTTTGCCTTCTTCTTCTCTAATGGCCTTCTTTCTACTTCCATGTCATCTTTTTCCCCTTTGATTCCACATATGTGGGAAATCATGTAATACTTGTCTTTCTGAGTCTGGATTTTTGTTCACTTAACATTATAATCTCTAGTTCCATTCATTTTTTTGGCAAATGACATGATTTTGATATTCTTTATGATTGAATAATACTCCATTGTGAAAAATATATATACACACATACATAATTTTCACAATGGAGTATTTATACACACACACACACACACACACACACACACACATTTTCTTTATCCATTCCTCTGTTGAGAGGCACCTGGGCTGATTCTGTAACTTGGCTATTGTGAACTGTATGTGATACACGAGAGCGTGCAGGTATCTCTAGAGTATGCTGACTTTCCTTCCTTCTGGCATACACCAGGGAGTGACTAGCTGCATGTGAACCGGATGTTGCTGCTTCTTCCAAGCTGGGCTCCAGCAGAGCACATTTGATGCCAAATTGGGTTGGGGTTGGCTCTAGGCAGAGTGCCTTCTCTTGTGGCGTTGCATGGGAAGAGGGAGGCATGTGGAAAATGTGTCCCTGCCTTCTCTGGGTCCTTGTGAAAGGAAATGTCTCCTTAATGAACCCAGCCCAGAGGGTCTGGCCTTTGAGACCAACAAATAAGCATCCGCAGGAGAAGCTCGCAAGAGGACTAGAAAAAATAAGGCCACTTTGAGTGACATCCCAAATAAAGGAGATCTAAGAGGTCAGAAGTCAGCAGCTAATGAGCACAACTCCTCCTCTGTGCTTTCTTGTCCAGGACCTGGATTGCTGAGAGCGCCAAGAATGTGTGTTTTATTTATGCAGGAAGAAGCCCTTCTGGATTCTGTCCCAAGGCTTGCTTTTACTTTATTTTTTTTTTCTGTTGGAGATATATATAAAGGGTAGGAGCTGCTTGGAGAACATTTGCAAGGCGAGGAGAAATCTAAAGCTAATTTTGACCTAAGGCAATTTCCTTATATTCCCAATTATATATATATATATATATATATATATATATATATATATATATATATATATATCCATTTTCTCACTTGACAAATAGGAATAAAAATACAAGTCACTTCTAGAATTGTTGGGAGGATTAAATGAGATCGTGCTCAGAAAGCACTTAGTCTGGTGCCCTGCAGGTAGTCAACATCTGATAATGTTGGCTGCAATCATTATTAGTAGCATAATATCTTCATCATCTTCTTCACGCATGGAGAGACACTGAAAAGGAGGTGAGAGAGTCCCAGTTCTGCAATCAGCTGGCTGTGAAATTTGGGGCAAGTCATCTCTCGTGGTAATGAGAGCTTTGGACTGCAGTCTTTATTAATTTCATAAGCAAACTTTGAGGACCTACTAAATGACAAACATAAAAAGATAAAAGACTTTTTCTGCTCTCCAGGGACTCCAAGGGTAACAAGGAAGTCAGACAGGTGATTGACATGACAGTGGTGTAGCATGAGAATTGCTGCTACTGTGAAGAAGGTGCATGCCCAAAGCTCTGCAGCCCTGGGCGAGGAACTAGCAGTCCTGAAGTTCAGTTCAAATCCAACCTTACACAAGTCTGTAATGGAAGCAGCTAAAAGATGAGCAGGGTAATTCCACAGTGGAAATTCCCCTATACTGATGAGGGTCCTAAAACCCGGATCACTTCCTTCTAGGACCAGAGTACCAAATACCAAGATGCCTCAAATAAAAATGCTCAAGAAAAAGTGATGTGCAGAGGAAAAACAGAGTGATTGTTAAGCACCTGGAGTTTGGAAACAAGAGATTTCAACTGGAGTTCCAGCACTTTTATTTTGGTAGCTTGATGATTTCAGATAAGCTGTTTAATCTCTTTGAGGCTCAGATTCCTAATTAGCAAGAAGGGTATTACTGTAATACCTGCTTGACACGGTTATCATGTGGAGAGAGGGAGATTGTTTACCTTAAAACCTTGGTAAGCTGTACCTTATACAAATTCTAATTTGTGGTTGTTTGTTAGTATTAATAAAAACAACAACATTGAATATCTTGCAGTGTTATTTAAAAATTTTAGTAATTGAATTTGGGTGCCCTAAAAAGTAAAGAAGGATTGTTTTTCTTTCAATAACCAATATATTTTCTTAGGATCAGAAGCTAAATAAAGGTCTCTTTTTTATTTCAATAGTAAGCAATCTGAATTTCTATGGCTTATCCCTAAAAAATAGGAGAAAGAGAGGATGGGGGCACTATTTATCCTTAAAGCCAATTAAAGAAACAATTTCAGATAAGAGTTTTGGGGCCTGATCTCTGATTCATTGACTTTTCATTGTGCTGTTGTAATAGGAACCCCTGAAGTGAGGAATTGATTATATATTGGTTGAATCAGAAGATAAACAATTATAGTAAATAAAAGCTTTTGTTTGAGGCAATTCAAAGGAGAGGTGATACAGCAGAAATGTAATAAACATGGGAATGAGAGAAGCAACTTAGGTTTGGGTTCTAATTATTCCATGGAGGTGACCTTGAATCAACTTACTCTTTATGCATAGCCTCAATTTCCCCATATGACCTGCCTACTATTTGGCCTCTATAATCCCTAACGACACTTTTAGGATTGACAGACAGTACGATTTCTATCTGTACAATACTGGAACACCAATCGAGAGAGAGAGAGAGAGAGAGAGAGAGAGAGAGAGAGAGAGAGAGGGAGGAGGGGAGAGAAAGTTTGAATGCCTGATAAAAAGTGAAGGAGACTCATAAAACATGCTGATTCAAATTAAATGGAGAATTCATGTTGATTGAGAGCTTGAATTTCGGGCTTATAAATCACAAGAAAACTCCATTTAATTCTGGGAAGGTCTCCTGGGTCTTAGCTTAGTAGACAGAGTCCTCATGGGAGGAGTGAAGGCAGGGGCCAAGGAGAGAAAAACTATTTAAATGATGAGGAGGAAGAAGAATGTGCTTGAATTTTCTGTAGCACTGTCACTTACCCACCACCCTAGATATAGGGCCGTTAAAGCTGGGACCAGGTCTTAAATGTCAGTTGCCTGTCTGCTTAACCCTTTGTAACCTTATTTAGAGTCCCTAACAGATATTAAATTCAATGATCTTATACAGGGAAACAAATTACAATTTATATGCTGTTTAGTAATTAGGACGTGCCAAGGGTAAGGAATTCAACAAAAACAAAATCCAGCACTTCCAATTTTGGAACTTTATCCACTCCGAGTGTGGGAAGTTCCAAAGGCAGTGAGAAGTCATCTGACACCTCAATGATAGGAGGGACCTCAGACAACTTTGCAAAGTCCCTGGTCCTGCAAGTTGGAGACAGAGCTGAAGAATGTCTGGGGCTTGTGCAGAGGCACCTGTGAATCTCAGCAGAGCTGGGATTCAGGCTCACAACCAGAGGTAGGACCCCCCCCCCCTTTCAACCACGTATGAGGAAGTTGCCTGCAGCCCCTCTTGTAACCTGGTCGAAGGACTCCCCGACTTTGTCCAAGAGGGTTGCAGTGTTCCACTTCTCTGCAGTATGATGTCAGAGTGAGTTTAGTATGCTCCTCGGGAATGAGGGTCCAAACAGACTGATCGTTAGTCAAAGGAATGGGGATTTAGGAGACATCGTGTGCCTTATATGTACCCTAGCACATGGGGAAGGATTATGTTCATCTTAAGACCCAGCTGATACACCCAACTCAAATATATGCCAATGAATGAAGATACAAGCAGTAGTGCCATCAAGAGAGCAGGACTAGGAGACTGACTACCTCATTTATAATTCTACTTCTCTCACATTCTGTGAGTCTCGATTTTCCCATCTTTAAGACCGGAAAGATGATGATGATGATGATGGTGATGATGATGATGATGATGATGGCATTTCCTGAACAGAGTTAACTTGAATGAAAGGAGTGAAACAAGACGTGGAGTGAAATATAAATTTTTAGAGTTTAGTTTATGCACATTAGGAGACATTAGAGGGAAGAGGAAGAAACACAACCAACCATCTTGAGGACATTAGGAAACACTTCCTGTAGGAGGAAAGTGAGAAAGCAGCTTAGTCTTGAGGAACAGGTTGGATTTGCCTCCTGGGAGAGGAGGTGAACACAAGATTGGGGTGACATGGAGGCCACAGCTGAGCAAATGTTCATGCGTGGCCTCTAATGCTTTGGGCTCTGCGTTTCTGTTTTAAACAATATTCAAATCCTTGCATCTTTTATTCAACAATGTTTTCTATTTTAATTTCCTGAATTGTTTCCCTGGAGAGGAGTGGGAACTACTCATTGAAACAAGTCACATCATAGAAACTTTTCTCCATACGTTTTTTTATTGGAATTTCTGTTAAAATATGTTCATTATTTTTAAAAAAATGAAAGGCTGTCTCCATATAATGCCCCAAATGGATAGGTTTAAGTTTTAATTATATTATGTTCCCATTCCCCCCTTGTTTTTCACTTTCCAAATTGTACCTAGTAATCATAATCCCTTCTATATGTTTTGGACTTTATGTTTGTAAGAGTTTTGTGTATTACCCCTTTAGCCCTCCCAGCAAGCCTGTGTAATTTAGGTTATGATCTCTTTTTTGTCCTTTATATAAATGAGTTGCTTGAGCCACTTAGAAAGCTACTAATAGGCAGACACAGTGGCACAGGCCTGTAATCCTAGTGACTTGGGTGTCTGAGGCAGGGGGATCATGAGTTCAAAGCCAGGCTCAGCAACTTAGTGAGGCACTAAGAAACTCGTAAGACCCTGTCTCTAAGTAAAATACAAAATAGAGCTGTGAATGTGACTCAGTTGTTGAGTGCCCCTGAGTTCAATCCTCCCACACACAAAAAGAGAAAAGTCACTAATAGTTGGGCAAATTGCCTGACACATAGCAGTCTCTCGATAACTATTAGATGAATGATATAATGGATGAATGGGTAGGGCAGACAGGAACACTAGATGGATGGACAGCGGCTTTTAAGTATCTACCATGTGTTATCATTTTCCACCAGTAATATTACCAGCTTCAGCAGAGATCTCAAGGCACAGAAAGCAGACAGGGGCCCTCCAGTCATTGACTTCTGGGTTTCCACGGAGCTGGTCAATTGGGAATGGGCACTAAGCATTTATGCTATAGTTCTGAGATACAGAATATCTGGTAAATTTCCATGAAGCAATGCCCCAACCACCAAAGCTTAATTGTACACGAGAATTCCCTTTTTGTGCCTCTGTATGTGATGGTGTGTCTAGAGTTTCTTCTTCACTTGGGAAAAAAAAAATAGAGTCCTTGCCCATTTCCATTGTGAGGCATGGAGTTGAGAGTACCAATGCTTGGGTTATGGTGAGACCAGGTAGAGCCAAAAGGATCAAAACACTGTAAGTCAGAATACCTTACCTGGGTCCAAAGTTCATAAATGTCACTTACTCAATTGTTGTTCTTTGCTTTCTCACTCTGTGGCAGGCTCTGCTAGTCATAGGAAGCACAATCGTGAATTAGAGGGACTAGGCATCTGACTTCATGGGGCTTTGATTCTGATGAGATGAGAAAAGGAAACTAAAATAATGACTAAAGACAAAGATTCTCTGGAGGAAAAAAAAAAGTAGCATCCTTTAAGGGAAGATTACATGAGGGTACTTAGTTAAATAATAGAAAGTGAAGGCTCCCTCTGAGTGGTGATATGTAAGCCCAGACTTAAATGATGAGAAGGTATTAGTCTACAAAACAATTTGAAGAAGAATTTTCTAGAAGGGAGAATAACTTTTGCAAGGGTTTGAGAAACTGATGGATAGCCAAGGCAGCTGGAATGTTTTTAGCCAGAGAGAGAATGATAGATTAGGTTGAGAAACCAGAGAAGGTACCAAATCAGACAGAGCCTGACAGGGCATGGAAAGACATTTGGATTTCATTTTCAGGGCATAAGAAATCATTGGAAGGTTATAGGTACAGTGGGATGTGATCTAATCTCTATTTTAAGAGCCTGACTTTGGTCCAGTCATTCAACTTTGTCATGCTGCCCTTTACTCTTCTGAAAACGGGGAATAAAACCACAGCTTCTGTCGAGTGTCAAGTAATGCCTACCATAATGCATTGCTTCTGGAAGCACTTGATAGATACTGAGTCGAATTCTTCACTAACAATAAAAAAGTGCTTTGTAAACTAAAACGTGCCTTGCATGTGCAAGGGATTATCATTTTCCCCAAAGCACTGCAGTTTGTGTGGAACAAATAATACAATCAGCCACAAAAGGCTTAGAAAACCCCATTCCAGCAAAAGGTATATTATAGTTGTGTTCATTTGTTTAGTTACATTTGTATCTAGTTTTTGTCTACACCACCTTATCCTCTATTTCTTGACCCAGGAAATATCAACCAGGCTTAAAGGTGTTTTACTCCAAGAAGTTAAACTGTCAAGAAAGAATATGACAGGGCATAGTCAAGTCTCTGAGCCTTGGCCTGGAACCTGTGTGTTTCTTCAAATCTCCCTGACGTAGGTGGGAGCCCCTCTTCATTACTCATCAGCCCCTTATTATCTGAGAAGGAGTTGTGCAAAATGAGACTGACAGTGATGATAATATGAATAACAAGAGATTAGTAATGCATATAGATATCTATACACATGGGTGTGTATATATAGCCCTTTGCTATTTTCCTCAAAGCATTCTCCCTCTTTTATTGTTTTAATTTAGCTCACATTCACGCACAGAGGTAGAGTGGGAGTTTTCTAATTGGGGAAATGACCGTGATGTGCTGAAGTGGTTTGTCTCAAGGTCGTACCATCAGTGATGGAGCAGGTGAAACAAGGTCCCAGGGCCCCAGAGTCCTCTGTGTCAAAACCTCAGCTTTTTCTCCAGGATCCTTAAGGAACAAATTGTGGACTCTGGATTACAGATTTAAGCAAATAAGAACCGGAGAATTTTGAGACTCTAAGAAACACTCAACAGAGACTTGACTCTTCCCTGTCATATTCTTTCTTGACAGTTTAACTTAGCCCTCTTCCTCCAGTTTGCACACAGGGAAACTGAGGACCACAGGTAGAAACCTACTTGGGTTTTTCACCCCCAGTTCAAGTGCCAACTGATGCTTCTGTCATCTGGTTTTCATAGTGAGGGACTGAGGTAGATGGAAAAGACATACTAGAAGTCAAGGTAACCCTTGTTAGATATACTGACAGAGAGGGAGTCACACCATGTAGAGAGAACTCTTCTGTTAAGTTAGAGTTTTCTGTTCATGTGTGACATTGGGACTGACCTTGAGCCTGCTATTATGCCTTAGACCTGGGCCTCCCTTGTTCTCTTCTCAAGAATTTAGACAACGTGAATCTTCAAGTTCCTCCCAGCTCTAGTATTCTTTGAATCCACTATGTGTGGACTGAATGGGATATAGTTGTCTATTTGAATTGTATAATTGAATTACTTGTAATATTAAAGACCCTACTATAGTGTTCCATAGGCTACCTTATTTTTTTCTATTCCAGATTTTGAAGGTCTATATGGGGTTGGGGAAACAACCCCTTATGATTTTCTGGGTCCACCCCCTTTTCCTATACCCCTAACTTCATCTCCAGGAACTGAAAACAATCTTCATCTGAGAATTTTCTTTTATCTGCTCTATTATGGCCAAAGTTAAAAAGCTCAGAGGTCAGCAAAGAAGATATATATTGAGGGTCCGTCAAGCAGCAGGCATTATTACTCCAGACATGAACAGTGTACATAGAGTTGAAGGCACAGGACCAGCACACAGTAAGGACTTGTTAGATGCTAGTTCTTACTGTTGTCATCATCATGATCCTCGTCATCGTCATCATCATCATCTCAGTAGTGGTAATTTATTGTAGTCATGGTTTTTTGTTTGTTTGTTTGTTTTACTCACCAAACCCCAAAACAGAAGGTAGAAAATGTTAGCTTACATATTTTACAGATAAACTAGAACCAAGGGAAGTTGCAAAAACTATCCTGAATTCACCCAGTCAGTCCATAAATCTGTGGGCAGGCCCATAGAATCCACTTGTAGGTCTCTTGACATCTCCTTTGACCTTCCATATAATTTGACAGCTCTACACATTATCTAGTACAATTAGAACTTAAAAAGTGATGTAACTCCCAGCCAAGTGTGAGCCTGTGTCCTTGGCCAAATGTCTGTCTTGGGACCAAGCTTCTCTGTGTGTGAAATGGTTAAAAATACCCATCCAGCTGGGGATGGTGATGCTCACCTAGAATCACAGTAACTCAGGAGGCTGATGTAGGAGGACCAGCAACTTGGCAAGACCCTGTCTCAAAACTTAAAACAGATTTTTTTTAAAAATGCTCAGAATGTAGCTCAATGGTAAAATAAATAAATAAATAAATAAACAGACCCATCCATCCCATATCCTACAAGGATCTAAATTCCAATGATATATTGGGTGAGAAAACACTGCATTTTGTAATGTTCTACTCAGGTGCATGATGCTCATTTTATTAATATCATGCTCTAGTGCCAGTTTTGGCAAAGGAGCAGGGGTCAGCTGCGGAGGAGCTAGTTTAGGCTGTGGAATCTCATTAGAAGCTGAAATTCTGATTCCGGGAGAGGAGAACAGAAGGGCTGAGAGCCGCTCTCCACTGCTCTGTTCCTGCTGCTATCTGTATTCAGAGAGGCTTCCTGCTACCTCGGCAGTGCTGCTCCGTGGGATGTCTCTGTCTTTGATGTAGCGCCTGTCAACATCCTAATAGGGCGGCAGCTGAGATCAGCTGAGATCGGGTGTGAGCTTGGAAAGACATCTTATGACAGGTTTTACCTAAAGATGTTTCAACAGATAACCCTTTAGAAATAACACAGGCAGCTTATGCATTTCACAGAGAACCCATGGGCTTAGGTAGCAGCTCAGTTCAAGTTTGGCATGCAGTTTCTTATTCTCCCTTGTTCTTTCCCTGTACACCTGTGAGATCTCGCTGTAGCAGAACAGTACCGTGTTTAGTTCTGTTGATCAGCTGCCTACAACTTACAGCAATGGTGGAACAACAATGGGGCTCTTTCCTTCCACAAAGTGGGCCCTGGAAGAACCTTAGAAATTGACTCCTCCCTCTTAAAATGTAAATCAGGTCCCTTCATTTTACTATTTAAAAGATCCTCTCCTGGCTTCCTGATAAAACTTAGATGCTTAACATGACCTAGATGGTCGGCTTGATTTGAATTCTTCTGACTTTTCTGCCCTGACCTTCCATAAGGCTCCCCTTGCTGACTGTGTTTGAACCACCCTGGCCTTCTTTCTATGCCCCCAAATGTGTCGAGCTTTCTTCTACGTTAGGGACTTTGCACCTAAACCTCTTCCTGTGTTCACCTCTTTTCCCCAAGAGTTTCCCTGCTTGGATCCTTTGCATTATTTTCCTCTCAGCTCAGCTCAGATAGCTCTTCCAGATCTTCCTGATCTCTCTCTTTGTCCAGGTCCCTATCCCACAGTCCTACTCCATCACACTGACTTTTGCATCATCTTCTTAGCACATATTGGTTTATTTGCCTATTTTTGTTCTTATTAGAATATCAGGGCCATGAAAGTAGATATCCTCTTTCTTCCTGACTCCTGAAAATCCAGCATGGAAGCTCAGGTGCTACATCCCAGAATCAACCTATTATCCAATTAACACTTAATGGATGAATGAACAGGCCCCTTCTTTTACAGATGGAGAAAGTAGGACTGGGGAGAGTGGCCATCATTGTATTCCTGTTTTTATTTCCCCATGAAGATTTTAGATGCTGTGGCTTTGGCAAGTTGTCATCCAGGGGTTCTTGGTACAATGTTCGTTCATGAATCGGTGGAAAGTCAATGGATGGGGACCAGGTGTCTGAGACCCTGTGAAAGTGTGGGTTTTCTGGGGAGAAGATATATAGCTTTTATTAGAACCACAAAGGAATTCTTCATTCATCGTTAGCTCCCGTCAGCTATTCCTTTTAATTGGCTTACGGGGGGAGATGTAAGGTAAGCCTGGAGAGAAGATAGATTGTTTATCTCAGCACCACTTTGAAGACCTTCCTCCGCTTTCACTGTCAGCTTGACTCCAGTGTTCTGCCACAGGATACAGGGGTGCCTCCTCTCTTACCAATAAAGCATCTCTTCCCAAGTCTATTGTTTCCTTGTCTCCAGTGCCTAAAGGTGGAGTCAGATTGCTGTATGAATCAAAGAATTCCAGAGACTAGAGGGTCCTCAATCAAGGTGTGCACCAGAATTTTCTAGAGTGCGTTTACAACTGTGCATTTCCAGGCCCTTACCCTGACTTTTTTAAATTCCGTAGGTGTAGAATTGGAGTGTATTAATTTCCTAGAACAAAGTACCACCAACAGGGTGGTTTGAAACAGCAGAAGAGGACAGAGTTCTGAAATCAAGGAGTCAGTAGGTCCATGCTTCCTCTCAAACCAATAGGTGAGAATCTTTCCTTGCCATATCCTAGCTTCTGATTACATCAATCCTTGGCACTTCTTGACTTGGAACTGACAAAATATGAGGACACATCAATGTCTGCCTTTCCCCTGTGTGTCTATGCATTTCCTCTTGTAAGGGTACTAGTCATATTGGACTGAGGGTCCACCCTACTCCAGTAGGACTCCATCATAATTGTATCTGTGCCCTATGTTTCTAATATATCTATATCTATATCTATATATATATATATATATATTTTCAAATAAAGGTCACATTATGAGGTTGGGCTTTGTTTTTAGAGGATATAAGTCCACCTATGACATCGTGTATGGAGATCTACATTATTCAAAACTTCATCAGTGAAACTTTTTGAGAAACATTATCTTTTCCTTCACTAACCTGGAAACTAAAGTCCAGAGAAAGAATGAGCTTAATGTCCCTGAGAGACTTGGTGAGCTTTCACACTGTGTCACACTATGAAGCCAAATGTTGTGATTTCTCTAACACTCTTCCCCACATGTCAGACTTCCTCTTGGTGTTTATGACTAGTGATTCTCTCACTGGTCTACAAAGGCCAGCATTCAAGTGGGCATTTCCAGTTGTCCGTGTCTTTCCTCCCCACTATTATCTAGAGGGGCATCATTGAATCTTTTGGTCTAATCACCTACCTGCAACCTGAAGGGTATGGTGTTGGTACAAACTAGGCTGTCTCAGCAGTCATGGGCCTGCATTGAGGTCTCCTCTCAGCTGTACCCATGTTGTACCAAGTGCCTGTGGTCATTAACTGGTATTTGGATAAAGCTCTGCATCAAGCATGTGGGAATACTTCCTTCCTCACCCGACACTTACAATACTGCCATATGGTACGTATTAACCCAGTCCTCTCACTGGAGTTATCATGTGGGTGGGTTCTTAGGGAAAGAAGATAACATCTGGAAAGACATCCCTAGCCTTGCAATGCAGCATTGGATCGATTACTCAGTGGAAATACTGGTTGTCATGCCCAATTTGTGTCCCCTCCCACTGTATTTTTATGCTGAAAGTTTTTGTGATCTGTTGATCCCTGTCTCAGCCAGCTCCCTCAGAGCAGATGCATTTAAAGTCACAGATCCCAGAGTAAGCAAATCTAAAGTGTTTAATCTATTATTAATCAGCCAGTTGCCAAAATGACAGAGCTCTAGGGGGGCCTGAGGAAGACATCAATATTTATGGCCTCGTTAGTGAATGCCAATTCTTCTCTCTCTCTCTCCTTCCCCCTCCTCCTCCCTTAAGAGGAGAAGAGACATATGAAGGCTGTTATGTTTTATGTCATTCTACAAGGCAGGAGTGTCGTGTTTTGCAGTGAAGTTATTCCAAAGTGGTATTGCATGTTTGCTGGAGTAGATTGGCTGTTAGGCTTTGGTAACCTCTGCCAGGTTGGGTTAGGCAGCCCACAGTCCAGAATAATACAACTAGAGAGCTTAAGCAACCAAGGGACCTGGGAGGATGCATTTATAAATAATTAAATGTCCTGATGAGCCAACTGGGGCTCAGAGAGGGAAAGAGGCCTCTTCATAACCATGTATTTATTTTATCACTCAGCACACCTTAACAGGATACCTCCTATGTGCTTGCCATTGTGTGAGCTGCCAGAGACACTGAGGTATGACCGGAAATAACCAAAATTTGTTGATCATTCTCTAAGTGCTGGGTACAAGCTAAGTCCTTCTACTAGTTCCTGCTGAAAATTCTCCAGCAGCTTCCTCTACACTTGGAATAGTGCAAGGGTTTTGCCTATAAAGCTCTACCTGACCTCTGTCTGACCTTGCCTTATTTTATTCTGCCCGTCATTCTTGTGCTCCAGCCTTGATGGCTTTTATTGTTATTGTTTGCAGAATATATACCAAGTGTGTTGCCCCTGTAAGCCTTTGAATCTTCTGTCCACCCTGTAGGTCGGTCCCTCTGTCACTCCTGACTACTCAGACTGCTGGTCTCAGTACAAACTTCACTTTTTTGGAGATTCCCCGACAAGTGCTCACCCTGCTCCCACCCATTGAGTTGCTGTTCTTTAATCATTGTGTTTTAGTGACTCTCTATACAGCTGTGTGCTCCTACACATGGATCCGGGGCAGGGAGAGGAGGGTGCTGATCTGTAGCATTTGCCAATTTCCAGGACACTGACTCCTCCCCTGGAGCCCCTCCGTGACTCAGGATACCCACATGATGTTGCTGAGTGAGAAGTTGGGAAGAGATATACACCCTCCAGGCTTGTGAGCCAGCTCCAGCCAGCTATGGCACACCCCTTAGTCCCTGAAATTATTATGTCTGATACTTTATTTGTGATCCTTTTCCCTGACGTTACAGGGCAAAGAACTGCTGGGAAACTGAGGCAGCCATGGCAGTCCTTGCTCACTGGTTCCTGCCATCACTCCAGAAAGATTTCAGACATGTCTCTCAGAGTATCAGGCAAGAGCTTATTAAAAGGTATAGAAAAAGGGGACACTCTTGAGAGGGAGAGAGTGGGTCCTCTCAGATGGAAGCAAGATGGCATGCCCCTCTTGCCCTCTGGTTTTATTGGGGATTCCAGGAAAGTTTCCAAAGAGTCCCACCCAGGCCCACCTTTTGACTTTTGACTGACAGCACGGGAACTACACTAACAGCCTTGTGGTGCCCAGAGTTGAGGTTTTTAAGAATATTGAGGCCCCCTATTTTTGCCTCAGTTTCCTGTCCCTTAATCACTCTATTATTTTTTGAGTAGCCCTCAGAAAGCTTTCTTTGTGAAGATCTCCCAGGGTAATTGGGGGTTGTGTCATAGTTTTAGTGAGAAGAGAGAGTCCAGGCTACCTGGTCAGATGTGATATGATCTTAGGGATGTGATAGGATCTCAAGGGGATGAGAGGTTTTGACTTAGTCGGGCCCCATTTTGCAGGCACTCTCCTGTCAGATAAGACTCCCTGGGGTTTTCAGTCATCCTCAGTGTCCTTTCCCTGTGTCCCTCACCCCTTCACAGCTAACTAACCTACCTAACACCTGTATGTAATGTTATCTCCCAAAGAGGAGGAAGCTCTTCTGTATTGTTGATGGTTGTGTTCTTGGCACCTAAAACAGGGTGTAAATTGGCACATATGAATAGCCACTGAATAACTACGGAATGAGTTATGAATGAATGAATAAGAACATTCGAAATAACTCTGGTGGGTAGCTACTACAACTGTCCTCATTTGTCAAGGAAGGAGACTATAAACACAAATAGCGATTAAGTAATTGTCTTTTTTACCCAGTCAGTGAATCTGACTGCCAGGATTTGAACCCAGGCAATTTGTCTCCATAGCCTCTACTCTAGATCCCAAGCTATATGAATTTGACAAAGTCACAGTTCAGAGCAGAAAAAGACATTTGAACATAAAGGAATAACATATCCATAAGAATACATCATGTACTATTATGGACGTGGAGGAGCCAGGGCTGTGGGTGTGGCCTGGTGGTCAGGCAGGACCATGTGACATGATGTTTGATCAAGCTTTTAAGGATATCATGAGTCCTTTTTCCACCATGCTAAGGTGCTTTCCACCTGGGGCAATTGACATTATGAAATCTCTCTGGGATGAGGAAGAGGAGTCAGGCTTCACTCAAATGCAAAGAAAACCAAAGGAGCATTATTGAGGTGGCTCAAGGGTCCGCTGGATATTTCAGTGCACCTTCAGAAATCTGATGATCCACTTGAGGCACGTTTCCAGGCAGGGACTTAACTTCCCCTTCTCACTGCTGCTCTTATAGCCTGCTCTCTGATTTAAGGGCTTGTTTAGCTCTGGGTTGAATTTATCACCCAGTTCTGCCTCTGATCCTTTGCTTCTTGCATCCCAATTTCAGTTGTCCACTCACCCAGAATGGTGGTGATTGGAAAGCGTACAATTTCAGGCTTTTGATTTTTTTGGAATAGCCAGGCTTGAGAAACCATTGACAACAGCTGGGACCTTGGTATTCCCTGGCTCTGCTTCTCCCATTCCCAGCCCCAAATCAGTCACTGTGTCCTTGTGCCCATTCTTAAATCATCCCTTTCTTTCCATTCCCACTTCTATCGGTTCTGCTCTAGGATATACACTCATTCACTCACTCATTTTAAAAAGGTCGAGTGTCTGCTACAGGACGGGTGGCATAACAGGCTCTCAGAATACACTAATGAGTGAAAATAGACATGGTGCCTGCTCTCTCAAGGACTGTATATCTTAAGGGCCATCAATCAAGTAACCACACAAATAAATGGATCATTCCAACTGTGACAGAAGTTACAAAGGGGAAGGACCATGGTGCTGTGAGAGTCTCTAACAGAGTATTTGACAGAAGCAGGAACAGCAGGAAAGTAAACCCAAGTCTGAGAAAGGAATTGGAGTTAAGGTAGCAAAAGGAGGAAAAATCACTTCTGCCAATTGGAACAGCAGACACAAATATTTTTCAGTGGAAGGGAGCAGAGCTCCTACCAGCACAGGGGAAGTAGGCTGGTTTGGATGGGAACAGAGAACAAAGGCAGAAGCTGGAGTGTGAGAAAGCTGAAGAAATACAGAGAAGCTGCAATGGAGCCCTGGGAGGAGCGTGCTCTGCGCCTACATACCTGAGGGAAGCAATGTGGATCTTCCCTCTGTGCCTCCTCTCTGGCTCAGCCTTTGCACCACCGCCTCATCCTCTCTGTGAAGCGCTGCACGTGCATGTGTGTGTTGACACGCATGTTCATACATGGATGTACCCTCTCCATTTCTCCCCTACAACTAAAACTGACCAGTCATTTCTCCATTACCTGCAACGTCAAGCCTAAACTCCATGCCCTCTACAATCCAGCAGCAACTCAACTTTCCACTGTCACTCCCTACCATTTGGAAATGATATGTTATTGTTTGGATGTGAGGTGTCCCCTAAGAGCTCATGTGTGAGAAAATGCAAGAAAGTTTAAAGGAGAAACGATTAGGTTATGAGAGCCTTGATTTAATCAGTGAATTGGTTTCCTGATGGGATTAACTAAGTGGTAACTGAAGGCAGGTAGCGTGTGGCTGAGGAAGGTGGGTCCCTGGGGATGTACCTTTGGGGTATATGTTTTGTATCTGGGGAGTGGAGTCTCTTTCTCTGCTTCCTGATCACCTTATGAGCAGCTTCCTTCTGCCATACTCTTCCACCATGATGTTCAACCTCACTTTGGGCCCTGAGGAATGGAGCCAGCTGTCTATAGACAGAGACCTCTGAAACCATGAGCCCCTAAATAAGCTTTTCCTCCTCTACAATTGTTGTAGTCAGGTCTTTTAGTCACAGCAGCGAAAAAAAAAAAGGCTGACCATGTAATGATATCTAACACTATATAACAACATATAGGACCATATCACAATGTAATAAGAGCAGGGGGTTGGGAGTCAAATAGTTGATGTAAATCTTGTTTTTTTTCCACTTTCTACCTTTATGACCCAGAACAGTTGACTTAATCTTGTTGACCTTCCATTTCTATACCTTTAAAATGAAATTAAAAGGTTTAAATCAGATAATTATAAGAACTTGAACATAATTTATAACCATAATATACAGGAAATAATGATTAAATAATAACCTATTAGAGTACACATTCGACTCATTAATCCCACTCTTAACTAGTGTTTCCCAGCCAGTTTAGGCATGGTTTATCTTGCTTAGTACAGCTTCTTCCATAGTTACCCAAAGTGCATAACTTTCAATCCACAGATCAATATCTGTGTCCTGAATTACCAACATCTCTGTCCCAAGTTCCCTTTGCCACCAGCCTTCTAGGACAGATCTTTACCTAATCTTTAAATTTCTGGGTCAGATTTTCAGGTGTCTGTGTCTGTTTTAAATCTCCTTTAACAAATCATCTTTCAGCTTGGGTGTGTGTGTTTTCCTCTTCACCCTCTCTATTAGCTTCTTCAGATCAGGTACCATGTCTCCTTGGTTTGTGTTTTAGTTAGCTTTTCATCATTGTGACCAAACAACCCAACAAGAACAATGTAGAGGAGGAAACAATTATTTTGGCTCCTGGCTTAAGAGGTTCAGTCCATGATGGGTCAACTCCATTGCTCTAGGGCAAAGTGAGGCAGAAGCTCTGAACATGGCAGCCAGGAAGCAGAGGTCCACTCACCAAGGACAAAATGTGAACTCCAAAGAGACGCTCCCTACTTCTTCCAGACACAGCCTACCTGCCTATAGTTACTGGCCAGTTAATCCATATCAGTAGATTAATTCATTGGTTGGATCACACCTCTCATACTCTAATCATTTCACCTCTGAAGATTCTTACATTGTCTCACTCATGAGCTTTTGAGGACACCTTGTATCCAAACCACCAACAGCTTTACTACTCTCTTAACGCCTAGTACAGTGCATGAGACATTGCTCTTTGCTCACATTGCTTAGGTGAAGAAATAAATAAACAAGTGAGAGAAAAGAAAGTAAAATTGCATTCTCTAAGTGGTAGAATAAAGAGAAACTAACAAAAATACTTAGAAATAAAATTCTATCTCTTTCTTTGAGCTTTTTGCTTGTTTATTATTATCTGGGAGCATGTTGACTACCATCTATTTACTCATGAGTATATTAACATCATTAGTAAAAAGATTATGAAATGCTTTGTACTGCCTAGGAGAAAGTGGTATAGAAGATTTGAAGTATTATATATGATCCCTCCTGGAGGAGAAAAGAAAGCAACACCTATTTTGTGAGGTGCATTTGTTTTAGATCACTCTATAAGTAGCCAAAGCAGTTTGAACTGCTCTTTAAATGCGAATTAGTTTGTAGTTTTCAAAGCCCTGAATGGGTACATTTCATTTTAATTAAGTATATTTTGCAGAATGTTTACTTAAAAAACCTGAAAAATAGAGTTCTCATATTAGTTTTGCAAAATCTGCAGCATTAGATATAAATTTATTATAAAGGACTACATGAGCAGCTTCTCAAAGTGAAGTCATCCACCCAGCAACTTTTGCTTAAGGAATCAAGCACTCCAGTATGCATTTGTGTAATACAATGTTTTTAGTTTGATTATCATGAAAAATACCACATATATCTTGGCATGACCATTGAGTGATTGCCAGGGATTTGGGGTCCTTGCTTGCATTGACATTTACTATAATGTGGGCAACATAAATTCCTAGTATAATTGTGATGAGCTACTGAGGACAGAAAAAAAAGTGGAGTTTAATACAGAAATTATGCATAATAAAATATGGGTGATGGCTAACTGACATGATGTACTATATGGAAAAAGAAGGCATACAGAGCAAGGAAACTGGCTCTTCATAAGTGCATAGTAGTCTAGATGTGCTAGACTCAAAGAGGCTGTAAGAACAAAGTACCTATCAGGCTCACCACTGTGCTTTCGAATCAGCAAACATTATAGTTTGTAACACCACAGTAGGATTGGTAATTCAAAATATATCATTCTTATAATTCAGTTTGTTTCACGGGTAAATTTCCTCAGGTTTTATGGTTCTAAGATAGCTTATAAACAAGAAGTGGATCTCTGATTTAATGGTTGTGCATTTTTAAATTATCCTTATAATTAAAATAATTTGTCAACATTGTAGGTCTAGAAGAACACAGTTTCCTTCAAAAGGGGTCATTAATTACATTAGTAATTATCAGTGGTGATAGGAAAAGTTACTAAGAAAGTGTTGTATTATGGCTACATTTTGTTTTACCACATCTACAAACATGAGAGGATCAAATGTGTGAAGTATGGTGATTATGGAAACAACAGCTTTGCAGGTAAGAGCAAATTAATGAGGTTCCAAAAGTTGTTCAGAAGTGGATAAAATTTTAAAATAAATACTGAGAAAGACCTACAGAGTCCTGAAAATGTCATTGATGAACTTCTGAAACAACGAACATAATAAGCTGTAGAGGTCTGTGTGTGAGAACGTATGCATGTGGGGAGAGGTGTGTGTGTGTGTATGTGTGTGGGTATGGGTGTGCTGAGGGTGCCTGTGTGTGCTTCTTCACTGTTATGAGGATCTCTTTTCTACTTCTCGAATTTTCCAGTGATGGGCTCTGTGGAAATGGTACTAATTTGGAAGAAATTTGTCATGCACTCCTATATTTTAGAAAGCATTCCTTCTGTAAAACAAGGGTGTCATTATTTCACCTCTTGAAAACTGTCATCCATAGCAAGTCTTTGTATCAACAGTGAGCCTGTACTTGCTAGTTTCTAAACTTTATTGTCAGTTTCCTGTTTCTGTAAATGCTTGTTCCCACTTGGGGTGTGTACAGTACTTGGGAGAAAGACACCCTTTTGTTTTTATTTTTCTTTCCCCTCAAAGTTGAGAAGACTGTGAGTGTGTGAAGCGGTCTACACTCTGCCCTTTGGATGGGCATTGTGTTGATTGCAAGCACTGCAAAAACATTGGTTGCTGTTTCGTAACTGTTGTACCCAGTGTCAGAAGATTTAGTTTCATCTTGACCCAGTCCTAGTTATTCAAGAGCCATCAAACAGATATATATATATATATTCAATTGCATTTCAGAATGAATTTGAAGAAGCCAAAGTCCTCAGCTACTTCAGCCCTGTCTACACAGGATGCCATCAACCCTGTTTTAAGCCTAATTTCACATCAGGATTTTTTTTCCTACTTTTTTTAAATTGATTTTTCTTAAGGAATCACAAGGGATGAGTTTAATTTGTAGATCGACTTTAACTTTTTAAAGTCATTCCAAAGATATTCACCAGAGAAATGACCAACATTTTGTTTTGCTTTTGTTACCAGGGGTTGAACTCAGGGGCACTTGGCCACGAGTTACATCCCCAGTCCTATTTTGTATTTTATTTAGAGACAGGGTCTCACTAAGTTGCTTAGCACCTCGCTTTTGCTGAGGCTGGCTTTGAACTCAGGATCCTCCTGTCTCAGCCTCCTGAGCCGCTGGGATTATAGGCATGTGTCACTGTGCCTGGCATGGCCAAAGTTTATGAGTACTAATTCATCCCCTAACATTGTGGCAGGTGATTGACATATCATATGAAATATCATACAGCAGTACGGACCAACATCCTCAGCCCAGCTAACTTAAGGTTTCATTCATATGTTCTCATGTTATGCAACTTTTCCCTGCAAGGCACCAGGCCATACAGTCCCAATAATTATTTAATTTATGTATGCCTTTTCCACTCTGCAGAGCACTAGGAGGGCACAGGTGGAATCTATTTTGTACACTGAATTCTTAGAACCCAGATTAATGCCCAGCACAGAGAAAGCACTGGAATGAATGAAGGAAGGGTTGGCTTGTTGGGAGCAGGTGGGAGTGTGAGAAACATACTGTTATTGGAGGAAGCCAGAAAGGCATTTAAAGAGCCTGGAATTGCACAAAGTCAGACACCTGCAACAGAATCCCACACAGGGCAGAAAGTAGGCCAGATTATTAAGCACAAACTAAGGAAATAGAACAATTTTGCTGTGGTTTCAACATGAAAGGAAAAGCCCAAACCAGGATGTATCTCACAAAACAGAAAAGTATATTAGGAAAACATGTTTTCAACTGCATGAAGCAGAAAAAGAAATGGGCTGTCTGTTCCCTCCAGTGTGAGGAAAAGAAAAGCAAACAACTGATTCCGAGAGGGAGAGACGTCTCGGGCGTTACTCTTTTTCCCACCTTAGTTTTCTATTAGCAGAGTAAAGACAGTTCAATTATCATAGTCTGTGGCATCCAAAGGGGCCTGGGAGGAGTGTGGCAACAAGACATGAAGGACTGATGAAAGATAATTTCAGGAGTTGGCTCTTTTGAAGCAAAAGGTTGGGCCTTAACCTGGCCAGAGCCTGGCCTGTTGTCTTTCCGGACTCACAGAAGCTAGTAACCACAGTGTCCCTGAAACTAGCAGAGGGCTCTTGAGTCCGTACACTCCCTGCCTAGGGGCTTGACAACATAGATTGATGCTGTGACTTTCCCTATCTCTATCTCAGAGCACTGATTTAGGAGCCAGGGGACCCAAGTTCTAATCCTGGCTGTACCATGGTCTCTCATGATGTCTCTGCGTGTGTGACTTTCCCTGCCACATCCTCTGGTGCCTCTTCTGTAAAATGAAGAAAGATTCCTTACTTCCTCAGTCACCAATTGGTGGGACAAGGAGATTTTTAAGTTTCTGTTTTCTCCTTAAATAAAACGTGTACATATTTTAAAACTGAATGGAATTTCAAGTAATGAACCCAAACTCAACATTCTCTTCTCTCATTCCTGTCTATTCTGGATTCAGGCTTTCTTGGGGAATCACTTTGAACCCTTGGAGCTATTTCTTCTGATATTTTACCTGCCTATGACTTACTACTTACTGTCTTAACACAGGTTTCTTATACCAGTGCTTTACATGGGACGGCTTACACAGCAGGTATTGATTTCTGCATTCCCTAGGCTGGGAAATCAAATAGCCAGTCACTTGGTTTCTGGTGAGGACCTTCTTCTTGGTTTGTAAATGGCCATCTTGTACCTGTCATTGCAAGCTTTCTCTTCTTATAAGGATACCAGTTCTATCGTGAGGGCTCCACCCTCCTAACCTCATCTAACCTAATTACCTCTGAAGGCCCCACTGGAAACCAGGGCTTCCACAAGCATGCTTTCAGTGCCTTCCACTGGTTTTTGAATTTGGGATATTTTTCTTACCTTTCCAATATGATAGATGAGGACTGAGCTCTTGCATCCACACCCCCAACTCATCCACACCACCCCCAAGGACCCCATTTTCCCAATGCCATATTTTTGCTAAATCAATATTCAGTATTTACATTATTATGACTAGATAAACACCATCACAACCAAGTCAAATAGTAGACACTGCAACTTTCACTCTCCCTGTTTTATTTGTGTACTTCTTTCTATGTCTTTGTTTGTTTGCTCTGTTTATATATATTTATTTTCTGTGTGCTTCATTATTGAGTCAGATATAAACTCTTGGAGCAAACCACAGAACTCCTCTCAGCTAGAGAGCAAGCATACTAGATGACTGTGCCGTCACCCGAGTTTAGTTGTTTTCCCATGGGGAGAACCTTGTAGTGCTCTCTCCTTCTGCTTCAGCCTGCCCTGGTTACTGTTGAGACTGGACAGGGAGCTGTGTTTCTTTTTTTTTTTTTTTTTTTTTTTACACATATTTATTTTTTTTAGTTTTCGGCGGACACAACATCTTTGTTGGTATGTGGTGCTGAGGATCGAACCCGGGCCGCACGCATGCCAGGCGAGCGCGCTACCGCTTGAGCCACATCCCCAGCCCAGGGAGCTGTGTTTCTAAAACCCACCTTCATCTTGTCCCAACTGTTGGCTCTTCTTTCACTCATTCTTCCTCATTCTCAGTTTTTGCTCATTTCAGTGGAATGCATCTTCCAGAAGCTTCTTAAGAAAGGCTACGTGGGAAGTAAAGATTTAGACTTTGCACATTGAAGTGGTTTTTATACAACCCTCAAATTCGGCCTGTAATATGGTTAGCTTTCTTCTCCTTGATTCTGCTCACTTCCTCTTTTTTTTTTCTTCATTAAAAAAAAATGTCCTCTTTGCAGATAGAGCTCCAGCTTCCTTTGCTTTGCAAAGTCAGTTCCGCTCATCCCTCCACTCTCTATCTTCTAAATATTTGCCCCGTCTGCTCTTGCTTCTTCTCAGTTCCCCTTTGTAGATTCATACCTATTTTGTTTGTTGTAAATTTTCACAGGTGTGGGAGAGACAGCAAAGACAAGGATATACATTCAACATGATAGGTATTAGACAAACTTATAAAGCTACATTTTTTAAAAAAAGTACTTTTTGTTTGTTTTTGATGTACAGAGGCAAAGATAGTTCAGAGTGTTCTCATATACCACCTACCCAGCTTCCCCCTATAATTTAGATCTTACATGATGTGTTTGGGGCATTTGTCACAATTAGTAAAATGAACACTGACACATTATTATTAACCAATACTAAATACTTGTTTGGCTAACTCTTTAGAAAGAAGTCATTTTTCCTAGGAGTATGTTCCACCTCTCTGAGGGCAAAATAACAGTCAAATTATTTGGAATTCTGCCCAAGGGAATTGTCTTTTTTCCCCCTCCATTTATTTACCTACACCAGCCATTTATTTGTGTAACTATAGATTCCTGGATATTCATTGTATTTGGGTTATAAACCAATGCTGCTTCTTTTATTTTGTTGCAGGGCATCCTATATTTTTGCTCATATGAATAAATATATTAGCAGGATGAGTCCCTTCAGTGGATATGTGCATTCTCATTGGGACAAATACTACCAAGCTGCTTTCTTGAAAATGCCATGCCTGTTTACACTGTCCCCAAGAATTTACGAGAGTGCATCTTAATCAATACCACGCATTTTCAAACTTTGATCTTTGTTAACTTACTTGGTAAAAATTTTTACAAGTAGTAAATAATACCTATCATGTTGAATGTATATCCTTGTCTTTGCTTTTTTCTTCTCTCTCTACATTTTATTTATTTATTTATTTATTTTTGATGCTGAGGAAGAACCCACACGCTCTACCCCTGAGCTATACCCCTTTTTTTCTTCTTTTTTAAAATATGCCATTTCTCTCTCTCTCTCTCGCTCTGAATTACTTGTTTTTGTGTTTTGCTCATTAAAACAAAAATGGACTGTTGACCTTTGCCTTGTGGTTCACAAGTCCTATTTTTATATTTAGCCCATATATATATATATATATATATATATATATATATATATATATGTCTTTGTTCATTGCCTGTCTTTCTTATTTCCTCCATTCATTTATATTTTGACATCATTTGGTATTGTTGGTATTGATAAAATTTTAAATGTTTGTATTGTCAACCTACTCAATATTTTTATTTATAACTTTTGAATTTTGTTTCTTGATTAAAAAACTTTCTCTTCTCTCAAAAAAAATAAAAAATAAAAAAAAGTGCTAGACAACTGGGCTTTGAACATTCAATAGTTGTTTAGCTGAACAATCAATTTTAAGTATGTATTCATGTTTTCCTAAATGCCCAGTGTCTTGTTCCAGTAGAGATCATAGATCTGTAAGGCTTCCTTAAGTCCCTGTCAGTTTATTAGGAAAATGAACACATGTAGGACAACAGGTAAACAGGACAGTGTTATTTTCTGTTTGAAAGTGACTGATATCAGTGGCCTGAGTGAACAGTTTGAATGCATTCACTTTGATTGGCAACCCAGAAGAAACTGGGCATGATTTAAACAGACTGAAAGGGCCAGGGTGGCTGTGGGATGTGTCCTAAGCACACGGAGTATCCCTAGTGTGCTCCTGCACTTCCATTTTGCAGATGAGGAAGTGGAGGGCACTGGTTTGTAAGAAGTTACATAAGGTGAAAATGGGAGAGGTGGGTCTAGAACCCAGGGCTCCTGACTTCAAATCCAATGGTCTGTTCTCTAGCCTGTTTGGGCATAGGGAAAATCCCTGAAGGAATAACAGTTGCATGAAACTCTTGAAATTAAACATTGTGGTTTATTGGGCCTCCTGTGCCCTTGATCTCCCTTCTCAAGTACAATTCAGTATCACAGGCTCAGAGGCTTGAAGAGGTTGTGTGTGCCTATTCCTCAGTTCTATCCACCAAAATGGCTTTCTGCACCATTGATTTTGACCAGTTTAGCAAGTTATTTAATGAAAAACCACATTTTGTCTCTAAACTGAGTCCTACCCCAGGAAACAAGTAACAGGTGCCAAAGCTACTCAGCTGTCACTCTTGCTAGTGATCTAGCCACAGACGCAAATAGGGTCTCTCCTCACCTGACCCAGAGAATATTCTGAGCTCACCTGACAGGCATGCAGCACACATGGCTGTCTGCACCCCAAATGCAAGGAAGGGAGCAGAGAGAGTCAACACACGCCACCAGGAAACGTCTTAAATGTCCTGTGGACCATTCACTTTATAGGAGAGAGGCAGTTTTGAAATTTTCAACTAAGCAGGTGTTGAAGCCCTGTTTTGAAAGGAAGCTTTGGTCAATAGAAATGCAGTTTTTAAAACTCAATTTACTTCTTTTCCTTTGTATGTTTCAACTTTTGGTACATTTGAGGACCACCTGAACATGAATTGGAAGTGACTGATTACAATGGCCTGAGTGACAAGTTTTTTATTTTTTTTTATTTTTTTTATTGGTTGTTCACAACATTACAAAGCTCTTGACATATCATATTTCATACATTAGATTGAAGTGGGTTATGAACTCCCAATTTTACCCCAAATGCAGATTGCAGAATCATGTCCGTTACACATCCACATTTTTACATACTGCCATATTAGTGACTGTTGTATTCTGCTACCTTTCCTATCCCCTACTATCCCCCCTCCCCTTCCCTCACATCTTCTCTCTCTACCCCATCTACTGTAATTCATTTCTCTCCTTGTTTATTTTCCCATTCCCCTCACAACCTCTTATATGTAATTTTGTATAGCAATGAGGGTCTCCCTTCATTTCCATGCAATTTCCATTTTCTCTCCCTTTCCCTCCCATCTCATGTCTCTGTTTAAAGTTAATCTTTTCTTCCTGCTCGTCCTCCCTACTCTGTTCATAGTTGCTCTCATTATATCAAAGAAGACATTTGGTATTTGTTTTTTAGGGATTGGCTAGCTTCACTAAGCATAATCTGCTCTAGTGCCATCCATTTCCCTGCAAATTCCATGATTTTGTCATTTTTTAGTGCTGCGTAATATTCCATGGTGTATAAATGCCACATTTTTTTTTATCCATTCATCTATTGAAGGGCATCTGGGTTGGTTCCACAGTCTAGCTATTGTGAATTGTGCTGCTATGAACATCAATGTGGCAGTATCCCTGTAGCATGCTCTGTTAAGGTCTTCAGGGAATAGTCTGAGAAGGGCAATAGCAGGGTCAAATGGTGGTTCCATTCCCATCTTTCCCAGGAATCTCCAAACTGCTTTCCAAATTGGCCGCACCAATTTGCAGTCCCACCAGCAATGTACAAGTGTACCCTTTTCTCCACATCCTCGCCAGCACTTGTTGTTGTTTGACTTCATAGTGGCTGCCAATCTTACTGGAGTGAGATGGTATCTTAGGGTGGTTTTGATTTGCATTTCTCTGACTGCTAGAGATGGTGAGCATTTTTTCATGTACTTGTTGATTGATTGTATATCCTCCTCTGAGAAGTGTCTGTTCAGGTCCTTGGCCCATTTGTTGATTGGGTTATTTGTTATCTTATTGTCTAATTTTTTGAGTTCTTTGTATACTCTGGATATTAGGGCTCTATCTGACGTGTGAGGAGTAAAAATTTGTTCCCAGGATGTAGGCTCCCTATTTACCTCTCTTATTGTTTCTCTTGCTGAGAAAAAACTTTTCAGTTTAAGGAAGTCCCATTTGTTGATTCTTGTTATTAACTCTTGTGCTGTGGGTGTCCTATTAAGGAATTTGGAGCCCGACCCCACAATATGTAGATCGGAGCCAACTTTTTCTTCTATCAGATGCAGAGTCTCTGATTTGATATCAAGCTCCTTGATCCATTTTGAGTTAACTTTTGTGCATGGCGAGAGAAAGGGATTCAGTTTCATTTTGTTGCATATGGATTTCCAGTTTTCCCAACACCATTTGTTGAAGATGCTATCCTTCCTCCATTGCATGCTTTTAGCCCCTTTATCAAATATAAGATAGTTGTAGTTTTGTGGATTAGTCTCTGTGTCCTCTATTCTATACCATTGGCTGAGTGACAAGTTTGGATGTGTCCACCTTGATTGGAGGAGACCTGGGCCATGGACCTTGCACCTCTTTTTGTAGGTTTTTTTTTTTTTTTTGAGAATCTGATTTCTCTTGAGTTTGTAACCTGTGGGAGGGTCACAAAGTCTTTTTGAAGAACTCAAATCTGTCAGAAGAACAAGGTTCACACTCTGATTCTCCCGTTTCATAGGTAGGAGGCTTCAGACAACTTACTTAAAGCCCATAAGCCTCATTTTCTTTGTCTGAAAAACAGTATTAATAAGATTTTATGCTTCACAGGGTTGTGAAGTACTAGTTAGGATAAATACATGAAGCCTGGCCATAGAAGTGTCTTTAAATGTTAACATTATTATTAGATGTTATTGAGCAAATTTTTTTTTATGTCTAAGTACTTCCAGAAATACCAAGGTAGATAAAAGGCCATGTCTGCCTTCAAGGGCAGGAACTGACAATGGAAGGTTTATAAGCGTGTGTGTGTGTGTGTGTGTGTGTGTGTGTGTGTGTGTGTGTCCACTTTGTATCAAGTTTTACCAAGGAGGTCTAGGGAAACTACTTGGGGAGGGAGAATTCAGGGACAGGGAGATTACAGCCTATTGGAACTGATACTTTAATTTGATTATGGATTTAGTTGTAGTACGTGTTAGAGAAAAGAGACAACATAAAGCAAAGAGAATAGCAGATAGTTAAAAAATAGATTTTGGAAATACCAGGGTCCCTTTGAAGTTTCAAATGGGCAAATAAAGAAAATAGGGTGGTTAAGCCTGAAAACACAGATTATGCTGAGTGTGTGGAGAGCTTGGGATGCCCAGCTGCTGAGCTGAGAAAGAACCCAGAACCTAGGGCCTTCTCAAGGAAAACTGAGTGTGACATACCTTAACAGCCTTAGGATCTGATTTCATTCTCAGGAATCCCTCCCCCTTCCCCTCCTTCAGCCAGTATTTACTGTGCTCTTAAGTTAACGATGTGGCCCACTGAAAATCTACAAAATTTCCTCTGTCTTATGGTACATTAACAGAATTAAGTGAAGGTGAGACGGTGATGACTTTTTTTTTTTTTTTTTTTTTGTAATTGGTGTTAAATAAGGGATTTACTAAGGGCTCACTGGAGTGGAGCTGTTGATTTTATATAATTTCCATCAAATTTGGGCTGACGTGAAATCCACAACCAATTCTAGTTTAACTCTTTTTATCACCTCATCTAGATCATTTTGTCTGTAAAAATCCACTGCACATTTACTAGACTAGGTACTTGGGAGAGTCCAAAAGAAGTTTAAATCACATACTTATCTTTCAAGCTTGTCATGACCTTGCTGCATTAGAGAAAAGTCACTGAATCTATAATAGGAGATGTATTCTGGGTGGTCAGGAAGGGTCAAGGTCAGTGGTGGTTAAAGGTCCAGAAAAAAATGAACTTCTAAGTAAGTGAAGGGAGGGAAAGAGAAGGGTATAACTGAGAATAGTCTGAGTAAAGTTCCTGAGGTCATGGAATCACAGGACAAAAGCAGGATGACAACTAGCTTGACCAAAGAACGTGCAGGGAGATGTTGAGTACGGACAGATAAGACGTAGTCATCAAGTGTAATGTCTCCTCCTGTTTGAAACTGAAAGTATAGAGAATTTAAGGATAGATTTTTAATCCTAAGGAAAAGAGCAAATCTCTATAGTTTTAGCATTTCTTTAAGACAGAAATGTCACTTGCCCTCCCTGGGTTTCGATTATGGGAGGTCAAAGGAAGCATGTGGAATTTCAGACCATGACACGCAAGGGGTCTTGTGTTTACAGAAAATGGTGTTCTTCAGGCTCAGAGTGAAAAATGAACATCCCGAGGAAACCAAAACGGAGAAGTGGTGTCTGTCTGTTTCTTGCCAGGCAGGTTCTGAAGGGAAACCAGGAAAGGAAGCAGAGACGTGTCTACCACCTTAGAACCTTGCTGCTAAAAATTTATCTCAGAATTTTCCTATGTCTGGCGGCCTAGGAATTTTGATTTAGGTGAGCTTTGCACAGAGACTGCTAAGCTGACAGACCTGAAAGGTGAGGCCTTCTGTTTATTTCAAGCTTAACTCCAGCCTCACCTGTCAGAGCGGCATCACACTCCGGGATCCCATCTGGAACATCTTCCTCTTGGCCTTCGGGCACAGCTTTGTCTCCTGAGGAAGGTGGAAGATTGAGCTGATCAGATGCTTTGGGATGAAGCTGATTCTCCCGAGGCAGTCAGTTCCTAGTTCATCACTGGAAGTTTTCAGGCAGAGGGCCACTTTGCAGCGACATCGTCAAGGGAATTCATTCATCGACTGAGTGATCAGAATGATGGTGAATTGTAAGCACCACATGAGCAGGTTTCGGGTGCTGGGCTCTGTATGTGGAACACTGAATGTGATTTCCTTCCTATATCTCCACGAAATACGGGATGATATTATCCCTCATTTTAAAACCAAGAATCTCACAGAGCTAGGGATCTTGTGAAAGATCCCCCAGGTTATGATGGAGTTAAGATTTGAATCCATCCTGTCTGACTCTGTAGTCCACACCCTTTTTAACTTTTTTATTTCCAAAAAAGTACACAGAAGCCTACATGCTTCAAAAGGATGCCAGGCTGAAGATGACTTGTGTATCCTCCAGCCCTGAGCTTTTACAATCCCACTGGGAGCCATGAAAGCATCTTTAGTTTCTGACCTTTCACTAGGACACGGAGGGCTTGGGATTAAGTCTCATTTATTTATTGTGTGTGAGTTTCATATCATCAGGGTACACATCTAAGGCAAAGATGATAATAAGATCAGAGTTTAAAGAACATATGAGGAGGGGCTGGGGATATAGCTCAGTTGGTAGAGTGCTTGCCTTGCATCCACAAGACTCTGGGTTCAATTCCCACCACCACCAAAAAAAAAAAAAAAAAAAAAAAGGCAGAAAACAACACCATATTGCTGAAGCTGAGCTGAAGAGCTCACAAACTAGCACATGGAGCAGAGAACAAATCCTAGGACCCAGGAATATGAGACGGGAGAGGCAGTTTCATACAGAGCTCTGCTTCCTGTTGTTTATAGGGCAGTTTCAGGCAAGTTCCTCAGAAGATTCAAGTTTTTTTAATCTTAAAGGCCTTTCAAGTGTCCTAATCCCGATTGTTATAAATAATGCTTACAGAATTGTAGAGTTCACAAATTATTCTTTGAATATTCATGGTGAACCTACAATGTGCCAAGTTTGGGGCGAGGAGATACATGCAGGGCTTCTAGAAAAGGAAAGAAAAACTCTGAGAGCAGGCTGCCCTCTCCTCCTCACTCCTGCCATCGCACCCGCCATAGTGTCTGTTACATGGGCACTGCAGTTAAGACTTATTTTGAGGAGGAGTGACATAGCTTAAATTCCATTTAGAAATCAGTGATCTATTTTAATACTCCCATTGCAGCCCAAAGAGATGAAGTCCCTCACCCAGGGTCCAGCCACCATTGCTAGCTAGTGGTCATGGTTGGAGCAGACCTCTTCCAAGTGGACCCCCATGCCTTGTGCCACCCCAGAACACACTTCCAGACTGTGATGGAGGCGAGGGGCCAGATCCTCTCCTCTCTAGCAGTGTTTTTCAATGCCAGATGTTTTCCTTTTCTGAATTTCTTGAACACTACTTGCCCTTTCATGAATCATTACTGCAGTGCCTTTTCCTTCCCCCTCCCCTCTGTGGCCAGGCCTTCAGACTGGTGTGCTGTCAAGGATATTGGCCTGGACCTTGTCCTGTTGTCCTTAGTTTATACATGGGTCTTAAAGAAACTGGGAAGATAAATAGATTATACCAATCACTTAGATGTATTGAGTGCCACTGGGCACGGTGGCATACACCTGTAATCCCAGTGGCTCAGGAGGCTGAGACAGGAGCATCACAAGATCAAAGCCAGCCTCAGCAAAGGCAAGGTGCTAAGCAACTAAGTGAGACCCTGTCTCTAAATAAAATACAAAATAGGGCTGGGCATGTGGCTTAGTGGTTGAGTGCCCCTGAGTTCAATACCTGGTACGCCCTCCCCACCAAAAAAATGTATTCAGTGCCCAAGATAGTGAGGACTTGAGTGATCAAAGCTCATTCTCACATTGCATATAAACACCTTCATTTCTGCTCTACAAGCTCTGTATACATCACTGAGGACTGATGGCCTCCTAAGCATGCTGTACCAGTTAGTAAAGAACAGAACCTACTAAATAGGCATCTTGTCTCTGCCGTACACCAACTGCCTTACTGTGCTCTTGGGCATGGAACCAAAATCCTTTGGGTCTCAGCTTTCCCATGTATATGACAAATCCAATAATTCCATATCAAAGAGATGGTGTAATGATCAAATGGTCTGCAGAGATTTAGTATGAAGTTGAATATGTAGAAAGCTCTCCAAAATGGTAATGCTATTGCAAGTGTTGTTTTTTCTTATCTGGCTTATAATCTCCCAGAAGCCTTGGATGCTTCTGAATGAATCCTATTTCATTTTGTCATGTTGTCATGCATAGGCACATCAGAAACGAGTTTGTGAAATTTTCCCCTGAAGCTATCTTTCAGGTGCTGGTGGGGAGAGAGTTTGTCTTGCTGTTCTAATTCCTATATACAAATGAAGTTGGTGCTAACTTTCTCAAGCTCTCACAACAGAATAGGATCAAGCTCAGAGATCATCGCTTTCTTACCAAGCACATGAATTACCATCAGAAGCTCCAAAATGCAGCTCATGGATTAAATGCATGAGGCCCACACAGATTTCTAACTTTTTTTTTTTTTTTTTTTTTTTTTTGGTAATGCTAAGGTTGGAACCAAGGGCCTCACACTTGCTAGGCAGGCAAACACTCTACCTACCACTGAGCTACATCCCCAGCCCCAGATTTCTGAAGTTTCAAAAATCTTTTACTAACATTTTAAAATTCAATAATTTCATTTGAAAATCTAGATTTCCATCTTCCTTATGACTTTTAACTTTCCTAAATTGTAAAAACTAAGATACATACTCAAGACAAAACTATGTAGCTGGATGATTTATCAAAAAAAAAAAATAATACCCAAGTATCCATCAACGGGGTCAAGAAATAAAACGTTGTCATCTCCCTAGGAGCTCCCTTGCACCCATTTCCAGTACCTCCCACTGTTTCTCCAGAGAGACCCTTTAACCTGTGTTATCATCAACATATCCTTGGTTTTCTTAAAATAAATTTATTACCTAAGCAGACATTTCTAAATAATACAGTTTAATTTTGCTACATTTTGGAATTTATGAAAGGAAAAATCGAGTATGATTTTGTGGGTGTTTGTGTGTATGTTCCTTTGCTCAAAATTATAAGATTCATCTGTTCTATTCTATATGGGCATAGTTTGCTCCTTTTCATTCCTAAATAGGATTCTATTGTATTAAGACACCACAAATTATTAATCCACAATTCTACTGTTGATGGAAATTTGGGCTGTTTACAACTTTGAAAGATGAGCCTATAAATACTCTAGTTTACACATCTTGTTGCTCACGTACACGCATTTCTTTTGCGTATAAACCTAGGAATGCTATGCAAATGTTGAGCTTTAACAGATACTGTCAAAAAGTTTTCCAAAGTAGCTGTACCAATTTACACTCCCACCATCAATATGTGATGAGCCCATTGCTCCAAATCCTCTCAAACAGTGGGGATTGTCAGTCACTTTACTTTTAGCCCTTCTGGTGGAGGCGTAGTGATAACTCAATGTGATTTTAATTTACATTTCTCCTGATTGTTGGTGAGATTTAACTTCATTTTATGGATTTATTGAATTTTTTTAAAAAAATTCTAATTTCTTTTTTTTATTAAATTATTTATTTATTCTAATTTGTTATACATGATGGCAGAATGCAATTCATTTCATAGTATACTATAGAGCACAATTTTTCAAGACAAAATGATTTGTATACAAAGAATTTTCACACCATTTGTGTCTTCATACATATACTTAGGGTAATGATGTCTATCTCATTCCATCATCATTTCTACTCCCTTACCGCTTCACTTCCCTCCCTCCCCTTGGCCCTATCTAAAGTTCCTCCACTCCTCCCATGCCCTCATCCCATCACCATTATGAGTCAGCATCCTCATATCAAAGAAAGCATTTAGCCTTTGGTTTTTTGGGAATGTCGTATTTCACTTAGCTTTGTATTCTCCAACTCCATCCATTTACCTGCAAATGCCATGATTTTATTTTCCTTTTATTGCTAGATAATATTCCATTGTGTATATATACCATATATTCTTTATCCATTCATCTACTAAAGGGCATCTACGTTGGTTCCACTGTTTAGCTATTGTGAATTGTCCTGCAATAAACATTGATGTGGCTGTGTCCCATGGTATGCTGTTTTTAAGTCTTTTGGATATAGACTGAGGAGTGGGATAGCTGGGTCAAAAGGTGGTTCCATTCCCAGTTTTCCAAGAATCTCTATACTGCTTTTCATATTGGCTGCACCATTTTGCAGTTCCACAAGCAATAGATGAGTGTGTCTTTCCCCCGACATCCTCACCAACAATTATTGTTGTTTGCATTCTTGATAGCTGCCATTCTGACTGGAGTGAGATGAAAGCTTAGTTTTGATTTGCATTTCTCTAATTGCTAGAAATGTTGAACATTTTTCATATGTTTGTTGATTGATTGTATATCCTCTTCTGAGAAGTGTCTATTCAGTTCCTTGGCTCATTTATTGATTGGGCAATTTTTTTTTTTTTTGGTGTTAAGGTTTTTGAGTGCTTTATATATCCTAGAGATTAGTGCTCTATCTGATGAGCTTTTGATAAAGATTTGCTACCTTTCTGTAGGCTCTCTATTTACCTCACTGATTGTTTCTTTTGCTGAGAAGAAGCTTTCTAGTTTGAATCCCTCCCATTTATTGATTCTTGATATTCATTATTGCACTATAGGAGCCTTATTAAGGAAGTTACCTAATCTGACATGATGGGGATTTGGGCCTACTTTTCCTTCCATTAGGTACAAGGTCTCTGGTTTAATTCCTAGGTCTTTGATCAACTTTGAGTTGAGTTTTGTGCATGGTGAGAGAGAGAGATTTAATTTCATTTTGTTACATGTGGATTTCCAGTTTTCCCAGCAACATTTGTTGAAGAGGCTATCTTTTCTCCAATGTATGTTTTTGGTGCCTTTGTCTAATATAAGATAACTGTAGTTATGTGGGTTAGTCTCTGTGTCCTCTACCCTGTACCATTGGTCTACAGGTCTGTTTTGGTGCCAATACCATGTTTTGGTTACTATTGCTCTGTAGTATAGTTTAAGGTCTGGAATAGTAATGACACCAGCTTAACTCTTCTTGCTAAAGATTGCTTTGGCTATTCTGGGTCTCTTATTTTTCCAGATGAATTTCATGATTGTCTTTTTTTATTTCTATGAGGAATATCATTGAGATTTTGATTGAGATTGCATTTAATAGGCATTTAAAATAATATTTCATGCTGGGCACACTGGCACATGCTGTAATCCCAGTGGCTCGGGAGGCTGAGACAGGAGGATTCTGCGTTCAAAGTCAGCCTCAGCAACTTAGGGAGGCACTGAACAACTCAGTGAGAATCTGTGTCTAAATAACATACAAAATAGGGCTGGGTATGTAGCTTAGTTGTTGAGTGCCCCTGAGTTCAATTCCCAGTACCAAATAATAATAACAATAATAACAACAATAATAGTTCATGCCTTCTGCTCATTTTACTTCTAATTAGTCTATGCTTTTATTGATTTGTAGATGTTCTAGACATGAGTTTTTGGCCAAATATGCATTTGAAAATATCTTGTTCCATTCTGCAGCTTACATCTTAACTCTGAATAGTATGTCTTGATGTATGGGCAAGAAATTGTTAATTTTGATGCAATCCAATTTGCCAGTTTCTCCTTTTTGATGGCTTTACATATGTGTGTGTATGAATTTTTTAGTTGTTGATAGACACAATAATTTTATTTTATTTATTTATTTTTATGAGGTGATAAAGCTTGAACCCAGTGCCTCATACCTGCTAGGCAAGTGCTCTACCACTGAGCTACACCCAGCCCTATTCTGTATTTTATTTATAGACAGGGTCTCACCGAGTTGTTTAGCACCTTGATGTTGCTGAGGCTGGCTTTGAATTTGGGATCTTCCTGCCTCAGTCTCCCTAGCTGCTGGGTTATAGGTGTGTGCCACCACACCTGGCTCTGATAATCAGTTTTATATTATGTGATGGTTTGAGATGACTTTTCTTGCCCTGAAGTCAATAATGTATCTTCCTATATTCCTTTTGGTGGCTTATGTCTTCTCATTTAGATTAATAACCCAACTGGAATTGATTTTGCTGGGTGTTGTGGTTTATATAAGGGTCTCCAGTTTTCATGGAGATATCCAATGGGGAGCATCAGTTGTTGAAAAGAGCACCTTTTGTCCATTGAGTTTCAGCAACATCTTCATCATAAACCAGGTGGCCCAGCAGGTGTGGTGCTGTTTCTGGTCTTTCTTTTCTCTGTTTCTCTTAGATTTTGGATGTATCCTATCTTGATATGTGACAGAAAAAGTCTTTCCACCTCATTCCTCTTTAAAATTGTTTTGGCTATTATTAGACCTTTCCATTTGCATATAAAATTTACAATCAGCACTTTGAATAAAAAAAAAACCTACAGGATTTCCAACTTTCAGTATCTTTTTCAATAGCAATCCTCCCAGTCCAAGAACATACTAAATTCCTTCAATTGAGGTCAACTTATATTTCTTTCAGTAATGTTTTGTAGTTTTCAGAACAGAGCTCCAGCACATCTTTTGTTACATTTCTGTACTAGGTATTTAATGGCTTTGCTATTATAAACAGTATCTTTAAAATGTTATAATTACTTGATTCTAGTGTACAGAAATACAAAATTTTTAATACCGATTTTATATCCAGTGACCTTGATAAATTTGATTCTTTTTTTTTAAAGAGAGAGTGAGAGGAGAGAGAGAGAGAGAGAGAGAGAGAGAGAGAGAGAGAGAGAAAGAAAGAGAATTTTTTAATATTTATTTTTAGTTCTCGGCGGACACAACATCTTTGTTGGTATGTGGTGCTGAGGATCGAACCCGGGCTGCACACACGCCAGACGAGTGCGCTACCGCTTGAGCCACATCCCCAGCCCAAATTTGATTCTTAATTTTATTATTTCCTACAGCTTTGGGGGGCCATCTATAAATACTATTATGTCATCTAGAAACAATAATTGCTTTATTTCTTCCAAACAACTTAATAATATCATTTCAATATTCTGTTTGTGACTATTTTTAAGAAGTTTTCATCCTGATTAGGAAATAAAGTGCCTGTGATTTTCTTTTCTTCTAATGCCCTTGTTCCATTTGGCTTCAGAGTTATGCTAACCTCAGAAAGTAAATAAGAGACTATTTCTTTTATTCTCCACAGAGTTTGCATAACTTCTTCCAAAGTTTTATGGGACTCACAAGAAAGGAAGTCAGGGCCTGAGGGTTTGTTTTTTTGGTTTTGGTTTGTGTTTGTTTGTGTGTGTGTGTGTGTGTGTGTGTGTGTGTGTCTTACATATCTATAACAGTTATAGCACTCATCTTTTTGTTGCTATTGTTGTTCTAGGGTAGTTTCAGAAATTTGTATCATTTTGGGGAATTTTCTTCATTTTATGCACATGTTTAAATGTCTTGTCCTGTGAATGTGTATTGATACAACCTTTTATGTTATTGACCTTGTGGTGTTTATACTCGATTGCACTTTCTCTCAAACTCTTTAGAGATTGCTTCTACTTTGTTGATCTATTTATTTCATTAGAGCATTTCTGATTTCATTGGCTTCTACACTTTACTTTCTTTTTTATGTTTAATTTGCAGGCGTTTTTCTAATTTCTTGAAATGGAAGCTTAGCTCATTGATTTTTGTGTGCTCTTTTTTCCTTTCTTACTGTATACATTCTTAAAGCCACACATTCTCCTCCAAAGGTAGATTTTAAAAGGAAGGCTCTTGGTTTCTATTGAATTTTTTTTTAAATTTTGTATTTACTCCTCTGTTAATTCAGACAGACAGATACTCTAACTCTTCTTTCAGTGGTTACATTGGAGATTGTAACTTTCATTCTTGACTTAGCAGATACTACTGTGATTGGCAATCATACCTTCTCAGTGCAAAAACCTTAGAACATTTTTATTTTACTCTTTTTACCTGGTAATATACCTGCAATTATTTTTGTGTAGTTTTTATATCTTTAAACTCAACAATATAGCATTATATGATGTTCCCATTTTGATCAGTATTTTCTTGTGTTTATTCATATATTCCTCTTTTTATTATTCCATTCAGCATCTCTAAGTTTCCATCTGAAATAATTCCTTTTATTTGTAAATAATATCCTTTAGTGTTCCATTAGTGTGAGTCTTCTCTTAACAAATACCTTCTTTTTTTTGTATGAAAACATCTTCATTGTACATTCAAAATGTAGAATATAAAGTCTGCACTCCCATTATTGTCTTCCAACCCCTTCAAGATTTGCTTGAGTCTTCTCTTGTGTGGAGCCGGCTGTCAGTCTTACTCTTGGTCCTCCGACAGCCATCTGTCTACCACTCCTCCCTCACTCTGGATGCTGCTGAGAGCTTCTCTTTGTCCTTGGATTTCAGCAATTTTACAATGTTGTACAGGGTGTGATTTCTTTTCATTTAACACGCTCTGAGTATGTGTGGGCTTCTTGAAGTCTTATTTTCATGTCTTTCATCAGGTTTGAAAAGCTGTGGGCCACTAACTCTTCAGACATCCTTTCTGTGTCCCTCCCTTCATTTTTCTCCTTAAGAAATTTCATTTACATGTGTATGAGGGTTTTTCAACAAATCTATTGTCTCTCTCTCAAATTCTTCTCTGTGATTTTCAAAGTTTTCTCATTCCATTCTTCAATCCTGTTATTTTCTTTTTATCTGTCTTGAAGTTGACTATGTCTCTTTTCAGTTGCATTCAATCTGTGGTTATATCTATCTATTTAATTCTGGATGTCAATCATACTCCTCAAGTTTAGAGTTGCCTTTTGATTCTTTTACATGGTTTTCAGGTCTCAGCTGAAATGGCCAATTCTTTATTTTTATCTGCTGGTAGAGAATATATGCCTTGTTGATTATAAAATCTTTATCAGTATCTCTGATTAACATCTTGAGCCCCTATGACTCTGTCCTTGTAATCTATTCTTTTCTTCTCAATTCTATTTATCTTATCTTTTGGAGTAACTGGCATTATTCATTGTATTCCAGACACTATATTTTTCTGAAATACTTGGTAGAATTAATTTGAGACCCAGGAGGGATGTTATCTTTTTCTCTAATAGATAAATATTCACCTTGCTGAACTAGCAACACACCATCACTTCAGTGCAGATTCAGAGACTGAGATGACTGGAAGCTAAACTGGGGTCACTACAAGCACCTATCTGTTTCAAGTTCATCCTGAGTCCCTTCTGGATCCCAATTCATAATGACCAGGTTAAATGGTGTCCCCCAATTGACTTTACTACTTTTTTTTTTTTTGTACGGGGGATTGAACTCAGGGGCACTAGGCTACTGAGCCACCTCCCCAGCCCTATTTTGTATTTTATTTAGAGACAGGGTCTCACTGAGTTGCTTAGTGCCTCACCATTGCTGAGGCTGCTTTTGAACTCTTGATCCTCCTGCCTCAGCCTCCTGAGCCACTGGAATGACAGGTGTGTGCCACTATGCCCGGCGACTCCACCACTTTTTGGTCCTGGATTCCAAACTTCTTCTTTCTGTTTCTAGTAAACTCTTCAAATGTGCCTCCTCTTAGTTGTGTAACTCCTTTCTCTGGAATTGGTAATGTCGTCAGAGCAAAAGGAGCTCTAATCACAAGTGTTACCTCCTGGTATTCCTCCATCCCTGGATCCCAGCCATGAATTTTTCACTCTCTTGATAGCTCTTTTATATCCACAAGCAGATTTTTAAATATTTTGCCCAGCTTGTTTAAATTGTCTTCACTGGAAGCATTGGTCCAAATTACATACTCTCTCATTAGCACAAGATAAAGTCTTGAGCCTTCTCTTTAAACATTGACAGGCATGTCTACAATAAGATGAAGCTGGGCAGCGACTTCCCCCTTTAGATGAGGCACGTATTCCCTCATAGAACCCAGCTGGCCCACTTCTAATTTGCCATCATTTCCTCACTGTTGGCATTTAAGATTGAGACTCTTGCCTTAAATTCTTTCTAAAAGCCAGGGGTGGGGGCACACACATGTAATCCCAGGTATGCAGGAGAATGAGACAGTTGGATTGTAAATTCAAGGCCAGCCTGGGCAAGTTAGGGAAACCCTGTCTCAAATTTTTTCAATGTGTGGCTCAATGGTAAAGCACTCACCTAGCATGTTTAAAGCCCTTGGTTGGACCACTTCCCCGCAAGATAATAATCATAATCATAATCATTCTTCTAAAACAAAGCAGAACAAAAAATAGTTTGATAAGGTACTGTTTTATGTTCTTGAGTTTGTTCCTTCTAAATATGGCTTAATATTCTTATTAAATAAACACTAGGTTTTTCCACTTTTCTGGGGAAGGTTTTCTGAGATTGGTGTCACTCTACTTTCCATGTACCTGGATGACCCTAGGACCACCAGGCTGCCTTGTCATTCACTCAGAGAGCGCAATTTCCAGCCAGGTGTGATGTGAGAGCAAGACAGCACTGAACAGAAGATTGAAGGCCCAGGGATTGGCAAACAGATGTATATAACCCCCAGGTGCACAGTCCACTTCCAGAGTGGCCACCAGCACAAGGGTTAAGTGCTAAGGATGCCAAGTGGAGCGGAAAGAATACACTACAGAAGATGAGGTCAGACGTTGGCTTCTTCCTTCCAGGGATCAGGAAACCAATCTGCAGAAGGACAAGGGAAAATAGAATAGGCCGTGTCCATGTTTCACTGGAATGGAGGGAGAGCCTACAAAGATTTCTGTGCTCTCTGGGAAAGACAGGAGGATTGTTTAAAAAAAAAAAAAATGAATGCCTATCCTTTGCGTGTTCTAACTTAATGAAAAAGTACATAGTATATCTCCTCTCTGCACAATGATCCTGCCTTTGGGGGAATATCCTCTGCCTATCTGCCTATCCCCCATTGTGGCTGAGGGTGTGGTCCTCAGCGTCACAATACCTGGATTCCAAGCCCAACTTATGATCATTATGTCCTTGTTGAGCAAAATTATTTTATTGCTCTGTGTTCCATTTTTTCCCATCTATAAAATGGAAATAACAGAACTCCTTAGCTTAAAGGTCATGTAAGGATTTAAAAAAGGGGAAAAAAAACAGTACAGTGACTGGTACATAGAAAAACCCAAATAAATACTGCTATTTATAATTAATTTTGTTTTATTCTTTCAATTATTTCATCATGCTTAAGCTTATCTTATTTCTCTCAGAGCCCTGGGCTTCTTATCTTCTCTCTGCACTCTTATTGAAGGTTCTAAACAGGTTCTTTTCATAAAACTTTGTCTTAGTTTCCCAGCACTTTTGTGCTGGATGTTTCCAAACCTTCCTGCTCCTTCTCGAAAGGTTTTTGAAAACACATATTCCTAGGTCTCACCCACCGAAACTCTGAAATGCTAGCTTTGCAGTGGACCAATAAAGCTATATATTTTTTTAAAGCCCACCACTGGTTATAATAAGCAGCTACTTTGGAACCACTGAACTTTGGTGACCTAGTAACAATTGTTAAATATATGAGGCCAACAGGGGCACAATGGTACATGCCTATAATCCTAGCAACTCAGGAGGCTGAGGCAGGAGGATCATGGGTTCAAAGCCAGCCTCAGCAATAGCAAGGTGTTAAGCAACTCAGTGAGACTTGTCTCTAAATAAAATACAAAATAGGACTGGGGAATGTGACTCAGGGGCCGAGTGCCTCTGAGTTCAATCCCTGCTACAAAAAAAAAAAAAAAAAAAAAAAACTGAAGCAAGTTGTTATTTGCATAAATTTTGTAAATGGGTTGTTCACCTATTAGTGGTTACTATCCACTGTGCAAATATTTATACCCTGGAAATTGGCAAATGCTACATTTCCCCTACCCCACCCTGCATCCCAGGGATCTGGTTCACTATCCTGGCAATACCACAATCTTCTCAGCCCCCGAAATTTAGAAATTTAGAATGTTTCTGTCTGACCCTCCTTTGGCAGAGACTCAAAAATCTTCCCAGTTCTTCAAGGTCTAATTGATTCAGGTTTGGATCCCCTAGGCTGTGGATGTTCCTGTGGCAGATGAGATTTTCAGTTAGATATTTCCCTTGCCACACTCAAGCGATCGTTTCTTCAGTGTGAAGCAGAGGTGCCCAACTGGTGGCCAAGTGGTGACTGCAGCTTGTCAAGGTGTGAGAGTTGCCAATGTGTGAAAGTTGGCAGAGATTTAAACCTGAGGCAGCTTTTTAAAAGTCATAGGGCTGTAAATTAAAATTCATAATCTTAGCTCCTCTTTAAAAAAAAAATGGAAATATTTGGACCTGCTTTTCGCTTGACAAAGTTTGACTAATGTTTTGGTCAGCCATTTCACGGCTGTGCCTAAAGGATCTGACCAGCACGATTACAGAGGGGGAAAAGTTTATTTGAGGGCTCATGGTTTCAGAGGTTTTAGTTTATAGAAGGCGGACTCCATTCCCCTGGGGTGGAAAAGTGTGACAGAGGGAAACAGCTCACATGGTGACCCAGAAGCAGAGAGAGACTCCACTGGCCAGAAACAAATATATACCCAAAGCCACACCCCCAATTCCTACCTTCTCCAGCCATACCCTACCACTTCAGTTACCACTCAGGTAATCCCTACCAGGGGATTAAATCACTGATTGGGTTAAGACTCTTACAACCCAATCATTTCTCCTCTGAACCTTCTTGAATTTTCTCACATGTGAGCTTTGGAGGGACACTTCACATCCAACCCATAACAGTTAACTTTGAGTGAGTGTTGTCAGGGCCAAAAGTGTTGATGCCTCCTGCCTGGCCCCTGAGCTTGCAGCTCTGTGAGGACAGGAGAGTGATGTGCTCTGTCGGAACAAGTGACCAGCTGCAACCCAGGAGACAGACTGCCAGCTGTGACTCTTCTTGCTTCTCACTATTGGACCTCAGTTAGGTAGATTGACTAAGGAGCCTCAGTTTCTCATCTGCAGCCGGGTGGGATGCTTGCCTTGTGCCTCTGCATGTTGTTTGGAGGATCTGAGAGCAGGAAGTGTGAGCTCTTGATCACCAAGCAAGGAATTGTTGCTAAATGATGATTCCTGTTATCTGTCATTTGCACCTAAGTGGAGATGAACAATCTTGGAACAGGCTTTGATAGGAGAAATCTTCAGATGCATTAAAACACTAGACATAGATGCAGAGAGGGTACCCCGCGGTGAGAAAAACACACAGAAAGGATATGTCAAGTGACTTTGCTGAAACCTCAGTCTTCCTGGGGAAGCTTTGGGAACAAGAGAATTTGAAAACCATATTATTAGCCATCCCTGTCTTACAGATGAGAAAATACTGGCCCAAAGGGAACACGGACTTGGGAATCAGATGAGCATATAAATTCCAGTAATATGAGCCTTTGTGCACATTACTTAACCTCTCTGAACCTGTTTCCTCATGTGTAAGATGGGGGTATTAGTATCTAGTTTGCAATGCAGTGTGAAGTTTTATTAAGATGTTATGTATTAAGCACCTAAAGCATATTGTAAATGTCCAATAAATGGTAGCTTCTGTTATTAACTCAAATTGGGCATATGCTAATCAAACCACTGGAAAATAGGAAAGTAATTAAAAGAAGAAGACATATTGCTAGTGAATAATTCCTTGCCATTAAAGAACTTTTCATAAATCATAAGGGGCTCCTTTTACTTCCTCCCATGGCATGAAATAACTCAAATCAGAAATTTTCCCAGCATTTGCTGCGAGCTTCAGATACTCAACCACACATGCCTGTATCAACAGCACGTTCTGAGAGCAGAGCTGATATTAGCAGTATAAAATTTGCAGAGTTAGACCAGTGTGTGGTTTCCCCTTAATAAATCCTCCTATCTTAGCCCCACTCAACTGGAAAGAAGAAATCTGAGCCCAAAGAGCACTTACTTATTTTTGATTTTCACTGCCTGCCTGCTTCTTTTCAGGGCGCATCTGAATATCAAGGCCAAAAGTGCTCAGGTTTCTCTGGGCTCAGGAAGGCTGGAACAAATTAGCATTCTTGGAGTCAGTCCTTCTTTGGGAACTAAACTCCTTTTGCTCCCCCCCCCTCCCCGCCCCGATAAAATTTTCTGTTCCAGAGAGGACTTTCTCAGTCAGTTCTCTCCTAATGCAATTCTGTTTGATTTCCCACCAAACAACTCCTTCAAGGAGATGCTGAACCAAGCATTTCAATTCCTGAACACCAACTTTCTGGCAGGAGCTGTTCCAGATGCATCTTTATATCCAGTAATCATGCATTTCACCAAAATGATTGACATGGCATTTCTTTCCTTCCCTTTATCATTGCCAGCCTGTTAGTCTTACTTGTCTTCCATTGGGAAAGGCTCCCCCAGCTTGGGCTCCTGCCAAATCAGTGAACTTACAAATACACCCGTCAAACACACCTACACATGCATAGATGGAAGAGGGACCAAGTCTGTCTCTGAGTTGAATATTCAACATTTCATTTCTAGGCTTCACGTCCCCTTGGAAGTTTTTAACTCAACTAGTTTGTTTTTTTTTAAACCATCTTCCTTCCCTCCATTTACCTTCTTTCTTTCCCTCCTTATGCATCTTTATTTTCTTTCTACTTTTTCCAGAAACAGCCTCTCTCTTCTTCTTTCATTTTTTTTTCAAAAGTTCATATTCTTAGCATTAAAGAAAATTGAGAGGTTTTTATAGGATCCTCTCATTTTAGTATTAGGGGATCTCTGGACACCCATGTGTGCAAAGAAAAGTGATTTTCCTTTACCCTTTGAAAAACATTCAGGTTCCATCTCCTCCAAGTGACCCTGCATGGCCTCGACCCTACCCAACACATCAGCCACTTCTCTACCTCAGTCTCTATACTGTAAGCCACACAGGCCCATTAGTTCCTACCCCAGGATCTTTACACATGCTTTCTTTTCTTCTTGGATGGTTTCTCCACACATAGGCACACAACCCTTCTTCACTGCCTGACCTCTAATCTATGCTTTAAGTCTCAGTTCAAATGACACTTCTTAGACCACATACCCACCACTATTTCCTGTTCATTTCCTTCATGACACTCAGTACCGTTTGTAATTACATGATTATTTGGACATTTAGTTGTTTAATGTTTTCACCTATCAGAAAGCAGATTATATTAGGAAAAGAGTCATGACCCATTTCACCCCATTAATTCCTCTGTGCCATACATAGTGGCTGACATTTGAGTTACAACAGTCATGAACCATAAGGAATAATATCTGACATTGAAAACTGACCAGATTAAAGAACATTGCTCTATCATTTTTATACATATTAACTCATTTAACACGGCAACTGTCCGGGGAGGTGGATATGAATATTTACCCATTTTGCAGGTAAGGACACTAAGGGGTCAAGCCACTCACCCAATACTATTTGGCAGAGCTAGTTCTTGGCCCAGACATTCTAACTCTGAAGCCTAAAGGCTCAGCCAAGCTCTTCTCATCCTCTGGTAAGCATTCCATTAATATTGATTGAAAGAATAAATGAAAAGTATATCCTAATTGATTAATAGCAAACTGAAGTTCAAACTTAAATTGCTTGATTGATAATCCATTCTTCTTTCTAAGCAAACAGTCTCTTGGGTACTAGCAGAATGCAGGAGAAAGAAAGACAAGGAGATTAATGACTATGAGCGGCCCCTGTGATGTAGATTATATAGTGAAGGAAATCATCATTTTAGATTCAGTCAGGACTCCGTGGCAGGTGGAAAAACCCTGAATCAACTGAAGAGGCCTTGAGATAAGGAACCAGATTTTCCAGAAACATCAAGTGGATTTACAGTTATTATCCCTATCAATTTTAGGTAATTCTCATGTTCTGGGCAACATTTTCTAAATCTGATTTTAAAGTGTTTGACCATCAATTTTAAGAAACTGCTTGTTGGAATTCTAGGATGAAAATCCCTGGAGTTGGGCTGGGGATGTGGCTCAAGTGGTAGCGCGCTCGCCTGGCATGCGTGCGGCCCGGGTTCGATCCTCAGCACCACATACCAACAAAGATGTTGTGTCCGCCGAGAACTAAAAAAAAAATAAAATATTAAAAATTCTCTCTCTCTCTCTCTCTCTCTCTCTCTCTCTCTCTCTCTCTCACTCTCTCTTTAAAAAAAAAAAAAAAGAAAAAGAAAATCCCTGGAGTTGCCTTGTTCACTGCTGTACCCACAATATGTGGGAAAGGACATAGTACATAGTAAGTGCTCAATAAATAATCACTTAATGAATCAACAGAAAATGCACATCAGCTAACACATAATCGATACAGGTTACAAGTTTATGCAGCTAAGGCACAATGAGGTACCCCAAGAAAACTGTCAGGTTCTTTTTCATGCACAGCTTGTAATCTAGGTTGACTCACAATTACCTATCAACAAATGCCACCACAGTTGAGGTCTTACCTAGGTGCTGTGCTGTGTAGTGGAAATCATCATTTTTTTAGTTAGGTCATGCTCATACCTTAATAACTTTAAGATGATGACATCACTACTAGTCTTCATCTCCAGATGTAGAAACCGAGGTGTAAAGAAGCTAGCTCCTTTTCCAAAATTGCAGAGCCAATAATAGGTGGAGCCAGGATTTGAAATCAGGTCTGTATGACCCTGAAACCAACTTATACATTCATCCCGTGATTTGAAGATGACCATCAATGGGTGTGGCATAGTGACTCTACAGCTCAAGAGTTTGCAGTATCAGAAGATGGGGGCAGGGACAGAGGGAACATTGCAGGTAGCACTGCTCAACCTTTCCAGGTCTGCACAAGCTGCTTACCTGGATCTGAAATTCTCCCATCTCTCACCTCCCACCATCCATTTGTTTAGGTTCCAGATTCAGTGACACTTCTTTCTGGAATGTTTCATAAACACTATGCAATCGAATTCATTACTCCCTCCTTCTCTGCTCCATTTAGAACTCCGTGTGTCTCCTGGTCATGATGTGTCCAACCTATACTCCAATCACTTCTGTTTCCACCCAATTTTCTTTTACTTTTTCCAGAATGAGACTGTATCTTCCCAGAGCCTAGCACAGTATGTGACATATAGTGTGTCTTCATAAATATTTGTGGAAGGAATGAACTTAAGGTAGAAATTGCCATCAGATGCAGCCAATAACATATAGCAGTATTCAAAGGGAGGAGTCCTTCAGTGGGCATTGGTTGAAGCTTTAGAACAAAGGTCTTCTGAAAAGTTGAGTAGGGAGCCATGTGGTTATTAAGAGTCCTGCCTCTGGACACTGACACTGAGTGGTTCTGGGAAGTTACTTATACTCTCTGTACTTCAACTTTCTCATCTCTATAATTGAGTAGATTGATATAAGGAACTATCCTATGCACCAATGCTCACAATTGTTCATCAGCAACAGGTTATTCTATACCCACCATAGTGAAAGCTGGGTAGTTGGGAAATTGAAATGAGGTGCCTTTTAGGAGTTCAGCAGAGGGTTCTGTCCTCTGTAAGTAACCAGATGGCTGGGCTTATCTCGCTATAACCATTATTATTAGGAAGAGTTGGGGGAGTAAAGCATTTCAGGCAGAAGAATTCTTATGCATAAAAGTGCAGAGATCTGAAAAGATCTCCAGCCCCCCGGTGCAAAGATAATTCATGGCACTGATAAGAGAAGATGTAGATACTCAAGGTCAAGAGCAAGATTCTTGTGAGCCAAAGAACCAAATGCTTGGAAAATCATTGAGTTGATAAAATTGTGCCACATTCCTATTTTTAAGAACTAAATGTCAAAATAGAGAGTCCAGTGTGTGTGTCTGATGGATGTTCTTTCCCTCTGTACAGGCAGATTTGTGTAGTGACTGCCATTTTGCTCTCAGAAAGGAGGTGAATCAGCCTCTTGGTCCCCAGGGGGACATGGGCTGCTTGCTCTTTTACTCTTTCTGGAGAAGAGCAGTATGTCGTCAGCCCTGTTGTTTACTGGAAGACATGACATCAGTCTGGGTTTTGACGGTAACTATTGAGTCCTTTCCTAAGGTTATCCAGTCAAGTAAAATTGGGAAAAGCTATCATTCAGGTCCTGGCAACTGGGCTTCGGGAGAGTGGGTGTGCCAGCATACAGGTCCCTTAGTGGTCTCCTTATCTTTCATCTTCACTCATCCACCTACTTCCATAAGACCTTGGAGGAATAACCAGCTAAAGTTATGTTTTAGAGGTGTCCAGTCCTCTCCCCTTATGCCCATGGTGGTCTCCACGACTGACTGAGATCATTTTTTCTTCTCTGTTGTTCCTCCTTCCTATCTTTACCCCTTAAGTCTTTCGGATGTGCCATATACTTCTGTCACCCTAAAAATCTAGCAGCAGTACCCAACTTTCCCTTCCCCTGCAAAATCTCCCATGTACACTCTGCCTCCCGGACTTCATTTAAACTGCCTCTTCAACTCAGAACTCTCCCTTCATATTAGGATTATCAAGAGAGAATGGATTTATGCATAGGATGGCATAGTCACACACAGGATTATTTGATTTCTCATGTGTTATAGTTTCTGCTTGGTTTGAAATTTGACTTAAAATTTTGTCAGTTTGGCAAGGCTGGAAATAGATGGGCTAGAAATCTCTGTGTGGGTAGGATGGAGGGCTCGATCTAGGGTTGAAGCTTCTAGAACAGATATTACAACCTATGCGACAGTTTCCCTTATGTGTTACACACAACCCCAGTTAATCAACTTGTCTATTTCAATAAAATTTTGGAAAACTTCAAATATTTAAATGCAGAATAAGAAGTTTTCTAAGCCAGATGAAAGAATCGCACCAGTCTTCCACTCCATGGCCAAGTGCAGGTAAAGCTGTGTAAGTGTGACTTAGGTGATGTAACAGGTTGGGTGACTGAATTTGTTAACACAGATGTCGCAAAGAAAATCATCAGGGGGGTGTAGATTGAGGGAGTGGGCAGTGACTGCTGCCCAAGAAGGAGTGTCAGCTGAGAAGGAGAGGAGGACCCAGGAGAGAACACAGACTCACCAAGAATGAAGCTGCCCAAGAACCAAGACAAAGGAACAAAGCACCCTACCACCCCAGGGGTCCCTCCACACTGACAGGCACCGGATGCTCATGTCATGATTGTGAATCAGCAGCCAGTTATCCTATGTCTACTCTGAGTCGGGATCCAGTCCAGAAAATCAGAAAAAAAAAATAGGAAAAAGAATAACACACAGCACCCCTCTCTGCACCCCTTTCTCCTCTGTGATGAATACCACCTTGGCCAAGGTGAAGTTGTCAGTGAAGTTGTATATGCTGACCTACTTCTATAAAAGCAGGGGCATGTGTACAAACTATTAGGAGATTTTTCTCTTTAAACATATTTATAAGTCTTAAGCCACTGGGAAGAGAAATAGTTTATTCCTCTCTCAAATACCCCATTTCTGGACAATGTTAATAATTTTAGGATAGTGACCTCATACAATTCACATAGCCGACTGTCTGTAGAGTCTTAGACATCACTCAGCCATGACCTCACTTAGGGCAGAAGCAAGTCTAATAGCTGGATCAGACTGTGGTCTCAAGTCCAGTTTGGCTTACACTGTTTTCCATCTTTTTCTATTAATATGTTTAATGAAAGGAGGTGTCCCATTTAGCCCCCGTACTTTTAGTGACGGGGCCATGGCACTGTGGGTTGTTAGACAAAATGAGGTTTGAGTTCTGAGATAGATAAGGAACCCCAAACTCATCATTGGACCTAATTTGTTTGAACACTTTGGTTATTTTATTCCATCAAGCCAGTAATTTAGGGTTGAGCAGTCTGAAGATCTGACTCATTTTTGAAATAGCTTAAGTCCTTTTCCCTGGGGGAAGATCTCCTCTATAAGGGAACTTCAAAAAAAAAAAAAAAAAAACTCCAAGAAGGGGTGAAGATGTGCTGTGTGTGTGTTGGGGGTCTGGGGGATAATCTGGCAGTGATGTCACCCATGGTTCTAGGGAGAAGGCTGAATTGATGTCCATATGATATGCAAGGCGCAGGAGAGCATGACCCTAACGGAAATGTTCTAATGTCAACAGGTAATGAGGACCAGCCACTTGTGTGAAATGGAAAAGGGAATCATTGTCTTTGTCTCACTGTCCACTAAATTTCTTTTAGGAAGAAACCAAATAAACAAGACAAGACAAGGCTAAGAGTAATTTAAAGTGAGAAAATGCTACTACAAATGTTCGCCCTCTCCAGTCTTTTAAAATCTGAGATGGTCAAAGGGAACATGGTGAGAACACTGGAATTAGAGCCCAGAAACAGAAGTACAGGTGTTGGTTCTGTCTGGGACCTAGCCTCCTTGTTCCGTCTATGCCTGGCGTCTGTGGCTCCATAATAAAGTAAAACACAGATTTTTTTTTTTCAGAATATGTGATACACAATGAAACGTATACAGGGAAGTGACCTCTAAATTCTGATCAACTTTAAATGTGAATTACATGCAAATACACATTGCAAGATTATAGTGAACATCATTACCCCTCTGTAGATCAGAAAGCATGATGGGATTTCTCTGCAGTGTGAAAAAAATGGATCTTGCGTGTGCCAAAGTAAGCATTGAAAACCACAGGAGACCCTCACGCTCTCCTAGGCTGTGCTTTCCTCCTCTCAGGGAGTCTCTCTCTCCCCCTCTCCCTCTCTTAGTTCCTGTTTAGAGCAGGGGCAGGTTCTACTTAGCACTTAAAGGAACAACAGAAAACTTGAGCACATGACACCATCTCTTAATCTGTAACAATCCAGAAAACCTTAGTGTATATGGCCTCTGGTCCACTGGAAGTGGTGGGGGAATCTCAGGGACATTTGTTCTGAGAGACAGGAAACTTTATCCACTCTCTACACAGGCAGCTAGCTGAGAAAATGGCCCAGGAGTTAAGAAATTCACGTTGGCTGGGTTCCACAGCATGTGTTGGCAGTTGACATGTTTTTTTTTTTTTTTCTTTCATTGAATCTTTAGATAGAAAGAATCTCATCAGACTACTTGATTTTTCGGATTCCCATTTTAAAATGGGAAAACTGAGTCATGTAGGAGGTAAATAAGGTCTGTTCTCTTCCACAAGGAGAATTTCTAGTTCTCACTCTAGTTCTGACTTTATTTGACTCTAGTACTCAAAACTATCCACCTACGTCCCTGTGTCTCAGCTTGCTAATGGATTTTAAAGCACAAAAACCAACCAACTTTTTCCCATAACTTATTGGTAATCTTCATAGGGGCCACATTGGGACTGTTCATTGAGAATGGTGTCCCTAAGGCCTCACAATATGGTAGCCCTGGACTCTGAGGAATCTGTGTTCACACACCCTGAAACCATAAGTAAATTCTGTTCCAGTCATTTCTCAGGATATAGAGGTTCTACAGCCTCAGATTCAACCAAACACAATTCAAAACTATTCAGAAAAAAAAAAAGTGCATCTGTACTGAACATGTATGGAGTTTCTTCCTGTTATTAGTTCCTAAACAACATAGTAAAACAACTTTTTGTACTGTCTACATCGGATTAGTTAAGTAATCCACAGTGGATGTAAGATAAATGGGAGGATGAGTGTAAATTCTATGCAAATATTTTGCCATCTTATATAAGGGACTTGAGCATCCAGGGATTTGGGGTATCTGTGGGATGTCCTGGATCCAAACCACCAAGGATTTATTTACTTGCACATCTATTTTGTTTTAGAGAAGAGTCCAAAGCTTTCCTGAGATTCTCATTAGAATCCCCAAATACCTAAGAACTATCAGGTGTTCGGTAGGACTTTAGAGACCTACATTAGGAGTAGGTTTAAGGTACATCCCCTTGTGAGTGCTCTAACTGGAAATATCTAAATAGCCATCTGAAAGGCAATAAGGTTTAGTACATGCAAGGAGCTTTAAGTCAGAACTGACACTTCATCAGAGACCATGTGCTATCATGGAAAGAAACTTGACAGGGAACAGAGAATTCTGGGCACCGATCTGGGCCTCCCTTGCTTTGTCATTCACAGAAAGATGTTAATTCCCGCCTGCCTCTCCTTAAGCAGTTATTAAAAGAATCAAATGTGATAATATGGATGAAAGCACTCCAGAGAAATTGAAAGTACCCTGCAAAAGTATGATATTAACTGTGAGATATTAAAGTATCAAGTCATTTCACTAGTTGTCAACTGAGAAAGAGGAAAAAAAATGCAAGTTCTGTCAGGAAAACTTAGAAGCTTTGCTTTTTCTTTCCTTCAACAAGGTCCTTCAGCTGATACCTATGTGTAAGTTTTCTGACTTTAATGAGATTTGCTTGCAAATAGACCTTATAGGTTCAGATGGAGATCATTGCCAGTCTGGGAACTACTAAATAGAACATATGGTTTCTTCTCTAATAGGAGTATTCCTCTTTTATCTCTGCATTATAAGAGGTTCTTAAAGAATAGTCCAGGTCCAACAGCCTAAACATCATTTAGGAAGGTATCAGAAATGCAAATTCTCAAGCATCACGCAAGGTCAGCTTGAATCAGACTCTCTAGGAATGGGGTCCAGCAGGTGTGCACTAATAAACCTTCCAAAGAATTCTGATGTTTTTTTAGTGTTCAAGTTTAAACCATTTTACAGAAGTGATTATTCCATTAGAGGCCTCCTGAACTATTACTTTGGCCATTCTTGAAGAAGATTGTTGGGTACCCATAACCCAAAAGAGGACCTCACATCAGTATCTAATGGGCTATTATTAGCAAAGTTTGGGCTTGGACACCAATGTTGGTCCCAAATAAAATCAAATAAGCCTCTTCTGTATAAATGCCCCAGTGTTATGATTGACAGGGCTGAGAAAGAAGAATAGGACCTGTCTCAAGGAATGTAGCTCTCTCAAGGTTCAGAACTATAGCCACCTCACAAAGGGCTTCTGTGTAAACTTCCTTTGCAAAAAGTCTCTTTCACTTCTCCCTGGCTTAACTTCTGACTTAGCTGGTATAAGCACATTTCAACCCCAGACAATTAACAAGCAGCCAGAAAGCAATAGCTATCCAAAGTTAAACCACATGGGTATAAAAGATCCATAGCCAGCTTTCTTCTCTGAGCTTTGAAGGAACATAATAATAAACATGGAAATAGTTAATGTTTCTTGAGCAATTATCATATTCCCAACTCTGAAGGGCTTTTTGCATGTTCGTGGTGCTTGAGTTTCTTAAGCTATTTACTGTACCAAGCCCTTTGCTGGACTTTGAAAATATAATTGAAAACAGGACAAGCTCCCTCTCTCAAGAAGCTCCTACTCCCCCCTTGGGGAAATGAGAAGCAGTGAGGTGTGTTTTCAGGGTGAGGCGCCTAAGCTCAACTTCATCATATACATGGAGGTTTTTCATGGGAAGAAGTCCATAAATGCAGGTTTCTGGAGGATGAGAGGAATTGGTCACTGTTGCTTAGGGAAACTGAGATTCGGGTAGTTGGATTATTGTGGTTCAGATCACACAGCGAGCAAGAGGTTGTATTCAGATTTGAACATGGACCCATCCAATTCTTTTTTTTTTTTTTCTAAATCCAAAGTCTTTATTTTAGTTAGGTCCCTGGTTTAACAGAGGCAGATTTCCTGAGTGAATCTGTAATTGTTTAAGGTATACAAGGCTATGTGTGGATGAGTCAGACCCATCCAATTCTAAAGCCCTTGCTTTTTAACCAAATTAAGTCGAGGGCAGAAAATGGATTTGATCAAAACTGTCAATTCCGATAAATTGATAGAGGCTTCCAAGAAGGCAGTGTTGAGGATCTTGAGGCCTCGCCTGGACTCAGCTGCAAAGAATGCCACGATCAATCAATGATGTCTGCCTCCAGTGCAGAAGAGGGGAGAATGTGTGTCACACATTTGCTGACCCTGCTCTGCAGTCTCGCCTCCAGCACTTAGCACAAAGAGAACCGGTGTGCAGAGCTGTTTCTTATTCATGTAAGATTGTCTCTGACTTCAAGGGCTGTGGAGCTCAACAGCATCAATGTCGGCTTATTCTATGTTAGTAGGAGGCAGCAAGTGGCAGCTCAGGATGTCACAGCCTGATGGAGCGGTCAGTAGGAAGGGGAAGAAAGTCTCCCTTAAAAAGCAAAGACACTCACTGCATTGAACAGTGGAAAATGACAACAAATAGCAATTGATCTTGCTAATCCATGAAACTTCAAGATTTGTAGGCCAACTCAATTTTCATGTTTTTGCTTCTGTTACTTCCATCCACAAGAAAGGTGTTGACATGATAGAAAATGGCATTGTTTTGCAGTAAAGGGGTCCCCATATGCATTAGACATACCTGATGGCTCCTCTGTGGAGTAGTTGGGAAGCTGATGTTAATCAGAAAGATTGAGATGTTGGTTCTCAAAGGCAAAGATGATAGTAAGTTCGGGCTGATTTGTTTTGCACATGGTTTATTCAGATAGTTGGTGAGCTCCTTGAAGGTTAATCAGATATGGTTGTTTCCAAAGTTATGTTCATTAAACCAGTGCATGAATTGACGGCATACTAATAACAACGACTGGTCCTAAGAGTCAAAAGTAAAGCAAATGGGTATCACTGAGTCACACAGCTCTTGCAAATGGCTTCTGGGTAAACTTCCTTTGCAAAAAGACTCTTTCACTTCTCCCTGACTCAACTTCTGACTTAGCTGGTATAAGCACATTTCAACCCCAGACAATTAACAGGATATTTTACTAGCTCACTTAGAGATGAAAAGGAGAAGATGAGCTCCCGCAAAGTTTCAATGTCAGAGCTGTTCCTTCCCAGGAAGACTGTGCTTATGAATGGTCATATCTCACTAACCATGACTGAGCAAGCCAACTTGTCCCCATTGTCAGGCTCACTTTGTAGGTTAGAGGGACTTTGAGGATGTGGTCCTCAGCAGTCCCCCACCCCAGGCCTTCTTTTCAGGCTCTTCCAAATTCCACCCAACTCTAGCCATCAAAGTTCAGCTTCTCAGGGGTCCTCCCTTCCAGCAAGGCATTCCCACCAGAGACGGAGGAGGGGCTTGCCACCTTGAGCCTTGTTGACTGATCTTACTTACGAAGACAAGAATAGACAGTACTAGGAATCAAAACGTTCCCCTGGTCAAGTAATGCTGACCAGTGCTGAGTTATCTGTACATTGTAACATTTTAAACATTATCAGAAACTCAGCAAAAGGTGAAAACAATAACAGTAGTATATGTAGAAAAGACTGTGACACAGAGAAGATAAGGTCTTCACTGTTACTCAGCCTACAGGTTAGATAACCACAGGGAAAGCTCTGCAAATCGGCCTCTGGGTACAGGGATGTGCATCTCAGCATCTTCCAAGTGCCAGCTGTAACATTCTAAGGCTTAGTGGGAATTAGAATTCTAGGTTCAGTCAAGTTCAGTGCTACCAGCCTCTGCTGACTTCCCTTTAGCATCAAGGGCTGCACGGGCACTGCAGGTGATATGCTTCCCTCAGAGCTCTCTCTTATACCACTGCACTCACAGGGGAAGGGAGAATGGGACCAGAAAAACAAATTTACCGAGTAAGCTGTGTGCTGCAAGCAAAGTACAAATGATTACAGGGTCTGAAAGAGAAAGAACTTGCATTTATTTACAAAAAAAGTCAGAACAAACAAGATTTTGTAGCATTGCAGATCAGCCTCAAAAGAAAAAGGACTCAAACAGGGCAGAGTCAGGCTTCCATAGAGACATTTACAGAGCAAGTATTATGTACCAACTGATGTCCTGAACACTTTGCACCTAATAACTCATTTACTCCTCCATTCTTTTGAGACTGACTTTGATTGTTCCCATTCTGTACATGAGGAAGCCGAGGCTTAGTTTTGCTAAGGAACAGACTGAGGCAGGTACCACCAACAAAGCAAAAGCCAAGATTCAGCCCCCAACAACCTGGAGGCTGTGTGCGGTCACTTCATGCAGAGACTACTGACTCCCACATAAGGAAGGTCCCTGAGCTGAAACAAGGAAAGCCTGGCCCTGTGGAGTTGAGCTTTGTAGCCCTGGGGTAATCTTTATAGCTTCTGACCCTTTCTTATCCATGAAATAAGAACGTTAAATACTTGCTTCATTGTGCCGTTCTGATGATTCAGCAAAATGTCAGGTATAAAAAAAAAATAGCTTTCAAATGATGAAAAGTTCGTGTGGTTTTAAATAGTAAAGGGAAGCAGAGGAGCACTATGAGGTGGTAAGGTACAGGCATCTTTAGGCCAGAGCGAGCACCCAGTGTGCTCCATGAGTAAGTGTTATCTGAGGGATTCAGCTTAGCGCCTCTCCCCCACAGTTTCAGAGGTTCCCACCTGAAGTCTTTTTCCACCTCATCTCTTTCAATTATGCTGGTCCTTGAGTCTGTTCTCTCGGTGCACAGAGAGACAAGCCTAGCACATTTCCTTGTGCTTTGCTCTGTTGAAGCTCGCCCTAGAATCCCAGCCCAGGAGTCACCTTGATTTGAATTCACTGACAGCAATCGAAACAAAGGACTCAACCCTTAGTCCTCGTATTAACATAGATGTTAGCACATTCGTTTCAGCTGAATTCGCTCATGTGGGCTTGAAGCCGAGGGTAAGTTAGATGGAAACATCTCTGCATAAAGAAATAGACTCATCTCAGCAAAGTCTATATGGAAAAAAATGTGTTACAGCATCTTACTTATATCAGGTCACACTGGGTCTTCAGATGGCACTCAGTGACCACAGGGCCTGGTGGAAGAGCTGAAGGGATACCAAATGGATAAACACAAGGAATTGACAGGATACAATGGGTTGGGGTCAAAAGAACTGGGCTGAGTCCCAGTTAAGTTGATTGGCCCAGGAAATGTCATCTCACATCTCTGGCTCTTGGCTTTCTCTAAATGGCACAATTGATAAAGATGCTCTATATAGCACCTATGATTCTGACAGCCTAAAATTGCATGAGTTATTATTTTTAAGCAGAACTATAACTACGGCTATTCTTAGGCTTCCAACTAGAAGCCACACATGATTCTGCATTTCCTCCTAACTGCAGAGGTGGAATTTTCAGCTGTGCATTGCTCCCATCCCTGCTAGTAGCCAGAGGATACTGTTATAAAACAACAACATTGCCACAGTAGCTGCTGCAGCAACAAACACAACAGTGGTCATCAAGTGAGCCAGGAACCATGCACAGAACACATCTTTAAACCCATAAACTCACAAAGCAGCCTCCTCAGGTGGGTACTATTATGATTTTCACAATACTAAGGAGGAAGCAAAGGTTCCAGAGTTACTCATTAACTTGCCCAAGGGACAGGGTGGAGATTTGAACCCAGTTCATCCTCCATCAACCCCTGTGCTCATAGCCACTCAGGTCTCCATGTGACAGGCACCAGTACAGATATGTGAACACAAGGGCTCCAGGTAGCTTTTTGAAGCCAGATGCCTTCTTCACTTAAAAAAAAAATTATCTTTAATGATTTTTTTAAAAATTGGAATCAGAGACTTTCTTTTTCATGCAGAAGAAAGTCATTAACTCCAGATGAAAAGAATGAGACAAGCAATCTGTTCCTAAAAGTGAATTCTAATGAGGCAAAAATGGACAGGTCTCCAGCGGAGGAGGGAGTGCCACATGGGAAAGAGGGGCTGCATGGGCCCCCCAGTCATCTGAAAGAGATTCCATATAGGAGCCCCTGACTTCTGCTGGACCTTGTTTAATGACTGTGACCGTGAAAAAGGTGCAGGGGAAAAGCACCCCAGAGAGGGGTCACAGATGGTAAAGCAGGAAAGTAAAGTCCAATTGTATGGACTAGGCTCACTCAGAAGGCATCATTTCCAAGGTAGCATGAAGTGCTATTCACAGAAAGATTCCTAAAACACAGCCCAGTCCTTAAGGGAAGAACTCACTGCAGAAGACCAAGCAAGGCCTGGCATGAAAGCAAGATGCTAAGTGCCATAACGAAAGCCTGAACAACCTTCTCTGGATGGAGAATGGAGGAAGGATCAGACACAATTAACTAACAGGCGGCAGAAAGTGCTAAGTGTGCTGATAGAAGTACAAGCTAGGAGCCTGGGAGCCCCGAGAGGGAAGGATTGATTCTGACTGGGTTGTCCCAGGAGAGGGGAGTATAAGGGCAACCTTGAAGGACTGGAAGGAGTAGATGCAGCAGCAATGAACCTCTCATCACAGGGGAAACAGTTGGCCTGTGTATGCTTTCCTGAAGGCAGGTGGCTACTGGTACGGAGTTAAAGTTCAGACTGACTTATCTATTTAGTTATTTATCTATTTATTTATTTGTTTTGGTACAAGGGATTGAGCCCAGGGGCACTTAACCACTGAGCCACATCCCCAGCACATTTTTTATTTTATTTTTTTATTTTGAGACAGGGTCTCTCTAATTTGTATAGAGCCTCACTAAAATTCTGAGGCCTTGAACTCGCAATCCTCCTGCCTCCACCTCCCAACTGACCTGGTTTTGAGTCCCAGATCTGCCCTGTCACTAGGAGCTTAAGCCTTGATCTCTTCATTTGTAAACAGAGATCCTAGTGCCCTCTTCCTGGGATTGTTGTGGGGAATAAATATGTTAATGGTGCACTGCAAGTGTTTAGCAAATGCTCAATAAATTGGAAGCATTTAATATCTATGTTATTATTAGTTCAGTGACCATTCTCTTAGTCCTCTGGGTGACATCTGAGGCCAACCAGGCACTGTTGGCTATTAGACAGCTTACAAAATTAACTAAAGGCAATGACATAATTATTTGCATTTGCCCTCTCCCCAGATCCTTGTATGTAAGCATCCTGACCTACTCTTGTTGTGTTCTTTTGTTTGTTTGTTCTGGGTTTTTAAAAATTCATTCAATAGACTCTGTTATTGCTTGAGTTCCCCAATTTCCACTTCATGCCGTAAAGTTCTACCTTGGAGGATGCACTCCTCATAGTATCTGCAGATCCAACAGGACACAGGACACACAGAAATGCCGTCCCCATAGTCAAGTTCTCCATTAGAGAGCTATCCAACGTTCCTGTCTCTTACTCAACACCATGCAGCTGAGAATCATCATGGGGCACTGGAACTGGAAGAAATTGCAGCCAGATCTTTTGTTTTACCAGAGGACCTTGAGGCTGGGAGACCAAGACCGGAAGGAACTTGTCAAGTTTGTAAAGAGCCACCCTCAAGGGTGGGCCTGGGCACTAGACCCCTGGAGGGCGGCTTTTCATCCCCTTTCTGCCTTTATTCTGCAGACTTGGCTTGTGAAGACGTCAGAGTGCTTTTACTCCCTTCCATCTTCCGCTTCTCTGCATCTTTCCCCAGCTTTGGCAGAGGGAAAGCCAAGGCCCTCCTATCTTTATATGCAGTTCCTGCTTCCTCGGGAGTCCTCAGGATGCTTTTCACAGTGCCACATAGTCGCCTGGGGCATTCAAAGCTTGGATCCCAGTTGACAGTCAGTGAAGTCCTATGGCTGGGAACACTTTAAACTGTCCTAGCCTCAGAGAAAGTGAGAAGAAGGCAGGTGGGAAGGGGCTGTGATATCCTACACTACAGAGGGTTGACAGAAGGAGAAGAAGACCTCAACAGTTTCCTTCTGCCCCCCCCTGAGACCAAGGACACAAACACTTTTCATCTCACTTGACAACTTCAGCTGTTTCCCAGAGACTAAGTAGAGGAGGATTCTGAAGCTGCACCCGGGTTCCGTGTCAAAGAATGATGGGCTACAGCAGTGATCTGGCGTGGATCACGAGAGCACACGGGAGCCCCCATGTAGGTGTGGGAGGAGTAGGTGTGGGCACGGTCCTTTCTGCTTTGAACTTTTGAAAACATCCTTGTCCTTCAAGACCCTCATCTTGGACATCCTCCCTGTTCTCCCTCTCAGGAAGGAATTTTGCTCTCTCTGAATGTACAGAGCACCTTGTACTTGTACTGTGCAATTCATTTCATTTTCTCTTAAAGAGCTATTATTAATGGCTTCTGAACCTATCTTCCTCTCACATTAGAATGTGCCTCTTGAAGTCAAGATCCTGGTTTCTTCTTTTCCCCATAATGTATCACATAGGATATGCTGAATCAATCAGTGTTAATTACTCAGTGAATATATGATATTACTATATTGCAAGGTAATTTAGCCTGGTGGTAAGGACTCCGATTGTAGAATTAGACACACATGGGTGTGGATTCTTGCTCCACCATTATCAGTTCTGAAACTTCTACCCACTTCCCTCGTTTGTAAAATGGCATCTTCTAGGGCTGTCACAGAGATTAAAAGAGTTAAAGAATGCAAAATGTACAGTCCAGTTCCTAGCACCAAAAGGCTCAGGATATGCAAGGAGCTGCTAATCTTAGAATAATGAAAATAGTAATGAATATTACCATCATTATTATTAGTTAACACTACTACCAGGTTCCCCAAATCCTCAATGAGCTCCCCTGTTTCCTTAGATATATGAGGGAGATATAAAATAAATATATATTGAAAAAAAAAAATAAAAGCCCAAAACTGAGTATGTGGATTGTTGCTCCAAACCACATGTGGTTTCTGTGAGCTGGAGTACACGTGAAATGTCTCTCCCTGAGACCCTCACCTAACAGTGGCCCTCTGGATCTGAGCCCCAGGATGACCAGAAATGGTCAACTCAACACAGTGAGGAAAGAAGTCCAAGCATCCCACATCAGGTCTTCAGAGTGAGGCCCCACCTACTCATCCTCAAAACAATCCCATGCTGCAAAGGGTCCCAAGAAATAAATTCACAAAGATTCCACAGCTCTCATACCATGCCCGGTACCATCCTTGCCTCCTCCTTACCTATCTTGGAAAAGGCACTGGGTGGGTGGCTGGGTGGGGGGTAGAAAGTCACCCTATAACCAACAGGTGGCCCCAGGTGGAGGTTAGATAGTAGCATGGCCATAGTAGTAGTGGTTTGGTGTGAGCGGTGGATCAATAATGGAATGTTTTGAGTGTGTCTAGAACCTTTGCAGGAAATCAAAACTTGAAATATCAACAGGTAGACTGTTAGTGCTAATACATTTCAGATCTGGAGATGACCATGATGGCCTAGTTCATGCCTGTCCTTTTACAAACAAAGCAACAAAGGCTCTTTGCTAAAGGAAGTAAAGGGTGCACTGGCTTGTGTATTCATTTACTTGGCATTCATTGTACCTCACAGTATCGAGGACTGTGCTCAGTACCATGCATGCTCAGGAAAAATAAAAGAGGCTCTATCCTCTGATGCCTTCAGCCATAGAGGGGGACAGATAACCAACAAATCAACTAATCACGAGTTTCAATAAAGTCTCTCGTAACCAACTTCTTTTCAACCAGCTCTTTGGAGGAACTGCATTCCCACTCTCTGCATCCTAACTGATGCCCCTGGGGATCTACAAGCTCCTGGCCCATAGCCTCTTCTCCCAGACCAGAATGGAGGCCCCCAAGTTGCCCACATCAATTTAGTTGGGGTACAATAGGTATCAATTCTGTTTTGTTTCCAAACCTATTTCTATTTCTATATTTTCATTATACTTGAGAAACATAACTAAAAATTATGTAAACTGGCAACATAGGAGTGCAAAAAAACATTCTATTTCTTTAGAAGCAAATGAATCACTAAAATGTTGTAATTTTAGGTACAGATAAGACAACTATTAAAGATTGAAGAAGAACACACCAAGAAATTCTGTACTCAGACTTACTTTTATAAGTGTCTTCAAGTCCCAAGAGCATCAGAAGATGGATAAATACATTTGCACTTAGGTGATTTTAGCTGAAAAAAAAATTAACTGCCATGAATCATTTTTTTTTTTGTGATTCTCCATTATTTTTATTTTTTCCAAGTAATCTAATTCTTGTCCCCATTGCATCAAATAAAAAAGGGCTTCCACTATAATTACCACTTTATGATAAAGTGCATGAAGGAAACAAACTAAATGCTGTAACAGAAAACAGCAGGATGACCTATTTGGTATGGAAAGAAGGGCAGAAGCCAGCCAAGCCCAAGTGGGGGAGCAGAATTCTAAGCAGAGGGAACAGGACCCAGGAGGACCTTGTTATGTTGGAGGAGCTGAAGCAGCAGAAGAAGGAAAGGGAGATGATGGAGTTGTTTGAGTCAGCGGGGCTCCAAGCCCATCAGATGACTAGGTAGAGACCTGTGGACCACAGTATGAAGTCAGAGTCCTTAGGGGAACTGTCAGGGGGTCTGACTTCTGCTTTCAGAACATTCTGGCTGCTTTGTGAATGGAAGGTGGAAAAGAGAAAGTGGGCAAGGGCGAGACAGGGATAAAGTGATAAGGTCAATGACAAAGTGCCCTCAGTCTAGATGATAAGCAGATACAGAGCACAGGCCAGGGTATAATGAGGATGAAAAGTGGGAACAGAGTCCCTGATTCCAGGATGTCATGGTCATCGAGACCCATGATGCTCAAGTCCCTTCTATAACATGGCGCAGTGTTTGGATATAACCTACCTACCTCCCACCATGGGCTGTAAATCATCCCGAGATCATTCATACCCAACACAGTGTAAATGCTGTGTAAATAGTTGCTATTCTGCATCGTTTGGGAAATGATGACAAGAAAAAAAGTCTGTGCATGTTCAGAAGAGAAAAAAAAATTAAAGGTATTTTCCATCCACATTTGGCCAAATCCACAGCTGGATGCAGAACTCACGGATAGAGAGGGCCGAGTGTAGTACATAAATTTGTGATATCTTATAGAGAACTCATATCCATATTTCCTTTAGTCAATCCATTCATGTGACCAAACTTCCAGCCAAATGTTTTTTAAGTATGTGTGTTCTGATAGGGAGAAAATTTCACCAGAAGTCAAGCAGCTTGGTTAAAAAAAAAAAAAAAAAAAAAAAAAAAAAAGAAAAGAAAAAGTTGTTCTGTTCTAGTTTGATATTTATTGACTGTACTCTAAGAGCAAGCTGTTTCACCCTTGGAAACTCCAAGGTTCAGCCCACCTCAGATTTGGATTGTGCAGTTTAACTAAAATGATGGCTTGTGCATACACTACACTTGACAGTGAATCCAGGAGTCTGGTGATCTTATTTCCTCCTTTGCTCCTCACTGCACGCAAGGTAGGTATTATCACCCTACCTTCATACCCGAGCAAGCCAACTTGCACACATCCAGCAGTCACTGAATACTGCTCTCCCTGCCAGAGCTACAATACGAGACATTAAAAACTAATTGGAACCAGCCCTTCCCTAAAGGCATTCACAGTCTGACAAAGAACACAGACATAAAAATGCTAAATTATGGAATATTGAGCAAGATAATTGCTAAGAGAGAAAGTGCTTTGGAACCACAGAGAAGAAACTTAATAATTTTTTCCTTTGGGAAGGATTGGTAGGTGTCCCACTGGAATCCACCTCTGGCTGGGTCTTGAAGGATGTGTAGAAGTTTTCCAGGCATGAAGGGGCATTTTTAGGAGTGAATGCGGAGGCAGGGCAACCTGGAAGGAAATGGTTTACTGAGTGCCTCAATGTGGGTGGGGCCTCTCCGTGTCTGGTGGACTGAGCAGAATGAGGCTGGAGAGGTGAACTGGGGCCAGGAGGCTCTGCCCCACAGAGTTCTCAGTGGGTGACTTATGCAAATGCAGGAAACAGCACATTTGCTCCACTTTCAGGCTTTCCTCAAATGCTCTCACCAGTTCCATGCTGCATATGTGCCTGTGTTTCCGGCTCCTCTTTCCTTGTTCACTGTTTTCCCCAGAATTAATTTGAATTTCAGCCCTGTCCCCTCACACCCTCCTGGAGCTCTTCATTTTAGTGAGGGCATTCAAAGAAAACACTCCAGGATGGAAGAAAGACTTTTCTTCTTAGAATTTCTCCCAGAATTCAAGGACCCCACACTGATTTTTTAGGAAGCACCATTTCCGGATATGTTTTGAAAAACTTTGAGAAGTAATTCAAATGTTGGCACAGAGAGAAATGGACACCAGGACATGCAGAGCAGCAGGGCTTTTGCTAAGGAGTTCCGGTTGGTGGAAAGGTGGCAGACCAAAGTGCCAGCACCAGGGCTAGGCAGCCTGGGCTCCCCGAATGCATGCTTCAATCCCTGCTCTAAAAGTGGTAAGGGAGAAAAATGGTACAGCTAGACACAGCACTTCCACACCAACCAGGAAATAAACTCCAAAAGGGAAAGGGATTCTTCTAAGGTCATAGAAGAAGAAGCTTGCTGGCTCATTCACTTGTTCATTGCACTCCACAAGTGTGACTTGGTGCCTCCCATATGCCAAGTGCTGTACTAGACGCTAGGACTCTTAACAGTAAATAAAATAGACATAATCCTTGCCCTAAAGGGGAGATAAGATTAAGCAGATAAAAAAGAAATCAAGCAGAATAGAGATAGAGATAAGCTACGATCAAAAGAAACCAGATACTATGATGGAGAATAAAAGGGTGAGTTGTGTACTTCAGAGAGGGCCTCTCTCAAGAGGGAGCATTTAAGCTGAGACCTGAAGAATGTGAACAGTCAGCAATTGAAAGAGTGCTACAAGTGCTTTCAAGGGGAGAACAGCTTGTACACAATTCCCAGGGCAGGAAAATTTGGACCGTCCTGCAAGGTAGGAGAAAGACTGGGTGTAAAGGCCAGGCTGAAGGTGTGTGGAGAGCAGATGTGGCAGGAGAGACAGGCAGGGGTCAGAGCTCACAGCCTCAGATTCCAAAGTGCCTGTAATTATTGATAGATTCTTGATTGTTCTTCACATCCCTGTCAGAAAGGAAAGTCATGTTCATAGCAGGACTCCACTGGTCAAGCATTAGTTCTAAATGCCATGTTCTCAGCATGCATGGCTGAGACCACGGATTAAGATTGGAAAGAGAAATGATTTCAGCTTCTCTTCTGGATCCACCCCTCCATTTGATTAGTGTTCTGGAAATCCGTCAAGGGCAGGGGTCAGATGTGAACTCAAACACAGAGGAAGTAGGATTTGGTTTCTGGTGATGCCATTTGGTTTTAGAGACCGGGGACCTCTTGTCTTTGGTAGCCTTGTGTCTTCATTATCGTTCTTTCACCCTCCTCAGCAGATGCATCCTAGATGGAAGATGAATTTTGCTGATTTAGGGCATCCTTGGGCTGTCCTTGTGGATTTCGGTAAACTTTTGCCTTGATTGACAGATGCTGATCAAATTCAGGGGTGCACACGCACTGTAGGCTTGCCGCTTGGGTTAGGAAAAGCCATTTGCAAGTATGATTTTCAGAGGAAAAGAATAGCAAATAAGAAACAAAAGATTTTTTTTTTCTCCCACTCACTCAGGAAACCAGAATTAAGATAGCCAAAGGGAGAGTCTGGCTTCACTTAATGAATGATTTACCTGGTGTTCCCGTGGTAATGGTTCCTTAATGAACCCATGAGAGTTGCTTTGTGATCAGGGGGCAGAACCAGAGGAAGGAGGAGCTCTGAAGCTGATCTTCCCACAACTCCTTTCCCTTGGCAAATGTCCTTGCTTTTAGTCCTTCTGTTCTGGCTGATACCTGTGCCAGTTCCCAGAGACTGCACAGGAGGCTGAGCTAGATGGATTTGATCCTCCTCAGGACTCTTCAAGGAATTCTGCTGCCTACCCACAAATGCGGCTGCGTGGGCCTTCACCTCAGTATGGACTGCAGTCTCAACCTTGACCCCTGAGCTCAACCCAAGAATGAGCCTTGTGGACACCAGGCTCAAATCCACACCCTCTTCTTATTGCAAACAGAGCTCCTTACACCACCTCCCCAAGGAGCCCCTGACCTAGCAGTCCTAACTGGACACCACACTTTGGCCCTGAGGGTCCAGCCACAGTGTGGTGAGCTCCATGGTATGAGTCTACTTTTTGAATAAACTTCTGAAAACACATTTCCTATAATAACAGGGCATCCTTTGCCATCTCTTTAGAGTGGCCTTCAGCCATGGGCAGTATCCCAACATCTTCTAGTTCAAAGCTGGCCTGGGCTCAGGGGAGGAATCCTGGAAATGAGAACATCACATATGGTTGTCTTTGTGTCTGCAGTTGGATTGAGCTGTGGTTTGGATGTAAGGTGTCCCCCAGATCTCTGTTAATGCAAGAGTATTCAGAGGAGCAGTGATTAGATAGGGAGAGCTGTAATCTAATCAGTCCATCCTCGTTTGAATGGACTGACTGGCTGGTAAGCTGTAGGCAGGAGGCCAGGGGAGGTGAGTCACTGGAGATGTGCCCTGAAAGGGTGCATCTTCCCTGAAGACCCTTTGTCTCCGCTTCCCCTCTCCCTCTCCCTCTCTCTCCTTCCTGACCTTGCAATGAAAAGAGCCGTTTTCCCCTGCTGGGCCCCTTCCCCCATGATGCTCTGCCTCACCTTGGGCCTAGAGTAATGGAGTTGGCCATCTGTGGACTGAAGCCTCTGAAACTATAAGCCCCAAATAATCTTTTCCTCCTCTAAAAGTTAGACAGTAACTAAAATACTCTGAGAGCTTCAAGCTCTCATTGGCTCTTGTACAGAGACCAGCTGGTGGAAGCCATTGAGACTTCAACCACTGGTTGTTTCAGGGTTCCTTTCCCTTGACCTCCTCATGTTATGACCAAAGAGAGAAACCACAGAAGAACCAGGAGGTATGGCAAAGGAAAGGGTTCAGACCTGTCTCCATCATTCCCCAGCTGCTTTCCCATCTGTATGGGCTCAAGGATCACCATGCCTTCCTTAGTTGCCTTCCTGGGTATTCACAGGAGAAAATGAATGTGAGAAAATTACTCACCCACTATCCTATGAGTCATTATTACCTTTACCAAATTGTTAGCATTTCCTCTTTCTTGCTATCCAGTATTAGACTAGCAGATAGCAGGAATTCCCAAACTATGTCCCACAGGCCAATTCAGCCTAATCCTATTTTTGTAAATAAAATTTTATTGAAACCCAGAACACACTGATTTGTTTACCTATTGTCTTTGGATGTTTTTGTGCAGCAGGAGCAATTGCAACAGAGACCATATAACCCCCAGAATCTAAATTATTGATTCTTTGGCTCTTTATGGGAAATGTTCACCAATGCCTAGCGTAGAAGGTGAAAGTGATGCCTCTCAAGTTGGAATTCTTGTGTTTGAACTCTTAATCTTCTGCTTAAACTATGTGATCTTGGGCAAGTTAATTAGCCTCGGGCTTCTATCTATAAAATGGGGTAATAATGATATCCCTGCACCACTCTGCTGAATGAGTATTAAGTCAGTAATCAATATAAAGAGCTTCGCATGGTGCCTGATGAATGGTAAGCACCAGTGTTGGCTGTTATTATCCAGGGGATGAAAGCTCTGTGATATACCAATAATAATAAGTAAAAATGCTATTTTCCCAAGCGGTGCCGGCCATCTAGAACACATGGTGGCTAGAAGTCCCCAGTGCACCAGCGCCACTTGAGTAGGAGGCTCTACTTGCAGCTGGTGATACACTGGACACCAGGTCCTGCACATTCCAAATACATACAAATTATATAAGGTATAAAGTGGAGTTGGTCAGATAGCTGTCTAGTAGGATAAATTTTTTGTAGGCTGATGGTTCCTTTAGAAGAGACTTTGAATTCTTATGTTTGAGTTTAATGATAGTCAAGGAAGATGATGTGCACAGTTGTATCATTATATGAACTCTGTCTTGAAGATCCTCTTCACATATTAGTATGTGAATACAAGTGATGCTCAGCAGTTGGCCATGCAGGGTGAAAATGATATCTGAAGGGTTGAATTATGTAATGGGATATGAACCTTCTTGCCTAGAGAGCGTGGTTGAGGAGATGGTGTGTTGTGGGTGCTGCATTACGGTTGCCTGGGCTTCATTCCCAGCCTCAGGGCACATCTCTCATCATCTGTTGGCCTATGCTAAGAGGGAGTGACCACATGAGTGAGTGACCTATGCACAGGGGATATTGCATATCTCCCAGACCCATGGATATGAACTGATTCGTCTCACTTAGAAGGATGTAAAACAAGTAACAACAACAAGAATTTTTGTTTATTTCTTTACCAAGCTCTATATGAGATAAATCACATTGTACGTATCAAGAAAAATGATAGACTCAGAAGGCCTCTATCTTCAAAGGCGCTTACATCTCAGTTGTGGGTGAAAATATTTAAGTACACAAAATTATTTTATATTATAAAACAAATGAGTCTCATCATGGAAGAAATACCATGGAAGAAATATGGGCTTCGTTGTCAACAATAGCATCTATGGATTAATATAGATAATCAGTGCAGGTGAATGATTTGCATTTAGTCATTCTTTCATTTATTCACATACTGGTGATACCCTGAAGAAACTGTCCATGAATTCCTGAATGCTAGATAGATTCCCAGAGCTGCCACATTTTCGGTCTTCTCTGAGGTCCACTTTTTGTAGCTGAGACTCCCTCATAGCCTGCAAACAAATGTCATCCTTAGTCATCCTCCATTGATTTCTGTTCTTGAAATCAAAGAACCCAGCCATAAAACAGGTGTGTTAGAGATTGACAGACACACACACACACACACACACACAAGAGATTAACAGATGCACACTTCTATGGACATTGGAAAGCAGGGTAGAGACCCTTAGTTCACAGCTAGGACTGGGAAGGCACAAGGACCTTCACAGAAGGTGGCATTTAAGCAGGACCTTTAGAGAGCAGAACAGACTTGGAAAGGAAGAAGACAGGAGGCAGGAGGGTGGGCAGGAGGGAGCAAGAGCATTAGTGCCAGGCCAGAGCCTAAAGCCTAGAAACATCCAAGGACCAGCAGCATCTACCCTGGGACCCAGTGAACTCACTGAGCCCCGTATGTTGGTAGTTCCATCACACTTGAGAAGAAAATGTTCTCCTTCTCATTTTCCTAGTTATCTCATTGAGCCAGAATAGCCTCTCTCTCCACTGTGTCTCTTAGCCATTGACTTGAGCTCCACAAGGACCCAAGCCACACCTGGAGCACTATATGCCCAGAGCAGCATTGATTTTACCCAGAGAGTTACAGGACCGCTTTCTTTTCCTCTTCATCTCTACTGCTTTCCTTCTTTCCCCCTGTCCTATGTGGACCTGGGTCTTTGTCTTTTGTTTCTCAAGCTCATCAGTCCTGAGCCCTGTAATTCCTTCTACCCGAAACTCTGGCCCTTTGCCTGGACATACCCTTTGAAAAGCTTATTTCTCAAATCAAATATGAGTGCCACAGAGAAGGACTCCTAGAGTAGCCAGACTCCCTCACATCACCTAACTTTATTTTCCTTGTAGTACTTGCAGCATCCAACATGATCTTGTTTATTAATATGTCATCTTGACCCCTTCTAGAACCTAAACTCCATGACAGCAGGGACTTTTCTTATTCAGCACTGTATCTCCATGGCAGCTGCTTCCTATCTAACCTGTACTACATCTGTTGGGTGGATGGATGGATGGATGGGTGGGTGGATAAAGAAGAATGGCAAGAAGAAAGAGCAAATTTTCATCTGAACTCACTAGAACTACACATTCCTAATGAGTTCAAAAAGTTCTATTAGAGATGTTTCAGGAAGGAAGGGCCCAAGGAAGGAGAGAAGGGCTAGTTTAACATGAGCCCCATTGTATAGATGGAGCAGATGCAGCTCGGTGGGGGAAAGGGGCTTGTTCACCAAAGCAGATTTGCTTCTTAGCAGTTACTTCTCCAGAACCATGTCAGGCACCGAGGAGTTTGCTGCAGCCCAAACCACAGTCCGTCTGCTTGCCCTTCCTCCACGCCTTAGGCTTCACATATGTCAGCCCCCACAGTGAGCCTAAATTGCAGACCAGTGAACCCAGCCGTGTGCTCATTCTTAGCCTTGAACACAATGTCACATCTCATTGACTTTCAGTGCTTGGTAATTAATATCCCTGTTTAATAATAAATACACAAATCAGGGCAGGAGAGGATGGCTCCTCTTCTGCATCTCCCTTGTAGCCATTTCCCAGCTGGTCTCTAGAGCCCAGGGGATGATGAGAAGTCCCAGGAAAGTGGAGATGAATCCAAAAGCCAAAGGGAACTGCAACACAGGCATGTGACTTGGCAGCTCAGCTTCTCCAGTCCTGTCCAAGTCCTAGGCAATCTGGTACCCATGTGTCCCCTGTGCTACGCCACACTGCTTGCTCCAGGTGTGCATTAGTTGCTCTAATGTTCTCTTCTTTCCCAGCTCACGCAGTACCTTCAGATCAACTGGTCCCTCTATCTGGATACAGACGTGAAGTGCTGAGCACCATGCTTGGACTGTAGCAGTCACTCAGTAAATACTGGCTGCAACAGCAGCTGTAACCATTTGTTGACCCCCTTGTTAGTCCATCAAATTACCCTTTATTTCCTTGATGTCCAACTTACTGAACTCACGTGCAAGCTCCGTAAAGGCAGAGAACGTGTCTGTCTTGTGTCATTGCAGTATCCCAATTCTCTGGCAATATTAATTTCTGGCACCCCAGTAAATATTTGTTGAATTTATTAAATGAGTGATAAGATTTTTATCTAGAGAATGCCAGAGAAGCCGTGGACATGTCTCAGGATCCTAAATAAATATGACACTGTTTAGAAGGAATGGGGACAATTTGTATCTATCATGGTAATTTTTTTCATGTCAGCATTGTAGCAAGGAGGCAAGAGGGTATAATAAAAAGGAGATGGAAGGGCACTCTTATTCTTTCCTACGTGTCGGAAATAAAGCACATTTTGGGTCAAAACATTAGAGTCAGAGGATCAACTTCCACCACTCAGCATAGAATCATTCAGGGAGAGACCCGAGGGTCCAAAAGTCGCCCATCCACACACGCTCACTCGGTCCCACCACTTCATTATCTACTATTTACCACGAGGCTGACACATTTCCAGGGACTGAAGCCAGGAGCTGAGGAGACAGGTCGGTGTGAGAGCCTTTAAATGAAGTGACAATAAAAAAGTATTTGCTAATATCAGGAGTTCCCTCCCTGGGAGGGAGCTGTCAAGGCTGGTGCCCAGGGCTGTGAGATTTATTGATACTAAGTGGATGGTGCCTTAACCAGGAGTGATTATCAAAGATGTCCGAGTGCACTGAGGGTGGAATTGGATGCCTCCTCCATGCAGGGGGCGGGAGGGGGGGGGGGTTCCTGCCCTTCAGCTCCTGCCCTTGTGCCTCCCCAAGAGGGAATTCCTGGCCTCATTTTTTACTTGCGCTGATTGTTGGACACATTCTGCTACAGAATCTCTTGGAGGCAGGGACCTTGGGACCTGACACTCTGGCAGGATTCCCTGAATATGTGCATCTTTTTTTTTTTTCTTTCTCTACCAGCTCTTTGCTATCGCCGTTCCTTATCCCTGGACTTCTTTTCATGAGCCAGTAACTGCACTCAACACCCTCTCCTGACTGGCTCCTGCTTAGCTAGCTCCTGTTGAAGCTGGTCCTTCCTCTTGGAAGCCTTCTTTGAGGTCCCCAAAAAGGCTAAGGCTAGGTGTCCTGTCTGAACCCAGAATTGATCCCTGCTAAGGCACTTGGACTGAATTCCAGTCATCAGGCTGGTTGTTAGTATCTCCCGCTGTCAAAGTGACAGTTCTTGAGGTCGGGCCTTGCCTGCTTCACCAATGCATCCCCCTTTGTCTGACACAGTGTCTGACCCAGTTAGGTGCTGGGTATGGAGTGGTAGTGGAATGGGTTCATGGACTCATAGGTAAGCAAAGAAAAAGATAGATGTGTATACATGAGCTCTTCCCAGGGGAGGAGGGAGACATCAGACCTCAACCAGGTTCGTTTATTTGTTGGTTTTAATATGTGCACCTCATGGACCGTGATGTGGCGATGCCTCTTTAACTGGCAGCGGGGGAAGCAGCAAGCTACATGAGAGGGTTTTCCAGAAACCAGAGCAGAGACTGCTTCCCTCCAGCCTCGTGGAAGGAGAAGGCAACGTATCACCCACATCAAAGTTCAAGTTCCACAGCCGGCATGGTGGTGTTCAGATCTTGGCTTTGCTTGTGCCCGTCCTGGGTCTTATTTCCCCAGTTTGTGACCAGCATCATGGGATGGGCAGAGTTAACAAAAGCAAACATCCTTGCACCACCTGTGGCACTCCTTGCTCGATATCAGCTCCTATAGCACCTGTCAGAAGGTTCTGGAGACACCACTGCCTTCCTAAGCAGAGGATCCCACACGTGGTTCAGCCTACGCTGAACCAGCCTCAACATGAGGATACCGTGACTTGGCCAGTACACCACAGGGTTCTGGTTCTGCTCTTGAACATTCCCACTTCTTCCTCCACTGCTTGCCCTGTCGGACCATGCATTCTCCACCCCTGGTTCCTTTTCTGATGTGCCTCATTTTGACTCCTCTGTACTAAGTAACTAATTTCACATGGCTGGTTGGGAACCATATCATAAATAAAACCCATCTAGATTTCGTGCTAGGATTTTTTGTCACAACAGAATCCAACAGCTCAGAGCTTTCATTACTTTTTGCAATGGAAAAAAGTGCACCTGAGGTCACTAAAAGTTGGGCCAGCAAATAGCTAAAATGCTGTTGAATCAGTAAACATTTTCCAGTTAATTAGGCTAGACTCTAGACTGTTGGAGCCTGGAGGGTGTCAAAAGTTGCAGGAGTCTAAACCTTTGTTTTTCAGATAAAAAGAATCCCAGGAGAGTGCAGGGGTTTGCTCTGCAGTGATTAAGACAAAAGGAGAATCCTCCAGGTCTCCTGACATCTAGTCTAGTGCTTTTTTCTACAGTACCATGTTATCTTTTCTGATTGCATATTTATTACAACACATTCAATGAAGTGCCTGACAAATGGTAATTGTATTTCCCAACCCTTACCTAAAGACTGCGCTTGGGCCTTGGGCTTGCAGAGTCTCTCTCTCTCTCTCTCTCTCTCTCTCTCTCTCTCTCTCTCTCTCTCTCTCTGCAGAGTCTCTCTCTCTCTCTCTCTCTCTCTCTCTCTCTCTCTCTCTCTCTCAGCTGAAATGAGGAGACAGCTTGAAGGTCAAATGCTCAGAAACTCTGGGAGCCAGGACCTACTCAGGTGCAAATTCAGGTCAGGTTAGCCCCAAGCCATGCTCTTTTAGGGAGCAGCAGGAAAATTCACCTTAGCTTAAAAAGGACAAAGCAGAAAAGAGATTTGTAGAAGAGAAAAACAGGGAGATGATATGAGATGAAACAATAAATAATAAAATCCTTTCCTTCTGTGTGTCTGAAGATGTGATCATGTCTGTCTGCTCCTGTTTCTTCCACCCTCGTCCCACCTTTTCCTCCTCTACTTCTAAAGTCCTAGCAAGAATCACCAGCCAGGCGGGCCCCAGAGGCCTCACTTGAAGACAAGTAGGTGACATGAGGGAACAGATCTAGAACATCAGGCTTATATCCCACAGGACAATATTTTGCTGCAGCAAAGGCAGAGAAGGGATCCTAAAATACCATGTACAGTGTATGATATTTTAAAAGGGTTTATGGTCTCCCTGTGCCCACTTACCCCTGTAAGATGGATGGTGCATTTTGAAAAATCTAGATTTAACATGGGAGGATAATATACAGGGTTTAGTTTCCTGGTACAGAATCCATATTTATGGAAATCTTGATTCTAGTAATTACAATAGACATTTAAAGATAGCGCCTGCTGTGGACTGCGAGCAGTGTCCTCTTTAGGGTGAAGGAGAAATCAGTGTGAGGGGTAGAGGACACATAGCTACCTTAGAAGAAAGCTACCCAGACCAGGAGAAGGGAGACCAGAGGCCCCAACGGTCTCCTCTGTGTGAGTCCAACTTTTCCATCAGCCACTGGGGTCATGTGACCTTCTCATCAAGAATTCATCATTCATTTATTCTTCTAACATTATATTAAGCGCATACCATTTTCCCAGTGCACGACACCAGCCTTGGGGCACAAGCAAGATCCTTATTTTCAGGGAATTTGCATTTGCCCAAGCCACCACAGATAGATAGATGATAGAGAGATATATATGTAAACTCAGAAAAATATTTTAGATGATAATGATTAAAGTATGGGAAATAAGACAAAGTGATATGATGGAGACCAATAGGAGTGAGGGGTGAGGGAAGGAAGATCAGCTCACTGTTTTGAGGAGGTGATGAAGGAAGGGCTATTCGAGGAAGTGAGACAAGAGCTGAGGTACAAGTGCTGCAAAGGTGTGGTCTCTGCAAGGAGATTGGGGAACAGCATTGCAGGCAGGAAGGGAACAGCATGCACAGTGTCTTGGCAGAATGAACTCAGACCCCCCAGAAGAAGAGAGTGGAGGCCATGTGGACAGAGCAGGCAGCAGAAGAAGGATGTGTAATGTAGGAAAGTTCAGTGGGATAAGTTATTCAAGCTGCATATCAGGGTCAGATATATGAGGATTGTTTTTTTTTCCCCCTTGTGCAATGAGAAATCTCAAAACTCTTTGAGATTTTGCATAAGGAAGTGAAACAATGTATTTTGTTTTGTTTTAATTAATGCTTCCAGGTGGAGAATGGATTTCGTTGCTAAATATAAAATGTCATAAAGCTTGAGGCCATGAATACACCTTCACATATCAGGAGAGCTATAGATTGGATTAAAAGCAAGTATTCTGTGAGGTTGTGGCTTCAAAGAGCAGTCTGTCAGTGGCCAGGCACCTGAAGAGGTAGTGAGTCCCCAGAAACTGGAAGTATGCAAGCAGATGTTACTGATGGCTGCTGGTTTCCTGTAAATGGCATGCATGCTCATTTTCAGTAGGAGTTGGACTGATGACTCAGGTGGCTGAGTTGGCATCTCTTAAGAAACATTGATCTTTCAACTCCACTATCTGCAGGGACTTACTGAGAACTCACAAAAGACCATTTGGCCCCAAGGCTAACTGCATTCTTTATTGCAACATGACCCAAAGGATCTTCAAATCCACGTTAAAAGTATGAGCCAAAAAGAGATCCTACTGGCAAATCAATTTGGTAAACTCTAGATTAAAGTTGAACAGGACACCTCACAATCCTTTATGAAACTCCAAGACAGGGACAGGGCACACAATATTTCCCAATTTATTTGACCAAACAAGACTTTTCTTGTTCAGAGATTCTCATCTTGTGGAACTAATGTTTCATGGGACACGTCTTGGAGACCCCATGTTAAAGGTCATATCGTATCATGAGCAGGTGATGTGGTAGGAAACAAAGGATCTAAGAGCATTAACTTTTTATCTTAAAAGAAAAAATAATACCTGATAATATCCAAGTTATAAGGTTGTAATGAGGGTTAAAAGCCCAATATATGTGAAAGGGGTGCAGAATACTCTTATTGTGATGAAGAACCTGATGTTTACATTGGGAGGGTAATTTTCAGGCACTGGGGATAACTTTGGGGTTGGTCTCCTTATAGGGGCAAAGACTGTGAACTCTATCCCATATCAGATAGTAAAATCGGGTTTAGGAACTGACTGACAAGAGTTCAATCCCGGGTCCTTGGTCTTATTAGCATTATATTCTAACCAGCAATGTCATCAACCACAAACCAGGACTGGTAACCGCGCTGGGATCCTACAAAGTGGATCCTGGGGGAATGTTCACACAGCTAAGCTATTTCTATGTCTGAGACACTGGGGGGCCCGAAAATCAGCCAACAGGAGTACAAACACCAAATGAGATCAACAGAGAAGTGTACACAGAGAGCCACAGGCCAGGCTGGGAAAATCAACACTTGTCTCCTTAAACATGTATCAACAGCAACAGCCAGGAGACATCTTTCTTCCTACAGCGTTTTTCTTTAAATATTTTGCCTGGTAGTGATGATCAATGAAAATGTAAAGATCGCTGGATGAAGAGTGAAGAGATCTGCCCGACTCAGATTTGCACTAGATGTGCTACTTGAATGTATCCATTAGCTTTCTGATCCTTGGTTTCCCCCTTTAAAAACATGACCCAATCATCCCTTTCTTGCATTAACAGGGCCATTATAGAGACAAAGTGAGATAACATAGTAAATAAAACACTTCGTATACATGATTACTGTAGTTAGTAACCATGATAACATCCAGCACGTAATAGGCACTGGATTTAGACAGATGGCTGGGAGATTAGACAGATGAATGGGTGAACAGGAGGGAGAGATGGACAGGTGAATAGATTGGTGTATTGCGGGCATGGGTGGATGGATTGGTTTGATGGATGGGTGGATGGCTAGATAATAGATGGTAGACAGGTGATGGGTTGGATGGATTTGTTTTTCAGCTCTCTGACAACTGGTTTACAGCATCTCCCATCCATCCATTAATCCTTCTCTCTTTCTCTTCTAGTCTGTTCCCAGTTCTCCAAAGGAGTCTACGCCATCTTTGGGTTCTATGAACGAAGGACTGTCAATATGTTAACCTCCTTTTGCGGGGCCCTCCACGTGTGCTTCATTACGCCGAGCTTTCCTGTCGACACATCCAATCAGTTTGTCCTCCAGCTGCGCCCTGAACTGCAGGATGCCCTCATCAGCATCATTGACCATTACAAGTGGCAGAAATTTGTCTACATTTATGATGCCGACCGGGGTAAGCCAAGGATTAGGGAAGGAGGCTGTTAAGCAATGGAGAGAAAATGATCGGCTAGAGGAAGAATAATGCCACCCTGTCCCTTTGAAAAACACATGGACATGATCCAAAATGCTTTCCTTCTGTGGACGGGTGTATCAGTAGCTAATCTCTAACCCACAGTGTGGAAACACACCCTTTGGGAGAGTAATCCTCTTAACACACCAGTCCCTCTGTTGCTCACCAGACTCCTGGGTTCTCTCCCACTCTGTGCCTTAGTTTTAAGACTACATAATGTGGATAAAATTCTCTGTCTCATTGCCTCATCTCTATAATAAAGGCAAAAGGTCTCTGCTTCATAAACGTGTAAATGAGATAATGACTAGGAAGCGCTTGTTTGGTGCCTATGACCTGATAAATTCTCAAAAATCTCCATATATTTTACCTTCTATCATCATCATCATCATCATCATCATCATCATCATCCCTCTCAGAGCTTTGTAATTTCTGCCTCCTTTGAATTTTACATCACACTTTCCAAATCAGTGTCTCCTACATTTTCTTCCCCATGCCTTTGCTCATGCTACTCCCTGTCTGGAACGCACTTCCTTCTCACATCTACCTAGTAAATCCCTCCCATCTTTTACAGCATGCTCAAACCCCACTTTCTCTAGCAAAGTCTAGTCTTTGCTCTGGCCTGGGTGCTGCCCGCCCCTGCACTCTGGCTGATCCATAAGAGCAGAATCGTCATTGGTCTAAACAGGCACATGGAGATGCCAGGCTTGGAAGCAGAGGCAAGGCCCAGGGCCCTGACGTGTTTGCCTGTGTGAAGTCTTAGGAGGCTTTTGAGGAGGACAGCAGCTTTTGCAAATGGTTTTGCAGGCAGTTAAGCAGCTGTTATTCAGAAGGGAAGGAGCCAGCAGAGAAAGAGACCAAAAGCATCAAATATTTTTAAAAAAAATTCCCTTTTTTCTTCCCGTTTTGATGATCTCACTTCTTAGACAGTAGTCATCATGGGAGTCACTTGGGGATGGTCTCTTTCAGGACAGTTTTACAGCATAATACAGCTGAGACCTGAAATGGCAAAGCTGACAAAAAAATGAACTTTGCTTATAGGGGAGCATCTTGAGAATCAACAGAGGACCCCACACTTTTGCTGTGTGACCTTAGACAAATGACAAGTTCTCTCTGAGCCTCAATTTCCACATCTGTAAAATGATATTAGAATAGAGCCTACCTCACAAAATTCAGTGATTTGAAGTACAGAAAGCTAGTAGAATAATGCCAAACACACAGGAGATTTTCAGGACACATGAGGCTCAAACACACTCTACAACATGTACTGAAGGCATAACAGAATCAATCTATAGATGATTTTGAGGTCAGGCCCCATATTGGTCAGTACAGAAGGGATTAGCAGTGTTATTGGGAGTTGGATATAAGATACATACGAAAGATTAATAATGCAAGAGCAAATGGGATAGGCAGAATAATTACCTTCTTGAAAAGATATTCATTTCCTCATCCCTGAACCTGAATGTGTGTATTTGTTATGTGGCAAAGGAGAATTAAGTTTATAGATGAAATTAACTGACCTTTTAATAAGGAGCTTTTCCTGGGTTCTTGGATGGACACAGTGTAATCACAAAGTTCCTTAACTGTGAAAGTAAGAGACAGGAGAGTCAGTGTCAGAGTGATGGGAGAAAGACCTGGTCATCATTTCTGGCTTCAGAGATGAAGCCAAAGGATGCAGGCAGCTTCTAAAAGCTGGAAAGGCAAGAAAACAGTTTCTGCCCTAGAACCTTCAGAAAGCCAACACCCTCATTTTAGCACAAGGATACCCATCTCCAGCATCTGACATCCAGAAGTATAAGATGATAAATTTGTGTTGTGTTAAGCCACAAAGCTTGTGGTAATTTTGTTACAGCAGCAATTAGAAACTAATACACCATCTCAGTCTCAAAGATGGAACTCAACGGTATTGAGGAACAGGCTTCTTCCTCTCATTTAACTGAATCAGAAGAGAGTAGTTAAATTCAGTGCACATTTATTGACCACCTACGGGTGACAAAGTGTTAGTGACATATTGAGGGCACATCAAACATCCACAAGTTTGATCAACAGTTCTTAGGTGTCTCTTTAGATGCGAGGTTGGTTCATTTAGTAAACATTTACTGAATGCCCCAAAATAATAACAGCTAACATGTATAAAACCCTTAAAGATATAAAGATTCATTTTACCTTTGAAGAAATTAAAGTTTGCTGAGGCAAATGAACCTGTACAAGATCATGTACTTGGTATGTTGGATTTGAACCTCGGATTGCCTCTACTCGTTAACTCTACTGTTTAGTGTGGCCTGGGACTAGAAACACAAGAGACTCAGTGCCTGTGCTCACGAAGTCCAGCCTTGCACAGTGAAAGAAAGCTAGAGCTGAGCTTGGCAGAGCCGTGGGGTTGAGGGTACAGAAAGGAGAGTGCCTGGTGGAAGTGGGGTGGTACCTTCCGATGCTGACAGCCACTTCTCTGTGCTACCTGTCCCACCTCTAGGTTTGTCCGTCCTGCAGAAAGTCCTGGACACAGCCGCAGAGAAGAACTGGCAGGTGACAGCAGTCAACATTTTGACAACCACAGAGGAAGGATACCGGATGCTCTTTCAGGATCTGGAGAAGAAAAAGGAGCGTCTGGTGGTGGTGGACTGTGAATCCGAGCGCCTCAATGCCATCCTGGGCCAGGTAGGGGAGAGAGTGGGGACTGGGGCAGGGACTGGAGATGATCCAAGGACAGCCAGGCGACGCACTTTTGCCGTGGGTGTTATAAAGACGGCTAAAGGAGAGTTCTTAGAGATGAGATTAGATGCCTTCCATTTCACATTTTGTAAAATTCATAAAATTCAGTTCTGAAATTCCTTGAAGTAGCATAAACAATGAGAACCTTGATACCAAGCTTCAAATGATTCTCAGATGGATGGACCAAAAATTTACCTCCAGTGTTTCCCTTTGCTGTTAAAAAATAAACTACACTGCATTTACAGCTCACCAAGTGCCATATCACATCAGGAGCACGGGCTGCAGAGCCAGCTTCCTGCATTCAGCCCCAGGCTGTGTCTCTCACTGATCCTGCATTTGGTATCTCATCGCTTTGGCCCACTGACCTGTTTTTAAGAGTCTAAGGAAGCAGCAGCCTCCTCTCTCCTGTTTCCTTGCATGTGGTCTTGCCTCTGAGAAATCAACTGTGTATTCTATGAATAGGCACTGTGACCTCGGTGGTTTTTAGACAGCAAACTGTAATTCCAAACTGTAATTCCTCTGGTCTCAGAACTTAAAGCACGTGCCTTCCATGGACTTAGTAGGCCTTTGTGGAGACGGCTTGTCTTTCCAAACTATATTTGTGAATTCTGAGGAGTTAGCAAGAAGAAGATTTGCAATCATTTTTGAACAGAGCCATATAATAGAAGTTGGTAACTTTAGATACTTGATAACATGACAAGGCTCCTTAATGGCCCTCAAGACCCCAGGGGCCCCCCACAGGGAATCTCAGCACCAACTCAGCAGAAGCCTCAGCAACAGAACAAGGAGAGAGTCTGAAAGTCATGAATTCTTGAAGGCATTAACTCTGTGTGTTCTACTTTATCAAGTGTGGATTTGACTTTCGCTCTTGAAAAGAGAAATCAGCAAAAAATATTTCTATTGAGATATAAGTCCTCTGGGCTGGAATCGGGGATTTGAGTCTAGTATTTAAGTGAAGCCATACATGATGATGATTAGAAACAAAAACTCTGGAAACAGACCAGATGGGGTCCAAATCCCAGCTCCAGTGCTAACTAGCTTTGTGACCTTGGGCCAGGTTGTTAATCTTTCTATCTCTCGGGTTCCCACACTATAAGTTGGGAATACTGATAACAACCACTTTTAGAAGACTCACGAGGAATAACAGCATCAAATCGGTTCATGTGAAGTACTTACAAAAGAGTCAGCCCCCACTAGGAAGTGATATATGTAAACATTTGCTGATTTTCACTAGGCAGACGGTCAATGAGTGCTGGATTCTTGAGTCACTTCCATCTTTGAAAATGAACCAATCTATCTGCAAAATAGAATTAAAGGACCCTGCTCCACAAAACTGATATAAAAAACTGAAATGAGATAGGAGACGGAGAATGCAATGAATAACAAGTGGTGTCCTTAACAGAGGGATGACTTTTCCTTTATGCTGCTGTGTCTTGAGGGCTGACAGTACACCACACACCATCTCATACCCTTTCCAGGCACAATCACATTCCCACTCACACCAACTCTATGAAACAGCCCCTAAAAATGACATATTTTATAGATGAAGAAAAGAGGGATGATACTTGCCTGAGGTCTCACTGCTGACACATAAGAAAAGCAGGAAGTCAAATCCAGCTGCATTTGGCTCTGGGGGGGGCCCAACCTATCAAAAATACAATTCTTCTGCCTCTACATCTATAGCTACCTCCTCTATCAAAGGGCACATTTGTTTTTTATAAGATAGTTAATTGTTTGTAAGTGTGATTTAGATTGTAGTTTATTTATACTCTTTTCTAATTATTTCATTCTTCACTTCTGAAAAGTAACACCGAAGATTTGAAAGGATCTTACAGATCACTTGATTGATTGCTTATGCTCACATTTTACCAGTGAGGTGACGATGTCCAAACTGAATGATTTGCCTTGGGCTCAGACGAATTCTTAGTGATAGTGCTCAGTCTACAACTTCCACCTCTGATTTGCAAGCTGACACTGTTGGTACCATCCAAGATGATCTCACATTCAATAACGAAAGTCTTCCTGGTCTAATATAAAATGTTCTGCCTGCCCAAAAGGAGGTAGTGATTTTAAATTTCAAATAGGGAATTCATTGTGGGCTTCTCTCTCCAGCCCCCCAGCTAGAATGTAAGCTCTATGAAGACAGGGATTTTTTTTTTAAATTTTCTTTTCTTCTGTATCCATAGTTCCTTGAACAGGGCTTCCTTAAGTATTCAATAACTATGTTTTGAGTGAATTGAAAGAAAAAGAAATTTATGAAGGCTCAAAGAAAAATCTCAAGTGTGAAGTGTCTGGATTTTTCCAGGTGGCCATAGGCCAAATAAGAGCCTGTAGGTGAAGGAAAGGCTGAGTTGGGAGGCCCAGAGGGCAGGTGAAGACCCAGGTTCACAGCACGGTTAGCAGGCTGAGTGAAGGATGCTGCGTATGTACTAGAGATGACTGCAGGTAGCACAGCACAGGAGTGAATATCCTTGGGAACCATTCTAAAGAGATAGAGGTTTGTTGTATAAACAGTGGGAAGTCAGTGAAGGTTTATGAACAAGAAATAGCATTGTTAGAATGTTATGCCTTATCAATAAATAAGACACTGAATTATATAATGCAGTTATTAAGTATAGAAGGAATAAGAGGAGACAGTAGAAGAGAACCACTTGGGTGCTATTCATCACATCGCCCTGTTTTATTGTCTTCATGGTGCGTCTCACCTGCTGAAATCACAACCATTTGTCTATTTATATATTTACCATCTGGCTCCCTACTAAAACGGCAACTCGGCTCAATGAGGTCATGGGGACCTTGCTTTATTTGTTCTTAAGTGCATAACATAACACATTGTATAATGCCTGGCATCTAGTCTATGTTCAATAAACATTCATTGAACAGATTAATTAGTCATAGAAGACTTTACAGAGGAGTTGAGATGAAAACTTCACCATAAAAGATAGATAATCAAAGAGAGGAGGCAAGGCCATTCCGATGCAAAGATGGTGAAAGCAGGTGAAATTTGAGCCAATGAGGTCATTGAGGTAAGGTGGAATTGCACATCTCATTTATAACACATTTCTCTGTTTGTAACCGTTTGTGCATTTATATACTTGCCTGTTTATGAGGGATCCCCTCCCAGTTGGGCGTAGCCTCTTGCAGGGGAGGCTGTACGCTAGTTTCCCCCAGCGCCCATGGTGTTGCCAGCAGGGTGCTTCATGCATAGTAAGCAATTAATTAATATTTGTTAAATGAAGTTAGTGAAGGAGGGAAAGCAGGTCAACAGATAGGTAATGAAAAAATGGACCTGAATATCAGTATGAGGTAGGACTACACAAAATCACTAATTTTTATTGATCAAAAGCCATCAATTCTTTGTTTCTTCCTATGCATCCATCTGAACTTTCATCTTGCAAGAACTATACTTCTCCACTGTCTGAATGTGGTGGTTTCTGAAACATCATTTATTTGTTATTCTGGGTTTATTAAAAGTTGAATAGGTTTTTTGATAACGGTATCTCATTGTTGAAGGGGCAGCAAAGCATTTGACAAGAAGATAAAAAAGTAATGAAGAATGATTAATAAAACTATCATCCCAATAGTCTTTGAGCTCTGTGGTCTGCAATTTCACAACCTCACCACCGTTTGAGAGCATTCATTGTGTGTGTTTGCATTTAATTATCCCCCACATAAAAAAAAAAAAAGTGAGCCACTGTGCACATACATCCAATTAAGTAGATGTCTGAATGTGGACTTTAATAACCTTGAAAATTTATTCAGTCAGAGAAGCAGCCTGAGTGCTTCTCATATGTTTTATTTCTCCCTGCAACCATGCAGGGGGAAAGGCACTGAGAAGGGTAGGCTAACCCCAATATGATGATTAAAAAAAAAAGAAAGAATGAAATAGATCAAGTTAATTTCCAGGCCAGCGAGGGCCAGAGCCAAAGCCTGCAGTAAGCTTGTCCTTGTTGGGTGGTGTGACTGGCTACTCAAGTATATATCTGGGTAGTTCTTTCCATAAATATTTTTCCTGCCTGCAGTGATGAGGGACAGCCTGTGTTAGGGGATCAGTAAAGTGTTAGGGGATCCTGGCTCTTAATGATTGACAGTAATCAGGGATCATACAGAAAAGTTCACAAGTCCAGCACCTGTCCTGACATTGCTACCAGACTATAATGGGGTCTATGCAGATCACTCCTCTTTCCATCTGTCCAGTAAGGGTTAGGACCAGATGATCCTTTCTAGCTTCCAAGGTGAGTGTCCTATTAATGTCTGAGGACCCAACTGGCTTAGGAAGGAAAATACAAAATTCAGGGAAAGAGAGAAGGGCATCTGCATATGGTCAATGTGACCATCCAAGCAGCAAACACTCTCATGACAGTGACAGGGGATTCCATGCAACATAAGATCCCCACCTACAGGATGGACAATCTCCATGTGCATGGAAGGCTTTATGGAAGGAGTGCAGTGAGCTCCCTAGGGTTCCAGTAATGCCACTCTGTACCTGGAATCGGAAAAATAAATGATTTCAAATCCTACACTTGCCTCTTAATAGCTGAGCTACTTTAAAGAGCTTAATCAATCTGTCAATGGTTATTCCTCATCTGCAAAATAAGGATACTAACAATGTCACCATAGTTGGACCGTTGGCATATCACAGTTTGTGTACTTGGAAGAGCACATTGTAAATACTCAATGTCCGTTACTAGTGCTGTTATTACTGTTGTTGTAGCTTTAACAATTAGTATGTCTGATGAGGCCCTTCCTATTGTGTTTTGTAGATTATAAAGCTAGAGAAGAATGGCATTGGCTACCACTACATCCTGGCAAATCTGGTGAGTAGAGCCTGGCAAGCCATGAGCTCAGGCCTTTTTGCATTTGGGTTCCTAGTTGGCTTCTGTGGCCCCTGCCTGGTGTAAACTGGGTGGAAGGGGCAGCTCAGAATTTAATACTAAGTCTTGGCATTGCCAAATTTACCTTTTTCCTCTGGATCCTGCTTCTAAACCACAGCATACTGTCTGAACTTCTGACTGTCCTTGAGAGACAGTTACTGTGCTCACAAGTCCCTCTTTCATCGGCTCTGCCCCTCAATAATAAGGACAAAGTCATCACATCTTTGAATGGATATGAGCTGTCTCCGTGCTTTGGGCCCTCTGTTTTGAACTCAAAGACAGCTTTACTTTTCATAAGCACAAAACATTCAAATCATAATAATGCTAATACTGACAAATCTTTAACCCCAAACCATCTTCCAGCATGAATGATATTATGTCCATTTCATATTTATCCATTTTTCTATATGGCATAGATAAGCCTGTCTTTTAAAAAAAAATTGTTTTCATTTTGATGTGCCGCAGTTCTTTTTATTGAGTGTAATTATTCTCCATGTCACAAACACTTGGTTTACCGGATCATTTTCTGTACACACTGTCTTAGCTAGCAGCCACCATGTGCCATTATGAGTTTCCTTTATCAAGTCCGTTCTCTCTGTGCTGTGACTGACACGTCTACCCGTTTTTATCATGAGGTTTGATTCCCGCAGCTCTTTTTTTCTCAAAGTCAAATGTAATTTTGTTTCGCATGTAGTCTTATTTTCAAAGGTTTTATTAAGTTGTAATTCACATGCCATACAACTCACTCATTTACACTCTACCATTTAATGATTTTTCATATATTCACAGTTATGAAACTATCACTCTGATCTTAAAACCTTTCACCACCCCAACAACCCATATCCATAAGCAGTCACTGTTCATCACCTCCAAACTCCCAAGCCCTATGTAACCACCACTGATTTGCATTATCTCTCTCTGCATTTTATTGTTAAACAATATTCCATTACATAGATATACCATTTTTGTTCACCCATTAACAATTGATGGACACTTGGGTGGTTTACATTTGGGTTAATTGTAAATAATGCTGCTTTGAACATGATTGCACAAGCTTTTCTCTTGAAATTTACCAAGGAGTGGAACGTCTGGGTTAAACTCTATATTTAATTTTGGCTTTGTTCTGTTTTTTTTTTTTTTTTTTTTTTTTGTGTGTGTGTGTGTGTGGTACTGGGACTTGAACCCACAGATACTCTACCACTGAGCTACATCTCCAGTGTTGGCAATTTTAAAAAAATTTTTTTAGTGAGACAGAGTCTCACTACTTTGTCCTAGCTGATCTCAAGCTTGCAATCCTCCTTCCTCGACCCCCCAAGTTGCTGAAACTTCAAGCATGCACCACCACATCCAGTTACATTTAACATTTTGAGGAACTCTAATATTATTTTCCAAAGTGGCTGCAGTTCTCATTGAATTTTTTTAACACTATTTTTGTTATAGTATATATAATAATAATAATAATAATAATAATAATAATAATAATAATACCTTTATTTTATTTATTTATTTTTATGTGGTACTGAGGATAGAACCCAGGGCCTCATACTTGCTAGGCAAACACTCTACCACTAAGCTACAACCCCAGCCTTGAATATTAATCAATAACAAACTTTGCCTTGTATCGGGTTTCCCTTAATGGTAGCGTTTGTCTACAAAGTTTGTCACACTGGCCCATCTTCATAATTTCCCATGTTTCCATTATGTTGTGATTGTTAACTTTTTATCTATAGTAAATTTTCAATTGTAACCCAGCTTAACTGAACATGTATGTTATTTTGTATCATTTTGTATTATTTAACCTTATTATTACTCTAAGCAGTAATTATCCATTGATCAAAAGATTGATATTTTGTACTTATTTTGGGAGTAAAGGTTGTTAGCTAAGGCACAGATCCAGTGCATAGATCTAAAAAATGGAGCCCAGACATCCTTCCCAATTTTAAAATGTGCCCTTCTTTCTGGTGGGTCTTTAGCCTTTGATTAGTTCTTGCTTTACCCTTCTTTATCCTTCAAAACATCCTTGCCTTGGCAGTTCCAGTATTTCAGGCTCAAGACTGGAAGTAAGAAGGCTCTATTGAGGTAGATTCATTTAGACCCAGATGTTAATGGCTAGATATATTACCTTTCTCACAGATATTTGCATTTTAAATAAGTGGTGACTGCATAAAGTCTTTTGGGGAACCAAGATTTTCACACCCAATAGAACAATTACAAAAATGGAATTTTTGACTTGAGAGTAAGGAAAGCCCTTGACAGCCCTCAAATCCCAGATATGTAGAAGGGACTTTGGAAATCAACTCCACCTAAATCTACTTTTCTTGTAGGGAAACAGAGCCAGCAAGGGGCCATAACTTACCGTACCATAGTATCATATAGCCAGTCAATAATAGAGCTGCATCTAGCACCAAGATTAGCAGCCACAGCCACTGCTTTTTCCAAGACCTCAGGATATCTCTCAGTGAGACCTTGTAGACATCATGCTGCTTGGGAACACACAGAACAATGACAGGGGCATGCATAATTATCTCTTTTGGGTAAGATAGAAATTACACATCAGTGGCCTCATAGTTCCTGAAAGACCCCAGGTAATTAGATCGCCAGCCTCCATCTGTTGCCTGGTGACCCCTCAGTTATGGCATCCTTGAGTCAGCCCCTTGGGTTGCTACATACTTCTGATCTGCATTTTTCTTCTTCTGACCTAATGAGTTCTCAACTCTTACAACTGCCAGCTAATAGGATGCAAATAGCATATACCGTCCAAATACAAAAGACTTGCATGTTCCAATAGATTAGTTGATAATTAGGCTTCAAATTACTAATTAATTCAGTTTGAAACATAGTCAAGTATATGGTGTGTTTCTTCCCCGTTCAGAGGAATAACACAATTTATAAGATAATAATTTTTTAGAAATTCAGCCACATAATTAGCCTGCTGTTACATGAAACTGACCTCTCCTTCAGAGTGCTTGTGACTAGGGGGTAATTATAGCGACCAAAGAAGCCTGTGAAAAAGAGGGAGATATGCTTTCCTTTTGTAGTCCTTTCTGTTCATGTCAGGATGCATGAGCTCAAAGTAGCAATAGCAGTCTTTTGTGGGTCAATTTGGAAGGTGCTTGCAGGATTCAGGTAGCCACCATTGGAGGACTTCTGGAAGAGAGCAGGGAAGGAGATGGTGGCTCAGGGAAGAGAGTTTATGGATGAACCCCAAAAAGTAAAAATAAAAAGCCCTAATTTATATCCACTCGTAGCTAGCTTTGTGCTCATTGGCAACTCTCCATCCCTCAGTTTCCTCATCTGTCCATTGTAAGTAACAATTCCTGCTCCTCCCACTTATAGAGTCATCAGGGAAGAGCCAAATACATTGCCAAATGCCACCATCATTTGAAGAGTTAAAGCATTCTGCACAAGTGGAGAATTCCTACTTGATAGACTGAATCCATCCATATCTATGTATTCACATATTGTTTGTATTTCCATACACATATGATTACATGTGTATTCCTATCGTGTACATATTTAATAGGATGAATGCACATTTCTATAACACTGATACGCTCATAAAGTGAACATGAACCATGCTGAAATTGGAAAGCTACGCCTCTGCTTCTTTATTTTTCAAAATCAATTTTTTTAGCTATAACTCACATGCCATGCATTTAAAGTAATTGTTCTTAATATGTTCACAGGATGGTGCAATGATCACCACAATTCCTTTTAGAATATGTTTATCACATTAAAAAGAAACTCCAGAACTGTTAGTGGTCACTCCCCATTTCTCCTCAGCCACACACTCTCCCCCATTCTCTTTCCAGCCCTGCCCCTCAGCCCCAGGTAATCTCTTATCTACTTTCTGTCTCCATATATTTGTCATTTCTGGACATGCATTTTTTTTCTATCCCATGCCCATCCGACTCTAATTATGTGTCTTGACCTTTACCATACTCCTCGAGGGTCATAACATTATCCCCATTTTTCAGATAAAGAAAATGAGGTTCAGGAGGTTTAAGTGACTTTCAGATCAAGTGTTAATAAAGTGATAGAGCAGGGCTTCCCCTCCACGACCATAGAACTCGAGGTCTGTGTTCTTAATACAGTGTGTGCCCTGTGACAGCCGGGTATGAGAGAGACAGAGGAAGGTGTGGGGGCAGTGTGGGTGGTCCTTGACAAGAAGATTTGAGTTCAAATCTTGCCTACGGTGGCCATGATGTATCTATAATTCAGACTTAGGCTCTGAAACTCCTGTAAAATGCCTGTTCCATTATATATTGATGAAATTCCATTAAAATAACCATTTCTAGTGAGACAGAATCAGAGGGAGAGATGGTGGGGCCAGGTCACACCAGGTCTTATTGGGGAACCTGTGGTCCAGGGAAGTCAGCCACTTCTCCCACGTGCTTGCAGATCAACTCCTGTGGAATGTGACAGTTGAAGGTTTTCTTCCATACGGCAGCCTGTCCAACCCCCAGCTCTGTGCTGCTGCCCCTCTGCTCCGTCAGCCCTGAGAAGAAACTGTTCTCTAGTCTCCTTGCCCCCCTACAGTGTCAAATCTGTCAACTCTTTCTGTAAGGCTGAGCCCACCCACTTTCCTCAGTGCCTCTCCTGCTGCCAACTCAATACCATACAGGGTCATGTTTGGTTTCTATAGCGTCTGGCTTAGGCAGATGGCAGGGGGGTTGTTGGGGAAGTGGGATCTGGGGTCAGACAGAGTAGGGGTTTTAAACTTATCAACTGTGTGATATTAGTCAAATACTTTTGCTCTCTGAGTTTTCATGGCCTTATCTCTCTACAAAAGGAATGATGAAATTATCTTCCTCCTCATGGGGCATTAGGAGAATTAAGCAAGAAAATGTATGTAAAGTGCTCATTGTAATACGTGATCCCACATAGTCACTTAATAAATATAGGTAATTACCACCATAATATTCACCATTGTCGTTATCATCATCATCACTAGTGAAGAAGAAGACATTTGTGTCTGGAGATAAAGAATACAATTTTAGGTTCCTCAACCCAATTTTAGACATCCTCAGAAGATGACATCTGCACTCACACATCACCTGCACTTAAGGGCAAAATCCTCATGTCTATGCTAAAGAATCCAGTTAGGAATATGCAGATGCATATGTAGATAGAGGCAGGCCTGAGAGGGCTTCTAAGCCACTGCCCATGAAGGGACAGAATCTCCTCCACGGCTTCCCTAACCAGGGACCATCCATCAGGTTTCCGCTTGAGCAATTCCCAGTGATGGGGAGCTCATACCTCCAGGGTAGCCCTTCATCTCCAGGGTGCTGACCATGTCCACACTCTCCCTTGAACAGGTGCAGCCTGTTTTCTGTTCTCTCCTGGTTGTCTTCTCATCCCTTCTGACGCTGGCTGCCCTCTGACTCTTGCAGAACAGGTCTGCAGGCCTTCCACGGAGCAGCCTTTGAGTATTTGAAGTGACCACTGTTCTGAGTCTTCGCTCCTTGCTCCTTGAGTCTGGTCATCTTCCTGTTCTCCCAGTGCTTTCTCAAAGGGTTTGGTTCTCACAGCCAACTAAATGACTGTCAAATATGGACCAAGCGTGTCTGTTTGCCTGGCACAAGGAGTCCTACGAAACACAATCCTTCACTTTTTTGCCATGGCTGCAAAGTGGCCTTGTCTTCCAGCTAGATCAGAACACATAAATTAATGCCATTGAACAGTCACGTCCTGTGGCAGTCATGCAAGCCCCATAAAGCCACCTGCACTGTAAGACTGTGACAATCAGAGGCTAGAGCAGGCTCAGGGTGTTGCAAGGTGTCTTGGAAGGATCCTGATGCTCTATCCAGGCACCCGCACCCTAGAAAGAGCTTGCCCTCTTCCTGCTTTGAAGAATCCTTGAGAAATAGAGCTGAAGGTGAGCTCATCTTACCAGCTTCTAACTTTACAAGATGGATACTCTGGGTCCGGAGACAGACAGTGATGTTTGAGGTCACCCAGAATTAACAGCAGGGTGGGATTGGGATTTGCAGCAGTCACTTGCTGTTTTTCTGTCCCTGACTGTTGCTTTTCTATATTTTCCTGATGTGTCAATGTGCCTGGGTGTGTGTGTGTGTGTGTGATGCACATGTGCAGAAGTTAGAGACAGAGGATCAGAGTGCTCCCTCCTCCTTCCTATGTCCCTCTCAGGGTTTCTATTTTCTAATGGGGCTCATTTTAGTTTATCCTTCCCCTCCCACAACTTTCCTTCAGTTAGAATCCATGACCCCTGACATTGCCAAGAGCCTCTGGGAGGGCAGTGGATGGACAGGAAGGCAAGCCAAGATGCCAAAGGAGGTGGTCCTCCAGAGTAACCCAAGCCTCTCACTGTACAAGTGGAATCTAGGTTACCCTCTGAACTCACCTTCCATCCTCCAAGATAACTCTGTAGAGTTCCAATGATAGTTTCTGCATCACTCCAAGAAAGGTGAGAAGACAGTCTCGTTTTCTGAGTGAGAAAGATGGGTCAAGGGATTGAAAGATCTTGAAAAGGCCATGTGATAAAAGCTAGAATTCAGATTTAAACATCTCCAATGGTAAAGATGAGGCTCCTTCTACAAGGGCCACACTGCCAGAATAAGGAAAATCTTTGCAACTGTGAAGACTGGTGTTATAATGAAGCAAACGCCCCCAAAATAGATCCCGTTCCTCCTGAAACTCCCTGAGCTTCCATTCTGGCTTAGCCACTTACTGGCTGTGAATCCCTGGGCAAGTCAACTCACCCTCTGTACCTTACTGTCTTCATCTATAAATCAGAATATTAATATGTACCTCACAAGTTATAGAAATGCAAGTATAGCAGAATTGCCACAGGCTCCTTACCATTTGTGCAAATCTTTTTTTTTTCTTGTTTTTAGAAGGTTTTAGTTTGTTTAAAATTTGGCTCATTTTTTTTAATTTGTTCTTTTTAGTCATACATGACAGTAGAGTGTATTTTGACATATTATACATAACTTATCCTAATTAGGATCCCATTTTGTGGTCCTAAATGATGTGGAGTTTCACTGGCAATGTATTAACATATGAACATAGGAAAGTTATGTCCAATTCATTCTACCATCTTCCCTATACCCTTCCCCTATCTCTTCCCTTCACTCCCCTTTATCTAATCCAATGCAATTCTATTCTTCCTTCCCTCTCACTTATTATGTGTTAGCATCCACATATCAGAGAAAACATTTAGCCTTTGGTTGTTGGGGGTTGGCTTATTTCACTTAGCATGATAGTCCCCAGTTTCATCCATTAATAGAAAATGCCATAACTTCCTTCTTATTTTTGATTGTGTAATATTCCATTTTATATATATATATATATATATATATATATATATATATATATATATATATATATAAAACCACATATTCTTAATCCATTCATCTGTTGAAGGGCACCTTGGTTGGTTCCATAGCTTAGTTATTGTGAATTGAGCTGCTATAAACATTGATATGGTCACGTCACTCTAGTATGCTGATTTTAAGTCCTTTGGTATATATGGAGAAGTGGTATAACAGGGTCAAATGGTGGCTCCAGTCAGAATGGCAATTATCAAGAATATAAATAACAATAGATATTGGTGAGGATGTGAAGAAAAAGATTCACTCAAACATTGCTGGTGGAATGTGAATTGGTGCAACCACTATGGAAAAAAGTCTGGAGATTCCTCAGAAAACTTGGAATGGCACACTGTTTTGCTCACGGGGAGTAGATTCATCAAAAGCATCTTCCTGGCTGTCCAATTTGGGGTTTTAATTTTTCTAACTCTATTTGCACTCTAGAGGTATCCAGAAAAAAATTCTCAAAGTCACTCCCTTCAACCACAATGAAGAGGAGATTCTATGAATCTCAAGCATTTGGTGCTTGTATTCACCTACCTTGCAAACCAGACACACCTGGGCTGACTTGAACTGGTCCTTTCCATGCTGGGTCAGCATCCTGTGGGCCACTTCAGATGTGCAGGACCTTGGCTGCAATTGCTCTTCCCAAGCATGGGACCCTCCTTGCCACCACCAACTTAGAAGCATCAAGGAAGGATACACTCACACCTGCGTCAGCAGGTGGTTGGGATGATGTGTATGTAGGGAGGCTCAGCCCCCACTTCTCTTTTAAGACAAAAGAGCAAATTACATAGCGGGAGGGAAATGGATCCCCAAGAATCAGAGATCTAGGAGGGTGCTTTCCATGTGCCAGAAACTGTTCTAGGAATGTGAAATTTAATACACCTAGTGTTCACAACAGCCCCGTGAGACAGGCACTATAATAGTCCCTATTTTTCAGCAAAGGATTCTGAGATGCAGAGTGAATAGCCTGCCTGAGCTCACACAGCTAAGGAGGTGGTACAGCTGAGACTGGAATCAAGGGTCATGTGCACAGGCTTTCAATGTGACATGCCACCCTGTCACTGTGACTCTGCACCTAAGTATGCAGGCTCTCCATCCTTGTTCTTTGCCCTCCTCACTCATCCAAAGGCTCCTTTTCCATCAAGCTTCCTTACTTCTGATTCGAAGCCTTCCTTGAACTCCAGAGTCAGTTTGGGGTCCACTTATTTTGCTCTACAATTACTCATGTGTAAGATTGTCCTTTCTTGCTGGACCCGGAGTAACCTGAGAGCAAGGACCAGACCCATCTTTTCATCTTCTACATCCCTGTGTCTACAACATGCTTGGCAACATTAGCACACATGAATGAATGAGAAAATGGATGGATAATAAAAAACTAGAATATTCCTGTCCCCGTTTCCAGTGGGTTTCAAATTTACCACATGTTGGGACTTTCATTTTTTCACCAACCATTCCATGTTTGCCTGTTGTACGTGAGGCCCTCTGGATGCATAGACTGGCATTACACCAAAGATGGCCTGGCTCTGTGTCCTTGCCTGGCCTTCCCTGGATGGGAAGGTGGTGACCGTGTAAGTGGAAGACACTATTTGTTTCAAGTGCACCAGGAACTCCACCCATAAGGACCCAGCCCTACCAGGAAAGTATGAAAGCCTGGACTTTGACTTGACTTTTGCCCTTACTCTGTAGTTGGCCAGGTCAGATGTCAGTCCTGACCACAAGTAAGAGCAGAATGAAGAGGAGGGGACTCTCTGGAAAACTAACCAATCCCAGGCCAGGTCCTGGATCTGTGTCGCCTTGTAAAAGCCCAGTCTGTGGGGTCTCTGACCTTCTACCACAAAGTGTCAACATTTTGTCCTAAATCTCAGAAGAGAAAGATTTCTGCTTGTGAGATTCCGTCTTTAACAAAGCTTTGTCAATAGTGGAACCCTGTGTGAAAGAGTAAGGCTGTTGTGTTTGGAGACGCCCGTGTATGCAGGTACCCGACTCCTGCTTTTTCCCACTATTAGCTGCCTCAAGCACAGCTACAATGCCTTATTGACTTATTGGGAGCCAGATAAGCCCATGTGATTACCAGGGATTATACAGGGTGAGGACACCTTAAAGGTTTAGTTTGTCAAAGTGGCTAAAATAGGAAAATGTGAAGCTTTTTTATGCAGAGACATGAGTATTTGAGGACACAATTAAGTCCTTGGCCCGAGAGTATTCCACGAATTCATATATATCCATATTCATGTGAACTCACCTTTACGATCCCAGAACCGTGGATCAAAGCTAGAAGAGCCCTTAGGAGAGAAATCAACAGGCTCCGGAAGTTTCCACACTTTTTTGTTCGAAGCCCTATTTTCACATGGAATCTTGCAGGAGAAACCCACTATGTAAAATAGATTAAAAAAGCAGAGTTGTCTTGGTGGACAAGACAGAGTGGGAAGGTAGGAGCCTGTCCTTTCTGTCCTTCCTGCCCTTCTCATCACTCAACATGGACACTTCTGAATGCCAGCTGCAGGCAGGTAGCTTGAAAGATCATTGATCTAGCTGAGGCCCTTATTTTGAAGATCAATAAACTCACCCCTGGAGAGGTTGAGACAGTTGACCAAGGGCAAAGCACTCATGAGGTTCAAAGACAGGACAGGACTTACGGGGTTGTCCCTAAAACTCTTTTCCTGACAGTTTCATTTATGACCTGGTTTACAATATAACACACACACACACACACACACACACACACACACACACAGCAATAAAAAGGCCTCTTTGGTTCACAAGACAAAAACAGAGGCTAAGAGGTGAGAGGATTGAAGTTTGTGAGAAAATTGCGGAAACGGTGAGCAATGACTTTCTGTTCCTTTGTTGCTTATTGTGTGTGGACCCTGTGAGGGCCAAGGCCCCTACCCTCTAGGAACTCCCAGCCTGGCAGGGCAGATGAGAGGGACCCCGACAGACTCCATGAGAAAGCTGGGCGGAGCCTTAAATGGAGAAATAAAATGCTGCGTGACTCAGTGTCCAGGTCCCGCACAGGTCAAAGGAACTGAGGAAAAACATCCTGGTCTCCTGGAAACCTGCTAAGTCTCTCTTTATGTAAAGACACAGGCTGTTACAAGTGGTTCTTGGCAGGCCAGAAGATAAATGAGCAAGACAGACTGAACTAGTGGTCAGGAGCAGGATGCGCAGTGGTTGGGAACGAGCCCCAGAGTCTGGTTACTTGCTGGGACTCTGTGCTCTGTCCCTCGCCAGTTGTGCTGGAGTGGTCAAAAGCCACTCCATAAGCTTCAGACTCAAGTTTCTAATTTCTAATTTGCAAATGGGATGACAGCAGTCCCCACTTCACAGGACCATTAGGAAGATTAAATGAGGTAACACAAGGAGGGCACTAGCACAGTGCCTCCTGTACAGAACAGGCTTTGTGCATGTTAAACACTATGGCTGTGTGGTCCAAGTTGGCCTCCCATGATTTCTGACATCTATGGGTTCTGGCCTACCTTCCAGAGCCTCAGAGAACAAATCGTGTTTCTCCTCTCCATGGCAATGCTTCTGAGATTCAAGTACATCCTTCACTTACCCTCTCCCTCTCCCTCTAGTATTTTTTAGGCTGAGCACTGCCTCTTTTTTGCAAGCATTGCTAATGTAACAGGAGTTTCAAACCACACTTCCCTATAACCATTCTCTCTGAGGAGCTGTCATCTAAGATCTCTGACAATCTGGGGAAACTTGACATGTTCAACTTGTGCTATTCAGAATATAAAGTACAAGTTCTTTGATTGGGTTTAATCTCACCTTTTCTGTTCTCATGGGGCTGGCGTGGATGGAGGGCTCTCTCTGATGTGCCAGGACGTGTTTAATAAACCTTCCTCCCTGGCCCTTTTCCTTTAGTAAGGTTGGATGTTCCTTCTTCCTTCTGACAGGTGTAGATGATGAGGGTTGAATGGCTTGGATGTGACCCCCCGAAAGAATCCAAGAAAAAGGGAAACTCAGCTTTGAAGAGAAGGCTTTTCATCCTTCGAAAGCTGTGTTCCTACACACCTGCCTCATGTTCTTCTTCGGATCCTTGCCTGACCCAGTGCCTAGCTTTAAAGCAGCTCTAACAACACCTAACCTCTTTTTCCCCCGTGATAAGGATGGTGAATGCAATGATGAGAACAGAAGTGAACATTCCTTAAGCACTTACTATGTGCCAGACAGAGTTCCAAGTGCCTCATCACATCATTCCTTTTAAACCTTACACCAAGGCTGTGCTATAGGGGTGCTTGTATCTGCATGTTGACGAGAACTGAACCCTGAAGAGGTTAAATAACCGATAATGACACATGATCATTTCCAAGCACATATGATAATTAATAGTCATAATTAATAGTCATGATAGCCCAGAGCCTCTTTGGGATCCTCCAAATCTTCACGGCAAGATGAAAATACACCCGATATAGTTGTAGTGTTAAACATCTCTTCCTAAAGATGTTTAACAAAAAGGCATTTTAAATAAAGATATCATCATTATTTGAAATGCCTTTTTATTCTAATCTTTGAAAATTCTAATTGGCATGGCAGATACATTGCCTACATTAATCAGTTTACCTAATTGAGTGTTTTTACTCCTGGTCATTCTACTCAAATGGCCATTCAGCATTATATTGCCTTCTATGGTGGCTGCAGAGCAGGGACAGATGCTAACCCCACGTGGTCCTCTCATCGGCAGTACAAACTTAGGCCAGTGTTCTACTCTCTGGACCTGTTTCCCTACAATGAGGGGGTTCGGTTAGATCTCAAATAAGAGAGATTCTTGCTTCTGCCTAGATCAGGTATCAGTAAAATATGTGCCATGGTCAAATCCCCAACTGCCTGATTTGGTATAGCCCATAAGCTAAGAATGTTTTTTTTTTGTACTTTTAAATCGTTAGGGAAAAAAAAAATATCAAAAGAATATTCTGCAACATGTGAAATTTATACTAAATTAAGTCTCAGTATCCAACAAAATATTATATTGGGAACTATCCTTAGTCATTCACTGTCTATGGCCACTGCTATGCTACAATGTAAAACTGAGTAGTTACAACAGGAACCTTAAGCTCTGAGAAGCCAAATACAGTTACAGTCTTGTCCTCTGCAGAAGTTTGCTGAGCCTTGGTATAGATGCAGGGTAGGTGGACACCAGTGGACTTCAGAAAAGTCAGAGGCTTTAGAAACACCTAAACACCTTAGGGGATTGGTGTCCAGGAGAGGAACCTACTGCTTCTGATCCTTCAACTCAGAAAACCATGTTTGAAGGCCACCATTGTAGCCCATTTATTCTGGGCTCTTAATGGTGTCTGCCATGATCTGAGGTTGTTTGTCCCTCTTTGGCCAGGGCAATTAAAGCTCATATGTTCCTCCTCTAGTAGGGCAGTGTCACATCTTGGAGAAGAAGATGGATTTTATGGTTGGACCACCATTTGCCTCTTTGCTTGCTGTGTGATCTCAGGGGAGTTTGCAAAGTTCTCATCAGGTGACTGGAATGAAGACTTACTCATTTATGCAAGTCAACATCCAGGTCCTGTTCTACACATGTATCTTTCAAGATTGTTTAGGGGATTGATTAGGACCATGTGAATAAAGCATCGAACTAAATTCCTGGCTTAGGATAAGAGCTTAGGAAATGCTTAAAATAAGTCTAGGGGTCACTCTTGCTTTGATTATTTTTCACTTTTCTATGATAGTAATCTCAAAATTCCCAGAAGGTGGTATAGATGAAGTTTTATAATACAGACGAAATGGCATTTTAGCCACCATTATGATTTTTGTTATCCTTAGCAGTGTCTGCTCTTCCCTGCCCTGACACTGTCACTGTCTCCCCCACTTCCCAATGACTAAGGGACGCTTCCTAACCAGGGAAGTACATCAGAATCACCTGAGGGTCCATTGTTACTTTTTAAATAGTAATAAAAAGTTAATAGATTCACATGGTAAAAAAATATATATATATTATAGAAGGGCATAAAATCAAAAGCAAACACCTGCTCTTTCTAATCTCATATTTTGTAGAAGCAAACATTTTAAACCTTTCTGGTGTTTGGTTATTCTCATCATTTCCCCCACACTTCTATATAATATGTCTGTTTCTTTTTCTTGCTTTATTAACTTAACCCCATCTGTGACTCCCATTAGAAACATAATGAATCTTTTCACAGTGTTCCCCGCATCCTCTCCTTAATGTTTGCTAGTTATGCTCTTATTTGGAATTCTTCTGCTGATTACCTTCGTAACTCTAATACATTGAATCAGATTTTTTGATTCGCCAACATTAGAGTTTTGTCCCAATACAGTATACTTAGTTTCCTCTTGGGGCTATAGGATGACAGGCCTTAGGAAGGGCACTTTTACAAAAGCTCCCCAGGTGTACTGTGTATTCTCAGATTAAGGACCACCAGCCCTGAGCCTGCAGTTCTTCAGCCGTTCATTTGCACTTGAATGAAGATGGTAGGCAGAGCATGCTTCTCCCTTCACCCATTCATTAGTCACCTGTTTGACAGTGTGAAATGCACACAGGCACCTAAGCAGCAGGCAGCAACATAGGGATTTAAGAGCCCAGAGAGTGCATAGTCCCCATTTCTATTTTGGATGAGAAATTGTCACTCTGGGAAGAGCAGCACCTGGTGCCCATGCTGGGGGGACAGTAAAAGAGTGTGAGCTCTGGCTGAAGAACTAGAAAAACAAGTGGCTTGTAGATTAATTTCATTCTTACTCAGTAGTCACAGTGTCTAGAACAATCCACTCAACATTCTAGACCATGTTATAAAACAGATAAATTGGCTCAAAGAGCAGTAATTGAACTTCATAGGTAAAATCTCTAATAGAATATAATTAGCGACATAGTGTCCTTAAACAATATTATATAATTAATAGCACAAATAAAGCAGATAAAGAAAAATGCACTAATTATCAAATATTACCTCCCAGGGTACTTTTTAATATTAAAATGGGAAATAAAATTAGAAAATTATTTAATTAAATGTTGTTTAATGCGACTCCTGGGGAAAAAAGTGAGTTGAATTTTCAAGTTAACCGGTAGGCAAAGAGTTAATATCTTTTTTTCCCCCTTTTAGTCGTGAACATTTTTATATTGGAAGAGCCCATTTTCTTTCATTATGGAGAAATCAAGCCTGGTAACTAGAAGAGACTCATTTCTTAGTGATTAAGAACATTGTACGGTTTAATGTTATCATTCCCAGCATGAAATCTTACGTAGGAGAGAAAATGTCAGCTATTAGATGAACGTACATTGACCCCAAGTTATTTGCTAATTTTGATTCTTGTAGTTAACATCCCAGATAGGAGCTTGTGTTATCATTCTTCCTCTATTTCTTTTCTGCAGTTTCAGGGGAGTTTGCTTGGAGGGTGCCATCAGTTTGATTATGTATAACCAAGGCCTGGCTCCACTAATTTTGTAATCAGACATTCTGGTGATGAAGTTGAACAGCATTTATGTTTGAACAAACTCTGCATTTCCTTTGGCCTCTGTTATGTTTGAGATGGAAGCAGTCAGTAAAAAATGCCCAGGAGCTTGTTATAGATTTGCAAGTGACAGAATTTGACTGCGGGAGATAATTTCTATTTTGTTCTCTCAATAGTTATTTTATGAACAAGATGTACTTTTTAAAGTCTCTAAACAATATGGAAAGTCTCTGAACTGTGTTTTCTGGCTTTTAACCAGCAGTGGAATGGCTGTCCTCTTAGGTGACATAAAATCTTAGAATGCATATTGGTCAGGGAAACCTAATTCTAATTTCACCTTTATCAGTAGATTGCTAGTACCAGGGTGCAAAGTCGTTAACTCTGTATGACTTGTTAACTCTGGCCGTGGGACAAGTTAATCTCAAAAGTTATTTCTAATCTGAGTTTCTCTTTTCAGCCAATTAAAATCATCCAGTGGCATAGCTGCCTGCTGGTCATATTTCCCCTGGCTAATTGGGAATCTTGAAGAAAGTGTCTGACTTTTATTCATTCACTCAGCAAATATGTACTGAACATCTTCTTTATGCCAGGCATGGTTCTAGATGCTAGAATCTAGGACATACCAGTGAACAAAACAAGAAAAGGTCTCCATCCTCTGGAACTGGCATTCCAATAGAGGAGAGAGGACAGAGGGACAAATGAGTAAATGAGACCATCTCAAATGGAGATAAATGCTCTGGAAAGACTCCAGCAAACACTGAGATGGAACTGGCTCGACTTTGTATTGGGAACAACTCAGGTTCTCCCAGAAGCAGATCCAAAGGCAAGGATTCAAGTACACGTGGTTTCTTTGGGTGCCAATCCTAGAAACACCAGCGGGGAAGTAGGGAAGTGACATAGGGAAGGGAAGGCAGACAATAAAGGTACATTGTCAAGATACTGGCGCTGCTGGCTGCTGTGGGAGTGCAGTCCCTTGGGGCCCCTCTAGGTGTCAGTGTAGAACATGCCTGTAGTTATGCTCCCAGGAGAGAGGATTCTGGGACATATATCTACTCCCTACCTGTCATTGGTTGGGAGCTGCTCCTGGGTGCTTTAACCCCTCAACAGGTCCAGCTTACCCTGGACATAGGTTAATTGGTATTTGCACATAGTATATAAAATAGAATAGCAAATAAACAAAATAGAATAGCAAATAAACAAGATGCAACAGTTTCTACTACAGGGCAAGAACTAGTTTTTCAAAGGGAAGACCTTGCTGAAGAAATGATCTTCTAGCTGAAATCCAAAAGATGCAAAAGAGTCAGCCAGGGAAGTTTTATTTCCAGACAGACAGAACAGTAAAGGCAAAGGCTGAGAGGGACTGAGTTTGGTTTATAAAATAGAAACACTAAAGAATTGCACAGCTTTAGAGGCACAGGTGGGAGATGATACCTTTGAATCATCATGTCCACTCTTTTACGTGATAAAACTAGATGAAGTCATGAGAAGTTAAGAGATGTGGACATGCCATTGGATTCTGAGGCAGAGCTGGGGTCAGCACGCAGGCCTCTGAGGCTTCCCCTGTCCATCACAGGATGCTGCTGCTCCTTCACCCATTTCTCTCATTGGGATTTGGCAGTGACCCCAAGCCAGGGACCTGAATAGGAACAGACTTCATGTTTCCTGCTCAAATTCCTGCAGTGGGTCCCTAATACACATAAAAAGATACCCAAGCTCATGCAAGGCTGTGTGTGATCCAGCCTTGGGCTGCTGCCCTGGCCTCATTTCCCACCCTCTCCTCCTCACTCTCTGTACTAGTCACATCATCCCCCTTCATGTTTCTGGAACAAGTCAAGCTTCCTCCCAGAGCTCACTCTGGTCCCTGTGACAACAGGACCCCCTCTGGCAGCCCATCCTGGTCATTCCTTCCACAGCCTGACAGCCCCTCCCCCTCCACTGATCCCACTTTATCTTTCTTCTTAGGACTCACTGGGTGCCATAGAATGAACTCCACTGGACCATTTGATGCTAAATGTTTATTGGCTTGTTTGTTTGCCGTCTGCTTTCCCCACTAGAATGTAAGGTCCTGAGGAAAGGAAATTGATTCGTTCACCCTCTTAGAATAGTTGCACGATAGGTACTCAAAAATACTTGCTGGATGATGAATTCGTAATTGAGAGGAGGAGTGAATTGGCTGACATAAAAAAACTCACTTCTGGTCCACTCTTTGTCACTAAGTTACTGAAAGATTTTTGCCTGTTAGAGGATTCCGCCACTGTGTCTCAGTTTCTTCATCTGGCAGATGGACATATGATTTGTACCTTATGAAGGGTGAGTGGAATATGAAGGGTTAAAAGGCGTGAAAGAACTGTACATTATTGAATCTATTAAGCCAATGCATAATAAAAGTTGAAGGCTTTCTGAGTTTGTGTGTATGTTACTGAATTGGAAGGAAATCCATCCTCAATAAAGAATCCTCTGTGTATTTTAAAATTGATCAGGCCTCATCAGGTAGAGCAAACCTGGTCTATTGTCCATGAAAGAGCACAGAGAAAGGGAAGAGATCCCAGATCAGAATCCAGCTTTTTCCACAAGCTTAGTGGTGACTTTGGGGATCCATAGGAACCTGACCCTGATGAGCTTTAGATACCTCTTCTCTCAAAAGTGTGAAGGGTAGGGGTGGCAATGGAAGCAGTTTCCTTCTTAAAGATTGTTTTGTTCCATGCATCTATATCATCATGATAATCCTAGCCATCCCTTGATGAGGCTGCACCACTGATTGATTGCTCATTCTGCACCACCATTTATTAATCACCAAGTCTAAACCACGCATTTGACACGCATCCTCTTTTTTCATTTCCCCCAACATGCTTCCCAGCAACCACCCCATTATTCAGACAAGCAAACCAAGTAACTTAGTCCAAGGTAGGATAACTAGCGGCTTGTGAGCCAATACTTCAACTCAGGTATGCGGGCTCCTGGGCAAGAACCCCTAACTGCTGTGCAAACATCATGCACAGACAAAGGGATAGCCAAGTTCAGAAGGAAGGGAGACACACTGTCTCTTCATTAAGCCAGTTCCACCTTGGGAAGCAGGATAGAAAAATCCCACGCTTCTGTAACATGGTTAAATTGATTTCACGTGTCTGCCTTTTTCCCTTTCCTCCCTCCACAGGGCTTCATGGACATTGACTTAAATAAATTCAAGGAGAGCGGAGCGAACGTGACAGGTTTCCAGTTGGTGAACTACACGGACACTGTCCCGGCCAAGATCATGCAGCAGTGGAAGAGCAGCGATGCTCGGGACCACACCCGGGTGGACTGGAAGAGGCCTAAGGTGCGGGAATCACAGCCTGGTCCCTGAGCCTGCCCCGGATTTGTGGGGCAAGGGAAAAGTTAGCCAATAGAAGAGAGTGGGCTTTCTAAAAGGAACAAGCAAAGGAAAATATATCCATAAACATTACTGGGTGTATGGTAAAAGATCAGACAACCCAAAACAATAGTTTTGATAAGAAAGGTAGACATTGAATTTTTCTCTCATGCAAGCAAAATTCAGGAGTCAGCCATCCAGGGCTTGTGTAATGGCCACACGTCATCGGGATTCTTCACCTGTTATGCTACCATGAGGGTGTGGCTGCAGCCCCACAGCCCAAGATGACTGCTTAAACTCTAGCCATTATCTCATGGCTCCTTGCTTTAAGAATTATTTTCAGAAGTCCCATGCAGACCTTTCATTCACATACCAGTGGCCACATCTTAGAATACTTCTCTCCCTGCAAGGGAAGCTGGAAAACCCTCTGTCCACTCTGGCAGAAGCACCATGTTGCACAGCTCAGGACGATGCTCATTTGGGGGGAGGATGGAATCTCCTTCAGTTGTGTAGTGAGGTGGCTCTCATTCTGCACAATCCTGAGCCCAGCTAACAATCAGGAAAACATAACTGAGGATTCACCAGCAAATCTCTACTCCTGGGTCCCATTTCAGTTATGAAGCAGGCAAATGCAGCCCTGAGTCCAGCAGCTGAGATCTATTTCATTTGTGATTTTGAGCATGGTTTAGAATAAAGATAGCAAGTGATTTTTTTTCCCCATGTAAAATCAAATAGTTCGGCAGTGGCTATGTGGAATACCGTGTTGAGAAGGATTCTGAGGCCAAATTTTTATTTAGGACAAACAGTGAATCCTTGGTGGACTTTTTTCTTACTGCTAGTTTGATTTCTTTTTGTGAATTTCAGGCTGTATAACGGAGATGTTTCTTATCCCACTATTGACCGAACTGATTTAGCTCTTCATCAGTATGAGCTTAAACAAGTAAATCCCCACTGTGCTTATAGCCATGAGAGAGCCACACAGGCATTCATTATAAATATGCCACCTAATTTGCAAATGTCATATAAAATTTTAAAGACAGGAATAATAAAAATGGTTTCAGTCAGCTTGTCACCATTGTGACCAAAAGACCTGACGGAGAAAAAGTTTATTTGGGGCTCATGGTTTCAGGGGTCTCAGATCATAGATGGCCAACTCCATTGCTCTGGACCCAGGGTGAGGCAGAACATCATGGTGTTCTAGGTATGGCAGAAGAAAGCAGCTCAAGACATGAAGCAGAGAGAGACTGAGCTCAGCTCAGCAGGGATAAAATACATATCCCAAAGGCACAACCCCAGTGACCTGCCTCCTTCAGCCACCCTACCTGCCTTCAATCACCACCCAGTTAATCCTATCAGGGGATTAATTCACCCATTAGATTAAAACTCTCATAACCCAATCATTTTACCTCTAAACCCTCTTGCACTGTCTCACATATGAGCTTTGGGGGGACACCTCCTATCTAAACCATAACAAAAATCGATGTTAAAAATTGGAAAAATACTTACACATTCATTCTACAGTTCTCCATCACAACCTCACAGGAGGGGTATTAGGAACAAGAAGACAGATGTGGGTTCCAAAGCCAAGAAATATTTTTTTTTTCTCATGCATATCTTAGTCCCCTTTTGGAGGGAAGAATTGAGAACTATCATTAATAAACTCAATGGGAGGTACAGAATATGAACATACCACATGCAGAAATAATTAAGAGTTCACTTGTCTTGGGATCCTTTTTTTCTTTTTCTATTACAAGAGATGGTGGAATAAACAATTCATCCTGGTGCCCACTTGGTGTCTATAATGCAGAGAAAAGAAACTGATTTGCCATGTATTTGGCTGCAAAATGTGTTTCACTTAATGTATGCATTTTCCCCCAACTTAACTGACATTTTAAAAATGTTAAGACTGTACTCAAAAATCTAGACTTCTGACCTCTCTTTGAAAGTCAAAACCGGTCATACTGAACCCACAACTCAGGAGGGCAACATTGCTGTTGAGGGGGAGCAGCCGCAGGTGAGGGCAGGCATGCTCTCTGGGTTCGTGGCTGCCTCCCACCTGCACCTGGCACTTGGCCCCTGCACAGTTCTCCTCACCAGGAAGCACAGTTCCCGCCCAACTCCCCACCATCTTCCTATCAGCAACCTCTGATACCTGTCCCCATTCTTCCCACCAGTACACCTCTGCTCTCACCTATGATGGGGTGAAGGTGATGGCTGAGGCTTTCCAGAGCCTGCGGAGGCAGAGAATTGACATATCCCGCCGGGGGAATGCTGGTGACTGTTTGGCCAACCCAGCTGTGCCCTGGGGGCAGGGGATTGACATTCAGAGAGCCCTACAGCAGGTGAGTCTGGCTGTGCTTTCTACCTCTCATGGGAGCCCAGTGGGGAGTTCCAGTATCAAATTCAGGCAGAGCAAGCTATTTGAAGGAAAAGGAAGAAGATGCCTGAAGTTAGGAGCAAGCAGCACTCTGTTATTTGTGGCTCTTGGCGTACATGGAAATCCACATCGAAATTAAAAAAAAATAATAATAATAATGTAGAATAGTCATTTCTTGTAGTGAAACGGCTTTATTTTCTACTTGAGGATTGTTCTGAAAAAGAAAAGCTGACAATTTCTGTATTTAGGGAGGGGAAATGAAACATAAGGGGTGACACCGAGCTGTGTTGGCAGTCCCCTGGACTTTGTCCTCATTACCTTGGTTTCATGGGGGTCTGCTGCAAGCAGGGACACTGAGAATGCTTCTCAATACTGACCCTGTCTTCTTGCTTCTCAGCATTGTGATCCTCAATTTGGTTTGCGCTTGAGAGCAGATAAAGAATAAGAATACAAATGGCCATGTCCACTCCAACTGATTGGTGAGGCCAAGGATTCTGAGGCTGAATCCGGATAGCACAGAGAAGAGTATAAATGTGCCATCAGTGACAGGTCTGCCTTGGAAGCAGGGTGTGACAGTGGCATTGTTATGGCGAGACTGCAATTAAATCACCTGGTCAGTCTTGAAGTAGGACATGGAACCATCTGTATTCCCCAGCTGGTGGTCCAGATTCACCAGCTGGCAGGCCTAGGGGCAGGCTGCAAGTCTACACCCTTCGACCCCCTTTAGGGGTTAGAGCACACATTTTAAAGCATATCCGTACATTAATCATAGAGGCTGTTGCTATAATTCAAAACTACAAACAAACATCATGAAATCTAAAATCATAAGCAAAAAGGGAAGTAGGCCAAAACAACCCTAGCTGAGTACAAGCTAAAGAATGGTTACTAATGTCTAGACAAACAGTACCATTCTATGCAGTTGGGGTACATTGCCCAAGTTCAAGTGTATAGATTAAAAGGAACAATGTTGTCGTTTTGCATTGCCAATCTGCTATGCTAAGCAATTGTTGGTAGGTACAGAGGTGGGGTGTTCCTATGGGAGAAGCATCTCCTACATGACATGGAGTCTCAGGGTAAACTGGAGGCTGTTTGGTCATTGCCCATAGAGCCTGGCCCATAATAGCAAATGTAGACATGTTTGACATTTCTGGTTCAGAATATTCTGGGTACTTGCCCTCTGCTTTATCATTCATGGAGCTCCTAGAGGTCTCTGGATGTCTTTAGAAGCACTTTGATCCCAGGCTGTGATTCTCAGTCTGCCAATGCACAGCACCATATTATTCCCCTGATGGAGAAGCTATATATCTCAAGGGGTGGGGATGGGAGCCAGCACTAAGCACAAAGGAATGACAAAGCAGCAGGTGTATTGGCAAAGCAACCACCACAAGATATTTTGGTGCAAATATCTCTCAGAATCCATCCTTCCCAACTAATTGAGGTGCCTGGTTAAGACCAGATCTTCTTTTAAGAGTGCATTCAACCAAAGATGAATCTAGGTTCCCAGGGAAGGAGAGAAGAGTTTCTGAATGAAGGAGAAATGTAGGGCAAAATGTACGACCCTTTGCATTTGTTTTCCAACCACATGTGCACAGCTCTGGCAATTTCCACAACCTGGAGAAAAAGGCAAGACAGGAACTCCACCAACTGCTCCTTAGCCCTGATGAAGTGCTTTTGTGTAGAGGAGAATATGGAGCTCTGTCCTTCGGAATGAGGCTAAGCAGAGGCCCTGCTCATGACAGGAGGAACATGCCAAGGAGAGACATCAGTAGCCCTTTCCGTCCCCACCCATCTCCATGCAGGGCGCCCTCCAAATCACTAGGCAGCAACAGCAGATACCGAGCAGCTTCTAGAAAGATTGGCCGAGGGGTAACACCTGCCCCCAGATTATTTAACATGCTCTTCCAGACTCCACAGTCCAGACAGATTCTGTTTGCAATGTGAGACTGGTTTCTCAAGGTCCCAGGGACTTGCTTGCCCTTGGCTCCACAGCCTTCTGACTCCCCAGCCTCTCCCATCTTAATGACGTCCCTGATAGGATATTCTGACGCCACTGTGACAGGGATGAAGGCTGGGAGGCAATGTGGAGTGACAGCCAGCGAGGGCTCTGAGCCAGGAGGCAGGAGAGTTGAGCTCCAAGTCTCTCTGGGCAACCTTCAAATATTCATTGTGCTCTCCCGTGGACCTCCTTTTCTTTATCCATGAAAATGAGTAGGTTGGAAATTTGGCTCCTCAGTCTCAAACAGCTCCAAGAACTCAGTCTATTTTTTTTTCTTATGGTCTACCCCACGTCCTTCTGGTTTTAATATATACTCATTCTTCTGTTTCTGCTCTGACTAGGGCCGGAGAGGAAGTAGTTACCAGTTAAAAGCAGTTAAAAAGAATAGTGACCTCTTTTGTTTGTCTTGAAGCCAAGACGTGGGTGTGCCTGCCTGTCCATCAGCAGCTCCGAGAGCTGCCTGCCTGCTCTGGCCTTGAGCCAAGCTCTGGGGACCATAAGAGAAGGCAAGGCCTTCTCTCAAGAGAACCCTTTAGCCTTAATGGAGAAAAAGCAAACCAACCAGAATGTTCCTACCCTAAACCAGCTGTTCACACTGATGCCCTTCCAAATCTCTGTTAAGCACCTAGAATCAAGAGTATATTGCTGAGACCTTAGAGATTACTGATTCCCGTTTGCTCTCACTTTGTAAAAGAGATCCAGAGTGCCCCGTGACTCCTCCCAGGTCACACAGCAGCCTAACTGCAATGGTTTAACCAGATTCCTGCCCAGGGCCCCTCCTTCTAACCAGCCCTAGCCTAGGACCCTAAGAGGTTTTGCTTGCAATCATTGACTTCCAGGGTCTTCCACACATAGGCATGTCCACTGCCCAGTCATTTCGCCTTCTAGACCCATCTCTAAAAATAGCCAGGCCACCAGGCTACAGCTGCACCCACCAGGGCTAGGTAAATGCTGATGCCATCCATGCCTGGGAACCCAGGGGTTGAGAGGTCTCTGCAGCCCTAACCACTGGCCTTCAGGTAACACTGTGGGATAAGACTGTGATTCAGTTTGTACCATGATCTGTGAGTTAGGCCTGAAGTCCCAGCATAGCCTACCCGGAGGGCTAGAAAACTGGGAAGTCAAATTTTAACACTTAATGGTAATAATGTCTACGATGTGTGAATCCTCAATACAACACAATACTACACTGAAAAAATCTAGTGTCAGGAATTGTGCTTTAATCATGGAGAAATTGCACCTCAGGGAAGTTAAAAAGTTCCTAACATAAGATAGCTCAGTGGTGGTGAAACTGGACTCCAATCCACATTTAGTTGACACCTCTTTCTATATACACTTAACTGCTCTGAAGCCTCAAAGACCCAGCCCAGCAGGGGAGACGCACAGCTCTGGCCCAGTCCCTGCAGCACATGGCCTTGAGCAATGTCTGCACACCCACTCTCCCTTGCTGTAATTTCCTAGCAGCAGAGAGAAGACAATCAGCCCAGCTGCCTGCCCCCTGCCTGCCTTGCAGGGAGCTGTCCAGAATATTAATGAGTTCACATCCTGGAAACCCTTAGTACTCCAGGAAGGAGGTGGCACTAGGGGGCCCATATGTCGGCTTCTGGTTGACAAAAAAGCCCCAAATCCCCAAGTCAAGCTTTTAACTTGTGGGAGGTCATAAACGTTTAGGGATATGATTAAAGACAAGAAAAATCTTTGGGCTCTTTTCCCCAGAAAAAAACGTACACATGTACTTACATATATTTCTGCATGAACAGGAGTGGGGCCAACATAGACACTCCAAGAAGGCCAGCCCAGTACCTCAAGTTTAGAATACCTGCCCTAAATATGCTTCATTCCTCTTAGCCTTTATTTTTATCATCTGTCAATTAATAATCAAGCCTATGGAAGTGCAGGTATGGCCAGCGCATTGCCAGATGGGATAGGGTTGGCAATAGGAGTCTACACAGTCCCTCAAGATCTGTTTTTGAAGGCAAGACAAGCATATGAGAAACAATTGCTAGAAAGGTGTGGAGGAAAAGTTAGATCACATAAGCCAGCTCTCGGTGCATGGACAGTCAGGGCAGGAGGCATCACTGAGGAGTGTGGACATCAGCAAGGCTTCCAGTAGGAGGGCACCTGGGCCTTTCACTAGGGTGAACACACGTCATTTACCATGGGAGCTGGGACAGTTGAGTCAAAAGTGGGGCTGCAGATGAAGCTCAGTGGTGGACAGCTTGCCTAGCATGCTCAAGGCCCTGGTTTTAATCCCTGGCAATGCAAAAAAAAAAAAAAAAAAAAAAATAGTGAACAAGAAGTAAAACAAGATGAATGGTCAGGTAAGCCTTAAAGTAAGGGTGAAATTGAACAAGGTGCAAACCAGGTTTTGAAGGTTCTAGGAGAGGATGTCGATGACACCCAGCAAGAGATGAGAGGGATGGAGCAAGCAAGGCTTTGTGGGTGCCACACTTGGTCTGTTAGGAATTTAGCAAGAAAGGAGCTGGATTGTCACTGTAGCTACACCCAATACTATCAGGGGAATCCTGGACTAACTTACTCAACTTTTCTAGGCCTGAATTGCCTCATCTACTAAATGAACACAATTCTTATAGTGCTTCTTCCCTCAGTGGCTTCTCATAAAGCTCAAAATTTAAAAAAAAAAAAAAAAGCATAATGCATATGCTCCTTTGAATCTTCAGGAAACTGCATGAGATAGTTAGACTCAGGATTATTCTTTGCTCAGGGGGAAAGGTGAAACCTCAGAGGGCTTCTGAGACTTCTTCTGTCTTGAATAACTAGATCCAGCAGAGTCTTGGGTCGCAGGCCTCACAAGTGAGCACCTAGAAGAAGGGACCAGAGGAAGGATCTTCCTGAAGGTGGCTGTAATGAGTGTATAGAAGCCCTGGGTCCAGAGTGGCCCTGTTGTCTCCCCCAGGGCATTTTGGTTGGGGGAAAGATGTTAATGTTGACAACTGACAGAGATTCCATGCTTGGTCAAACTTTAGTTAGGCTTCTTAATCTCCTGGACTTATCCATGCACTTCCAAATAAAATCCAGCGTTAGCAAAGAACCCAACCTAAGTCAACTTAGCAAGATCCTCTATGATCCAGTTCCTCAACCTTCACCATCTCTCAGGCAATCTCCGATGATCCTGTTTTATCTTCAGCAAGAATCCTTTTAGGCCAGAATCTCCCTTGCTCCTTCGGGTTTCCTGTTTCCTCTTAGTAATTTTCCATCCACTGACCCCACCTTATTCCTTGGCTATAAATCCCCACTTGCCCATTTGGAGATGAGCCTGATCTCTTTCTCCCACACTGAAAAATATCCCATAAACATGATCCTATACCTATCATAATTGTCTGGAAGAGAGCCTTCCTTACTGTGCTTTAACAAGTGTCATTGAAAAAAAAAATGTTTTTTAACATCTCCAAGTATTGGAGACATTTTCATCACCAGGCAGGAAACAAAATGTGTGCTTTGGCCTCCCCACCAGCGGGGGACTCTGAGCTGGCACTTAGTGCCCACCCAATACCATTTACAGGAAACTCCAGGTTAATTCTCCATCGTTCACAGAGGGAGTTGACAGGCACCAGGGTGGCGCCAGGAGCAGGACCAGGAAGCAATGCCTGGTCTTCATGAGTCTGACCTCACTCACCCTGGGGTCAGAGAGCATGGCTAAGCTCCCAGAGCACAGAACTGACGGATGGGGACAGCAGGTCGGGGTTTACACAGAGCTGATGTTTCTGAGAAGCTGCTTCCTCTCACCCTGAGTCCTGGCTCTCCACAATAAATGATTTGTGGCTGGACCTTTTTCTGGGCCTTGCCTTGCTCTGCCCTCACGGCATGGTGATTCTGGGATGTTTCCTTTCCCCTTCTCCAGTGCTTTGACTTTCTACAGTGTGTGTAAGACTTTCTCCCAAATACAGAGTAAGAGCCTTCAGTTACCCCAGGCTTCTAATGACTTACTATGAATCTTTTTTGGGGGGTGGAGGTACCATGGATTGAACTCAGGGGCACTCAACCACTGAGCCACATCCCTAGCCCAATTTTTGTATTTTATTGGAGACAGGGTCTCACTAAGTTACTTAGAACCTCTCTATTGCTGAGGCTGGCTTTGAACTCGCCATCCTCCTGCCTCAGCCTCCCGAACAGCTGGGATTACAGAAGTGCACCACCACACCCGGCACTTATTATGAATCTTGAAGACAAGTGCCTTCAGCTCTGAGGCTCAGTAATCTTATCTGTAAAATGGCTAAAAACCCACTGTTATGGCTCTTTAACAAAAACACACAAGGTTTCTGCAAATGTCAGAGAAACAGCTTCTTGTGAAGACACTGACATTGCAAGGGGACATGTGAGCCCTGGAACTTTGCAAGAGTTCTTGATCTTATCAGAAACTGAAGCAAGCACATAAAAGTGACAGTGACAAAATTCTCATTTCTGCTGAAAGAGACCCCTACTCTCCCCTTCTGTGAGACAAATTACCACATCCAGGGCCTTTATCTTACATCCTCTTATTTTGCAGACCTCTTACCCATTCTACAAGGCACAGTTTAGTTGTCATCATCGCCATCATCATCATCACCATCACCATCTCCATCATCATCATCACCATCATCATCATCATCACCATCATCACCATTATCACCACCATCACCATCATCATCATCACCATCACCATCTCCATCATCATCATCACCATCATCATCATCACCATCATCACCATTATCACCACCATCACCATCATCATCATCACCATCACCATCTCCATCATCATCATCACCATCATCATCATCACCATCATCACCTCATCAACACCATCTCCATCATCATCATCTCCATCATCATCATCATCACCATCACCATCATCATCAAGACCATCTCCATCATCATCATCATCATCATCTACACAATGTACACTCATAAACATTTACATCCTAGATGATGTGCTAAACTTTTCAGCTTTTTGAGAAGGAAACCAAGAAACAGGTTCTGTGACAACCCCATGGCCTTCTAGTTAAACAAAGAACCTAAAAGCACCCAGCAGGAATAGTGGGTGGTAGTAGAAGGCAGGTAGCACATGCTGCCTTGCACATTCTGTATGGCCCACCCAGAGCCTTGCACAGTACCACTGGTTCCTGTTTGAGGTGCTGCTTGATATCTTAAGTGAAGATTCCAGAAGGTATCAGAAGCTCTGGACTTTAGGCCTGCCTCTGCCAGTTATTAGTCCTAGGTCTGGAGTGGATCACTTTAGCTCCCAGAGTTTTAGATTCTCAGATGTAAATAAAGATTATGAGCTCCAAAGAGTACACCTCATGGAATTTCTGTGAACATAGATGATGCAGTATGTGTGAAAGCATTTCATAAATATGAAATACTTGGGAAATGGTGGTAGCGTTAGTATCTTTCTTAGTAACAATAAGGTAATATCTATCAATTTTCAAAAACACACCACGGGCCAAGTATTGATCATAAATATCTCATTTAACCCTTGGAACAAAAAGCATAATTAACTGGAATTGGTCCTTTTAATCAAATGAGGAAACTGAGTCATGGAGGGATGAAGCAGTTTGCCATACAATGTGCTATGGTTAGTATGATGCTTGAAACTGGGGCCAAAATGCTGTGCCCATTTGAATCACTAGTGACACTTCCTTTGGTTGGGACAAATTAGTCTACCTACCATCCAGTCATCTATACTTCTACCCCACTCTGTCCTTCTTCTAAAAGAGTCTCTTAAACCGATACCCACCCACGTAGCAACACTACCCTGAACCTGAGCCAATGGAAAAGCTGAATGTGGGCGAAAGAGGACCAAGGGGAGAAGGAGGTAAAGTTGTTGATGGCCTGGAACATCTCCTTTCATTGTAGTAGGATCTGTGCTTTGTTTTCTTTCTGAAAAGCAGAGCTGGACATTTCTCCAGATTTCAGTTGTGAAAAGGAAGAGTTCATTGTGTCATTTGCTCAACACTCAGGGCCTGTCACGGCCTCCCCACTGAAACTTCAAACCAGAAGGAGATGCAAGGTCAGCCTCAGAACAGGTACACACACATGCACACACAGTCTCTCTTTCACTCTCAAATACACACACACACACACACACACACACACACACACACACACCAAATATGCTTATGCCTCTTAAAGGCAGAGGAACTAACTGATCACTGTCAGAGAAAGATGAAACTCTGCAAGTCTTCTTTTAAACTATTCAAAGGGTAAAAACAAACAGTGCTGGATCCCAGGCAAAATTGGCCCTGGTAACAGGTAGAGACCCAACTCTCTGGCCTTAGGCAAGACAGATCTGAGGACATAAGGTGGGTCACCTTTAGAGAATGTATTTCTTTATACCTAAGCCGATGATACACAGCTAGACTCATTCTCAATTTGAGGGTGGACTTAACTAGGATCCACTGGTCACCTACAGATCAGCAGGCTCTGAACTGGACTCCAAAAAGGTCTTGGATCCCCAGGTTGACCAGTTGATTCTTCATATAAACTTGAAGATACAAGTCCATGAAAGTTTGATTTGAAGAGGAGAAATCCGAGGCAGCATATTTTGGGATTCTGATACAAGTTTAATTTTAACCACCTGAGACCTCTATAAACTCTGCACACTATGTTCTGAATATATGGCCTTTTCTCTAGGTGCTTTCCACTTTCACAGGAGTTTCCTATTAGCTGTGTCATTTAAAGTAGGCAGAGCCCGAAGTTTGGAAACTGGAAGCTTAAAAAGGTGAATCACTCAAGGGCACTTGGCTGTTAATGGGGAAGCTGGAGTCAGATCCAAGTCTTTACATTTCCAGACATTTTACTCCCCAAACTCACAGAGGAGTTGAGGAACCATATTCAAGCATAACCCAACACAGGTCTGGCTTCTGATCTTGGGTCTTCTCCTGACCTATCTGTGATGGCACATCAGTCCCTTGTCTTTGCAGGTCGCCTTCCGTTTCTTTATCTTCAAATGTGTGTCTAGGGAAGGGGTGCGTATGGTGAGGGTATTTGATTAGGAATGGCACAAAGATTCTCACATTCTTATGCACTCTGACCCACTGTTAGTGTTTGCCTGAAGGAATGGCTGAAAATGATATTCAGGTTTATTCTCATTTCAGTGGAAAAGAAATGTTTAGTATTGATGCCTGCCTTGGGCAAGGGAAGTGGTAACATTTGGGCAACTCCAAGACCTCATTCCAAGTCTCATCCTTGGGTTCTGGATTTTTATGTTAGCAGGAAAAGCAAACAAACATGAAGTTCAGCTTCTGAGTTCCTCGTTCACCATTTGGTTTTGTTTCCCAGGTGCGGTTTGAAGGTTTGACCGGCAACGTGCAGTTCAATGAGAAAGGACGCAGGACCAACTACACTCTCCACGTGATTGAAATGAAACACGATGGCATCCGAAAAGTAAGGGTCACCTTTGCTTCCATGTGTAAGGAAGAGAGGGCTGAGCAAAGGTTTGGGTGGGGCTGAGGGCCTGGGAGCTGCCTCTCCTGGACTCAAGAGAGTCAGGCCATGTGGGGAGTAGCCAACCAGGGTGCAGGGGAGTTAGACTCCTTCTGTGAGAATGTATTCCTCCATCTGCAGAAAAGAGATAAAAATCCCTGCTTTTGTCAAAGGTGCTTGTAAAAACCCAAGGGATAGGAAAACACTTTGAAAATATATTTTTTTACAAAGGATGTATACAAAATGCCATTACTATTCCTGAGGGATTTTGAAGTCGGAATCTGAGAATGATATTTATTGATGAAGTTAACAGTCTTCTTCTAATCCACACTTAGTCACATCCACTCCATTTATCATACGGAAGTCAAAGTGAATATTTCATGCATGTGTGGGTGGGGGGAGGATATATATACATAATATTTTTAAAAATATATTGTTAAAATCTTTGGGATAACACTCAAAATTCAACCAGATGCTCTCTGTCAATTTCTCCAAACATGATCTTTGATACTCCCTTCCTCTTTCCACTCCAGTCATTCTGATTGTCTTTCATTTCTTTGAATGTACCATGTTCTTTCTTGCAAAAGAGACTTCACATCTTGTCCCTCTGCCTGGGACTCTCTATGTTGTTGTCCCTTCTTTGGTCCGTCCAGTGCCTCCTCAGTCTTCAGTACTTGGAGCAAATATCATTGCCCAGGGAAGCCTTTCCTGGCCTCCTGTATTTCAAGGCAGCCTCTGCTTCTCTGTCCATGGTCTGCATCACGTGTCTAAATCCTGGTGACTACCAGACATGGCATGGTGACGACCAGGCACCATACAGTGACGTAGTAGAGCACCATGGGTCACTGCACGGGCTCCAAAACCCTGGAAATGGAAGCCTGACTCCATTACTTAACCTGGTGAGGACACTGCACAGGTTATCCCGGGCTTTTAGTGCCCTAGTTCTCTCATCAGGTAAACAGGGATCACCATGATAAATGCTGGCCTCATAGGATCATTAAAGGAATTAAATGATCTGTGGGGTCCAGAAGTTCACAGTGCTAGACCTGGGCACATTGAAAGTTGTCACATGACCTCAAACACAGTGCTGTCTCTGCCTGTGCTGCCAAATGCACTTGCCACTAGCCACGTGTAGCTACCTAAAATTTTAATTATAAAAATTAAAAATTCATCTCTTGGTGGCATTCGTCACATAGCAAGTGCTTCATGCCATAGATGGAGAGTACTTCTATCATCACAGAATATTCTGCTGGATGACTGTGTACTCACTGTATCCCGAGCAAACTATGCCATTAACACAGGCCGAATATGTTTGTGTCTTTCCACAATGTCAGCATTTATTGAATAACAATAAACTCACAAGCCACACCTTGAGAGTGATCAGGTTGTCACCACTCTCAGCAGTGAGGATGTCTGAGAGTCAGAATTTGGGCAATTACAAGTTCTTTTATTCCGTTCCAATCTTAATTTCTAATATCTATAACACTTAAGTCACACACCACACTTCACAAGATGGTGTATATATATTAATACATATACATGTATATATGCATAGATGTCATGGAAAAACTAAGAAAGGCTAAGGCAGCCAGAGAGTTACAGAACACTGTGCAAAGATCACAGGCAGAGAGAGAGATGAATGCAGAGTAGGAGTCACTAAAGGTGGTCAAATAAGTATTTTAATGAACCAGTTCTGCACAGTTGTCAAGGCAGAGGGTCCAAACAAATGGCAGTTTTAGTTTCAGAGTGTCAGTGCCCAGTGTCAGCTTGGTGTCAGCTTGGAATGGGCTGTGAGTCATGGTCACAGACAGGAGAAACTGCTCTATGCTGAAGCCCAGAAGGACTGGGAATCAGAAGTTTGTCACTTTGACAATTTTCCTGGGCAAGGCTCTTGAGAGTGATCAGGGTATCACCATGCCCAGTCTTGGGGGGGGGGGAATCACCTGTTAATGGGTCTTAGGTTAGGGGTTGTCTCTGGTGGATTTAATAAGCTCCTGGTGTTCCTGACATGATTTGGGATGTCCATGCGTTCAGGTGCTCCTTGATTTTGCTGGATAACTTGGCACATGTCAGTTATCAATGTGCCCTGAGGTTGTGGTGAGCAGATGGTGGCTGTTTACTTGTAAAAATAAGCTGTGGAGTCATTCTACCTCAGCACTCTGACTCAAAATAAAGGAGCTCATGGCAAACCACTGCTTTACAAAATGGAGTAACTCAGGGCTAGGCACAGCCTGAAAACCACAGTTGCCCACATCATGGCGTAACTCAGAGCAGGGCACAGCCTGCTCTCCACACACTGCATCCTCAACCCCCTGAAGCCTATCCTCTGTACCCTCTGTTCTGGAGCCCCACCTCAGCTCATTCTGCGCGTAACGAGTTGTTACCAACAGTGGCTTCAAACAACACACATTTATCACTTTACAATTGTAAAAGTCCTACTGGGCTGAAACCAAGGAGCTGGCAGGGCTGTGCCCCTTACTGTAGACTATTTCTTTACTTTTCCCAACTTCTTCTATTGGCTGCCCTCATTCCTTGGCTCCTGTTCTCCATCTTCAAACCCAGTGACATCCCTCCTTCTCTCAAACCTAAGCTAAGAAAGGTTCTCTTCTTTTAAGGACCCTTATAATTGGGTTGTGCCCACTCAGATAATCCAGGATGATCTCCCAACTCAAGGTCTGTAACTTTAAGTACTCTGCAATGTCCCTTTTGCTGGTAAGTTAACGTGTCTACGGTTCTGCAGATTATGGCATGGACGTCTTCAGGGGACATTATTGTGCCTACCACAAAAGTCAAGTATTTTCTCTGTAGTTAAGGCTTCTCCATGCAGAAGAAGCTACCCTTGTCCTCTTGTGTTCCCACAGCACATTTGACTCCAACAGGACATCACCACGCTGGCTCTATGACCATTGGCACCATCTCATCCTCTCTCTTGGACTGAGAGCAACCTGAAGGCTCCTAGAGCTCATTCCTAAGGTAGCTCTTCAGTTATGAGCTACCTTATGCCCACTGCCTGTCTTTTCCAGCAAGCCTTTGGTGTGGGGATTATACAAGGATACTCTATGGGAACAACATCCACTATGCTTGATGCTCTTCCAGGAATGGGTCACGTCACACTTCATCTTTGTTACCCCCTTTTCTTCTCATCCCTACTGCCAGAGAGACATCTGCCGAGTCGCTTAGCTCTCATAACCCTCAGTTTCCACATCTATGAAATGGACAACGTCTGGATGAGCACCTGATCCCTGTTCAGTGAACAATACCTATGTCAGTGTTCATCAACATTTAGGGGAAATGCCAAAGAGCGGCAGGTGACTGGCATGGGGGAAACAATGAGGTGGCTTGTTTGTGTCTTTCGAAGCATTTTGTTCCTTAGCGTGGTTGTAAATGATATCAACCTTAGTAATAGAGCCCACTTTTCCAGACAAGTAAACTAAGGCAGAGAGGCCCAATGGGCTCTCTGGGGTCTCACACTGAGCTATGGCTGAATGAAGCCCCAGCATGAGGGCCCCGCCTCTCCAGCCCTTACTCAACCAGCCACAGCTGTGGCCAAAGCTGAGTGGATCAGAATGACACAATCAGGACATTTCTGATGGCTGATGAGTAAGGGGAAGCAGCGAGGGGAACGTCACTGCCCCTGAAAGGACACCAGCCTGTGACCTCCTCCCCAGGCTGTCTTCATTGCGGAGCGTGAGCAGGGTTGGCAGTATCACCTCCTGCCTTACAAAAACAGGAATACAGCAGAGTTTTGGCAGAAGATTTGGAACAAGCTAGCAGGTTGCTCTTAGACAGAAAATTACTGACCATGAACCTGGACTATCCCTCAGAATCCTCAAAATGGCGTTTTGTCCTTGGGGGGGGAGGGGAATTATTGGCATTTTCTTGTGGCATGTGTTGGTATTTCTACACAATGCACGAACAGCTGTGTGTTTGTCACAATTAAAATGTGGATATGGATCTGCATTTTGCTCTCTGGAGTAGAGGAGAGGTTTAAAAAAAAAACAGATTCATTTCTACACATTAGCAGTAGACTGGATGCATTGGGAGCATAGTTATAGTGTAACAAGTAAGAATAGAAGCAAAGACTTCCACCAAAGGGGCCATCTTCTAGCTGTGTAGTCTCCAGCTTCTCTCTGAGCCTCTCTGGGTCTTTAAAATAAGTTAGGGATGGGCAGGATAACCCTGAATTCCTCTCAGCTCTGATACCTTGCATTCCCCTGAAGAAAAGTGCCAGGTGATCTCATTTTTACCAGCCTCCTTCCCCTGATCATGTGGTTCCTTTCCTCTGTGAAAGGGAGGTAGAGCATTCATCAACACACAAGCTACCCTTTATGAGTTTTTCCAAAAATCATTACTTCTAGGAGCAGAGGAGTTGACCTCAAACCTTTTATAGAGACTGACAGGAGCCTTTTATCTCTTCAAGAACTTCTATGAAGAACTCCTCAAGTGGAGGTGTTTTAATGAGATTAGTTGTTCTCAGCAAATAGTAGAATTACCTAGAGACCTGGTTGAAAATGCAGATTCCTGGGTCCTGGCCCCTGGACACCCTGCTTTGGGAGAAAAGAGGCCCCTGCAATCTACACATTTCAAAAGTTCCCTCCCCAGCGTGAGGGGCTCCTGGTGCTCTGAGAGATGTTGTGAGAAACATTAGCCAAGTTGTTAAGAATGTTGGCTTCAGACAGATCAGGATTTAAGTCTCAGGTGTACTCTGTGCCAGACACAAGACCTTGAACAAGCTATTTAGCCTCCAGGAACCTCAGTTACACCTTCTCTAATAGAGCACAGGATTGCCGCAGGATTCAAAGAGACGATGCCTGCAGCCTCCATAGTAGGAGGTTCCCAAGAGTAGCACCAGTAGACCTTCAGCCCACATTTGTTTAATTGTTGTTTGTATTTTAAATTCCCTCCAACAGGTTGCAGGGATTTTATGTCAGTCCCAAGTTTGAGTGAGGCTGCCATGCAAGCCCAAAGAATGAATGGCTAAAATCACATGGTAAACTTAAGATCCACGAGCAAATTGTTGTGCTTTATCTTTTTAGATCCCAAGGCTGTTTTGAAACTTCCTTTCAAGTGACTAAATCCTCTCTTAGAGTGTGGGCTTAAACATTCTTTGTTTACAGGGATCTGACTTCTGAAAATCCCTTCCTCCACATCTTACCCTGGGGCCTTTTACTCTGCCAGTCTCCCTGCACACTGATTTCTCAGACTTCAAGGGTGACCTAGTTGTGCTGGTTTTGGTGAACATTACGTGACCTTACCTGGTGTGTGTAATAAAAAGGAACTGCTTCTTCCAGATTCAGGACACTCTCCTGATCTTCTGAGCTATACCCTGCCTGCTCATATGCCAACACACCCTCTAGGAACCTAGATCTAGCCTGACATCACACTGGAACGTGTGTGTGCTAAGTGTCCATGCATCATAAAGTTTAGGAGCTTCAGAAACCAGGATTGGCACTGGCTCTGCTAAACTTAATCCTAGGAAGTCCCATTTAGAGATTCCACTTCACCCTGGGTACTGATTTAGGGAACCCTCTCTGAATAAAATACCTTGTCAAATTCATAGACTCAAATTCTCATAAATGGCTGCTCACAGGAGAACTATACAAGGAAATTCTTTCACTTTTTTTTTTTTAATCAAAGAATCAGAATGATTGTCGACTTAACATCCTTATCCATCACCATGAATCCCATAGCTGGGTTTTGTTTCATCATTGTTAGTTGTTATTGTTTTGTTCTTGCAGTACTGGGGATTGAACCCAAGGTCTCATATATGCTAGGCAAGTACTCTGCCACTGAGCTACAGATTTAGCCATTTTTTCAGCCCATTTTATTCTTTATTTTGAGAATAAACTCTCTTTAAGTTGCCAAGTCTAGCCTCAAACTTGTGATCCTCCTGCTCTATCCTTCTGAGTGGCAAGGATTACAGACATGTACCACCATGCCCAACCCATCCGATAGCTGGTTTTTGGACCTAGTGGAAGGCATCTATTCATTTCAGTTTGATTTAATTCTCTTCATCCTGTCTCAAGTTTGTTATTCCCAGTTCTGACCTCATTTATAACTGAAAATAAAAAAGACTGAGAATTGAAATGGAGCTAATTATGTTATATGTATCTATGAGTATGTAAAGATGAACCCATTAAGTGTAACTAAAACATACTGATAAAAACAAAACAAATAAAAAATTGAAAAAGAATTTTAGTTAGGAGGAATAAATACCAGAAATCTATTATATAACATAGTGACTATAATTAATAACAATGCATTAAATTCTTGAAAATGGTAAAAGAGCCAATTTTAGGCATTCTCACCTCAAAATTTTGTGAGGTGATGAGTATGTTAACTAGCCAGATTTAGCCATTTCACGATGTGCAGATGTTTCAAAATGTCAATGTTGAACACAGTGAATACACGATTTATCTGCCTACTTAAATAAAACTATTTTTTTTAAAAAAATCAATATTCTAATATCACAAAGAAATCGTCACTCTTCATTCCATATGACCTCTTAAGTCACCTTTAAATCTTTGCCATTTGATTTTGGACATACTGAATCCTGTTAGAGCTCTAAGGTACAGTCCCCATCCAATCACTTTTCTCCATTTCCACTCGCTGACCCCATGCCCAAGCCACCTTCAAGGCTCCGCACAGTACCCCCCTTGCCGGTCACAGACCCCCATCTATGTTTCTGCCTCTCTAACAAGTCCACTTTTGCACCACAAGGTCTGGAAAATAAATTTCAAACATGCATCAAATTCTATCGCTCCTCTGCTTAAACCTTTTCAGTGGGTTCCTGTCATCAGTAAAATACAGTGTCATCTCCAGACCCTGGCCTTCAAAGCCCAGACATCAGCTCCTGTTCCTCACTCTGGCTCATTACTCTGTATCTTTTCTGGCATTTTTCTGTTCCTGGAGCACATCAAGTTCATTCCTCCTCAGGACATTTGCACCTGCTGTTCCTTTACCTGGCTTTCTCTACCATTATATTTTCACACGCTGTGTTTCTCCTTGTCATTCAGGTCTGAGCTTGGGTGGAGCCATCTTGGACAGGCTCTCCCTGCTCAAGCCATCTGAAGTAGCTCCCCACCACCCAGCAGAGCCATCACTCTATTTTACTTTTTCGATACTGCTTACTCCTTGTGAGATACTTTTACTGCTTGGTTGATCTAAATTAAGATTGGAAAACTTAAGCCTACAGGCCAAATTCAGCTCACCACCTGTTTTTGTACAGCCCATGAGCTAATGGTGTTTTTTTTTTTTTTTTCCAACAAACAGTTGAAATAAATCAAAAAAAGATGATATGGTGACATGTAAAGATTATACAAAATTAAAATTTGTGGCCATAAATAAAGGTTTTTGGAGCACAGCCATGCTCATCTGTTTATATATTTTATCTATGGCTGGTTCCTAACAACAGCAGATAGGAGCAGTTGAAACAAAGAGTGCACCATCCAAAAGCCTCAATAATTCTTGTCTGGTCCTTTAAGATATTATAATTTGTCAAACCCTGATCTGGATATGGATTGTCTTTCTTCTCCTCTTTACCACTTTGCCACTTGTCTGAGTTGTTTTCTGCTGCTGTGACAAAATTCCACAGATTGGATAATTTATAAAGAAAAGAAATTTATTCTGCACACTTCTGGAGGCTGGCAAGTCTGACATTAAGGTTCTGGTGTCTAGTGAGGGCCCTCTGTTGCACCATGTGATGGAGGGCATCCTGTGGTGAGAACAGTCTCTTTTGTGACAAAAATCACCCTGCTATAACTCACCCACCCTCACAGTAACAGCATCAATCCACTCATGAAGGTGGAGCCGATAACAGCATTAGTCCACTCAAGAGGGCGAAGCCCCCCAGTCACCTTTTAAAGGTCCCATGTCCCAGTACCATCACAGTGGCAATTAAATTCCAACATGAGTTTTGGAGGGGACATTGAAACCATAGCACCACTAACCGTGGTCTCTAAAAGCAGAGACCATATTTGTATTACTTATTTTCTTCTTGGTGTCTAGAATATGCTGACATCACATACCTAGTAAATTCATGCAAATGAACGGCTGCTTATTAAATGAGTGGGAAATTCTTTGACTGTTTCTGGGTGATCAAGGAGCGCAGTACTCTGGCCCATATTTCCATAGATCTGCCAGCCAAAGGGGAAGAGAGAAGCTGGCTAATTCAGTGAAATAACACCTCCAGCAGATCTCAGATGAAATTACAGACAAATTTATTAACTTCAAATCCTTTAACTGTATTAGTCCAGATGACCCTAGGTGCTGTGAATGGATACATTTCAAAATCTCAGCTGTTTAATGCAATTGACGTTTGTTTCTTATTTACTTAGTGACTAGTTCTTAACCTGAGGGTTCTGTCTGAGACTCAGGTTTATAGAGGCCCGACTGCCTTCGTGGGTGTTTCTGGCTGTCAACATTTAACAAACACACCAGGGAGGGGAAAAAAATGAAAAATTTCTTTTTTCAATATCTTTATTTATTTATTTTTTTTTATTTATGTGGTGCTGAGGATCAAACCCAGTTCCTCATGGATGGTAGGCAAGCACTCTACCTCTGAGCCCAAAATCCCAGCCCCCCCCCAAAAAAAAACCCCGAAAACTTTGTGGAGATGTTAAGGGTCCATCTGAAGAGATATGCATCACTTCCCTTGCATTCTAGTGACAAAAACACAATCATTGAGCCCAAGTAGGTGCAAAGCAGGCTGGGAAATGCAGTTTCTGGCTAGGTAGCCAATATCTACACTATGGAAGGCAAACAAGAATACCTGGTGGTCAGCTAGTTGTCTCTGCCACAGGAGGCAACTTTTAAAAATTTTGATTATAATTGATGTCACTTTTGGAGGTCAGGAGTGTGGCTTCAAAGATGACCTAGAGATATCAGTGTGTAAATTCAATTAGATGAGTGTGTAAGGTAGATCAATTGAATTTTCAGTTCTATGAACATCTCCTTTTTAAAAACTTCATCCACTTAAAAAAAAAATCTAGACTCATTTCCTATATTCAAAGACTCTTTAGAGGTAGATGGAAAACAGGAGATCAAAAATTATAACTGGCCCCAGGAGAAGACCTCTTGCTGTCAGAATTGTTTAAATCCTCTCGTGAACAGTAGCCCCAATCTTCACCAAACTACTAACTCTGATTTACTTTAAGATAGAATCAAAGTTCCTGCATATCCTCAGTAGAGAATCAAAGTGCTGTATAATAATCCAACCCACTTCCCCACGAACAAGAAATATTCTCTCATCTCCAAAGTGCCATGTCTCTTCAGAAATCTTTGCCAGCTTTCTTTTTATCAAAATGTAAAACCATATTTCTCAATCCACTAGTTTAAATGAGGCATAAGCATGAGTTTAGACATCAATCTCTACTGACTCTGAGAATATTAGTCCTATTTTCCTATAAGAGGATTAGTAATACAATAATATTTTTTATAGTATTTAACTAGTCTACTAGCTTTTGATATGAATGTAGCTATAAATAAGCCAAGATACACATTAGTTTTTTATAGATTCTAATGTAACATTAGTTCTATGATTCTAGCTTTGAAGGGCCACCATCCATAACAATTAATATTTCTTTCAAAGACATATGTCTGGTACACACAGATTCATCTCCCCCCTCCATCTTTTATCAAAATAACTTAAGATTTTAGATCAGTGTTTTGTGGTTTTGAATCACTTACCCTGGGATATTCTGTATGTAAAGAAGAATTTGGCTTGTCAATTGAGTTTGGAATTGCTCTAGAATGTATACTTCTTTTGAGATTAATGATTTTCAATAGCAAATTAAAAACTGAAACGCATCATAGTGTAGAACTCTGTTAATCTTCAACTAGTCAGCACCCTAACTATGCACCATGTTTTGTACACATTTACTCATTCAGTTCTCACAGTGGCCCAGTGAAGCAGGTTACTATATTCTAGTCACAGATCAGGAACTAAGTCCCATAGCAAACAAGTAACTTACACAAGATCATAGTCATTAGGAGAGGCTAGCTCTTGAACCAGGTCTGTGTGAGGCCAGACAGATGATATATTGAGCAATGAACCCCCTCTTGTTTAAAATAATACTAGCGGCAAGCAGCTACCCCTGAGCTGTGTGTCTCTTTTTATTTTGTGATAGGATCTCACCAAGTTGCCCAGGCTGGCCTTGAACTTGCAATCCTTCTGCCTTGCCTCCTGTTAGTTGAAGCTGGGATTACAGGCATGCACACTACTGCTGGCTTAAATAATACCTCTTAATATGCTGTGGCTTTTAGAGGAATTAGGATCAAGTCAAAGGATGTAACTTTCCCTTCTGATAGTTGTACAGTCAGTAGGAATAATTAAACTCATGGACTTACAGTGAAAGAACGAAGGGAGGAGGAGAGAAAAGGAGGGAGAGGGGAAAGAAAGAAACAAAAGCATTCCCACACAGGCTACACCATGCACATGGGTGCCCTAAGGGTGAATCTCCACACAGTACCCTGAGAGGCACAGCCCTGCCAGGCCCTCTGAACCGTCTCTGCATCATCAGGGTGCTGGGCACCATGCTGGATCACAGCTGTCTGCTCCATTCTCGCCTCTCACAGTTCCTGAACTGCTTCTCTGTGAAAGGATGTGCTGGTGTAAAGGGAGGCACATGGATGAGACGCTACCGTCTTGTCCATGAGGAGTCTGCAGCACCGTGGAGAGATGGGACAGAGGTGGAAGTGGGGGCCCCAGGGCTGTAATGGGAAGGCTCATGAACCCCCCAAGGGTTGGCTGGCACAGCCCTGGAGTCAGCCTTCCTGGTTCAGATCCTGGCTCCCCTGTGACCTTGAGGAATTATTTGACTTCTCCACATCACAATTTCTTCACACTTAAAATGGGAAGGATAATTAGCCAACTTCACAGGGTTTTATGGGGATGAAAGGAGTTGAAACATATGAAGTACTTAGAAGCGTGTCTGAAACACAAAAGCGTAAGTGCTAACAAAGATTCCCAGCCCAGGGCTGAAGCCCCCTTCATAAGAACAGCGTTAACAGTGCAAAGCAGCCGCAGGAGACAGATGGCCAGGGTTCCAGGCCAAGCTCAGCCGCCTTCCAGCTGCACTACCACAGACAAGTTAGCACCCTCCCCAAGCCAGATGAAAGGACATGGGAACTGTGAGACACTCAGCCTGTGACTTAGCAAGAACATTATCCATGCTGGCAATGATCGCTGTTGTGGTTAATGACTGCGAGACTGCAGGGAGGGCTGAAGTTTTCCAGGTGAAGGAATTGGAAAAGACATCCAGGTGAAGGGGATGTTTGCGCTGACCAGTTGGCGTGTGCCTGGGTTTTCGTGAGGCTGAGCAGAGTTCTAGCTGTTGGGAGACCTGCTCACCTCCTATGTACGCACCTCCAGCTCTCCTTCCTTTTTTCCCTTTATAGCTACACCTGGCAGGATGATCACAAAACAAAACACAACTGTCTGAAGGGAGAAGGAGAAGAGGAGGGAAAATGGAAAAGAAGGGAAGGGAAAGAGGAGAGATAGGTATAGATAGGTTTGGGATGTGTGGTGTGTGTGTGTGTGTGGCAGAGAGAGAGAGGTAGATCATTCTGCAAATCCCAAACCTTCCATGGCTCCCTGCTGCTTTCAGTATATACTCCACCTCCCAAGTCTGGCTTTCAAAGCCTTCTGCTACTTAGACTCAAGCACCCACTGCCCTCCTGGCCAGGATGCGCTGAACTTGCCTTCACACCTTGGTTGCTATTCCTCCTAATCTACAAGATTTGGGCCCAGCCAGTCCCCTTTCTTAAGACCATAAGCCCCACCTCCTCCTGTTGTCTTTCTCTCCACATTGGATCCTACTCTCAGCTTTTGCTTCTCTGAACACCTTAGGCTTACTTACTTGGCATTTCTTGGGCTCCATGTGTGTTTCATGTCTTCCCTAGTAGACCAGAGGTGTTCTCAGAGCAGATACTCTCTTGGACTTCTTAGTGTCTCTCTCAACCCCACCACACACCAACACCAACGTTTTTGCTCAAAGCCTTGTTTGTACACAATAGGGATACAATAAATATTTGCTGAAAGATCTTAGAAAATGAGTTGGAAATAATAACCTGTTGATGTTTGGGAAATTAATGATATTTAACCTTAAACACAACTATATCCTCACTATTATAATAGTTTATACTTGGAATAAAGAGAAATAAATAAAGGATAAAGTAACTGTCCTAGGAAGTTAAATCTAGATAGAAAAATGTAGGTAACCTAAAAAAAAGTCAAAAGGAATATAATATTTAAATCATCTGATTTCAACTCTAGTTCAGAATGAGCCCACAGAAAGAAACCACCTGTAGACTTAGGTGGAAAGGTTTGACCTTGTAACAGCTGTGGGGAACTGAATACCCACAACCCTGGCTTGTATTGTACAACAGTTAAGCTGTGTAATCAGTTAACCCCTCACATCTCCAGGGGGCTAGTTTCCAGATATACCCCACCATTATGGCGAGTTTCACCGGGGTGTTAGGGATGGAAAGACCTGGGAAGTTTGGTTCTTGCTGTTGCTGTCTCCTGAGATGTTGGTGTACCTCATGAAGGTGTGATGCTGAGCTCCTTGCTCTCCTACCTGGCCCATCTTATGTCTCCACCTTTTTCTTACTAACAGATTGGTTACTGGAATGAAGATGACAAGTTTGTCCCTGCAGCCACCGATGCTCAAGCTGGGGGAGATAACTCCAGCGTTCAGAACAGAACGTACATCGTCACTACGATCCTAGTGAGTCCTCTGTCGAGGTTGCTTGGGATTCAAGCCAGACTACCATAAAGGTTTTCCACCAAGAGTGAGAGCTGGTCATTCCTTTTGCCAAAAACTGTACCATAGATAAACATAGAGATTGGAAAAGGGGATACTCTGTAAATAAGAGGCCCTGAATTTTCACTCTGCATCTCTTAGACTCACTATCATGTCCTTGGATAAGCCAATGCATGCTCTGGAGCCACTCTCCTCATATATGACACTTAAGGGTGACACAAAGTGGTGCTGGTTTTCATACTCCACCCTGCCTCAGTAGAAGCCTTTGCCCCCCTAAGTCTAGCACAGAAAGGACAGAGAAATGAAACTGCTGTGATTTTCAGTGGTTGATAACGAGAAATCTGAAACCTATTCTTGATCTACTTCCTCTTTTCCCAGAATTATCTAAAATAAATAAATAAATTCAAACAAGAGCTCCAAGAACATTATTTAAAAAGCCATTCATCATATTTCAATGGAGAAACATTCTTATGTTTTAAAAGCTTGATTCCTTATCCCAAGATGTTTATAAATGGATGCAGAAATTCAGGAAATAGATCTAGGGGCTGTAGAGACTGCCCTGTGTTAGCCAACATCCAAAGTGTACTCCTCTGCCCTGCTGAAGAGGGTGCCAGGGTGAACCCATGACCCACATCCTCTGTCTCCTTGTTTCTTTACCAGGAAGATCCTTATGTGATGCTCAAGAAGAACGCCAACCAGTTTGAGGGCAATGACCGCTACGAGGGCTACTGTGTAGAGCTGGCAGCGGAGATTGCCAAGCATGTGGGCTACTCCTACCGTCTGGAGATCGTCAGCGATGGGAAATATGGAGCACGGGATCCTGACACCAAGGCCTGGAATGGCATGGTGGGAGAGCTGGTCTATGGGGTACGTTCCTCCCAGGGTGGAGCTGGAGGGCAGAGACAGAGGGTTTGAAGGTAATCATTTGGTGGCTGGATGGTCTTACACACAAGTGCCTATTAGACCCCATAATTGAATATCATTGCAGCTGAATAGATAACATCAGTCCAAACATATTGTCTTAAGACATGCTTTGCTCAGGTTCCAGGTCTCAGCATCTCGTGACTTCAGCTCCAAGGTCAATTTTCTCAAGGCAGATTTTTGGGTTATCACTGCCCTACTCAAACTATAAATTTCTACTCTGGGATTCGATGTACCTGGATCCAAACTAATTTTCTAATCACTTGCTTCTATAGACCCTCTGGTGCAACTTCCAGTTCAGCCAACCTGTCCCCCCATTCTCCCTGTTCCCTACAGTGCTCCCTGCCATTCTCCACCTCTAAGATCCTCCTCCAAAACCTGCCTCACATATTACTTTTGGCAAGCTGTCTTTTCTTCCTCCCTCAATGGGTGTGGACTTCCCTTTGAACTGTTCTTGGCTTTTTTCCCTGTAGAACTTATGAGAATGTCCTTTCCCTGCCTGGTATAGTAGCGATCTGTGGGATAGTGGTAGAGCTACCCCATCTCTATATCACTCACCACACTCGAAATAACTGCATGCACGATGGCTGTAAAATCTTCAATAAACTAAAGCCGTTTCGAGAAGCCACTGAACGTCCTGCACTTGTTAGTATTTAAGGAGTCATTGAGAGACAAGAGATTCCCCACCAATCTACACATTTTAAAGCAGAAAAGACAATGAGAGAATAGTAAATGAGAGTGCAGAATCAAGGAGCGTGAATTGTATGATTCACATCAGAGCTCATGTGGGTTTTCCTAGCCCTCGGAATGGGTGCAGAGCTTGGAACGTGGCCATAATCAAACCGAAAGGGAGGAAAGCATTCCAGAAATTTCTAAAGTGTACACAACAGGATAGTGGTGGGAGGGAGGCAGCCCTGTCCTGTCGAGGGCTCTGAGTGAGCCAGGGTGTAGGGAAGAGCGTGGACTGGTTCAGTGGGCCCTGGGAGAGTGTGGAGGTGCCTGAGGAAGGGAACAGTGAAGGGCAATGGAAGAACATGGCGGCTCTGTGCGGGAAAGGGGCCAGTGTGGCCCCACTCACAGAAGCCGGAAACTCCAGCAGGGGATTTGGAGTGGAAGCACTGAGGCTGGGCCCCATGATGATGCTCAGTGCTGGTCAGGAGGCAAAAAATCACTTAAAGGAATTGTAAATCTCATCATCTTATAGCAGGGCAAGGTGAGTTTTGAGAATCCGGGGATACACAAAGGGAATTCAAAAAAAGAAGAAGATGGAGTTAAAAATAAAATAATAAAATATTCCTCAGGGAGAGGGCTTCTGAGACAACCTGTGAAGGTCGCTCATAGGCTGAGGAACGGGCTGTGCTTTCCTCTTTCTTCTTTCCTCTGCTGCCTTTCACTTTGGAAGCTCCACTGAGGAAAGACAGAGGTCTGGATAGAGCTTCTGGAGGCTGGTTTCCATGGGAACTTCCACCAAACTCTTAAGGTCATCTCCATGGCAACAGCTGTGAACTTTTCACCTTCCCCAGCATTCATCTTCACCTTCACCTCATGTAATTCAGCCCCTTGGTAAAAAAGCCTGTGATCTGGGCAGAATAACCGTGTGATCAACTTGAGGACAAGCCCCCAGTGCCAGATGTCAGTGTTGAGTCATTGGCTCATCAGGGCTCAGACAAGCAGGAGTCAACTCTGCGTGCCTCCGTGGTTAGTCCTTCCCTTGGTCTCCCCTTGCCAGGGTCTGTCCCCCTTCCCAGTAAAACTGTTTTCCACATTGGGCCCAACTGGCTAACTCTTCCTTTATTTTAAGTTCATCTTTCTTTTTCAATTCCCCTGAGAAAGAACAAAGGGGTTCAGAAAAATATTTCTCAAGCACAAACCATCAGAAAAGTCTGGAAAAAAATCATCTAGATGACTCTGAATTTATTCTTTCTTTGCCTTGGGTATAGCTGCTCTCTCTCTTGTTTTTAGCTATAATCGTAGCAGTAATATTTCATCAAATCACACTGCTCATGTGCCCCATGCTAGGCTATCCTCCTCTCAACCCTGTGAAATAGGTAAGGTCATTTTTCTATTTTATAGATGAGGAATCTGAGGCCCAGAAAAGTTAGATGATTTGGCAAAGGACACACAGCCAATAACAGCAGAGTTGGGACGTACAATTCTGCTGTTTGTACTACACATTAAGACAGACTCTATAGAAATCATAACATCCAAACACTGAACCGTAAAGCTAGTATTAGCCAAGCCAGTGGTGTTCTCAATGAGGAGATGATGCCACTTGTAGCTGGTTTCTGCTTCTTGTTGGGGAATGTTGCTGTGCCTTATTTCCAGATGCATGCCTGTCCATCCTTTGTCTTGGTGAAGCAGAAGGAGAGTGAGCTTTGCAGGCAGACACCTGGACTTGAGTTTCAACTCTGCCAACTTACCAGCTGCATGAGACCTGCAAGATAGGGAACTCCTCCAAGGTCACCTTCCTGAAACACAGATAGTGAATTCTTTATCACAGAGCCATTCTGGGGATATTCACCTGCACCATGCCTGGCTCAGAGCAGATCTACACCCCCAATAGTTTTATGTATATTTTGGGAATTTTTTTTGGGGGGGGGGATTGAACTCAGGGGCATTCAACTACTGAGCCACATCCCCAGCCCTGTTTTGTATTTTATTTAGAGACAGGGTCTCGCTGAGTTGCTTAGCCCCTCACTGCCGCTGAGCCTGGCTTTGAACTTTTGATCCTCCTGCCTCAGCCTCCTGAGCTGCAGGGTTTACAGGCATGCTCCACTGTGCCCTGTTTATTTTTTTTTTCCCATATCAAAGATACATACCACATTCCCCAAATTGCTTTGAAACAAGCATGGCATATTTCATTTTGGTATCTCCTAGGTCAGTGGGTTCTCAAAGTGTAGTCACTACTTCAACATTGCTGGGAACTTGTTGAAATTGTAAATTCTCACATCTCTGTCCAGATTCATTGAATCTAGAAACCCTGCCATCTATGATTCTGAAAGCCCTCCATGTGATTCTGATGTACCCTCAAATTTGAGAGCCATTGTCCCCAGATGTCAGTTTACAAAAATAATTTCTAGCACCTATAAAATGGTCACACTTCATGGCACTCTCAAGTAGTTGAATGGACTTGACCTTCACCCCCCCAAAATGTGAAGTAAGTATTTAAAACAAGAATTATGGTGCCTTTTTATAAATGCTTAGAGAAATGAATGATCCAAGGACAAACAATTTTAGAAATATTGCTTCCAACATACTCTTCTTGGAAATTGTCAGTGCATAGTGGTCTTTTAAAGGGTTGAAGGAATCTGCCCTAAAATAACCTGTTTAAATCTATATTTCCCAAGCATGTTAATTTTCATGTATACTTATTAACATCTTTCCAGAAATATTTCATGGAACGCATTTTTGAACCACTAAATGAACGAAGCATTAAGATAATGTGATTCTTTAATTTTCCAGCCTATGATCCTTTCTGTTCATTCATGTCAGGGAGCATCAGACAAATCCATTTAATACCCTGTACCATGTTCTGAGCTGGTCTGCATTCACCCTGTGGGTTATTTCCAGTCAATCCCTCCAAGTCATTTACATTACATTTCTCTCTCATTCCTTTTCTATGCTAAGTTACAGATAAAAGAGTAGATATCTTCTCCCTTGTACTGATTTGTAAGTATTTGTAAAAAAAAAAAAATCAAGATTTATGCAGCAGGTGTTGGTGGGGGATGAGGGGAGAACAGCATTACTATGAAACTCACACCTGACTCCTGCAGCATTTTATGGAGTTTTTCTATAAGTGAGAACTTAAGTCATTCTGAAGCCAGGCTTTTTATTCCACTTAAAGCACCTTCTCAGTAGTCCCAGCAAATGAGAGTTACTAGAAGGAATCTCTAAGTAGCAGCCGACTGGTGGTTTGGCAGGACCCTCATCTGCACAGTGTCTGTTCCAAGCTTCACATCTGGGCTGCTATACAGCAGCGTAAGACAAAGCCATTCTCCCCAACAGACTTGTCTAAGCACGTCTCTCATTTCAGAAATGAATGTTGTGGCAACTGTCCATAGAAGCCCTTTTGAGTTTCCAGGATCTCTTGATCTCGGGCCAACAGAGCGCTGGATTTTTATTGAGTAGATGCCAGTGTGTCTGTGATTAGAGGTAAGAATAAAGGAAGAGCAAAGGCCTGGAGATTCCACATGCTGGATACCCAAGGATGAACATTCATTGCAATCTTTTTATGTTCATCCACATGCTGGATTTGAAAATTAAAAATTAAATTAATTGCATATTTCTTAGCAGTTTTTCTGGGGGGGAAAAAAGTTGAAAATGCACTGCACTTTCTCACTGCCAGGCTCCTACTCTCATGGTCCCTGATTCCTGGCCTGCTGTCCTGTACCAGAGCAACCTGTCCTAACTCTACCCTCCTTTAATGCCCAATGTACATGTCACCTGTTCCATGATTCAGTTTCTGATCTCTCCAGCCAGAATGAATCCCTTCCGGGTCTCCTGTAGCATTTTATATCTCTTAGACAACATGCATCCCATTAACCTTACAGACTGGAAAGGTTGTGTATCTGTATATTTGTGTGTATGTGTGTGTGTGTGTGTGTGTGCATGCGCCCACATATTCATGCGTTTTCCCTACCAATTTGTAATTGCAATTGCGTGTGGAGACCATTGCTTACCTTCAGCTTTCAGCCTAGAGCTTATACATAAGTGCTCAATAAATGTTTATTGAGTTAAATTTGCCTTTACCACCTCATTAGCCAGGATAATCTTGGATGCAGGTAAAAGAAATTCAATTCAAAGTGGCTTAGGCAAACAGAAAGACTGGTTCATTTTCTTGGTGACAGATCTCTGAATGTATTGACACATGTTCCTAAGGAGGCCAAGGTAAGGCCTGAATTTAGAGTGGCCCAAGTTACAGCACCAGGGATTATCCTCAGCATCTCTCAGTTCTGGCTGTCAGGGGTAATGCTCAGTAGACTCCCTTGGCTCTAATGCCATCCTTCAGTGAGACTTCCCAGGTAGGGGGTAGAGTATGCTGATTGGCCAGACCTGGGTTATGTGCTTCCTCATGTAACAAGCATAGCCAGCCCCACTCCAACCTGAGCAGCTGAGAGGAGGGAGGGCAAGGGTGGTTTTTCAGCCACAGGAAGGAGACATGGCTGCTGGACAGGCAAAATCAACAGACAGAACCACAGCCTCCTTCTTGCAGGATGAAGAAGCCGTCTCTGGTAAGTGGAGCTGTCAGATACTAGGATAATCCCTCCAGTAAAATATTGAGCTGATCATCCATTTGTCAGGAATAGAGCCAGAGTGGTTGACTTCTAAATTCTTTCCCATTTTCACATCTTTTCAGAAACAAAAGAATATTCACAGTGAAGAGAGAAATGAGAACAAAGAAAGCTGCTGAGCTCAACTGAATTTTATTTATTTATTTATTTATTTTTGCAGAGAGCTGATGTGGCTGTGGCCCCCTTAACGATCACCTTGGTTCGGGAAGAGGTTATAGACTTCTCCAAGCCATTTATGAGTCTGGGCATCTCCATCATGATTAAAAAGCCACAGAAGTCCAAGCCAGGAGTCTTCTCTTTCCTCGACCCCTTGGCGTACGAGATTTGGATGTGCATCGTCTTTGCCTACATCGGAGTGAGCGTGGTCCTCTTCCTGGTCAGTCGCTTCAGCCCCTATGAATGGCATAGTGAAGAGTTTGAGGAGGGACGAGACCAGACGACCAGCGACCAGGCGAATGAGTTTGGGATATTCAACAGTTTGTGGTTCTCGCTGGGAGCTTTCATGCAGCAAGGATGTGACATTTCTCCCAGGTCAGTTCCCTTTTCTCCTTCGTGCTGTTTTTCTTGGGAAAAAAGAAAATTACTGGAAATTTAAGAGATTGGAATTATTTCCAGATTTCATTGTTTTCAGTTTTTCTACTCCTCTTTATGGTTCATTGTCCTTTGCATACTGTGGATTATCTGGATGCATCTATGGTTGGGCCAGCATTTTGTACTGTCTGATTAATGTGCTCTGTTTCAAGATTGATAGGCATGGGGTGGGGAAGTGGCACCCGTCTGTAATCCCAGCAGCTCAGGAGGCTGAGACAGGAGAATCGTGAGTTCAAAATCAGCCTCAGCAAAAGTGAGGCGCTAAGCAGTTCAGTGAGATGCTGTCTCTAAATGAAATACAAAATAGGGCTGGGGATGTGGCTCAGAGGGAAGCACCCCTGAATCCCAATCCCCAGTACTAAAAAAAAAAAAAAAAAAAAAGATTGATGGCATAATCATGACTGATGTTTCTCTGAAAGGCACATAGAAAGAATGGAGTTGTTGGGGGGAGGGAACAGTGCTATATAACTAACATGTATTGAATACTTATTATACAACAAGCAAGATTTGAGTCTTGTACATGCATCATCTCAATGGAACCTCACTCAGGCAGAAATGGGGCTCACAGTATACCTACCCTCATGTTGAATCTCTTTCCCAAGGTTACACAGCCAGTGGAAGGGTGAGTAGAGACTCACACCACTGTCCTTACACCTGCATGGGGGCAGGGTCGTGGGTTATGAATAGGTCGTAGCACTGGCTATAGTCCACAGACTTTCTGTGTGGCTCTGGGCAAGTGACCTTACCCTGGTGTACCTGTATCTTAAAACGGTTTTCTTCTTCTTGGTTCTGAGAAAGACCTCAGAAAAACTCCAATTCCAGGGATGATATTTATTTCTTCCTAGTGGTTCAAACATGGGCTTTCTCAGAGATGCCTCAAATACCACATTGAAAGTACCAGGGTCATCAAGTCAGCAGGATTTGAACCCTTTATGTGGAACCAGAGTGGCTCCATTTTTGTCTGCTGTATATATTGCATTTGTAGATATGATTTATTTTGCAGGAAAAAAGAAATAAAAAGAGGGGAAACATTTGAAAACTACCAATCTAGACCAATTTCCACTTTTACTGGCTTCCTATCTATGTGTGATGTACTTTCCTTACATTTTGAAATGTTCAAGCCATACATCCCCTCTAATTTACTGATAAATAGTACTGACTAGATTTGTTTGTCCAGTTGCTTAGTGTCTGTGATCTTTCTCCAGTAGACATTCCCCTGTAAAACACCAAATTTCAAAAGCAGGTGCGGAGACATGGCTTAGGATTTGGCCTCCAGAGATAAATCCAGGTCACAAGAGCATTAATACCAGGCTTCATGGAATGCCTGGGAGGCATCTCTACCCGCATTGCCATCTTGCATTTTGAGTGTCAATGAAGACTGACGCTTCCAAGTGGTAATGGAGTAAAATCTTCCTGAGAAGCTTTTCCCAGAACTTATTCTTCCTGCTTCATAATTTGGAAAGTGTCATCGTTCACCATTATAATCTTGTTTTTCTTTAAATAAGAAGACAGTTGGGGGGTGGGGGACGTGGGGGAGGAGGTGTGAGACTGGATGCGTGGCCAATACTGGAAAACACATGGCAAAGAGTAGCAAGAACCAAGCAGGGGAAGGGCTCACTTAAAAATAAATCAGGCCAGTGGATAAACAGTGGGAAGAAATTATTCCTATCATCTACTCAGTGTAATGTCGGCCCACCAAAACACGTCTGTGTCCAGAACTTGTCCTTCTCTGTTAATTCTTTCTCAGTGGGCATCTACCTCTTAGCAGCATCCTTGAGGTTCTATCTCATGCTGGGTTTTCAAACTCCCTGTGATTACTCCAGGGGCCTCAGGCCCACAATTCACAAACTGAATCTTCTGGCACACATGTTTTGTTTAATCTGTGCAGAGTTTGGCAATGGTTATCCAGAACTCAGGGTAGCACCCTCTGGAGCAGATCCATGTGGTCACCCGTTCCCCCAACCCCACCCAGCCTCTCTTCCTTCCCGTGTTTCTCAGATGGCCCCACAGAGAATTTGACTTCATGACCCCTGATTGCAAGAGAATTTTCAAACTGTGCTCCCTGGACTTTTGAGGGTTCTGCTGGGGTAACTCAGGAAGCCACACTAGGATGGAGACAAGACTGACCAGCCAAATATCCAGCCGCCCTCCTCCCCAGCTCTACCAAAACAACCCCACTCTATGTTTCTCCTTTCCCATTGGTAAAATGCAAGGAATGGTTTCTACCTGGGGTATTGCTGTGAGGTTTAAAAGACATGGACATACATAGAAGCTGTACCAATGCCTCACCTTCACATAGGAAGCCTGTAAAATGCATGCTATTTTTTAAAATTTATTTTGTATATTGTACTTTGACTCGACTTCACTAGAAGGAAGGGTGCCACTGATTGGAAAGCCTACTGTGCTCTTCTGAAGAAGTCCAGGGACAAAGAAAAAATAGCCAATGGTTCATCCAGGGACCAAGAATATCTGGATTCTTGGGGCTCCTCCCCAAAGGAACTTGGAAGAAGAATTTGGGATTTGGGATGAAAGGGTCTGATAGATATGACTGACTGTGATGCACCATAGTAATTAGTTTTATCCACTTAGGATAGACTTTTCCCTACTAAGCCCACCTTGCCAATCCCAGAGCTTAACAGCCTGTAAGAGTCAGACTGTGAGTCACAATGTTTCCTGGAAATATTCATTAAAAATAGAAGGTTTATTTCATCTTACTTTGGGCCAGACAAAAAGACAAAGATGCAGGACAGTCATCAGGGTCAGAGGCCAAGCAGAAAATCATTGACACCAGCAGACATTCTTTTGTTGTCTACCTATTTCTCAGTGTTCTTCTAATATGCACAACACTATGTGAAACCCTCTGGCTGCTATAGGAGAAGGTATTTTGTAAGGTGCTTGCATATGTCAAACATTCCTCCAAATGAGCCTCAGTTCACTGCTCACACTGCTTACTTAGAGAATGTATCACAAATCCTCAATAATTTAGGATTTGCAAAACCAAATTTTATCAGAATTTCATGTATCTGCATTTACAACACAAATTCCTTTGTCTCCTTCTACTCGTTTTAAAGTTATTATTAATGTCTAGTAACCCCCCCCAAAAAAAAATGTGGCTGAGTGTAGTTGTCTACAAGTAACAAACCTGATCACAGTAATATGAACAAACTAGGAGTTATCTTTTCCATATCATAAGAATAATGGGCCAGGCACAGTGGTGCACGTCTTTAAAGCCAGGGATTCAGGAGGCTGAGGTAGGAAGATCGCAAGGTTGAGGCCAGCCTCAGCAACTTATTGAGACCTTGTCTCCAAATTTATAAATAAATAAAGGGTGGGGATGTTAAGTGCCCTGGGTTCAATCCCTGGTATCAAAAAAGAAAGAATGAAACAAACATGGGAGCAGGCAGTGGGATAGGGTTCAAGGTCAACTATTCTGTAATTTTCTTGGTCTTTCTTCTAGATCACAAAATGAAAGCTCCCAGACATTGTTTCCTGTGAGAGGGAGTAGAAGTGTTCCCAGCCGTGTCTGTCTCTCTGCATCAGGAAAACGAAAGCTAAGCACAGTACTTCCCACCACTAGTAGATGTCTGCTGCTATCTAGAACATCACAAACAGCAGACTATTTGGAGGGAGGCCCAGAAGGCAGGGATCGAGGCTTTCCAGCCTCTGGAGTAGAAAAGGTGTGATGGATGGTTGGAATCATCCAGCAGCCCTAGCCACATCCCTGAATTTAATGTTTTCTGCATGAGCATCACAAACACATAAAAATGATCTATAATGATTGTTCACTTTATTACTGGCACACATACAGTTTATATACTCACAATTGTGTATTTAAATTTTGTCTTGGGTTCGATTCTCAGCACCACATACTAAAAAAAATAAAATAAAATATTTTAAAAAATATTTAAAAAATTTGTCTTAGACCCCTAGCCAGCAAATGCTCCTGAAATGCTTTAAAACACTTCCATCTTCCCTTTGAAAGGTTTAGATAGAAAATTGGCTTTTTCTAACTTATTTTAACATTGCAAGTTAAAATTCAACTTAGCGGGATTGGGGTTATGGCTCAGTGGTAGAGACTTGCCTAGCATGTGTGAGGCACTGGGTTAGATTCTCAGCACCGCATATAAATAAATTTTTTAAAAATGTCAATTGACAACTAAGAAAATATTTTTTTAAAAAATTCAACTTAGCTGTGATCAAAGATACAATGGTTTTGTCATGAGGTTGATGGCAAGACTAGAAAGCCATCCGTGAACGGACTCTGTAAGGCCTGCTTCCTGTGCCCAAAGACCTATATTTAATAGATATTGTGGATTATTTTTTCCACACAGGGAGATTTTGAGAAAGTAATATACTAAAGGTGAAATGAAAATCAACATAATCAAAATTTATCTTTGGATCCCCCAAATCTCCTTTAAGTCCCTTTCCTCCCTATTTGGGGCCCACACCATTCACTTATTCAACAGATATTGGTAACTGCCTATGGCATGCAGAGCATGGTTTTAGGTGCTGAGAATATGAACTTCAATTGACGATGGAGCTGGATGCAGGGTAGGAGTTTTTGCTTTTGCCTTTGCTGGCACAGTGGTAAAAGGCATTAAACTAGTAATTGTGAACATATGAATTGTGATGTGCTACAAATAAAGTGAACCGGCCATGGATGATAAAGGAAGTGTAATTAAAGGAGACTTACTTAGAGTGTTCCAGGAAGATTTCTCTGAGGCCCTGATGGGTAAAAGGGAGCAAGGTTTATATAGAGCTGAGAGACAAAATAGCCACGTGCAGAGACCCTTAAGAGTTTAGTGCTCTCAAGGACTGGAGGACCAACTTGTGTATCTGGTTTGTAGTGAGTGAAGACAGCAGGGGTTTGAGATCATATTGGAGAAGTAGACCAAGGCAAGATCATGCAGGGCCATGGTATAAATGTGGGGTTTTACTCTAAATGAAATGGAAAGCCATTGGGGTGTTTTAAAACAAGAGAAGGGTTGATTTGCATGCTAAACTACCACTCTGGGAAGCTATAAAGAAAATGAGTTAAAGCAGAGAAGAGTCAAGAGGAGAAACAGAGGGGCTGAACAAGAGGCTCTCACAGCCATCCAGGAGAAATTACAGTGATGGAAATGACGATGATGGTCATGGACATGGATTTATGGTCTACTTGGAAACCGTAATTGACAGGACTTGCTGATGGAGTGGATCTATGAGGATGTAGACAGGGAGGACTTAAGGGTGAACCTGAGAGGGAGGGAGCATTTGGAAAACATGGACGCAGAGACTTTTAGCTCTGTGTAGGATCTGAGGATGCTCTGGTTTATCCATCTCATTACAGATGAGGGAATTGAGGCCTAAGAAGGTATTTTCCCTAATATCACCCAGGCAACACCCATGGCTCACGGATACCCAGACCAATCCTTCCCTACCACGAAGTCTCAACCCAAGGCACCATTACCTACAAGTGAACTAAGAGCAACTGTCTGCAACAGTCATTTCCCCATCCACCTCCATGGAGTTGGTACTTTCCTAGGTTTAGAAGAAGAGGGGTAGGAGGGTCCTTGGAGAATAGAGAAAAATGGGAAATTAAAATTTCAGGTTTCAGAAAGCGCCCTTTTTATCCTGTTCATACTCTGCATTTGCATCAGCACAGATAATAATTATCTCTACCTGGTAAAGATAATTACTCTCAGTGAGAAGAAGTCTCGGGCGGGGGAGTGATGGCATTTTGGAGATCTCCCAGAACCCTAGGTAGCACGGGTACACACACACACACACACACACACACACACACACACACACCCTTCAGCTAATTTACTTGTCGGGACTGACTCACCATGGGAACAGGGTAGGCAAGGAGGAAAACCCAAGCAGATAGCCAATGAAAACTTGACCTTTGTATGCACATAAATTCCATGGCAACCAATATGCCTCCAGCATTGAGACATGATGAGAAAACCTCCCCCTGTACCTCCTGCTCTCCCTCCTACACTTGCAGAGAGGGGCATGGAGACCCATTTCTCTTGCTCATCTTGAGTGTCTTGCTCATCCTGAGGTCACCAGAGTGTTGTGGGGGAGAGAAGAAAGCTAAGAGTTGATGAAAGCAGCCTGAATTTAAAAACTGTTCTCATTTTGAAAACACAAGTCTGGTTTAGGCCACAGGTTCATTGCTGTAAGGGACAGTGTCACAGGATGGTGTGGACAACAGTAGGCAAGAAATGTGGGATGGATGATTAAACACTCTGGGTCTTGGGACGAGGTGTGGGGTTTCTGCTGGGATCCCCTACAGCAGAGTCATTTGGGTGTCTGTCCCAGTGCTGGTTCTCAGACCTGCAGAACAGGAAGCTCTGCAGTTGGTGAGACGGTTGTGAGTGTTTCGTGAACCTCCCCACCCAGAGCAGATGGGCATAAAAGTTTGGTAGTCACTGAGCCAGCATGTTGTCTAGGTAAGATCACTTAAAAAGAACAGAAAGCGAGGTCAATGGGGCAGCAAGAAAGGGTGTCAATTTACAGCCATCAGCACTGATCCTAGGGCCTGCCTGCTCACTGCCCTATGATAACTGCTAATCAGCAAGGCCCTGGGAACAGAGTGGTCAATTGTGACCACGGAAGGCAGAGGACTTGCTGCCTTCCGTGGTCACAAAAGGACCTGCCTTTCTCCCGCAGCCCAGGCTAACAGAAGAGGGTCACAGGGGGATTCACAAGAGTAAATTCCCCTTCAATGCCTTTCCCTCACAAGTAACCCCAAGGCAGAGGGATTAGCCCAGGTGAGGTGACTTTGCAATCCTGGAAGGTGTGGTATGTACATGGACCATCTGTGGGTGGCCCCCATGACAAGAGTTGGTGGAGGGGACTCAGTTTATTCCAACCCATGTTTTCAATTTTAATTCTCTGCTGTCTTATGGTGAGTCCCAGAGCCAGGTTCTGCTACTGAGTAGCTTCACAGACCTTTTCAGAAAGAACACTAAGTTTTGGAAGCTCCAAAAGTGGCATTGGAGTTATTGAAATGAGCTCAATAGCAGGAGAACAAGAGCCTTTCTGGATGCAAATGAAAGTGGTCATTTTCTTTATTTCAGCCAGCAGTTCTGGCCATCAGGTAGTAGGGAGTCCAGTTGCTCTTTCTTCCTTTCTTTTTTTTTATACTTTTATTTCACTTATTTATTTTTATGTGGTGCTGAGGATAGAACCCAGGGTCTCACATGTGCGAGGCTAGCACTCTACCGCTGAGCCACAACCCCAGCCCAGTTGCTCTTTCTTTAGGTAGCACCGAAGTCCACCGCTTGAACCGTTTAATTAAAAGAGAATTTTTCCCCCTCCAAAATTACAATAGGCGCTTTTTCAGAAAGTTTTTCACAGAGATGAATGGGATGTTTAGGATCAATTATGCACATATTTCTTCATCAAATGTTTCTTTAGCATGGTTTCCAGTGCTGTGGGGACCATTGAACAAAGCAAACGTTCCTGTCCTCCTGCTTATCCAGTGGGACAAGCAATAAGCTAAACCAAAATGGAACTGACACTCACATCCCAGTTTGGGGGGATTCTGGTTTACAGGAAGGCGGGGGAGTCAGCCATAATCACACAGACGATTAGTGTAAGTTCAATAACACCAAGTTGGAGCTTGTCTGGGGCCACAGTGAACTGAGTACACATGTGTCAGCTAAAGAAGGCTTCTGTCACTTGTGGACCTTCATTGCCGGGGGAACTCTGTGCAGATCAAACAAGAGCATGCCCACATCTAGCTTCTCAACCACCAGTCTGAGACTCCAGGAAGAAAGGTGATTTTTTTTTTTTTTTTGGTTTCCTGTATAAAAATCTGATGCTTTTCTTTTCTTTTCTTTCACACACTTTGGAAAGTCTAGACCATGAATGGAGGCTGTACTAGGAGAAACATGGACCCCCATATCTCTATGTCTGGAGCCTACCCATGGCTAGCTACATCTGCCTGGGTTCCACATTTTCCCAAAGAGGACCCCCTATTTCTTTTTAAACCCTCACTGGAAATACAGTATCTAAGATCAAGAGACCCATTTGTTTGGGAAGAATTGTGAGTTCTATGAAGGGAAAAATGAGAGTGTTAGTAATTGAGTGGATGGGGAAGGCATGCTCAGACCCCTACAGGGAGGCTGACAGTTTGGCATATTTAGCTACCACCATCCAACTGTGCTGTCAAATCATTTTTGATGCATCATTTGTATATACTTTTATCCTAGCTGTGTTCAAGGGACATAATAGGAAAATTAAGCCCAAGGTACCCTGCAGAAAATGAATAGTGCCAAGGGCACTACACAGAAGCTACAATCCTAGGTGGCTATGTACAGCTGGTGGCTTGAGAAGACAAGGCTTTAACATGATGAGGACAGTACCTGCTGGAAGCCGAGTGGAGTTCCACCCAAGAGGAGATGCAGCACCAGCTGTCAGTCACACGGGCTGGGGGAGGTTAGAAAGAAGCTCGAGCTCAGCCTCCTGCTCATCATGGGGTGAGCATCTTACTCCTGGATCTCAGTTTTTCCTTTTCCAAATGGGAGCAAGATGATATCTACTATGTCCCCAGCTCCCCATCTAAGACTTGTCTCCCCATGAGTCTCAGCTTAGCCATGGCTCTAGCCAAGCCAAGTCGTGCTTTATTTGCCCAGCTTAGTTTTACTGTTATTCTCTTATCCCCTTTACTTGAGGTGACCTCTTCCCCACTCAACTCCTTCCCTCTTTGCAAATGCTGTCTCTCCCCTTGCCCCCACCCAACCTAATTACCCCTCTGAATCTCCACTTTACAGTAACAGCCATAAACTTGAACTCTGGAATAGGGCCGTCTGGGGATTGAACCCTAACTCTACCTTGCTAGCTGGTAAGCTGGAGAAAATAACTCTGCACCTCAGTATCCTCTTTTGGAAAATGGAGATAATACTGATTCTTATATCAACTGGGGTATTTTCGGGACTAAATGACAAATACATGAAATGTATTCCTTTGCACAGGACTCACGCACAAAAGCTGCTGATATTGTTGCTGTCACCTTTGTCATCTGCACCTGACTGAGGGCATCCTGTAATCTTGAACCCTGCAGGATAATTACCCAAGTCTACTCCTTATTGAGGTGCAGATTGGCACACTTCCCACAATTCATTCAAACCCTGGCAGGAGGCGCTGTGCTAAATACAGTGTATGGTGGAATGAAGGATTAGGTCATATTTTCTATGCAATGAAGGGAATTTAATTTCTAGCCATTACCACCCACCTACATGCTACAGGGCAACTCAACTCCTGGTTTCTGAATAGATTTGGAGAAGAGAGGAGAATCGTAGAGAAGGACATTGAAAAAACAATGTTGCTAGTTTTGCCACTATTTGGGAACGTTCAAATCTTCCTTTTCCTGGGAAAAGAGTGTCAATTGTTTTATTTATTGTGCCTAGAGTGCACCAGGCATTCTAGTTGGTGCTAGAATTTGTCACTTCTCATCATCATGCCAACTTCTGCCTGGTATGTCAGCATCATTATGTACATGAGAAACCTGGGGCTCAGAGAGGTTAATTTGCTTGCCCATGAGCACCCAGCAAAGCTGAGATGATAACATGTGTGTGTCTGATTCTAACACCCATGATTTATTCTGGATATACTGCTGTCTTCTCAGACTAGAAATCTGAAGGTAACTTAGGGTATCCTGGGGATTGTTAGAATTTGTGGACAAACAATTTTTTTCTTCTACAGAGTTCCCTAACTCTGATTGCTTTTCTTTAAAAATGGGGTCTTTTGCTTTTATTATTATTATTATTCTATTGTTATTATTCTTTATAGTTGCTCTGTCTTCTGAGGGAGAAAGGTGAGTGTGTTCCACCCCCAACAAGAGTGAGGGCAGAGAGGCAACTGGGGAGAGGGGATAGGGAGACAGAGGGAGAAGCAAAGATAAAGCCACTTTGGAGAGGCCAAAGTGGAGGCCAAAAGCTGTAGAGGAGATGTTTTTAGTTGTGGTACTTTACAGATGAATGAAGGATGAAAAAAACAAGGGGAAAAAATCATAAATGGCCTCAAAAGTATGGGGTTACAAAAGATGTCGACTCGAGACAGTTTTCCTATGGAGATGGTAGTGTTACATACCTCGAGAAAGCTCAGTGTCCATCAGTAGAAATCCAGGCACAGAAATAGCAGTTCACCCACTGAACAGGACCCCGCTGTGGAGGTGGGTGAACTGGGACTGCTGGGCTGCTTTGTGAGGATCTTTCAGGTTGCAGTGCCAGAAGGTAGTGGGTGTGGTCCAGCTGGACCTAAGTTATAGGCTCTTTCCATTGCTCCTCTCTGGAACACAGAACCTCAGGGCTGAGCTCTGTGGCTCTCTGCATTGGTGCTAGAGTTTTTCTGAGAAAGGGAACATTAGTGTGGGCTGAGGTGAAAAGGAACTTTTGGGAAGCATGGACAGTGCCTTGATAGATCACAAGATGTTCTTACAATGACAACAACAAATAGCAAAGAGAAGCAGGAGGGAAACTCCCAGTGAGGTATGACCATAAGCAAAGGCACTGAGGCAGACACAGATTTCACCATGAAACCTGTCTATCAACATCATTCCTAGGCACTCGCTGGTTGCAGAGTTTACCAAGTGCAATGACAATCAATACCACAACATTGGGAGTCCATCACCGGCTCTGAGAAGGCTAGAGTATCACTAATGAAGCTTACAGAGTCCACAATGAGCAATATTGAGCCAGGTCTTCAACTGCCACCAGGAAGATCTCCAGGAAGTGGCTTCCAGCTCTCCATGGAGCCTCACTTTTGATAGGGCGATGGTTTAGTCCATTGTGAACAGAGCCTCAGCAGCTCCATTTTGATTTTTGACATTAAGAGGATGCTGGAGCGTAATTGAGAAGCCACCAGCCACTGCTGCTGTCAGGTTATTTATCTCCTGAGCAGCAGGTGGAAGGGGCCATCAGGCAGGAAGATGCCATCGCTTCTGGCTGGACAGCCACCTGGTATTCATCTTCTCTTTTCATGTCTCACTGTAGGAGTAGGGAAAAAAGAATGGAGAGGGACTTTGTTCTGTTTTGTTTTGTTTGTGCTTACTATATGAATGCCCACGAATACAAGAGAGAATTAATCCAATGTCTGTGTGTGTTATTTATTTATTTAAATACATTTATGTTTTAACGAATACATAAGAACATTAAGATTATACATATTCGTGGGGTGCCATGTACTGTCTCAATACATGTATGGTTTACATCATATAATGTTTAAATCAGTTTAAACAAATCCCTCTCTTAAAACCTTTATCATTAGAAAATGTTCAAAATCATTCCAGCTTTTTGAAATCCACAGGACATTATTGCTTGCTATAGTCTCCCTACTGTGCAAAACATACCAGAACTTCTTACTCTTGTCTAACATACTCTCTACTCTTCCCAGTCTCTGGAAATCACTATTCTATTCTCAACCTCTATGAGGTCAGCTTTTTTAAATTTCATGTATGAGTAAGATCATACAGTACTTGTCTTTCTGTGCCTGGATTATTTCACTTAACATGATGATCTCCATTACTAGCCATATTGGTGCAAAGGATAGGATTTCATTCTTTTAATGACTGAATAGCATTTCATTTTGAGTCACATACCTAGGTTGTTTCCATATCTTGGCGGTTGTGGATACTGCTATAGAGAAGCATGGGAATTCAATGTCTTAACTGAACATCACTTGAGATCTTGAAATTGCATTAGGAACAATGATAAGCATTATGGCAAATTTGAAGAAGCATGAAGCACAAATTCAGACCTTGGAGTTTGCAAGGCAGTGAAATAACCAAGATATGCAAAAGGAAAAGTAGATAATAAGCAGAATGTTATTTGGATAATTTCTAAAAGCAAGATTTATTGTCAGTAGGTAGACAGAAAGGCCACTGATTTGGACTCATATACAAAAGAGAAACTTGGGATTGTCCCAAGAGATAAAGTGAGACTAATAGAAAGAACTCCCAGATGAGGCTGGGTGGTTGGGTAAGCAAAGAAGGGGCAATGACTGTGTTTTGAGAACATGCATTCCTTAATTCAGATCTGCCTGGATTTGGATCCCAATTCCGACATTTATTAAGCTTTAAACCTTGAACCAGGCTGGGCCCAGTGGCACCTGTCTGTAATCCCAGCAGCTCCAGAGCTGAGACAGGAGGATCACAAGTTCAAAGCCAACCTCAGCAATGTAACGAGGCCCTAAGCAACTCAGCAAGACCCTGTCTCAAGATAAAAAATAAATAAATAAAAAGGGCTGGGATGTGGCTTGGTGGTTAAATTCCCCTGGGTTCAATCCTCTGGTTACCCCAGCTTCCCATTAAAACTTTTATCAATAGCTTAAATGCTGAGCCTCAGTTTCCTCAACTTTTAAAATAGGTCATTCATACCAATATCACAAGATTCTTATAAGACTACTATATAAGCAATTGCTGAAGTGTGTTGCAAAGTGTTTAGCTTAGACCAGTGATTCAAAATTCCTAATTCTCTTTCCCTTCCTTTGTGTTAATCACTTTACTTATTTTCCACTGTCCCTGGCCTCTCACCAATCACTTAAGCACAGCTAGAAGCTTTGAGAGACTCACTGACCTGCATCTCCTTATCCGGCTGGGCTCCTGGCCCACCTCTGACCAGAGGGAAGTTCAGAGGCTGCTCCCAGGAGGTGGAAGGCTGCCAGGTGCAGCGTCCTGATTGGCAGCATCGCTCATTTCATTCCAGGGTTATTTCTCAGCTTGGTTCCTGGACAGGGACTAAGTCCAAGTTCCTTCCTGCTTCTCTGGAATGACTCATCTCCTCGGCAATGACCCTTCCCTGCCAAACTACACTGTCCACCAGTTCCCTCCTACTCTCCAGGGCACCTGATAATGTTCATCAACATTATAATGGTTTTGTGTGTATCCCAAAGGGACAGTTACTGGCTTTGAGGAACTGTAAATATGCAGAGCTTTTTCAACAGAGTGGAGAGCCTGGTGTCTGGACTTAGACCCGGGTTTCATTCTGCCTCTTACACTAACTTGCTATGTGACCCTGGCAACTAGCTTTGCATCTCAGATTTGTGTTAGTTGCCAGGGTCACATAGCAAGTTAGTGTAAGAGGCAGAATGAAACCCCGGTCTAAGTATGAACTCTGCAGGAAAGGGGCACAGTGGGAACTCTTTCTCTGCTTATGTCTGGGGCCTCTGGTGGAAAATACAAAGGGTGGTGGGTGAGCAGACAACTGGGGGATGGAATCATCTGAAGGCACTCTGTTAAGTGTGTGGCAGCCGAGGCTGTTGGCCTGAACACCCACACATGCCCTCTTCATGCTCCTGTGTGTGCTTGCTCCAAGAACCAGTGTCCCAAAGAGAAGCAGGTGGAAGCTGTATCTCCTTCAAAATAGTGTGGCTCCTACCCAATCAGATTAAAAGGGAAAGAACATAAATTCTGCCTTTCAGGAGGACAGGTGTCAACCGCACATTGTAAGGAGAATATATGGAAGGGTTATTGTGGCCATCTTTCACACCTTATATAACACATGATGATAAGGGGTCTGGGGATTGGGCTCAGCAGTAGAGCGCTCGCCTAGTGCATGCAAGGCCCTGGGTTCCATTCTCAGCACCACATAAAAATAAATAAATAAAATAAAGGTATTGTGTCCATCTACAAATGAAAAATAAATTTTGAAAAAAAAATGATGAAGAGCTGGAGTTGTAGCTCAGCAGTTAGAGCACTTGCTTTGTACACATGAGGTACTGCATTCGATTCCCAGCACCACATATAAATAAGCAAATAAAATAAAGGACCATCAACAACTAAAATAATACTTTAAAAAAATGATGACACGGCCATTTGGAATCATTGTGAAGACTCAAAGTGATAAGGTATTTAAAAGACTTAGCAAAGTTTCTGACATGTAATAAGTGCTCATAAAAGGCATGTATTCTTTCTCTTTCCAAGTAGAGATGCATATGACATTTATAATTAAGGCTTATTCATATTTTGTGCAGTTGGTATTTGTTATTTTATGTTCATAAAAGATGTTTGTAAATATTTGTTTAGCTAATATATCAACAGATCATCTTCCTTATCAATCTACAGAATAGAGTATTAATAAGATTTTTTAAATTATTGTTTTGTTTGTATGGGGTATTGAACCTAGGAATGTTCTACACTGAGCTATACCTCCAGCCCCTTTTTATTTCTTATTTTGAGACAGGGTCTTTCTAAGTTGCTGAGATTGGCCTGGAACTTGCAATTTTCCTGCCTCAGTTGCTGGAATTACAGGTATACACCACTGTACCCAGCTAAAATAGAGTTTTAAAAGTCATGTAGTTGCTTGTATAACCACCTCATTTTATGTTTTGGAAAATCAAATTTGAGAGCATTCCTATAGCCTGTTAAGTTAGCATTGACCATTTTATAATCCAGACGTGGATAAAGCATTTTGGTTGAAAATAACTCAAGTGACCCTTAACAAACAATGAGAACTTTTCAAAAGACTAATCTTTAGATTTGAACACCTTTCAAGTTACTTAGGGCTTTCAACGTCATTGTAATCCCTTGGGACAAGTGAAAAGGGACAGGAGAATCACAAAAGATTGATGTGTTCTCATTTGGCCTCAGAAAACCCTGAGGCAATTCTGAACACTGCAGGAGCCAGGTCATAGCCATTGCTTTTGTGAGACCTTATATACTGAGTCCCCTTCCCACAGTCAAGGGTCTCCACTTTGTGATATTGTTTGCTCAATGGAGTTAGCAGAGAACAATCAAAGCTTAGCAAAACTGAGGTGATATTTACTTCTCAGGGTAAGTAGAGCCAAGAGGACCAGAGGGAAGGGGCTTGGATTGTACTTTCTGGTCAAGGCTGTGGAGGGAGCCTGGCTGGACAAGGACAGCAGCCAGAGGACAACTGCAGCTGCATGAGCTAGGGGAACTCATTTTGCTTCTCAGGCCTGAATTTCACAGTCTGAATTGATCTGATGTTCTATAAGGGAAAGTATTGACTGAGCCTTGCAGCAGTCCATACTTTGCTTAGCACCATAAAGAGCATGCTGGAGTAAGAAAGGCCAGCTGTTGGCTTCCTTGACGTTGAGGAGATAAGATTGACATAACAAGGAACAGTAAATTTACAAACCTCAGGTGTATCCTGGGCTCCAAGTGCTATGGACGGGTGATCCTAAAGGGAGAGATGGACACCGATAAAGAAGGTCAATCCTCATCTCTTCATCTGGCAGGAGAAACACGAGATGTATACATGAATAAATCAGAAGCAAACCCATCCACCTTCTCTAAAAAGCCAGTGACTCCCGCATTTCACCATGTATGTTGAAACAAATCAAACTCCAGGAGGAGCAAGAAAATCTGTATTTTCCTATTGTAGATTCTACCAAACCATTTTTATAGTTTATTATGTTGCTTGATGTTTTACTTCAACCTCTTTTTATTTGGCAGAAATTTTCCTCTCTTAAATTTGGGATAGTAAATTGAGCTAAAGAAGATTTTAGTAGGAGAGAGGCTTCCCTTTGTTATCACCTTTTGACACATAATTTATTTTATTTTATTTATTGGTACTGGGGAATGAACCCAGGGGCACTTTACCAATGAGCCACATCTCCAGTTCTTTTTATTTTATTTTATTTATTTGTTTGTTTGTTTGTTTTTGAGACAGGAGCTAAAATAGCTGCTGAGGCTGGTCTTGAACTTGCTGTCCTCCTGCTTCAGACTCCCAAGTTTCTGAGATTACAGATATGTGTCACCATGCCCAGCTGATTTTATTTTTATAAATTTTATGGAGGTATAACAAACAAAGGAATAAGTGACCAAGTCATAAATTTACATATCAATTAATTTTCATTCAGTGAAAACATCTGAGTAATCATCACTCAAATTAGTAAATGAAATACTACTGTGATCACAGACACCTCCCCTTGTCCTCTTCCTCACACTTTCCCCATGACAAAAGTAACCACTATCCTGACTTTAGTTTTACTGTTTGGGGATCTTCTAAATGAAATGGTAGAGTATGTATTGTTTCATGCCTGTTTTTTTCACAAAATTTTATTACGAGATTTATTCATGTAATTACCTAGTCATACTTCATTTATCCTCATTGTTGAATTGTATTCCTAAGTCTATTTTTGAAGATGAACCTTTGGTCTATTTCCAGTGTGAGGGTTATTATGAGTAGGGATGCTATAAAGACTCTTTCAAAATTCTTTTGGTGAGCACACATTCTTTATTGTTGTATATCTAACTAGGAATTGTGTGTATTTCCTAATATATTTTCAATTAAACTGTTTTCATGATTGGCAGTACAAAGTCAGAGCACGCCTCAGCATTGTATATAAGTTGCAGTTGCTCCACATTTCACTTTAGCAAGTAGGTAGTGTTATAACATCACATTATAATTTTAATCTGCACTTCCCTGGTAATTAGCCACTTGGATTGCTAGTGTCTTTTATAAAGTAACTGTAAGTCTCTTGTCCATTTTTCTATTAGGTTATCTGTTTTTCTCTTATTGTTTTCTCTTATATATCCTTGACACTAGAAATTTTTCCATTGTTTGGTTCATCAGTATGGTTTCCCATTCTGTGGTTTCCATTTCCATTATCATAACAGTGTCTTATGACAAAGAGAAACAAACAGTTTTAATGTAGTTCAGTTTAGCCAAAGTTTTTCATTATGGAAAAGACACTGTGTGTCTTATATAAGAGGTCTTTGCCTACTTTAAAGTCATGAAGATATTCTTTTATCTATCATATAGGTATGAGTGAGACAGAGTAAAGATTTAATTTTTTCTACATGTAGATATCCTATTGACCTTGAATGATTTACTTCAAGGTCACCTTCCCCCACCCCAATGTCTTTGTGTACTCCTTTCTCATAAATTAGTCATCAAATATATGCACATCTGTTTTTGGACTCTTGATTCTATTCTGTTGCTATACTTGTCTATCCTGTGCCTATACTACCCTATCTTAATTACCGTAGCTTTTTAATAAGTCTTGATAACTGCTACTGAGGCAGAGGCTGGATAATCTCACAGAGGGAGAGGTATAAAGGAATTCTTTTTACATAAAGACTCATGTGAAATAATATATGCAGTGTATTCTAATTGTGAGATACTGTGATTCTGTTGAAGTACCAATGATTGTGACTTTTCTCAAGGATTTAGAATAAATCAATTACTGACACTCTATGTCAGTGATTTTTTTTTTCCTGGACATGTTTAAAAACATCTTAAACTGATGGGTAAAACTCAGGATATTTGTAGATAGAAAATGTATCCTTTAGCATCTAAACATGAAGCATGCACAACTCTAGAGACTGCCAGAGAAAAGGCAGAGAAGGACTAATTCTCTTTCCTTTAAATTAACCTAAAAAGAAGAAATTATATTTCAAATGAGAGAGAAGGTAATGGGGACCAAAAAGGAATTCATTATGCATTCAAAACATGGTTTCTTTTATTGACCTTTAGTCTTAATGCATGAGGAAAGCTCTGAGCTTCATGGACACATCATAAGAGAGATGAAAAATAGAGAGGTTGTTTTTAGGTAGTGCATTTTTTTTTTTACCAGTGGAGCCTCAGGGTATTACTAAGTAATGGCTGTGTTGGGGCCGTTAATCAAGGGGTATTGGCTGACTCGTGGATCACCCAGCTCTCTGCACATGATAAAAATAAAAATAATTCACAGAAAAAGCAAACTCATCTATAGCCTTGAACCACAGTGCAAAAACTATTCTGTGCAAAATTTGGTTCCATTTCATCTTGTGAATTTTCTACCCCTGTTTATGTCAACCATGGTGAAATGATGTGGCTTTGAAAGGATAAACAATGTTCCCTTTCTGTAGCAGTAGAACAAAACCCCCCCACACTCAATAAATCAAAATGGCACCAGCAAAAATCGAACAATTCTATCATTTGCTGAAACCTCTAAAACCCTCAAATTTGTTCAAGGACGTCTGTAAACAATTCAATCCATCAGTGTTAACAAAAAAAAAAATGTGTTAGGCATTTACCATGGACTCAAGACTAGCCTAGGTGAGTGAGAGATTCTCAAGGAGAATAGCATGTAATCTCTATGAACTCACACACAAAAATTATTTCTTAATTTCACTCATAATTAAACATTCAACAACATGGTGCTAACTTTCTTAGGCCTGTTCTTATAGCATCATAGACATCTTTACATCTTATCACAGTTGCTTGTTCAATGCTTGTCTCTTGGACTATTATTTTTAAATTTTATCATGCATATAAATTGTCAGGGATCAGGTTCTAATTCAGTAGGTCTGGGGTAGAGCATAGGTGTTTGCATTTTTAACAAAGTCCCAGGTGATGTTAATGCTGCTTGGATTAACAAATTCAAGGTTGACTCTGATTTCAATGAAGACCTCAGTATGTTGCCCATTCCAATAATTGCAGCACCTACCACAGAATGGTAGCCCCCTACCACTAATGAATGTCTCCTAAGTGAAGGAGTCAGTGAATGAATGTCTAAATAAATAGTACTTGTGATTTGTACTTATCAATTCATGTTATACAGGCAGACATGAGAAAAGTTTAGCGTCGTGTGCACAAATATAGGAATGACCATATTTATGGTTTGACAAAATGAAGAAGATATCATGACAAAAGTAAAAATAGATATGAAAATAGTGTAAAGCATAAAGGGTTTTGGAAAACCAGGTGAAGGATGGAATGTTATGTGGAAAATGAAAAACAAGTTAGTAAATTCACAAATAGGAAGAAGATGGACTGAAAGTTTTCTTTTGAGATGCTTAATGTAGTGGCTGGCATTAGACAGCCTTGTAAGTGGTGTAGTGGGCACTGCAGTGGATGGCTGTGTTATTCCAAAAAGGAAATCATGAAGTCCCTGACTGGTTTCTGAGCAGTTAGAAGAAGGGAAGAACTGAGGGTGAATTTCCCTCATATTTGAATGACAGAATCTACTCTCTCCCTTCAGGTCACACCCTGCAGCTGCTGAACCCTAAGAGAGCACTGAGATCCAGCTTGAGTCATTTGAGGGTTCAGACTCCAGGGTGACCATCACATAGGGCTTTATGGGTCATGAGGTCAGATGTGCCAAGAGACAAGGTTCAAATGAGAGTTCTCCCTGCTTCTTGGGTCTTTCCCTAAAGTGTGCTCTGACACTCCAAATCTAGTCCTCTAACCATGATGATCAGATTCTACCAACTCTTTTCCAACACTGCAGATGAAGCCTAAACCTATCAATGTAACCTTCAAACCCTTTAAAAGCTGATCCCTACTTTTCTAGACTTATCTGCTTCTCCTGCACCATCTCCATCTCCATCATTTCCACCTCTATCTTCATCTCTATCCCCAGCCCTATTTTCATCTCCAACTCTTTCCTATATTCTCCTGTGTTATTTTCTGTTCCAAACTTGTGGGCTGTCTTTGAATTTTTACCTCTGTTCCTTTGCCTGGAGAGTATACCCCACCCTTCTCAGACTAGTAAATTCATTTTCACAATTCAGATTTAATAACACTTTCTGAAGGATTGTCTCCTGATTTCCTCAGCTACACCTGCTAAGACAATCTGTGGCTCCTGCCTCAGAACTCCCATGTTCTTTCCACATATTGCTATTAATTCTCAGCATAGTGTCTGTGATTCTAAAATTCCTCTTTTTCCAAGGTAGACTGAGAATTCCCCAAGAGCAGAACCTGTTTTTTCCCCTTGCTTTATGGGAGGTATGATTGAAAAATAAAAACTGAATATGTTTAAGATATAAAAGATGCTGTTTTGGTATACATAAAATCAAGTTAATTAACCTATCCCATTCATATAGTTAATGTGGGGTGTGTGTGTGTGTGTGTGTGTGTGTGGTAAGAGTACTTAAGATCTGTTCTCTTAGCCAATTTCAATATCTTCCCATTTTCCCCATTTTCCCAACCCTGGTAATCACCATTCTATGAGTCTGACATTTTCAGATTCCTCATATAAGTGAATCATGCCTCATTCGTCTTTTTATATCTGTCTTATTTCACTTAGCATAATGTCCTCCAGAGGTTCATCCATGTTGTCACATATGGTAGGATTTTCTTCTTTATTTTCCAGGCTAAATATTTCATTGTGTATGTGTGTCATTTTCTTTATTCAGTCATCCGTCAATGGACACATAGATTGTTTCTGCATCTTGGTTATTGTGAATAGTGCCACAGTGATCCTAGTCTGCAGATGTCTCTTTGAGATACTGGTTTTATTTCCTTTGGATACAGTCCCAGAGTGAGATTGCTAGATCATATGGCAGTTCTATTTTTAAATTTTTCAGGACTTTCCCTATTGTTTTCTGTAACAGCTATACCAACAGTGTGTTCCCATTTTTCCACATCCTTACATTCTTGTTATCTTTTCACATTTTGTTAATAGTCATCCTAAGAAGTAAGAGGTGATATCTCACTATGGGTTTTGATTTGCATTTCTCGAATGATTCCTGATGTTGAGCACCTTTTCATATATATGTTGACCATTATCTATCTTTTTTTGGAAAAAAAAACTATTTAGGTCCTTTGCCCACTTTGTAACTGAGCTATTTGGGTTTATTTTTGTTTTGCTTTTAGTTTTGATTTTGCAATTGAACTGCATGAACTCTAGATGTATTTTGTATATTGACATTTCATGGGATACGTGGTTTAAAATATTTACTCCCAACCCATAAGTTGCCTTTTCATTTTGTGCATCGTTTTTTTTGCTGGGCAATTTTTTTTTTTAGTTTGATACAGATGTGCTTTGTTTATTTTTGCTGTTTTGTTTGTTTGTGCTTTTGGAGTCATACAAAAAAATCATTTCCAAGACTCATGTTAGGAACTTGAATTGCTCTTTATACCAAATGGACCTAACAGACATATTCAGAACATTCTATCCAAAAGCATGGAATGTGTATTCTTCTTAAGTACACGTAAAACATTCTACAGAGTTGTGTGTGGTGATGCACACCTATAATCCCAGTGGCTCAGTAGGCTGAGGCAAGAGGATCATGGGTTCAAAGCCAGCCTCAGCAACTTAGTGAGACCCTGTCTCTAAATAAAATATTTTAAAATGGCTGAGGATGTGGCTCAGTGGTTATGTGCCCCTGGGTTCAATGCCTGGTTTTAAAAAAAATTCTATAGGATAGGATGTCCATATGTCTCCATCTTTGGATCCACTTTCCCTGATACTCACAATAGCAGTTCAGTAACATATGATGTTATTATGTACTAAGTGCCCACCACCTGGGCTGGAATATAAACCATACCATTCCTGTGTACATAAGTTCCTATCCAGTAGCAGGTGTCTAACCCCAGCTGGGTGTCCAGCTCATTGCAGGGGTTCAATAAGCTGCAAAGGGAATGAGAGTTTCTCTAGTAAGGACTTCTCTGACTAAGACCAGAGATTGTCTTGGTGTTTCACCAGTGTCATTGCAGAAATACTAGATGAAAAAGGAAATTTGCCAAGACTTGATAGTATCTAGCTTCATAGCCTCAGCCAGGGTGGATGGGTATCCATAGAACATGCCAGGTTTAGACTACAAGTTTCAATAGTCCACCAGGTATTTACACATGTGCTGTCCTGCAGGCCCTATGCTGTGCCTAAAGAAAGGATATTGTGATAAGGAGGGTGCAGCCCTTGCCCTTTAGGGGCTTCTCAGTCTAGTAACCAGGATTGCAGTGTGATGTGTACTGAGACAAAGAAGAACAGAAAGTTATGAGAATGCAAAGTAGGGCCCTTAACTCAAACTAGGCTTCCTGGAGGAAGTTGCTTTTCAACTAGGGTGGAAGGATGAGTAGGTATTAGTCAAGGGAAAGGCAACAGAAGGAAGCTTCAGGAAGCAGCCTTGTGAGCAACTGTCAGAACTCAGATCCTATTTTAAACATGACAGAACACCATTGAAAAGTTTCCAGCGGGAGGATGAGTCAATCTGATCTACATGTTTAAAGGATCTCTCTTAGCACAGCAGTTCTCAATCAGGAACATGTTGCTCCCCAGGAGCATCTGGCAATGCCTAGAGAAAACCTGGGCTCCCACAAATGGGAGTGAGGGGCTACGGGCACCCGGTAGGTAGAGGCCAGTGATGTTGTCAAACACCTGTCATGGATAGGAGAGTGCCCACCTCTAAGGATTATCTGGTTACATCCTAAATAACAAAATTAGAATTAAATTAACTTGTAAGGTTTTATATACCTCTTATTATTATAGTATATTATAATAATCATTCTATTTTATTATTAGTTGTTGAACTTCTTGTGTCTAAGTTATAAATCAATCTTTATCATAGGAATGTCAGTACAGAAAAAAACAGTATAGATAGTGTTTGATTCCATGTGCACTTTCAGGTCTCCACAGGGCCTTGGAATATATTCCTAGCAAATGGTGGGGGTGGCGGGCAGTTAATATTTTTAGGTATATAAAATCATGCATGGACTGAATTATTGTTTGATTCAATAAATTACTGATGGTCCTAAAATAAATGTACAGAAGTGAAATGTATCTTTAATATTTAAAGTATTTGACCCTCTCCAGTGAGCAATGTAAGGAAACATTTATTATGATGGTTTCAGCTAGAAAAATCCAGGACAAATAGTTCAAAATTAAGCAGCCTTTTTTCAACTGCCATAAATCTCAAAATAGTGTCAATGGTAAAGTAAAAATTGAAATAAAAAAAAACGAATTATCTGGCCCCAAATTTTAATAGTTCTTGGGTTGAGAAAACTTGTAAACTGTTGCATAAAGAATTACCTGTTAAAGACTTTTAAGAAGGCAACCAATTAGAAGATATTACATTTGTCAATCAAGAAATGATGAATACATGTAGAGTGATTACTAAGGGGATTGTCAGAAATTAGGTGATCCACAATGTGTTATGAGAGTGAAACCAATAGACTCTTGGATGGATTGGAAATTGGCTGTGAGGAATAAAGAGTAGTTAATGTTTTAGGCCTCAGTACTAAAAACAATGAGATGCGAAACATTTGTGGATTAATAGGTATATGGAATGGAGAAAAGCCAAGGGCTCACTTTGGGACATATTAGGTTTGAAATATCTATTAGACCTGCCAGAGGAAATATGCAATAGGTTCATGAGTCTGAAGGTGAGGGACAAGTTCCAGATTCAACTTCAACTTTTTAGGAATTATCAACATACAGGATTTAAAATCATGGGGCTGGAGAAGGTTACCTTGGGGGATGAGTCTAGTGAGGTCCAATTCCAGGTCCTCAAGCATTGGGAGGTCATGAAGAGGCTTCAGAGAAGTGACAGGGAATGAGCAGCTAGTGAGGGAGTTTTTGTGTCCCAGAAACCAAGTGAGGGGCATGTGTCAAAGGGAATGGCATAAACACCCATTCCAATAAAAGAGGTTATCTGTGTAATTCTTTTTATAAAGAATCTGATCTCCAATTTCCATTTTTTCTTATAAAAATGCATATGTAAATGCTGGTATTTTATGCCCCTTTGCAATCATTTTCATAAGAGAAGAAAAGAAGCAGTAGGTAAACTGAAACTTACATTAAAAATCACATAAAGTGAAGTTGGGAAGGGAACCTGAGCAGAGTGGAGAGCAGTTTGCATACAGACGTAATACGGTTGAATGCACTATGATAGTAATTTATAGTTCCTATTTATCAAGGAGACAGGCTTGGTCTCTAGCCTTATGTACAATTGCTAGGTGTAGGGGTGGTTGAACCCAGAACTCATTTTAACGACATCTCCCTGGATTCAAAGACACTTTCATTCTTCTCTGTGCTTTACCTTTGAAAGAGAGTCTGATCCTGTTATCTTTGACGGTGTACAGTGCAATGCCTACAGTGAGATAGGTTCACACCTTGGAGTCCTCTTCATTTTCCAGGCCCTTCAGACCTCTGGATTAGGATTGCCCTGAAAAACCATAATGGATCTTCTAGACCTATGTCAATCAAATGTCATCTCTCCCTGCACCCTTCCTCAGTTATTTGCATGAAATATTCAATGAGGATGAAATGTGGCACATACACAGCCTCTTAACCATACTTTGAACTTGATTCCCCAACATACTTTTGGGGTGAGCAGGAGAGGGTATTGGGAATCATTAGGGAATAGTGTTCTCTCTGGCCTCACTCTGGTTCTATAAGTAAAATATGTAGAAAACTCAATCAAGATAAGGAATACATTGGGTTAAGTTAGAAGCCTCTGAATTTAAGGTCAATCTTTATGTAGGGCCGGTGGATATTATGGCAGCATAGAGCAAATGCACACTGTACAATCATATAATAGTAATCCCTACCACTTTTTATTCAGTACCTGTAAGAATTAACTCATCTAATTTTCAGTTCCAAATTATGGCTATTCTATGTTCACAGACATAGAAACGATCACATAAAGTGGCCCAGACCACATAATTAATAAGTAGCAAAGCTGAGGGTCAAACCCTAGTTGATCTGCCTGTCAATTACTGTTCAACTCCACCCAAGCAATATAGTGAAAAAATGCTCTCAGCCTGAGATGGAGAATTGGCTGTCTAAACCCGGCTCCAACATTTAATTTTGAAGACAACTTGGGCAAAAGTCATTTAATCTTTCCGAGCCTCAGCCTGGTTTTCCTCACCTGTGAAATAATCAGGATGACCTTGATGATCCCTGAGGCAACTTCCAGCGCTTGTCTCTGATTCTAATTTATGATATCAGAACTTTAAGCCCTCTCATTTGCAAGGACGATTTTGATTTCCACAGTACAGTTATCTCTTGTTGTATTTGATCTTATAACAAGCGTGAGGCAGGCAAGAACTATCCCCTCTCTGAGGAAACAGACTTGAAATGAAGTAGATGCCTTGTCCAGGGTTAACACAGCTACTCCCCAGTCACCTGCTCTAATATATCAGGTACCTCTTCTCCTCCTTTATCTCAGGCATTTTTCTCTCTCCTGGGTTCTATCCCATTTCTTATTCCCAGGGAGATTTCCATTGCTAATTTAAATGTTAACTGCTGGGAAGTTAAAGGAAGGGTATGCATGAGGGTGCATCAGGATGCTAAACAGAGTCCAAGACAGGAACAGATCAGACCCAGCCCCCAGGGAACAGAGACTAAAGAAGAGAGACTCAGACTGAGCAGCATCCAGACAGGATGCAGAAAGAGGGAACTTTGCACAGGACTTCCCTGCAGGTTAGCAGCACCAGGTTGTAGAGGTCATTGTCTAGGTTGGTAGGGTAACTGATTCTCCACTAGCAATTTTGAGGAAGATGCTACTGGAATACTTTTCCTTTCTAGTGCTTTAAGTCTCCGAAAATGTCACTGTCTCTTTGTGATGCCACAGCCAGAAATCTGGGAGACAAAGGTAGGAGAACAGGGGTTAAAAGGTGAGCTCTGGACACAGAGTAACTGTGTGTTAATGAAAAGACACCTGGCTTGAGTTCCCCCCCCCCAAAAAAAAAAGCTTCAGGTGTCCCATTCATAAAAGGAGCTAAATGCTACTTTCTTCATAGTCTGAGAGGAGGAATAAATACAAACAGCTTGCAGAAGTCCTGGCCAAAACAAAAGGTGGAACTTCAAATATGGAGCCCTCCAAAATTGAGCAAGCCCTTCTTTTCAGCCCTACATCTAGTCAATCTTCAAAGAAAAGTCCTGCTTCCTGCATCCATTTAAATTTGCTTACTCTACCTACCCTCACAAACACCATGGAGTCCGGGTAATCACCTCTGACCTGCAATGCCACCTATTCATCTTCAGGCCTCCACTCCTGTTGCCACCTACCCCCAACTCGCTCTCCACTCTACAAGGGAGTATTCCTCTAAGTGAACTGGCTCCTGTCATTCTGCTTCCCAGCCTCAGAAACTTTCAGCTGCGGACACGGTTCAGCACCCTGCGGCCTGCCTACGGAGCCTCTTACTTGGCTTCTTTCCTCTCTGTACCTTCCCGCCAAGTCTCCTGCTGTATCCCTTCCCATATTCCTCCATGGGGAGAACCGCTGATCTCTCCCCTCCCACCACTCCTGAGACCTTTGGTTCTTGTTATTTCTCTGCCTGGAGGAATTTGGCCCACACTCGTGCTTCTGGTCTCAGCTTTGAAGGTCCTTCCTCTATACCTGGGACATGTCAACACAAGGCCTGGAACTCAGAGGGCCCTTGATAGCCATCTATTGAATAAATATCAATGGCAGCATCAAAGTTGACCCACTATTGACTCCTGAATCCCTGAAACCTGAGGATAGGCTGGGATCCCTGTTAAGGCTCAAGTTCAGCTTCTGGGTTAAAGACAAGACCCAGAGTTGACAGATATCAAATAACACAAACTCTTCCCTGACCTTCTCCACCTATCAAATTACACATGCAAAAAATTACAAGGGACCTGCTCACACCTAGATGAGTCCTCTCCCTTTAATCTTTTCCCAACCTCATCATTCTTCCCTCAGGCTTCCCTTTCTCCCCTAGTCCCAAAAGGTGAGACACATGACATTCTTCATAAGAAGTTTTATGACATCTCTGGAAAATTCTTTTTTAATCTGCTACAGTTTTTTAAAGTTTGGTTTTCATGACTGCTAATTAGAACTGTCAGTTTAGTATAAGTCACAGAAAGAAGAACCTCTCAGTAGGAAAAAAAAAAAAAGAACTAAGAAATTGCTTTGGCAATTTTCAGAGTGATTTATGAGGTGCATTGTTGATGATATTATTAATCTTTTTAGAAAGTGTATGCTGATAGAGAACTAATATTCTCTGAAATAAACTGGCAACACACATGTGAATTCCTATTAATACATTAGTTATGGGAACACATGGGGGGGATATAGACAGAGAACAAATGTTTGGCATCTATAATGAATTTTGTTTTTAATTTTGTGTTCCAACCAAGGAACATTTTGTTGAGTACCCAATGCATCAGGGATGGCAAAGGGAGTCAAAGTTGAAACTCTAACTGCTCCCATCCCTTGTGATCTATTTGACAGCGTGGAGATGGAAAGCTATAAAAACAGGTGGCACATATTAAACAAGAAGGCAGAGTGAGGTGAGGGTTGCAGGTACGGAGGGCTGGAAGGAGGAATGGGCATGAGAGCCATGGTAAGTGTGACACCAAGGATAGCTGCACTTGATCACCACTGGACTCTCAGCACAGTATCAGGCACAGAGAAGCATTTCATAGAGTTGCACCAAGAATGGAGAAATAATGGAAAACAGAAGAGCAGATAGGAAACTGAGATGTTCCAGACTGCAGCCCCTCTGTCACTCTTGGGATCAGAGGGAGAATGATGAGAAAGAGCCCCCAAGCCACCTACTGTGGACCAATGACAGGAATAAGAAATATACCTGAAAAGACAAGTCCTGGCAAAGGTGGGGAGAAATTAGAATCCTTGTACACTGTTGGTGAGGACACAAAATGGTACAGCAGCTATGAACGACAGACTTCAATAACAGAACTACCATAATGTCCAGCAATATTCTGGGTATTTATCCAAAGGAAATGAAATCAGGATCTCAATAAAAAAAATTATTGCAGCATATTCACAATAGCCAAGATGTACAAATAACCTTGACAGATGCATGGACAAGAAAACATAGTATATATGTAGTATGGAATACTTTTTAACCTTAAAAACAAATAAAGGAAATTCTGTAATAGTCAGCAACATGGATGAACCTTGAGGACACTCTACTAAGTGAAATCCAGGAACAGAAAGACAAATGCAAAATAGTAACCCTTATGTAAGGTATTAAAGTAGTCAAATTCATAGAATCGAAGAATAAAATGGTGGTTGCTTGGGGGAGGGAGGAAATGGGATTTACTAATCAACAGGCATAAAATTTTAGTTCAGCAAGATGAATAAGCTCTAGAGCTCCGCTGTACAACATTGCACCTACAGGCAATAATAATGTACTGAATACTCAAAAATTTGTTACCCAAGTAAATCTCACATTGAGTGTTCTTACCACATAAAAATACATTTAAGTAAAACAAATATGCCTGTTTGATTTAAGCCAAGATTTGGGGCTTGGGGGGTTATCTGTTATAATAGCAAAATATCACAGCATATAGAAATGAACAGAGAGAAAACTCTTCATACCACCTAGGGTTTAAGTAAATATAATAGCTAAGAAAAGTGCCAAAGAGGTATTGCATTGGAGGAGATTAGACTGGCTGAGGGGTTTGGGAAAGCTTATTGGTGAAGATATGTTGAGAAGAACACATATATGAGAAAGCAAGATAGAAAGAGACAGGGGGGTGCTTTCATGAAAGTACACAGAAGGATCAGGAAAGGGGAGTGGCTGAGCAGGGCATGGTTTCTAATAAACACAGGGATGAGAACACCGCACGCGTCGGCACTCACTCTAGGCCCGCCTCTGTCCTGTGTGATGAGCAAGTATTTATTCTTAACGTGCCTGAATTAGTTGTCTGTTGCTTCCATGACAAAATTCAACAGCTTACAACAATACAGACATTTCATCTTATAGTTCCGTAGGTCAAAAGTCCAGTGCGGGTCCTCCTGGGACTAAATTGAAGGTGTTGGCAGAATGGTTTTCCTTTCTGGGACCTCTAATGGGTAATCTGTTTCCTGATCATGTGGGCTGTTTGCAGAGTTCAGGGCCTGCAGTTGAAGGCCAAGGTCCTTGCTTCCTTGATGGTTTTCAGCCAAGGACTCTCCATCTTCTGGAAGATACCCTCACCCTTTGATTTCTGTCTTTTGTGTCTTCAGAAGTGCAGGGTTGTGTCCCTCTGAGGTAAGCATGCCTGTTTCTTCTTCCGTCTCTTCTCATGATCAACTCTTTTGTCTTCCTCTTCCACTTTTAAGGGCCAATGTAATTACCTAAAGCCCTCTTGAATGGTTGATCTCCCTAGGTCAAGGTTCATAACTCTAGCTCTATCTGAAAGGTTCTAAGGATTAGGGCTTTGATGGATATCCTTGGGGGACTAACTTTCTGCCTCCCCATCCCACTTCATGAGTGAGGAATCTGAAGCTTAGTGTGGATAGGTAGCTTATCCCAGGTCACTACCTCACTCTTGGCAGATGCCTTTGGATCCCTATGAAGCTGACAGCAGGACTCTTACTTTAAACCACTGTGTTGGCCAGAAAACAAAAGGGTAAAGGCAGAGGGTGTGGCTAAAACAGTGGGTTAGGGATTTACAGCAGACAACTCCAGTGGCTTAAGGGATTTAGGTTTCTACTATTCTGTAACAAATAACCACAAAATTAGCTTGGACAATACTCCTATATTATCTCACAGTTCTGTAGGTCAGAAGTCAGGATGTTGTGACTTCCTCTGCTCAGATTCTCATAAGAATCAAATCAATATGTCAACCAGCTGAGTTCTCATTTGGAGCTCACGTTCCTCTTCAAATTCATTCTTGTTATTAGAAGAATTCAGTTCCTAGTATTTATAGGACCAAAAAATGCCCCCCCCCCTTTTTTTCTTCTGCAAATGGAGATCACTCTAGATTTGTGGCCTCTGACTCCCTCCACCTCAGTGATGGAGACCTTCTCTCACATCAAATTCCTTTCACTTCAAATCTCTCTGACTTCTTTTTGTCTCCAGGTGGAGAAAACCCTCTTCTTTTAAAAGACTAACATAACTGGAGTAGGCCCACCTGGGCAATGACTCTTGATAAATTCAACTGATTAGTGGACCTGAAGACATTGGCAAAAGGAAAATCCCTTTTGTAAGGGAGCACAACATCACCATGGGAGAAATGTCTGGAGCAGAGGTCATGGTACATCTTATAATTCTGCCTACTACACATTCCCTGAACAATGGGAAAGATAATCCCATGCTCACTGGACATAGGGGGAGCACAGAGGTTAGAGTACGAGCACAGAGCTAGACAGTTGGGCCCAGGTCCTGATGATGTGCAGAGTGCCAGTCACTTTAGGAAGGACTGCAGCTTCTACTTGAGAACCAGGAAGCATCCCTCCTCATCTTCTGCAGGTAACTATGATGATTCCTTGGTGTCTCTTCCAACTCATGCATGGCCCTGAGCAACCCCCTAGCCAACTGCATCTCCAGTAATGTCCTTGTTGGAGGAAAGACATTCTTAGTGAGAACTCCTGAGGAAAAAGTGGAAAGGCCCAAAGTTAGCATTCCATACCTGTAATAATTCAGGCAAATTTATGACTGCAATTCAGTATGGGTGTAAACCTGTCTAGATTTGTATCAATCTTTTGCAGTATTTTTAAAGAAACATTTATAATTTTAACTTTCTGCAATAATTGGCTCCATGGCAATCATTTTACAGAGCTAAGATTCTGAAGTAACATGATTTTATGACTATATAAGAATTATGGATGTACGTGGAATATCATTTTTTCAGAAATATAAGCTTCTGAAATTTTTGAAATCAGTTTATTGACTCAGAATAAGTGATTACTTTGCAATCATGTTTTTGCTATTAATTAGCTTAAGAAATCTTTTCCTTCATAGATAGCTCAGAGGAAACCATTATAAATTGCCTACTTATGAAGTTTCATATTCACTCAACAAATATTGAGGCAATATTAGGTTCTAGAGGATTATGAAGAAACCTAAAATCCCTTTATGATTTAATAATTTAGTGATGTAATAACCATGGAAAAGAGCAGAACAAGGACAGATGCTGACAGGAAAATAGGAGAGTTTGAGAAAAAGAGAAGTGAACACAGGAAGCAGCAGCCAGGCAGGCTTCTCAAAGGAAGTGGCTCTTGGAACTGGTTTGTAATCATTAAATACAGAGTCCACGCCTGGGCCACAGAGGCTCTGCTGCATCAGGTCTTTGACTCCTTCTCCAGGTCCATCCTGTCTGTCAATCAACCTTGAACAACACATGGACCCCTTTCCTGCCTCCTCTGCTCTTCCTGTTTCCTCTGTCTAGAATGCGTTCCTCCAGGTTTTTCCATACATCTAGATAATTCTCAGCCTTCAAGCTCTCAGCAGGAATATCGCCCTTCAGAGAAACCTTGTTCTCGGCCCTGATCATATCCGTCCCTTCCTTCCCTCTGCCTGACTCCTTGTCACCCACCCAATTGATGACTGCAAATTAGTGATTTTCAAAACTAACGACAGGATCCAAGGGCTGACATGAGAAGGCGCTGCTGTTATTTTTGATAAATGAGAGATTGGAAATCCCGAGAGGCTAGGTCACTTCTTTTTGCAGCCAGAGAAAAGAAGAAGCTGGGATTTGCACCTACATTGGAGGACCCCACAGTCCACAAATTCACTACTATGTTTTGAGTTTTCTGCATACTATAAACATGATCAGTATTCACTTAGGAAATCAGGAAGTAGTAGGTAGGAGAAAAAAATCAAGTCCATAAATCAGGCACCTATAAGTCTTCCATATGTCTTAGTCCACAGACTTGCAGCCATTTCTCTCTATCAAGGTTGAATTTAAAAAGGGCCACCTACTATACTCTGCATCACAAGCTGCTCTTTTTCACTGAATATCACACATTAAGCTTCTTCCCATGTCCTCTCATGCCTTATGACTGCCTCAACCAGGCATCTACTCTGGTCCAGGCACCCACCACGGGCTTGGCAGCTCATCCCAGCTGCCCTCTTAGGATGTTATGAAATAACTTGGCCCAAATCATGGCAAATAAATGGCAGGTCAGGAGGAGGAGGAGGTCGCCACAGCTTCTCAACTCCCACTTAGCCATTCCCTTCACTGCCTGGGAAAGAGCTGAGTGTCCCTTTGAAGAAATGATTGGGGGTTTCTGGGTGAGAAGAGAAAGAGAGATTGTTCCCTGCCTCCCTGGGCTGTTCTGCTGACTCAGCTGGGGATAAGTGGGAAGGAGGGGCTGAGCATGCCGGGAACTGGGGATAGTGAAAAGGTACCTGGCAAATGGGGAATTTTCAATTGGTTATTTTAAGTAAAATAGCTCCTGTTAATATGTGCCTTGTGCGGAAGCCAACCAAATGTTAATTAAAGCAAAAGCACACGTTGTTAATTTATCTCCTGTTTGCTGATGGGTTGGGGGGGGTCTATTTTTAAAAAAGCCCACAACATTACCATATTTAAATATGTTCCCAACCCTAAGGACTTCAAATGCCAGACATGTTGGGCCACAGATGACAAATCAGGCTCACACCTGGCCCACTGAGGCAGGGCCTTAGGCCTTTGGAGCCCATCTCGCCTCTAAAAACCAGCTGGTGAATCAGCAGGTAGTAGGAGCTCCAGCAGGGAGGTGGGGGGTCTGGATGCAGAGAAACCATATGTTTTGGTATCGTGGGCCGTCCAACAGGCAGCTATAAAAGGAGAATGGCTTCTTCTAAGAACTTAAACCCAAAAATATATGTGGAGGAAGTCCCATTTTTAACACCAGTATGGTACCATGTATTCTTTTGTGTCTAGGAACTGTGGGGTGAGTGGAGGTTGGGGCCTGAGAAGGTGGACCCTGAAGGTGTTGGTCCTGGTTACAGCTGAACCCACTCTCAGCACAGGTGAAACAAACCTGTACTCACATTTAAACTCCATCCGTTGTTTTGTGACCTTAAGTAAATTATTTTATCACTCTGAACCTAGGTTTCCTCATGATCAAAAGGTAATATCCCTATCTGGCCTAAAGAGAGTGATAAGAATTAGAAAAAAAAAATGGATGTCAACTGTGTTAGTCCACTTTTTATCACTGTGACCAAAATACCTGACAAGAACAACTTAGAGGAGACGTTTATTTGAAGTTCAGGGTTTCAGAGGTCTCAGTCCATGGTCAGCTCTAGGCCTGAGGTGAGAGAGCACATTATAGTGAAAGGAAAGGAAAAGGAAAGTTACTCAGCTCATGGCAGTCAGGAAGCAATAAGAAAGAGAGAGAGGAGCCAGGGATAAGACATAGTCCAGTGGCATGACCCCAAAATTCTATTCCTCCAGCCATGCCTTATCTATCTACAGTCACCACTTAGTAGTTCATTCAAAATATTAGTCCATCAAATGGATTAATCCACCAATGAGGATCTAGCTCTCCTAATCTGATCATTTCACATATGAACCTTCCTGCACTGTCTAATACATAGGCTTTTCAGGGGACATTAAAGATATAAACCGTAACATCAAATAGCTTCTGTTAACTGAGACCTCTTCCATAAAACCTTTCCAGATTTCCCTCAGTAGGATGTGGGATTTCTTGACTCTGACTTTGTTAGCCTAGAATCAGAAGGCAGTGACTGTTTCAGTGACTATCTGTACCATTCTCCTCGGGACAGCTATCACAGAAACTTTTGTGTGTATATTGTATCTTCCATAAATTGATTTCCTTGAACCATCACATGACCCAGCTATACCACACCTCAGTATTTATCCTAAAGAATCAAAGTCATCAAACTATAGCAAAATACATGCATACCTATGTTTGTAGCAGCACAATTCACAATAATCAAACTATGGAACCAGTCTAGGTGTCCATAAGTGGATGAATGGGTAAAGAAAATGGGTTGTATGTATACAATGGAGTTTTATTCCATAATAAAGAAAAACAAAATTGTGTCATTTGCAGGAAAATGGATGGTACTTGAGAACATGATGTTAAACAAAATAAGATAAACTCAGAAAATCAAGGGTCATATGTTTTCTCTCCTTTGTGGAAGCTAGAGGGAAACGGAAAAAGGTGAGAGAGAACCTCATGAAAATCAAAGGGACATCAGTAGAGGAAAGGGAACAGTGGGAGGAAGAAAGGGAGGGAAAGGGGAATACTGGGGAATGATACTGGCCAAATTATATTGTTATACCATGTACACACACAAATAAGTAACAACAAACCCAACCATATGTACAACTATAAGACACCTATAAAAATAAGGAAGAAATGAAAGGATAAAATCTTAGAAAATACATAAACTGATTTCTTTGAGAAGAAACTTCTTATGCATTTCCTGTCAGACTTGATGTGTAGCTGGTCCTGAGTAAAGTGTGCAATCATCCATTTATTTGGTCTGTTCATTGAGTACCTATTATGTGCTAGATACTGTGCTAGGTGCTGGGTATATAGCAATGGATGACATTGGTAAGATCTTTGTCCTCAATAAACTTACATATTGAGGACATAGAATCTCTCTCCCTGCTTTTGATCATCGGATAGATGATAAATGAATGAATCTGTCAATAATTATATAAGTATATGAAGATCACTTAGACTTTGATAAGTGCTCAAATAAAAAGGGAGCAAGGTAAGATGAGAAAGACAGAAAGATGAGTGGTTGAAGCAGCAATACTTTTATGGTTTGGATGTGAGGTGTCCCCAAAAGTCATGTGTGACCTTAGAGAAGAAATGATTGGGTTATGAGACTCAACCCTATCTGTGGATCGATCTCCTGATAGGATTAACTGGGTGATGACTGAAGGCAGGTAAGGTGTAGTTGGAGAAAGTAGGTCATGGGGTCATGTGTTTGGGGTATGCATTTTGTATCTGATGAGTAGAATCTTTCTCCCTGCTTCTGATCATCATGTGAGCTGCTTCCTTCCACCACACTCCTACGCCATGATGTTCTGCTTCACCTCAAGCCCCAAGGAATGGAGCCAGCTATCTGTGGACTGAGACCTCTGAAACCATGAGCTCTCAAATAAACGTTTCCTTCTCTTCAACCGTTCTGGTCAAGACTTTTAGTCACAGCAGCTAAAAAGCTGACAAATACTTAAGAGGAGGATAAATGAGGAGGTCAAATCTAAATAGAAACCTGAAGGGAAGAATAGAGAGAATCAGGTTTGGGGACAATTTCAGGGAAGCAAGTCTCAGGCAGAAGGAACAATTGCAAAGACCCTGAAGCAGGCAAGACTTTGACATGCTCTAGGAACTGCGAGGGGGCCAACACGGCTGGAACATAGAGGTGGAGGAACACCTGGTACAATATGAGGTTAGAGGTGGGCAAGATCAGGTCTTGTAGACCTTGGTAGAACATTTAGATTTTATTGTATAACTATGACAGACTTTAGTGGAGGCAGAAAATAATATGATCCTGTTTATAGTTTACAAAGATCTCTCCAGGTCCTACGAGGACATGGAAGGTTCAAAGACAGGAGAAGCAGTGAGGAAATGTTCCACTGGAATCAAGCATCTAAAATGACACCCATCGAGAGGAGGGTGAACATGACTGGATTAGATGGACCGAATGTGAGGGCGAGGGAGAGACAAGTCAGAAATGATACTCTTATATTTGGATTGAGCAGCAGAGAAGATAATGGCACATCTCCTGAGACAGAGATGGAGAAGAAGAAGTTCATGTGTATTAATTTGGAGCTTGTAGGTGGTAGATCCTGGAGAATTTGCTTTGGACATTTCATATTTAACATATCAAGCAGGTAGTTAGATACAGGCATAGATAGAGCAGGGAGTGGGGTTGGAGATTGCAATGGAGGAGTTGTGAGTCTCTATATGGAAGGGCCATGGGACTAGAGGAGATCTCTAGGACAAGATGACAGACAGCAGTGACAAGAGGACTGAGGCCTGAACTCCAGAAACAACGGCTCAAGATTAAGCAGAAAGAAGGAGCCAGCAAAGAAACCCAAGAATGACCAACCCAGGAGGCAGGAGGAGGCCCAGCAAAGTGTAGGGCCTGGAAACCAAGCACAGTTTCCCCAACAGATCGCCATCTTCATCACCCTCACTGTCATTACAAGTGACATCGTGAGCCCTGCTGGGTCTGTGCTAGTGTGAGATATGTCTGGTTGAATTCTTGCAAGTCATTGGATAGGATTCATTATGTCTCTTTCTCAGGTATGGAAATCAAGGCTTGGAGAGTGTACCAAAAGAAGAAAGAAAGAATTAATGAACAAATGAATGAATGAATGAATGAATGAATGAATCTGAACCTATTATTTTGCAAACTGTGGCCACACTGCATTTCCATATCTTACCCAATTGGAAAACAAGAGGAACAGAAGACCATCCCTCATTAAAACATGGCCCTGCAAGTGCCGGAAAATAAAGTAGCCTACAGAGTACTGGGCTTTCCTTAGATCTTGTCATCCAACCCCCCACTCCCCACCCCTGGGACTCACCACCAGAGTCCAGGGCCCTCCCCAGCTGGAGGGCTGGAACACAGTGACCGGCAGCTGGGGCAATTACAATGAATCACTCCAGCTCTGCCAGGGGAAGTGCTGTGTGATTTGCAGCTGGTGACAAATGAGATGATTGGCTCCCCAGACCCAGCATCTTGGATGAAGTGGCCTCGTCAGTGGAATTGTTGCATTTGGCCAGAGCTAATTACCCTGATCTAGGGTTCTCAATGCCCAACACCAAGTGAGTCTGTCTCTGAACATAGCTCAGCTCAGTAATTAGGCAAGATGGACCTTTTCTCCTGGTAATTTAGAGACAGGCCATCTGAGCTTATGCCTTCTTGCTCCTGTTTCCATTACTTTTTTAAAAATAGCCATTTGAAGTACATGACAAAAGGAAATAGGTTGTGCTCAGTGACCTCTTGAGCTCAGCTGAATGAAAGCACACAGGAGGTGTCCCTTCTGTCCCCTTCCTCTTGGGGATGACAGGACATGCTTTTGAAATAAAGAAGAAGGAGCTGATCCAACTTCTTGTCAGAGATGTCCTGGAGAGGAGGTTGCCAGGATCAAAAGTGGATCTCTGGTTAATAACTTTCCACTCGGGCCCCAGGTGTGCTCTCCTGAAGGTCCCTGGCCACAGTATCTGCTCCCTCATCCTCCAGCCAGGCTGGTGCTCCCTACATACCCCTGTCCAGAAGTGCTTATCCTGTGCTAGGCACTTTTTAATTCTTTAGAATGCCTTTAAGAGGCCGGGTACAGCAGTGCACGCTTATAATCCCAGTTCCCCAGAAGGCTGAGGCAGGAGGACTAAGAGTTCAAAGCCAGTCTCAGCAACGGCAAGGCACTAAGCAAGTTGGTGAGACGCTGTCTCTAAATAACATACAAAATAGGGCTGGGGATGTGGCTCAGTGGTTGAGTGCCCCTGAGTTCAATCCCTAGTATTCCCCCAAAAGACATACCTTTAAGAGACAGGCATGGTGGCACACGCCTGTAATCCCCGTGCTCAGGAGGCTGAGGCAGGAGGATCACATGTTCAAAGTCAGCTTCAGCATCTTAGTGAGGCCTTAAGAAACTCAGTGAGACCCTGTCTCTAAATAAAATACAAAAAATGTCTGGGGATGTAGCTCAGTGGTTAAGCACCTCTGGATTCAATCCCTGGTGTCAAAAAAAGAAGAAAAATAATAATACCTTTATGATGAGTGCTACCATTAATCCATGTGGTAATGAAGTAAACACAAAGAGATTGAATGACCTGCCCCAAATTATATCAATAAGAAACAAGGCAGGGGCTCCATCCTGCTTTTTTAGATTTTATTTTATAATTATGACAGATTATAAGTGGAGGCAGAAAATAATATGATCCTGTTTATAGTTTACAAAGATCTCTCCAGCTCCTACATGAACATGGAAAGTACAAGGCCAGGAGAAGCCCTTTCTCCTGATCAGTGTTCTCTGTTTTCTCCCTAAGGATTGTACAAAAGTGATTGTCAAATGAATCACTGAAATGTGTTCCCTGGGTGTTGATGTGGAAGAGCTAATAACCAGATGGATGGATGACAAAAAATATTTTTGATGAGGTTGCATATTAACTTAGGTCAAAGTTCTGTGATATTTACAATAGGGGTGTAGAGCAGAGGTCAGCAAGTGTGACCTGCAGGTCAAACCCAGCCTACCGCCTGCTTTTGTGATCAGGATCAGTGTCACTGGAACACAGCCATCACATGCTATTTTACATATTATTGGTGGCTGACTTCACATTACACAGATGAGTCCAGCAACAGAGCCCAAAATATCTGCCACTTGAACTTCAAGTTTGCTGAATCCTGGCATAGAACAAAAAAAGAGTTTCAGAATTAGAAATATCCATTGAAAGACTTACGGTGAATCCCAATCAACCACCAGGACAAGCAAGGCCTGTTGGAATCCAGAGATCTGACCGTTTGCATCCACAGTGCCTTCTGTTAGCATCACATAACACACTTAATGTCCCATTTAGTGTTCCATTAACAAAAGGAAGAAAGATCTTCTGCTAGTGGAGACAGCTTGCTGCCATGTCTGAGTTTGTTGTCAGAACCCGTTCGCCTAGCAGGCACCACCAGGCATTAGAGCTCCCAGGGATGGCCACTTGGATCTCCTTACCTCTTCAGCCAGCCTTCCCTTTTCAGGGTGAGCAGTGATTTAGCTCAACCCATTGTCATCATTGTGCATCGATAAATACCTCCAAATTTTAACAATCACAGCATCATCTTCAGCAAATAAATACAGCCATGGGTGGTGGAAAGGTGGTCACACAAGGGACAGCTCAGTGTTCTGCTGGCAAAGGCTGGGACGTTCACAGAGGAGGTGGGATCTCAGCCACTTCCTTCTTTCCCCCTCTGTCTACTGTGCCTTGTTCTGCTTGTGGATCTCCTACATATACTTCAAAGCCTAGCACAATATATCTTTTTGATAACTTCCCCTGACCTCTGCCAGGCCATAATTAGCAAGCTTTCTGTGTGTGCTTGATGCTGTTTTCTTATTTGCTACATAATTAAGACAGTACAGTAATATTGTCATTGATATTTAAATAAGATGGTGATGGTGGCTTACTGTGTGCCAGATACCAAGTTAAGCACTTGTCGGAGAATCCAAGCAGACTGGGCCCAAAACTATGTCTTCAGTCACCAGGCTACCCTATCTTCACACCTCCATCAGGCTGTGAACTTATGGGAGAGACCATGTTATATCTACTTTTATCTCCCCAATGACCAACAGTGTCTGCCTGTCATGCAAGAAATGCTTATGAAATGAACGAAACAAGTAACATGGTACTCACAATCCTACAGATTCATGTCTCCTGATTCTTCAACAAAACACTAACCTATGCTTTGCTGTGAAGATATTTAACATATGTAATTAAAGTCCCAAGACAGTTGACTTTAAAATATAGAGATTATCCAGGTGGGCCTGGCCCCATCCGATGAATCAAGCAAGGAGTTATCTCCAGCTAGTGAAAATCAGAGTGATTTTGAAAATAGAAGTATTTAATACATCACAGCCTTTAAGATGGTAGAGGTTAGAGGATGAGGAGTACAGGCAGCCTCTGGAAGCTGAGAGCAGTTCTGTCTGACCACCAGCAAGGAAATGGTGACTATGCTCCTATAATCACAAGGAGGTGAATAATGCAAACAACCAGTGAGCCAAAGGGAACCTCCAGTCCCAGATGAAAAGCAATGCCCCAGCCAGCACCTCGGTCTCATGAGGCCCTGAGCAGACAACCTAAGAACCCTAGTGCACTCTTCTGACCTACAGAATGTGCGAAAGTAAATGAGCATTGGTGGTAGCAATGAAAGGCAAATACAAGCAGGTATTTGCTGAGTCCTCAGGAAACCAGTGTTGGCTTGGATCCAGCATCATGTGGGAAGTCCATGCTCATTCACAAAAGGAATCCAAATCTGGTGAGGGAGGTCGGAGACTGGTGGTGGCTGGAGTGCTGAACAAGGAGCAGGAAACCCTGCTTTCTGGTCACTGTGGTCACTGTGGTCACCATGTGACCCTGGCAAGCCATTTCAGGTCTCTGAACCACAGTTGTCTCATGTGTCCAATGGGGTATGTCCTCCTTTTTCATCCATTTTGAAGGGCTGGAAATGGGGTTGGAGTTAGATAATGAGTCCTATGAATGGTGTGAGTTACGGCCAACTCTGGAGGAACAAGAGGGATTCTCAATCACCAAGAGGGCTTCAGGAAGAGCTATGCCAAGTTATGAGGCTAATAAAATTCAAGTGACTAAGCAGACCTCCAAGGGCTTCAGATCACAGCTGTTCCTTCCCCACTAAGAAAAGTGCTGCTTTCCCTTGTGGTTCCCAGGAAGAGTAATGATCATCATAAAAATAATGCCTCTTATTCCAAAGTGCTTTCTCCTGTACCATTTTAAGTCCAAAAGTTTGCATTTGTTAAAAGAAAAGGATGGACCAATAGTCTTCTAGTTTTGAAAGTTTTGATTTCTCAATGTGAGAAAATCCTCACCCATTATAGGAACACTGTCCATTTTTCAGAGCAGGAAGATGGAGGCCCTAGCTGGGTAGGCAATTTGCCAAGGTTATGGAGCTGGTCAGTGAAAGAACAAAGGTTCTCATTCCCAGTCCCGGCCCCTGGTAACTCCATCTCTCTGCCTCTAGTAAGGTGCTGGGGAAACAGAGGGTTCTTAGATAGAGACCCAGCTTCACCTGCGCCTACAACTGAAGGTAAAGAGGATGGCCTCAAGGTCAAGTTCCCATCTTGTGGATCGGATGCAGACAAAGCATCAAACATATGTTCTATTTTCAAGAGCTTCTTCCCTCAATTCTATAGCCATTCCACAGGTGACACTTGCTGGCTGACAAGCAGCAGAATCTTTCTTTGGTATCTTCATTAAGAAGGTAGGGATGTGGGGAATACTATGCAGTGCACAGTCTCATGTGTCCAATGGGGTATGCCCTCCTTTTTCATCCATTTTGCTGCTCACAATACCCAGAAGATAAATATTAATTAAAACAGAACAAGGAAGAAGGAGCCTTAGGCCTGGAACGTTCTGGGGAAGCTTTTGAGCTTCACTACATGATCTGGAATGTGGGAAGGCTTAGCTGGATCTCTGAGCTCAATCCTGTTGCCAAAGAAGCCACCCATCCTAAACACTCAGCTTGATGCTCTGCAGCCACTCAGGGGCATGAGCAGCTTTTCATTTTCCTGACTCTGACCGCTCTTCCTGGTCTCCGGATTCCTATGTAAATGGAGGCACCTGGTAATGAGAGAGGCTGGGTTCATGCGTTCATTGGTTATGGAGGGTTTACTCTGCGCTGGGCCCCAGATACAGCGCTGCAGGACAGAACTAAAAGGTTCCTTTGCTCTTGTAGAACTTAGGATCTAGGGGTACTCAGAGATGATAAATCAAACGAATATCAGATTTCAACTGCTACAAGAGCTACATGGGGTGAAATTTACCTTTGAATGCTAAAAATGTGATTATTCATGTGGGGTCTGAAGAGTGCATTGGGGTTGTTGCAGGAATCAAGGACAAGAGCAGCATATGCTAAGGGTGGGAGCCTTTTGAATATAAGGGACTAAAAAAGACCAGAATAGCATTGTCAGCTCACCCAGGGACTTGAGGGTCCCCCAAAGAGTGTGAATTTTATTCCAAGTGTGAAGAGGATGTTTTCATGGGTTTGAAGCAGACAGTCAATGCGATGTGATATTTTTCTTAAGATCACTCTGCTTCGATCTACCTTGCCGACCTGTTTTGTGAAAGCTGTTCATCATGGTCTACCTACTTATGATTTAAAATCGCAGAATCTCAGAGACAGGGGAAATGAGAGTGGTGGAAGCATTGACCCCTGGCCCCATATGACACCTGACCTCTCCTCTATCTTACTTAGGATCATGTCCCCAGAACTTGGTTCCCCGAGGAACCAAGAGTTGCCAACAATACAACACCTCTGTAAACGGCTCACCACTTGGACACATCCAGATAGGAAAAGTTCTCTCTCGCACCCAGAAGAGTCATCTCCATGTCACTCCATCAAAAGCATCTTCTTTATATTTAGTTGGTGTTTGCTTTCTTGAGCATCCCCCGATGCTCCTAAATCAGGTCACATAATACAAGCTTCACAAGGGCCCTTCAGGGAACATGTCTTCCCTGTCTTTTCTTCTGGTTACAGGTCCCCTCTTCCTGCAGACCTTCTTTCCATCACATAGCTCTGCTCCACTTTGCTGGTCTTGTTCCTTTGAACAAGCTTCCTCTTGATTTCCCTCTTCATGTGAGGCATCTAGGAGTGATCTTTTCAACGTAGCAAGCAATAACACATATTTGTTGGGTTTCTTGGAGTGAACACTGTATGCCTAGAGAGAAAATGAAACTCTAAGAAACAAAGTGAAGTGCAGACAGATGTGGAAATAACACAGAAGGGGTCAGCCAGGGTTTTGTAAGCAGTGTGGACCTAGAGAGTGAGTCAGCAGGCCTGGGGACTATTCCTGAGGCTCAGTGTGACACAAGGCTCTAGAGCTTCTTTATTTGTAAAACCCATTCGTTGGACTGGTGATCTCTCAAGCTGTTAAAAGATAGATTTTAGTTAAGCATGGTCACCAACTAAAGACTCTTGAGCTTCAGGTTGTCACAGCACATGTTAGAGAGGCTTAAACATATAGTAGCCCTAAGATGAGACTTTTTTGAGCAGGACAGGAAGAGAAATGGAATGCAAATAACTGTATCACTGAATTCTGCATGGATGAATGCTGTGTCTGCTCACCACACACACACACACAAAAAAAAAAAAAATCACTCATGCAACATCCAAATCATCTTGTTGCATGTTTGGGAGGCCCTGGACTTGGAAACACCCTGGCCAAATCAAAGAGATCACTGTGGACTCTTGGAAAGCTCTTATTTCTCTTCATTGTTTTGAGTGTAAGAGAGAGGAATAGTTCAAACATATTTTTTTCCTCATGTGTGATTGCTGTATTTGCCTTTTTGATCTTTTACCTTCTACCAAATTCTCTTTCTCTGGCAGTGTAGGCAGTGGTACAGGGGGTTGGGCACAGGTACAGAGAATTACACCTACATCCAATGTGGCTGGAGGATGATTATTTTCATTCCATTTCCAATATAATCTTCTTCCTTTCTTTCTAAGTCATCTTTTTGGTGACCTTTGCCAGGAAGGAGTGCAATAAAGAGAAGTCTGTCTGATCTTTCTGAATTAGTCAAATGTGTCCATCACAAGTATAAATGCATTTCCATTCACGTGTGCATACACGAACATTTGGTGTATATGTAACTGCATTTGAAAGGATATGTGTACACGTTTGTGACTTCTGTGGGCAAGTGTTGACATATCTGTGTTTTTATTGACATGTCTCTTGATGTATATGTGTGTGTAAAGTGAGTGTGAATATGTGCCTGGAGTTTTATCACTCAGGACAGGCAGCAGCCCCACAACTCCTTATCTGTGATAAGGAACGAAATGTGGAATCTGTCTGACGTTTGCTTTCTCACATCTTGCTGACAGAGAAGACGGGTGCAGCAGGGTTTGATGGCTCTGCTGATGGGGCTCAGGCTGGCTCTCAGCTGCTCCAAGTTGCCTTCTGCGATTGACCTTAGTGCTTCTGATGCCTCTTCCCTTTGGCCTGCAGGTCCCTGTCCGGCCGCATCGTTGGTGGCGTCTGGTGGTTCTTCACCTTGATCATCATCTCTTCGTATACAGCCAACCTGGCTGCCTTCCTGACCGTGGAGAGGATGGTGTCTCCCATTGAGAGTGCAGAGGATCTAGCAAAGCAAACAGAGATTGCTTACGGGACCCTGGAAGCAGGATCAACTAAGGAATTCTTCAGGGTAAGGATGTACTGTGTCTGGAGGCGATTTCACCAAAGGGAAGCATCATTGTCATGAACATTTCCTTCTTATTAAAGAGCACAGGGTTCCAGACAGCCAGGGTAACTGCTCAGCTCAATAAGAGCCAAAGAAAACTCAGGACATTTCTCAGCTTCCTACATATAAATCTATATTTCTACATTTAGAGATGCTTCGAAACTCCTGCATTGATTTAGGCCCTTTCCCCAATACCAGTCTGTGTTAGCTCTTTGAGTGGTGCAAGTGACTTCAAATACTGTTCCCTCCATGCTCCCCAAAGGACCTTACAGTGCAGTTAGTAATCAATTAGAGCAGTTAATGGACAAGGTTTGGAGCTGGTGCTCCTTGTGTTCCTGCCTCACAGCAGGAGCTTCGTAAATGTTTGTGGACTTGATAAATAAGAAGATGCTGTACTGAAATAAAATAACTGGAATAGGTGATCCATTAACTATTGCCAGGAGACAGGGAAAAGGAGAAGGGTAGAGGAGATGGTGACTTTGGGCTGAGATAGTGAACAAGGGCAGAGGAGCCGAGAGATCAGGAGCTCAACCTTCAGGGCCAGCCAGGTGGAGGCCCAGAACTTGACTCCATCTGTGACTCATTCCACACTCTCAGCCTCTTTGACACCATTTCCATTCATCTGGAATATGAGGATAGGCATGTCTATCTAAAGAGCCTTAGTGGGATTAAAAGAGATAAGGCATCAAGCTGGTTCTGTGGTGCATGCCTGTAATTCCAGCAGCTAGGGAGGATGAGGCAGGAGGATCAAGAGTTCAAAGCCAGCCTCAGCAAAAGCAAGTACTGAAAAACTCTGAGACCCTGGTCTCTAAATAAAATACAAAATAGGGCTGGGGATGTGGCTCCGTGGTCAAGTGCTCGTGAGTTCAACCCCCAGTAGCCCCTCCCCCCGCAAACAAAGAGATAAACCATCAAAAACACAAGAGAAATCAAAGAACAGTGAGTGGTGGTTCCGTTTACGATTAAAGCTTCAAGGAAATGCAAACATTTGGGAGCAGGGACGGGAGTCACACAAAATGGACCTGAAAACACTTCTAGATATCAAAAATCAAGTTGGACGTGAATGGAACAAGGACATCCCAGGCTAAGGGAACAAATTGAACAAATGCCCAGAATCAGGAAAACCTGGACTTTGGGTATGTTCATCCCAGAAGTTGTGCAAGCAGGATATAGAGCTATGATGCAATGATTGAATAAAAATAAAAATATATGCCACATACTCAACATTTACTGTGAACCAGGTTGTGTGCTAACCACACCCCAGATGAATTACTTCAGTTGACCTTCTCGTCAGAGATGAGTTAGGGATTGCTGTACCCATTCCATCTGTAGCTCCAGAGAAATAAAAGTCATTTCTGGAGGTCACACAGCTGATAAGTAGTAGCAGGAGCACAGAAAGCAAGCTCTTGTACTGCCTCAGGCAAGAAGGTAGAGATCCTGTGCAGAATTGCCAGGTTCTCATCACAACTTTATGGAGCAAACCCCAGGCCCTAGCAGTCCACTGTGTGATGTCTTACAGTGTCTTGGTCATGAGCTTTGTGTTATTTATGGCAGGCAGGAAAGGGACCAAATTCTTAACCATCACTGAGCCCAAACCCAAGGCTAAAATCACCAATGTTCAGCATATTGGAGCAAGAAGGTGTCTGAATAGTCTCATGACCAGATCTTGTCATTTTAGAGTGAAGCCGAACTTGCCCGGTTCACCCACCTGGTTAGTAGAAAAACCATTTTGTAATCCAGTACAATTCTCTGACATTTTTACCCTGCAACAGAAGTTGTACCTTATGTTTGCCCATAAAGCCAATTCTGTGGTCCAACCCATAATGCGGTCGTGGTCCATCCAATTCACTTAATAACACTGCCATCTCCAAACATTCATAGCACACCTCAGTTCCCAAAACACTTTTCAGGCACATGGTCTCAATTGTTTCACCTGTGACCTAAAGCAGAACAGGGATTATGGTGCCCACTTCCAGAGAAGAAAATAAAATTCAGGAAAGTCATGATACAAGTGTTTCAGGAGTGGGTACCAAATCTGAGTTTCCCCATTCCCACCCAGGTATTCTTGCCACTGAACCACACTGTCCCAACACGATGTTGTTATTAACTAATGAATGACCTTAAAAAGATCACTCCTTTTGCCAGATGGGCTCATGGACACTTCTAGTCTAACCCTAGTATGTATTTCATAGTTGGGGAAACTGGGAACCAGAGAAAATAGTCATGACTTAGCTAATGAAAGCCCAGCTGGGACATAGGACTTCAAAGTTTTCTTTAATAATAATGATGCCAAATAATATATCACTACCACTTGTTCAGAGCAGAGTTAGGAATCTGAAACCAGGACAGCACCTATTCTCCAAGTTCTGTGCCCTAATGACTACCCTGATGGAAATAGATTGTAACTCATGTGATAGCTTTGATAGTGGTCACCTAAGGTTCTATGTTGAGAGGGGCTCTGAGGTCGGTCCCATTTGGTCTCCATGTCAAAGAATTCTTTGAATCATGTCCATGCCTACCATGTGTATAGGAAGGGAAGCTGGTACCATGAAAACCATGTGTTAAGTATCCCTACCCCAAAGTAATTCCTGAAAACAAAAGGCATAATTGTGAGCAGAACTCACACCATTTATTGAATTCCTACCTGTGCCAGGCACTGGGTCAGCATCCTCTGTATTATTCTCTTGTGATCTCCATGGCAACATTGTGCAGTGGGCATTGTTAGCACCATTGTCAGAAGAGGAACACTGAGGTTAGGAGAGGTTATGTGACTTGCCCAAGGTCCTGCAGCTAGGAAGATAAAAATCCTTAGATGAGGCCAGGCACCTGGTTGCACTGTAAAGATCAAGGTGTGCAATCAGTAGATCAGGATTTTCGCTAACAAGCTACATGGCATCTGACAGTTCGTTATCAAATCATGAATCTCAGTTTCTTTACCTATAGGAGAAGAGCACAGCTAAGGTATGACTCAGGAACCCTTCCATCTCTGTGACTCTGATCTTTCATCCCACCAAGACTTTGGTGGGTAGGGAGACAAGATCACCTACCACCTCCACAAGGCAGAGGGAACAAACAGTGAGACAAGAATTCTGCCACCCCCGTGTCTGCAGAATCTGGCTTTTAGTACCCATGGTAGCCCAGCACTTCTTGGCAGCCCCAACCCAGAGTCACTTAATCTTCCATCGACAGTTTAATTAAGATGTGTGAAGGGCCGTGGGAGCTGCAGATGATAGGAGAGATCCAAGAACAAATACCCCGAGTAGGCTTCCAGTCACCCGTGCCAGTCATGCTACCTTTGCATTCCTGGAGATTAGATTTCCCTGATAGTCCGCTCTGAGTGCCTGTGAGCACAGCCTTGGCGTCTGGGGCACTGGGGTTGGGCTGAGAGGACATATTAATTTTCTCCATACTGTTGCCCAGAGGGTTCCTCAGCTCAGCCTGTCAGCAGCCCAGATCCCTGCTGTGTCCATCCTGTCAGGTCAAATTGCATCTTGCAATTGCCCCGCTGTGTATTTTGTTGATTTCATGCCTGGAAGATCATCTGCAAATCTGGGTCGGAATCTGTACATTTCACTATTTCTCGGGAAAGAATATTAAAGACTTTGGCGACGCCATGGTTGATCTTGGGCATTTCCTCCCTCACCTTGGAATCCTCCCTCCTAGTTTCCCCTTTTCTTCTTCCTTCTCATCAGGATGTTGTGGCTAAAATGCCTTCACGTAAAGAATCAGATATTTCAAGCCAGCAAGGGACTTAGATATTACTATGCCCAAACTCCTTATGAAGTAAATGGGGAGAAAAGGTCTAAAGAGGAAGGATTTCCTGTAGAGCCAACCATGACTTAGAAGTAGAACAAAACTACAACCCAGAGCTCCTCAAACCCAGGCCAGTGTTCTTTCCACTTTGTGAACCTAACTGTGAAACAAACGATCTAGCTTATCTAATGATGTATTATTAAAACTAAAACTCACCATACCAAATGCCTCACTCCAATTCTCAGTAACTATTTTCAGTTGTTTTTTTTTTCCACAAGACCTAGAATTTTTCTGAGCCCTCAATATCCTTATAGATCATTTGTTTCAAGTGTCAATTATGTATCCATAGCTTGCTAGCACTTGATGTTAATTGATTGCAAGGAAATAAACCTGATACTTGTGCACAGAAAAATGAGATATTGCGTGCATATTGGTAATTTTATAATAAATAAGTATGCAATCTATTTTTCACCACTTAATTCTGTAGGTTGTATGACTCTAGAAGTAATTTAAAAAAAATTAGTTGTCCCTTACATGTATTTAACCCTTGTCCATTCCCAAAACATTTTCAAAAGCATCTCTAAAATGCATCTACCCCTTGGGAAAAGGACACTCTTTAGAAAGAACATGTGAGATAAGAGGACTGACCTGCGGTCCTGGATCCTGATTATGAGTAACATGCAATGTGATCATTAGATTCTCAGAAAGACCCCTAGGTAAGAAGACTTCCTTTTTCTCAGATAGTTTCTATATGCTCGAGACCTATGCACAGGAAGACATGACTTGAAGTCTGAGCAGTCCAGCCTGGCATTCAGTGAGTGACCCATACAGTGTGTCCTATAGGAACATCAGCCCTCATAATATTGAATTTCAAAGTGACAGCCACACATAAATAGCCATACAGATCAGGACCACTGGGAAGACTTTTGCTGAGCAGCATCTCTCATTGAGGATGGGGACCTGCATTTTTGCAATCTCTGTATGTGATACTGGTACCCACCAGAGGTTAAGAGCTATTTCCCTTGGAGCCAAGGTGGTCACTAAATACACAGGATTCACTATGAAATGAGAAGGAGGATGTGGCTGGACAGAACTAGTTACCAAGTGGAGTAAACATTCCAAGTAAAATCCCAAAGGAAAGAAGGCCCAAGGAGAGTTAGAGGAGATGAGGAAAACAGTTTGTCTAGATTCAAAGCCTTTTGAAAGGTAAATGGGTCCCAAACTAATCACTGTATCAGGGAACAATTTACATTCTGAGGTCAGGTCTTGCAATATAAAACGACTACAACTTTATTTCATTATTAGAAGACAGCACTTGGGGGGAAAAAAAGCAGATTGCACTGATATTCCACTCTCTGCTTCTTCTGGACAGTGTAAATGTAGCCTTACTCAATAACAGATGGGCTCTATAGTGTCTTTAAAAGCCAGAGAGGGACCCAGGTGCTTAACTCTCCCCATATTTAAGAAAAATATAATTACTCCAAAGTAATTAAAAGATTCTGAGCTACGCTGTTCATTCTGTATTTGTAAGATATTTGTACTTTGGAACCTACTGGTACTAATTAGTACCTCTTATTTTGCAATCACTCATAATTTGTTTCTTCCAGAGCTAATCTGGCTCATGAATGTGTGATCAAACCACACTCAGTTCTTCATCAATATGTGTGCCGACCCCCCTCCAAGTGCAGCTAGCACCTAATTCTGGCTTTGTTCCTGTCCCCTCCCCACCAGAGGTCTAAAATTGCCGTGTTCGAGAAGATGTGGACATACATGAAATCAGCAGAACCATCCGTTTTTGTGCGGACCACGGAGGAAGGGATGATCCGAGTGAGGAAGTCCAAGGGCAAATATGCCTACCTCCTGGAGTCCACCATGAATGAGTACATTGAGCAGCGGAAACCCTGTGACACCATGAAAGTGGGAGGTAACTTGGATTCCAAAGGCTATGGCATTGCGACACCCAAGGGGTCCGCCCTGAGGTAAGTAGCCAAGATCTGCTTCCTTCGTACTCCCTCTCCCTCCCTATCTCAGGAATGAGGCTTCTGTGTCTGCCACATGGCTCCAATGCCCAGTGCAAGCTGTCAAGCCAGCTCTCCTTCAACACCTGTGGGCATGGAAGATTCCAGCCACCTAAGATCTTCAGCCCTGAGGTTGGAAATTGACCTGGGGGCCTCAGCTTGCTATGACTGTCACTGCCCATATGTTCTTCCCCACGCCTCACCTCACCCCTCCAAGTGTGTTGACTGCCCATGAACCCTGTGCTTTTGTCATGTGATATGTGACACTCCATCCGTGACCAGATACCCCTGCATCTAACTAGGCCATGAACAGGGCTCTCCAGCAACCTGGATTCTCTGACAGGAGATGGTTTGTAATATTTGTCTGGAAAGAAACAAACACACTGTCCAAATGAAAAGTCCAGTAGTTTGTGTCTTGAGATTGTGGCCATGGAAATTGAGGTACCACCTAATGAATAGCACCAAATTAATAACAGCATGACTGCCTACCTGGACATTAGTTTCTTCAGCAAAAAGGATTTTATGTTCACATAAAGGAGTTTGATATTCATTCCAAACAGTTGAGGAAGAATCCTGTACACTTAGCGTCTGAGGAACCAGATTGAATTCTTAAATTTACTATTGATTGTCTTGCAGGAAGTAAGACATTTCATCTCTCAGCCCTGAGTTTCCTCATCTGTAAAGAGAGGATGATCTCCTTAGTCCACAATGGTTATGAGTTCAAACAGGAAAGTGTATGTAGACGGGAATTGAAAGGACAGTGTGAAGTCACCTATGAGAAACTAAGTCATCACAGAGGGATTCAGTCATTCAAGGGAAGGATAGCATTCCAGAAAGAGTGGAAAAGTTTAACAAAAGATGCAAAAGGACCCAGAGGTGTTCTTTACCCTCCTTGACATGACATCCAGGGCCACTCTACCTCCACTTCATTCATTTCAGTAATATGGTGCCACCACATTGTTCTAGGCAATAGGATAGTAGCTGGAGCTACAGTCGTGAGCCAGACTTAGTCCCTGTCCCCATGGAACTACATAGTGCAAGAGAGACAGTCATTAAACAGATGGTTACTGCTTAATGTTTAATGACATCATGAGAGACACTAGGATCATCTATAAAAGTGGCCCTAAAAGGACATATATTCCCAGCAATGTGGCATAACAAAACTCTCACTAAAAAACACCTGGATAAAACACAAGTTAGGAAAACTTTAGGGCCAAAAGGAAAAGAAATCAAAACCATGAGTTATTTATTCTGCGACTACCCTAAGCAGGGCAAAGTTTTACATTATGTGATACTCTACATGTGCAAGAATCAGCAGTACTACTAAAGGCATAAAAGGCATTTTTAAAGAAAAAAAAATGTCATTAAAGATCAGACATATATGATAAGATCTGAGTTAGAATTTACAGAATAAAATTTTTTACTTGGAAGAAATTTCCAATGGAAGGTCTAACCCATAAATTGGACAAAACTTAAGAGAGAATTAGCCTACTAGGGGTAAAATCAGAGAAAATTCTATGGAATATCACATAGAGAGTTTTTTTAAAGTAGAAATGACAGCAACAAAGTTAAGAAACATGAAAGAAAATCAATGTGCTGTGTATTCCAAATGGAAAGAGTAGAAATAAGGCAGTATTTAAAAGGAATTTTCCAGAATTTATGGAAAAAACCCTCAGAGTTAAAAACTGAGTATCCATCAGGTTAAGTACATGCAAATCAACAGCTGATTCATTTGAAACTGCAGAAAAATATAAATACAAAGGGAAGATCTTAAAGACACCCACATATTTAAAAAAAAAAACCAATCTGGCCTATAGACTGGGTGGAGTCTGTCTGGGAAGACTTTTCAAGGATGCTTTTGTTTTTAAATTTTAATTTATGTGTTCTAATCAGTTATACATGACAGCAGAATGCTCTTTGATTTATTACACACAAATGGAGCATGATTTTTTACTTCTCTGTTTGTACCAAGAATGCTTTTTTCAAATGGCTGTCTGACATCAATAGGAGTCGACTAGGAGAAAGTAGGAAGGGCTTCCTGAGAGAGAGGACAGCATGCACGAACTCCAAGACCAGAAGTTATGGCTCAATTGCTAAACCAAGGGAAGAACAGTGCTCCCAGAACATAGGCAAATAGGGGGAGAAAATGTTAAGCTGAGGATAGAGGATGAAGTAGGAGAGAATTTTGTAAAGGATTCTTGTAATTATTTAAAGAGCAATGCAAATGCATTGAAGAATTTTATGTAATTTAGTGTAGACATGGTTGAATGCTACCCAATGAAGGGAAACCGAACAGCCTGGTATTTGTCAATCAGACATTTCTTTTATTCCTGGAAGAACTTTAAGGACTCTGTATAAATTTAGGCAAAGTTTAAAGAGGATTCAAATAGCAGGGTCTTTTAAGGAAGAGATTTTTATAGAGAAAACTTAAAGGACATGGCCCTATAAAGACCCAAAGTACAGAATGAGTTCCTAAAGGCCCAAGAATAGTAATAATACTGCAGTATTACTGGGAGTTTTATAAGTCAGGAACATCACTTGATATAAATACTTCATTTTAAAGTTAAGAAAACAGCCGACTACTTCTACAACTCCCTCTCACACACAGGTGTGAGACATCACTGAGTGAGCCCCTAAGTGTCACAGGCTGTGGAGGTATTCTTCCTTCTGGCTGCCCTGAAAAAGCTCCAGGTTCCAAAACAGATCACCCCACTCTGCCTCAGAAGTTCAGAAACATCTCTATGCAGTATCATTGTCCCCATTTTACCGATGAGCAAACAGAGGGACAGTTTTAAGATACTTGACCAGATTGACACAGCTGATAATGAAGGAGCCAGATGTCAAAGTCAAGCATCTGATTCCAGAGTTCATGGCCACACCTTACTGTAAAGTTGTGCTGAGCTTTCTGACTTACAGCACCATTAAAACAGGAAACTGGACTAGGGCCAGGTTCTCTGTACCCATTCACATGGAACAAATCATAACCATCAACTCAAAAGTGCAAAGAAGCCCACTCACAGCTCTGAAAGCTCAAGATGATAGACACGCACTTTTAGACACCAAACACAGCTTTTATGGGTTTTCCATGTGCAAGAATTCTTCCTGGGGTAAACACTGTAAATAATTCAACTATAAAAGAAAACTGTAATTATTTTTCTTACAATCCCCGTAAAAGACACAGTGAGCCAGTTATTGATTATGAGACAGAACAAGAGAGAGAGAAATGGAAAGAACCATGTTCCAATTACAGATCACTGATGAACAATTGGCGAGTCAAGATATCTGACGGATGGTCACGTTTTCAGACCTCTCCCAGTGCTCCTCTTTTCTCCAGTGGCAAAACTGATGACAGCCATGGGGCCATTATAACTCCTGACTGAAAAATAGAAGTGGAGCACCCATCCGAGGGGGCCTTGAGTTTCTGACTTGGGAAAGTCCCTCTCATCTCTATGGGATCTTATTTCTCTTATGTGCATTAAAAGGGATCATTGTTTAGCCACCAATAGTATAGAGGTTCCATGAAACATACCATCAAATAATGGTGACAATGAACACACACACACACACACACATACACACACACACGCACACACAACCAGCCAGATTTCCATCATACCTTTGCCTCACCCCCAAATGGTGCCATTTCACCAAGATGTAGTAAAAAAAAAAATAACAACAACAACAACAAAAAAACCCCCTAACAAACCAAATGCTATGTACATGTGTGCCTACTCCAGAAATCTTACATGCACTAATTTGATCCCAGGAAAACATTTTGCAGGGATTTTTTTGGAAAGAAAGAAGAAAGGTAAAGGAGCCACCAAAACTTACTCTAGTCCCATTGAACAGGAGGTGCATGCTTAACAATGGTTTGAAGAGGAAGTTGATATTGTTTTTCAATTGATTTGAATTACAGAAAATGCCTTTTAAGATACTGTTCTGCCATTCACAACACTGCAAGGTATTTAGAAGTGTTTATGCTCTAGAAATGAGCCTCAGGACGCTGTAGGCACTGTGACAAACTTCTCTTCTACTCTATAATAAAGTCAGGGCTATTACAGCCTCACGGGCAGATGTTCTCCAGGCTTACTTCCTGTGCTTGCCTCAAAAAAGGACCTTCCTGGCCCTCCTTCTCTACTGCTTGCTCTCTGAAAAGCCAGACCTCACCACACCTGGGAGGTGTTCTTCCTTCCGGCTGCCCTCAACAAGCTCCAGGTTCCAAAGCAGACCACCCCGTTCTGCCTCAGAAGATCAGAAAACTGATATCGAAGGCCCAAATGTTCCTCTAAAACTTGCCAGGTCTACTTGGCAGAACCCAGACCACAGTCCCCAGAGAGTGTTAAAAGGCTGTGTTAGTGACAGAATGATTGTTTTTCTTTGTCTCTTCTGCTCTGGAAACAAATACTAAATGAAGTGAAGTGTTGGCTGTTGAGTTTCCATTTGGACAGGTGGTGTTTCTTGGAAGCAGATGCTGTTTGTTGGCCGTCACTGCATGTTTGGGGTTGGGCGAGGGGTTAAGTTGTGTTTCAGAAGCCATCAGGTTGTGGATAAAGACCTGAGCGGCCAATGCCAGTCACTGGGGAAAGGCTTTTGGTAAATCCACTAATGATGATCTATCGGCCCCTTTGTTGCCAATTAAATGTATCTGCTGGTCTCAACTGAAGTCTCTTATTATGATGAATAAGTCCTTCAGTGAGAGACATGTGTTCAAATTTACTAAGTAAGGGTGCATGGCCCATGTTCTATCAACCCAAGAAGGTATCCACACCCAACTGGCCTCAGTTAAAGTCTCAGTTAATGATTGTCCATAGAACCATCCACCAGGACATCAGTGGATTTACAAAGAGTTGTACCCTAATCATGACATTGGTCAAAGTCTGGTCTTTAACTGTGACTGTGGTTATGTGGAGTCTTCTCTGGTCTCTGTGATCATGACATGTTTGTCTTCTGTCATGTGTCCTGTCCAAGGCAGACGTATGGGCCAAGGGGACAGGAGCACAGTGCAATTTCTCCCTTCAGCCTAATGGGTCCTGGGCATTGAGGAAGGTCTGAGACCCACTCCCTATGCTCTTCATTTAGCTTTACAGCTTCACCTCTGAACACTTCCCCACACAAAGCCCTGTGCATAGACTGCAAAGAGGGGTTATGAGAAATGCAACCCCAGCCCTTTGCATAGTCGAATCCAGCTCCTGAGCAGAATTACATAGATCCTCATCATTTTATCAAAATGAAAAGTGTCAACATTAGAATGGAGGATTTGCAAAGGTTTCATGGCAGAGGTAACATCTGAGATGGGTCTTGAAGAACTGTGATAGATGGCAAGTGGGGAGAAGGGAACAAAGAGGGCAAAGGCAGAGGTGGGAAAGATGGGGCTCAGGTTCAGGAACAGCTGGCTTATCTGTATTGATGAGAGAGTACATTAGGAAGGACAGGGGGTTAGCTGTAGTCCTATGGTGAAGGATCTCAAACGCCTCTGCATTTTTGTTTGGGTGCAAAGGCCATTGAGGGGACTGTCAGGAATTAACCATGATCAGGCAGGCTTCCAAAAATAATACTATGGCAGTGGTTTGCAATGAGAATCAGGAAAAGGAGAGGGTCACAGGCAAAGAAGTCATTTAGAAGGCAACTGAAGTCATCTTGATAGAGGTTCATGAACATGGTCATGGGTTATAATGAGATGAGGACAGACAGAAGAAGTGATAGACTTCATGTTCATCACCAGTCATAGCCTTCATGTTAAAGCTGGGAAGTTTGGAAAAGGAGTCTGTTCCATAAACTTTCTGGGATGTTTGTTGCCTAAGAACTGACTAAGTATGAACTGCTACTGACCAAGACGGAAAAAGGGAAGATATGAACTTTACTTCCAAAACAGAATGACTGCTGCCACTGCTGAGTCAGGCTTCTTAGGATCGTAGCAAGAATGATACAAGCTGCCAATGAACTTCTCCCACCTCCAGCTGCTTTGATGGTGTTTACCTGTATTCGTTTTGTTCTTTTTCTAAACATAATATCAGCTCAAAAATGCTCATCAACCATTTAGCCTCAGTGGCATTCCCAACTGAATATATTTTTCTCCTGCACACAACTCTACACCGGAAATCCTCTACCAAGAACTGCTTGTCTATACAGACATTGGCTAAAAAAAAAAAAAAAAAAAAAAAAAAAAAAGTGAGAGGAGGAAAGTTTAGACTATGACTCAAGGATGATATATCGATATATCATAAGGCTTTTGAGGAGAGGGTTCTCATTTTCAGGGTTTGGGGGTCTCCAAGTTGCCCCACCACACACATACACTGAAACCAGAAAACAAGTGTATCTTCAGATTGGCCATGTGGGCCTTCTCTGAACATCTTTTCCTTGCCTAGCACAGATCTGAGTGCTACAGAAGGCTGTAGATTATTCTCCTCTTAGAGAATCACATTGATCCAGAAAATAATTGGGAAATAAATAAGCAAGTGCCACTCCTACTCTGGGAGGTGCTCAATCCATTGCTCTAAAGAACCCTCCCCCAGCTTCACAGTAGGTATCAACAGTGCCTAAGGAAGCTGGTTTAAAATGCCCCTGTCTAGTCCCTCATTCCTCAGATTTCCTCTAACAACTTGATTTTGTGGGACCAGGTTGAGACCCAGGAACATCCCCCAGGGGGTTCTGCTCTAGCAAAGAGGGATAGAAAAGTTTAGGGAAGAGAGATGGGTGAGTGGTCTGAGGAGACAGAACAGGAAGCCCTCAGAAAGAAAGAAAATGACTAGGATGGGAAGGTATCAGGGAAGCTGTGGGGTGGTATCCAAACCATAATCCCTGGACTCGAACAGCCCCAGCCAGGTACAGGGCCCAGCAGGATGACCTCCCTGGTTAAATAACGACAACTTTATAAGCCTCTGTTTTCTTATCCGTAAAATTGGAATCATAATAATTCTGTGCCGTTGCTTTGACAATTTGGTAAAATAGCATAAAGTGCCTGTCACAGAGGATACTCATTAAAGTTCATTTTACATCCCTCTCCTCCCATTAGACCTACCCAAAAGTCACTTCGGAGCCAAATTACTTATTTTTCCTCCTTTGTAAAACCAACTGTGTTCATCAGAAATGTACAGGAGCCCCACCCTCACCCCTCACCCGCCCCACACACACACACACATTGGCTATATTAGAAATAAAATGTCTCTCTCTCTCTCTGAGAACAATATGTGGTCCTCCCCCACAGAGAACATATAAAAAAAAACTCTAATATTTTCTCCCTCCCCCCCACCCTCACAAGAAACAGCTTCTCTTCCCATTGCACAGTACTGGTGCACAGCCTGCTGCTGAGGATAAATACAGTATGTCCCAGGGAAAATGACAGTCCCTTTCAATTGGTCCTTGCCTCCTGATGGGTAGCCAGGGATGCTCGTTGTCATGGTAACCCCATGAACTCTCTGACCCAGGTCAGGCCTGATCAGAGACAGAGGCCTCTGAGCAAAGAGACTGGATTTGCCCACGTTTTCAGAAGAGCTGGAGAAAAAGGAAGAGAGGGAGGGAATAGGGGGGAGGATAAAAAGGCAGAGAGACAAAAATGGGGAGGGAGGTTAGGAGACAGGGGCAGAGGAAGGGAGGAGGGCAGAGAGAGAATGTGTGTGCGTGTATGCGCGTGTGTAGACTGGAGTTTTGCCAACGAAGAGCAGCATCAACACAGCAGCTTTCTCAGGTGAAGACACATGGGATGCATTATAGAGAAGAACCAGAAAGCTTCCTAGGATACTGGGGCAGTGGTCCAGTAGGAAAGCCTGACAGAGGGGTGGCAAGGGCTTGATGTAGCATTTTAATAGTATTAAGGATAAGATTTATTGCTAATATTTATTGAGCATTGGCCATTCCAGGCACTTCTAAGAAGAATTTGATGAGCATTATCTTATTTAGACAACAAAACTGTGACAGTAAGTTCTCATCATACAGTTCAGGGAACTGAGGCATAGGAAGGTCACAGAACACCTCCAAGATGAGTTGAGCTGGATTTTCAAATTGGGTAGCCTGATTCCAGGAATTCTTCTCAACGACTAGGCAAGAATGGCTTCTCAAGGACACAAGGAGGGAAGTGTGAGGAAGAAATGATTACCCAGAAGATAATGATCATTTAGTATCCAGTTCCAGCAGGTGCACACACACACACACACACACAATAGCACGCAGACCTACCCAGCCAAAACAGAAATAAGAAGCCTGAGATTCCAGGAAGGAAAGCTCTGCCTGAATTCCCTAGGGAATCCTCATTTCCATTTGGCACCATCTACATTTGTGGGGCACAAGCATGGCCTCCAGGATCAGGGTCATAGCACTGATTCACGTCATTCCACGGACCTAAAAATGGAAATGGGTACTTCCAGCAGGTATGAAGCTTTTCTTGCTGATCCATGACAGATTGAACCAAGAAAACCCCTCAGGAATTTTATGCACTCCCAAACTATATACACCCTTGATTCCTTTCAGCAATGAAAAGAAGATGATTTTAGACTGGGGGTGGGAAGGGGAGATTTACGTCCATTTCACACCTAAAATGTGCTAGGCAATACACTCAGGACCATGTGGATGTTCGAGCATGAATCTTCTCACCTTTTGCTTTCTATTCTATTGCTTCCTTCTCATAGGTTAGGAAACTGAGAGTCAGGGAGACAGTACTCTGTCCATATTCTCAAAGGGATTTAATGGAGGCACCCATCACTGCCTCTGCACCTTCTAAGGTGGCCTCTTTAACGCTTCCAAGGAAAACATCAGGGACATGAGACACCAAGTGGCCTCCGAAGCCCAAGCACTCCCTCTTGAAGAACTAGATAGGCTGGAGCTCCACAGGGCTGATTTATTTTGCAGGATCCTGGTAAAATCACAAAGACAAATGTGCATCTGGTCTTGTTAGAGCTCCATTTTGATCACAGCTAGCTGAGAAACACGTCAACAGCAAAGCAACACATTAGAGAGAGACAGAGAGGAGGAAGGTGGCAAGCGCAAGGTGCAAGGATGGAACTGGGGAGATGAACAGCACAGGAAATGAGTGGCCTTTACCTAGGTGAGAACAGCAGCATGCAGGCTGTGATTTGCCCACCAAGGCACTGCCTTCTCCCTGCTGATACACAAATTGTATGTTGCTTTCTTTTAAGAGGCTGTTTCTGTCAAAAATAGCATCTCTTCCTCCCTCTCTCCCTACCTCCCTCTCCCTCTCTCCCTCTTTCCTTACTCCCCTTCTCATCAGCAACTTTATTTCAGATATGCTGGGTCTTTTGACTTTTCTAAGGCAGCGCCAGGAAGGGAAAGGATTGGATTGGCATCCTAGCTCTGCCACCTGGGGCCTGTCGGCTTGGAAAACAGATGTGCTTTAGTGTTGATCAGTCCTGAGTTCAAACCCTGCTCCCACATTTACAAGCCTCATGATGTTGGGAAAAGGCAAGAAGTATGGGCTGCCACTGATGGCTAGGGGTCTGAAGTCAGGCTGAGTATGAATCCCATGTGGCCAGTTCATAGCAAAAGTCTCTCAGATAAGTTCCTTCACCTCCCTAAGCTTTAGTTTCCCCAAATACAAAAACTGGAGATAATGCTAGCATTTTCCCAATGGTTGTTCAGTGATTAAATGAGAAGATACAAAGTGCTCAGCACGGTGCCTTGCACACAGTCAAGTGTCCAAGAAGTGTTAAATTTCATGATTTAATATCTCCGAAGATTAGTTTTCTCATCTTCCAGACAAGCTCTTGCTCTAAGTTTTGCAGTAGGAATAAAGTGAATCAATAATGAAGCGTTCACGGTGCATGAGGAGTTCTTTCTTCTTTTTCTTTTTCCTTTCTGCAGTACTCAACACTCACAACTATTCTGTTTGTTTGGGTTTCTGACTCAAATTAGATATGATTGGCTTCTCTGGGACAGACTACACTCAACCTGTCTTCGTGGCAATGAGGCAGAAATTCCAAGATACCAAGAGGGAGATGTTCAGATATGAAGCTTTATTCCCTTTTATAGTCTATGCACAAAATGATGATCAGCTAACAGCCACATGGTATTCATTCATAAGCCTGAAAGTAGGAAGCTCCAGTATCTAAACAAGACAGGCAGTAAGGAAGGGATTACAGGTGGCCCCAAGTTGAGCCCCTGCAGGGAAGCTCTGGACCATGTTCTAGTAACATCTTATGAATGGCCCCACAGCCTAAGATCAGGTCTCCATAATCATATTTGATCATCTCTTCCTCGTGCACAAAGAGACAAAGGCCTAGGTGAATCCTTAACCAAAGGCACACAACTTCCTCCTAAAAGGTGGAGGTGTTTAGCCTGCAGAGTCTCCAGACCAAAGAAAGCCAGGCAGGGAAATTGAGAAACATTATTCATCCTTCTCAGAGCAAACATCTAGCAGGAAAAGAGCATAATGACCTCTTAATCATATTCTCTATTCCCACGAGATGACTTTATTCCTCTGGAGAAATGTTTAAAAAAACAAGTCCTTAGCACAAGTCAAGCCAGTCTTTCCGTTGCCTACAACCCCACCGCATTTTCCCACTCCTATTTCTTTGCTCCTATTGCTTCCTTCTTCCCTCCCCCAATATTTTCAGGTATAGTTCAGTGAAGCAAGGGGCCACTGTCCCAGAAAAACCTCGAGGAGAACTGAGCATGAAGGAGACCCCTACTGATTGACTGATTGCTTATCACATGGACCACTTCCTACCTGGCCAACTTCCATGGATGCAGTAACTGGATAAGCACATTGTCAAATCCCTTGCGGTGTCTGCAAGGTCTGATTCATGAGAACCATGGAATACTGGTCCACCAAATAGCTCATACAACATAAATTAAGCCAACTGACTTTCAACCCATCCATCTCTTTGGCCATTGCTAGTAAACATTAATGAAAGTTTATGACCGTGTGACTTAATTCTACCTGCATTCCAAGTATAGTATTTTCAAACTGCTAAAGTAAGTACTCTAAGAAAGCAAAGATGAGTGGATTATAACCACATTACCACCAAGACTCATCTCTAGTGCTGGGACCATAACCTTTCCCCCACTGGAGCCAGGTAAATTAGTGAAATGGAGCAGAGGTAAACCCTCTGTGGTTTCTTCATCATTAGTAGAGTCAAGACTACAGACAATACTTCTCTACTCAGAAACAAACCCACAATGCACTATGACAAATAATAATGATAGCTCCTAATTGTTTTGCAAATAACATTTGCTAATGATGGCAAGCCTTCTGTAAGTCCACCTATGCATTCCCTAATGTATGTAATCCTCACAAGAATAAAGTTGATGCTATTAAGACTCTCATATTTTAGATAATAAATCAGTGGCACAGACAGGTTAAGTGACTTGTTAAAGTCACATAACTAGTAAGTGGCAGAGGTAGAACTGGAACCCAGTTCGGTTTCTATGCACTTACCCACCACCCCTTGCTGTCAGAGGCTCAGGGAGATCACAGGAAGTAATGAGGCCTTTGTAGCAAGAGTAGGTGCCTCATCTATTGGGGACAAGGGGACAACCTCCTCTGACTTCTGGCCTAATATTGATATGTGGGAAAATTGCCAGATCTTCTCATTTTTCCAAGGAAATTATGAATTGTAATTTTTGTGTGAATCATCCAAAATTTTTTAAGAGAGAAGAAGGAAGCCAGACGTGATGATGCAAACCTGTAATCCCAGCAACTTGGGAGGCTGAGGCAGGAGAATCACAAGTTCAAAGCCAGCCTCTGCAACTTAGGGAGACCCTGTCTCTAAACAAAATATATAAAAGGGCTGGGGATGTGGTTCAGTGGTTAAGTGCCCCTGGGTTCAATCCCCAGCACCAAAAGAGATAGAGAGAGAGATAAAGAGAGAGAGAAAGAAGAAGAGGAAGAAGGAGGAGGAGGAGGAGGAGCAGGAGGAGGAAGAAGAAGAGAAGATAGATACAGTTCGGTAACAACTAATCTTGTTATAAAGAGAAAGGGATACCATAAAAATAGAGAAATGAACAAATGAGGCACAGTAGAAAAAAAAGGGCCTAGGTCAATATCTTGCCCCTCTCCAGGATGAGAGTTCTACGAAATCTTCTTGAGAGAGGCTAGTGTCCTTGAACAGATCCTTAACCAGTCAGGAGAACATCTATGAGCAAGAGAGGTTATTTCAGATAAAAGCTACTGCAAGCATACATACAGTAGGGGTAAAGAGGAGATAACTCATGCATTCTTTTTCTATCTTTGTTATCATTGTTTTCAGCAGGGAATCATTTCCTCAAACAAAAGCTTTCACAGAATTACACTATAAAAGAAAGATACACATGGAGCTGTTGAAGCAAGAGATGAAAGTCTGCAGGTAGTGATGGAAAGAGGGAAGGAGAGAACATGGAAGGACTAGAGATACCAGCTCCAGCAAGGGGCAGGAGGCCTGGATGATCAGTTTTCTTCTCTTCTTCTGGAGTTTTTCTCTATCACTGGAGGAGATAGTTCTCTAGCATTATGACGCTGTGTATTTATTTTGTGTGTGTGTGTGTGTGTGTGTGTGTGTGTGTGTGGTGCCGGGGATTGAACCCAGGGCCTTATGCGTGCAAGGCAAGCACTCTACCAACTGAGCTATATCCCAAGCCCTAGAGCCTGTGTATTTTAAGGCCTATATGAAAATAGTGTTCTGGCTGGCCTGCCCAGCAGCCTCTCCACGCTGACATCTGCCCATCCTTAGGGTTAGCCCAGCTTTTCTTCCTTTCATTGAACCAGAGGTGTCTGAGATGGGACCAGCAGGCTAGCTCTCATCCTGAATGGTGTTTCCTCTCCCTCTGTTAATTGTGCAGAGACCTCCACTCTTCCCTCTGTTAGCTTTTGTCAAGTATCTGACACAGAGCTGTATGCCTGCTGCTGGTGACAAATGCTTTTGCATTATGGAACCAGATGTGGTTTACTATGAGTTGCATTTGAACCATTGACACCTGCCTCTCTCTATATTGGGGTGGGCTGAGGAATCAGATATGCCTTAGAAAGGCTTTCTGTTTGCAAAATTCCTGCTGGGGGAGCCAGACTTCATGTCCCCATCCAGGTCTCTGAGCTATATTAGCTGCTCTTATTCATAGAATCCTAAAGAACGTTAAAGGGCCAGAAATATGTATTCACACATACAAAACTAATATGCAGTTCAACTAACCCTTTTGGTAGATGTAAGGAATTAAAAACTATTCCTCGTTCAACATTTATGAAGCAGTTACTGAATTAGCTATTGAATTGGATTCAGGGTTCCTACACCCCCCCCCAAAAAAAAGAGACCTCAGTCTGGTTAGAGAAGCAATGGAATGATAAGTTTGCTGTTAGAGGGTGCTCAAGTACAGTGGAACCAGAAAGAAGGCTTGATCCATTCTGCTTTGGTTCATTGCAAAAGGATTCGTAGAGTACAATGTGCATTCAAGGCCTATGAGATGACTAGGGTTCCACAAAGCAGCAAGGTGTATTAGATAGAGCATGTGCCAACTTTAATAGGGGTCTTAGTGGTGCTTCCAATCCAGCCACCTGCATTTTCCCAGAATACACCTGAAAGGATTTTCCCATCCATCTTCTCATCTGACCCTTGGCCTTCATATAGCTGGGCAGAGTATGTAATTATTCCCATTTAGCAAACAGCAAAACTAAGCTACAGTTCGGGGGAACAACTGTCCTGGTTTGGTTGGAATTAAAGGCATTTCTAAATTATGGGACTTTCAGTGTTGAAACCAAGAAAGTCCTGAATAAAATGCAGTGACCAATCACTCTAGCTAGTTGCATGGCCAGCCGTATTACTTGATTAGAGGCCTTCAGATTCTTACCTCCACCAAGAGAGGAGAAATTCAGGTACTCTATATATGTTTTTTGTCTTTTTTTTTTTAAATCCAGTTCCTTTGTGTTGTTTTGTAGAGTCCGAATCAAAGACAAGGCCTCTATCTGTTGGCTGAGTCACTATCCAGCTTTCTTTCTGTGCATATCACAGAACCGTCTGTTCCTTCAGCATGCTCAAGAGGGGACACCATCTGGAATGTCACAGGTGGAGGGAACTTTTATCATACCTGTATTCCTTAAGAAGGCCTGGGAATGTTTGCGTTTTAATTGAGTCTCCTGATATAACCCCACTAACTCCTCGTGTCCTTCTGCTTGTTCATGGTTGAACCTCTCCTGCTTTACTTGCTACCCTAAGCTACTGGATCAGCAGAAGATATGGACCCTCAGTTTTCCACCCAGTCTGTGGCTCCTCAGTCAGTTCACCTCACATGATTTACACAGCAATGATGTCAGATGGACTGAAGATGAACGGGGCCTTTGAGATCATCTCTCAAAAGAGAAGTGATTAGGACAAGACCAGAGTTCAGGACCAGGTTCACTAGCACCCATTTGTGTCCTAGACACCATCACCCTTTTATCAGCCTCAAGAGGGAGAATGAGCTTCTGTTCTTACTGATGCTCTGATCCCCAGGCCCAGAACAATGACCCTGGCTTGGCCATGACCAAGGAGCAGAAAAATCACACCCAGGTAGCATATCTTCTCAAGACCTTCAGCAAAACCTTACCCTCCACTGGTCTATGTGGGAGGGACTGCCAAAGCCTGCTCAGCTTGGGAAGAGGTATAAAGGGAGAAAAGAGGTGACTGGACCTTCATTAGAAAGAGGGAACCCTGAGCCCCTGAGCTCCTGAGTCCCAGGGAAGGAAGAGTAAGAAGGATGTGCCTTTAATCCAGTGGGAAATGGACTCCCTTTCTAGACCCCCGAAGTGTCCTTCAACGTCATTTTTCATTAGCTACACTTCTGTTTCTTAGGGTAGATAGAGATTTTCCCATGTCAAAAATAAGATGGAGTAGAGATAGTTGGCATTTCACATAAACTTCATTTAATAAAGAGAAGGAATGTGTTAACATTGAAAAGAAGGAAGGAAATAATCAATCGTACATAAAGGACTGTCCTTTAAATGCAAACATTCAACTTTCTGGAAACTCACTTCTAATGCTCATCTTTCTTTATTTCCCCAATGATGAGTAAAAACTTCATCACAAATTAGTCCAGCTCATTGGACCGTCCTGTGGGGAACCACGGGTCAGATCTCAACTTTTTATCTTGCTCATGAATTCATTCCATGTTATTCCTGATGCTTATCCCCCCAACAGTGTCCCCCCAAATGGACACCTTTCAAGCAACAATGGTCAAAGAGCTCAACTTGGCCATTATATTGAGGAGCAACCTGTGTTCCTATGGCTTTATAACCCTGATCTCATTCTGCCCTTTGGCATCTCAGAGAATGAATCCAATCCCTTTTTTACTACCAACCCCAAGTTTACATCGGAGACCTGTTTGCTTTGAAGCCACCCACTATCTCTAACGGGTTTAAAACTGTTGACCTTGTCTATTCTTCTCATGGGAGTCTTTACATTTTTCATTTAATTGATACATATTTACTTAGAACTGTCTGCATTGTTTGCTCTCTGCTGAGTGCAAATGGGCTGCTGATCTGAGGCCTCCTGCTTAAAAACCTTCTATATCCCCTTACTTTTAGGTAAAGTGTTGATTTCTTACCATAACATTCAAGGATGCCCACGATTTGGATTCAGTTTTAATCTCATCCTCCCAAAGGAGATCACCACACTCCCCAAACTCTGGGCTTCTGGTATTAAATCCCTGAAGATTTTCTAATTTCCACCTACTATCAGAAGACAATAGATGGGAAGTGATATTGGCCGAATTATATTATGTGCACATACAAATATGTAACAACAAATCCCATCATTATATAGAACGGTAATGCCCCAATAAAAAATGTGGGAAAAATTAATTTCATCATAATTATTGGAGAGTAATAACACAGAATTAGCTTCTCTCTTTTTTTTATTTCCATAGCCCTTTTTTTAAAAAAATTTTAATTCAGTCTTTCATGAATTATTGAGACACTCTTCTGCTTGGATGTTAGAATGTACATTCCTTAAAGGATTATAACTTGTACCTTCTAAGTACCTAGCACAGTGCTTAAAACTTAATTGATGCTCATAAATACTTTGGGGAGTTGACTTGAAGTCAGCAACTCTTTTTTCCAAATGTTTTATATAATTCAATTGATGGCAAATACACACAAAATAGTAGTAAACCATGCAGTGAACTGTCTGCTAGGAGCCAAGAAGGAATGAAGGGACATCAGTGAGACATGAAATATTAAAGAACAAATAGGGAGCACTGAGAGCAACCAGGTCTTAGCAGAGAAGTTAAGGAGATCAGCAAGCAGCCCCACATAAGAAGCCAGCAGAGGCACCCTGGTGGGGGGAGTGGGATGCCCAGCAGCCTGGTCTCATTAAAATTGAAGCTTTCTTTGGGGAGGAGAAGCAAAGCATGCCATTACAAGCTGGGTGGGACTCCCAGGGTCATTTCATCCAACCCTTCTCAGATGCAAGGTTTTGAAGGATTTGAAGACAAGAGTGTAAATGTGGACAGCTGAAGCCCACATCCTGTCCTTAGGATTTTGTAAATCGAGACCCAACTAAAACCATCTGAAATATGACCCTGGGGTACTTTTTCCAAACTTTAATTTTCCTGCAAATGTGTGATAATCATGCTTATTCAGAGCACAAGTTTGGATACGTTGATATCTAATGTATAGGAAGACATCCAAGACCCAATCTTTACAAATTATGAATCCTCCAAGACTTCCAGAGATAATTCAATGATTCAGTGGTAGCTCCCCTGGATCTATCAGCTCCTGTGGCTGAAGATCAGGGCTCACTGGCCCCCTGCTCACTGACCCCCTTGGAGAATAAATGCCACCACTAGGTCAGTGATTATAGCATCCTCTGATGACCCAGGACTGTCAACTCCCTCCTACTGAGTATTTGTCTAAACTTGGACATTTTCAGATGATTCTCTGGCTGATTAGAACCACACCTGGTTCTTTTTAGTTTGTTTATTTGCTTTATGATTATTTTTCTTGGTGTGCCAAAGACAGGACTTGCTAAAAAGTTCCACTAGAGGTTTGTTTAATCATGTAAAGCAACTGTTATAACCATTAGTGTTTAAGTCCTTTATAAGACTCCTGCAGATGATCTTTGCAAGTCTGTTTTTATATTCAAATTATAGGCTCTTGAGTTTCTGTCTCTGGCCTGATCATCTCCTTTGACCTCCAGATACCCGTTTTCTTGAAAGACTGACATTTCACTTGCTATCTCCCAAGCATCTTAAATTTAGTATATCTAACACTGATCTCTTGAGCTTCTCCCTGACTTTAGTCTCTGTGATCTACATAAATGCGTCTGCCATCCTCCAAATTCTCAAGGAAGATAGTAACTTGAATCTTTTCTTTCCTTTATCCCCTGTAGCCAATACATCACCCAATCCTATCTCCTCTACCTCAAAGTATAACCTGAAGGTAGAGCCTCGCCTTTGTTACCCAGAATCAATTCTTGCCTGGGTCTCTCCACCAGCCTTCTAACTGGCCTCTATCTTTCCCATCTGCCTCCTCTCTTTAGTTCTCTCTCTCCTTTCTGAAATCAATTTGTGAATATAAAAAGGGTCTTTTCATTCCCTGGCTCAGACCCTCCTATCTCAAAATAAAACTCTAAATCCTTGACATGGTCCACAAAGTCCTGCAAGCCTCTCCAACTTCATCTCAGTTTGGACCACCTCCTGCCTAGGATATGATCTCTTATCACTTAAATGTGGTTTCCACTAAGCTCAGCTTCAACATCAACTCCTGAGATGTACCTTCCTGAGCCACCTCTGACATCCTCTGTCAGTTCATCCTGATTCCTTCATAGCATTTCTGTTTATTACCTGTTTCTCCAGATTGTAAGCTTTGCTAGGGTAAGGACCACCTGTCTTATACATTAATGTATACCTAGCCCTTTTATGATACTAGCACATAGTAGCCACATGGCAATATTCATAGTTATCAGAGCGAGCTTATGGCCAAGTACTAGTCTCCCACCCCATAAATGTAGAAGTCCCTTCTATAAAGATCCTGACAAATAATCATCTGGTCTCTTACTGAATGCCTCCTATCTCAAGGGACTTCCTTTTTCTTAAGAGAGCCAATTCCATTTTTCTGTTTGTCATCTTTTCTTCATATTGAGCCATAATGTAATGTTACTTTACCTATTGGTCTCCTTCTTAGTATCCCAAGTATAATTTTTCTCTGAATTCTAATGTTACCCTTTAGATATTTGAAGGCAGTTCTAATATTTGCCCTAAATCTATCTCTTTCAACATCATTACATTATATATGACTTTTACTTTCATCCTTTTCCACTTAACACACATCAGTTTGGTAATATTTCTTAAAATTGTCACCTAGTATGAACCAGTCCAAAGGAGATTGGACAAGTAATTAAAGAAGGAAGATAATCACCTCCTTTTGTATGATACTAATATCTCTTATGTGTGTGTCGTGTGTGTGTGTGTGTGTGTGTGAGAGAGAGAGAGAGAGAGAGAGAGAGAGAGAGAGAGAGAGAGAAAGAGAGAGATACATAATTACAAACAGCATACTGAGCTTATCAAACTAACACTACTTCCTAGTCATTTTCTCTTACACTTTTCTTCATCAGGTATGGAGTGAACTATAATTAATAATAATTTATGAAGAATACCTAATTAACTGCAGTGGGAAACTGACTTCCACTTTCAGGAGAAAGGAAAAAATATAAGACATAAGGTCCTCTTAGGGGTTTTTGGCGGGTGGGTCTCTAAAACTCTTTCTAGGTAAAATCTTAGGCTCTCTCTACATACTGTGCCAACTTTGGATATTCCACATTTTTAATCCTGGATATATTAGAGCTAAGAAATACTTGTTGAGCTTCTATTATGGACCCAGGACATATTGTGATCTGTTTCACAAACGGGTATCTGAGGATTAGGGAATTTATTGACTTGGCTGATGGCACATCACTAATGGTGGAGCTGAGATATCAACTGAGGTCTTCTGACTCCAATTCAAGTACTCAGTTCCATGGTAACAATAATTGTATTGCTATTATTATTGATTATTATTATTTAGTGATAGTAGTAGTAGTAGTAGAAGTGAGTTGTTTAGATGAGACAGCTCATTGACTCTCTTCACTAATTCTGAGTTGTAACTACTATTGTCCTTTTTGACAGGTGAAAACTCTGTGGCTCAGATGGCTGCCATGATTATTAGCCTAGGGTAGTTGTATCTAGTCAAAGTGGGAACCTCCCAGTACCAGGATTTGCATTCAGCAGAACTACCCCCAGAGATGGTCCCCAATGGCAAGTGGAGAATACGAGCCCACAGGAGGCAGGCAGGAAGCTGGGACAGCTAGGAGAAGTTCATAGGAATGTTCACTTGCCTGGAATACCCAGATATTAACTGAAGTCTTTTTACTCTTTGAGGTTCAACCAATTCTGCTATAAATTTTTAGTTTAAAAATGGCCATTCCCTTATTTACTTGGTCAAGCATTCTTTGTAAGTCATTAAAAATTCTTATTTTTCATAACTTCCCTTTTATGAAAAGGATAACTTTCTGATCCAGCAGGATTGAGCTTATATAAGTACTTTTACAACATAGCACACCCCCCCTTACCAGGGAAACAGGTAATTTTTTAAAGCAAAAGATAGTCTTACTTTTCTAGCCAGTTGTAATCCAAGCTTAAAGATTTTCCCCCAAAATCCTTCATGAATAAAAACAATAATGACAATAGTCATGTAGCACTAAAGTCAGACTTCTGGGACTCATCTCTGCGAATGACCCACATATACATTCATGCTTAGTGAATTCCACCTGAACCTTGGGGAAGAGCTCTTGGTGACTTGTTCCTGGGTAGGGTTGGTGAAAATGCAAAGCTGAACCCAAGATGTGGCCACTTCTTTGAATCTGCAAGTGTTCTTAATTCCGTTAAAGGTAGATGCCAGTAGATGGTAGCTATTCTCTTTAAACACTTTTACTTAGCAAAATTAACCTTAACTCACACCTATATTCATTATCTCACCCATAATTTCTTGTTTTCCTCATTCACAAAATCTAGGTGTCTGGAAACCACTGCTTAAGTATAGGACCTTTTCTGCTATCAAGAACCCTGGAGTTTCCAAAGCTTCTAAGTTTTGTTTTTTTTTTTTTTTTTCTTTTAATGTAATATTTTTAAAGGGAATACTTTAAATTCAATTCATACTTTTAACTTTTACTTTGGATATGTTGAACCTAACATTTTCTTGATAACCATCATGACTAATCATCAATGCCATTAAGTTGGAATATAAAGAATTTTCCTGAATGCACCTAACATAGGGTATTTTTCCAGAGCCAGAATAGACCCAAGCTACCATCATTTTTGCCTCAGGAAGGAAGAGAGAAGACAGAACCTGCTCTGGCCCCTTCCTTGCTATCAAGCAAGGAAATGGCCCACAGCGAGGCTCTTCTTATGTGCTGCCTTTGCTTTCCTGTCCCAGAGACATGGGTGTGTTACAATCGTGTGCAAAGGAAAATCTTTTACAAGGACTGTATGGGGAGCAGGAGGGCTAAGTGAGCTAAGTGAGCACTGGAGGGGGCCAGACAGTACCCCCACTTTGGAAGGCTGTATAGCACAGTGGTCTTGGGCATGGCCTCTAGTCAATAGAGCTGAGTCAGAACCTTCCACAAGTTATGTACTTGTCTGCAGAAGGCAGGTGGCAACAAGAGGACAGCTGTATAGGGACATGAGTATTAAATGAAATAAAGCACA